>NC_136854.1:25987250-26694750 GCF_951799975.1 Gobius niger | reverse complement strand
GCACATATTAAGGTAACTACTGGCACAATGAATAGACCGAATGATGGCAGGGTAACCCGTCATTATGAGCCGGATCATCATGACCAAACGCCAGGGCTGGGTGTTGCTCAATTCTTTTCAATACCAGTACTTCAACAATAAAGCTCTGGTAAATGAACAATACTTCTTTGTCACCTTTGCATGAACTAGCCTACAATTTCTATTATTACTATGTATTTTATTTTAGTTGCTTTGTGTGATTCCTTTTGCCAGTCCCTTTTACAGGATAGGGCCCTACAAATAAACCTGAACTCGAACTAAGTTTTGTCCATAAATTCAACAAAAAACTTATTCCAGGCAGCCTATAGTTTTTAATTTTGAAACTTGTTATTAAAGTTTTTTTTCCCCCTCGGTTTTTATATACAGTTCAGGAGAACATTAAGATACAGGAAAGAAGAGCGAATGGACAGGCTTATCCACCTTTTATAATTGATCCAAGGAACAGTGGTGAACAAACAGGTTGTGCATGTTTGAAGGGAGTTACTGTGACCAACTGTAAGCAGTACAGTGTGGTGCAGGAATGTTGATTGTAGTTACTGCTGGGACTGTTTCATAGGAAGATGATCAACACTATTAAGCATGCGGTCATATTTTCATCCTATGGTTGATGTACTTAGTTAATGAGAATGTGACTGAAAAGCATGGTCCTCAATAACAAAGTTGTGTTGCATTCGCGAGGTCTGTATAAGATACTATTGTGGCCTGCTCCCACTTTTGCTGCTCTCAGCTTGGCTTTCAATTGACTGCCATTGTTTTAGTCTCTCTGTTGGAGTCACGCTAGTCACTGTCAGCAGTTTCGACATAAGGCTACAAGGTTAGAGCTAGAGCAGCCCAGAATGGCCCATTGCAACAGCCTTCAATACAATCAAATGTAAATTTGTGCATTGGTAATAAAGGTGGGGCCACAATGTCCTCTCAACAGCGTCTTCAGGCTGAAATGTTACTTTTAAATTGACTTGCACATTGGCTCTTTTAACCCTGTGCTTGCATGTGTCATTTCTCTCTTAACAGAAACTTGAAGATGCAGACAGGAAGAGCCAGTATCAGCTGGAGTCCTTGGAGCGTGAGCAGAGGCACCTTCAGCGCCAGCTCGAGTTGCTGGGGGGCGGAGTCGGCGCCCCCAGCCCCGTGGAGAGCGAGCGGATACGCATGGACAGTGTGGGCTCCACCCTGTGCTCTGACCGCTCCGACTCCGACCAAGGTGAGCGTGCTGCTGCTGAAGTCAGGAGGCTCTGAGTGCTCATGGTCCGATTATGTGCAGTGACACTTCAGTAGACCCTCACTTTCACACGATTCAGTTTATCCCAGTCTCAAGCTGTGGAGCCGCTATTTTTTTTTACCTTTTTGTCTTGCTGTGTTGGAAGTAGTCTGGGGTTAGTTATAATTTGTCATGAGTTTGTCCTATTTTAAAACAGTTCTTGATTATGTCATCAAGTGGTACTTTCTGAATGCCGCTAACGTCCCCTCTCATTTGTGTCCACAGAAGAGATTGAGGTGGACGTGGAAAGCACGGAGTTCTCCCATGGAGAGCTGGATAGTGTGAGTACAGCCAGCACCAGCGACTTGGACGACCACAGCAGCCTGCAGAGCATGGCCAGTGACGAGGGCTACTCCTCCTGCAGCGTCAAACTCGCCTTTGCCTCCTAGAGCCACCTCATCCTCTGCCCCTCTGCCAAACCCACTTGCCCCATATGTTCCTACCGTACCTGTGTCAACCTCTCCTCTGCAGAGATGGCTAAGCTAAGTCCCCTCCTACTCCTAGTTTTTAGTTTGGCCTCCTGATGTCCTTGTGAGGCTGCCAATTGATTTTATTCTTCTTTAAAGGGAGAGCAGACACATGATTGAAATGAAGTGTTTCACTACTGCAATGAATGATGACCCTTTTATTCCCTTAATTTAATGTGTAACCTCTTATTGGATCCAAGATGCACTTAAAGTCACGTCATAGGAGTGGTGTGTGTTGCTGTCGTTTGTGTGTGTGCATGAGGATTTGGAGGGGACACTGTCACATGCTGGCGGAAAAAACTCGCCATATCAACACAGCCTGCCCCGATGAACATTCCCTATAAACCCCCCTCATGCTTTCACCTCTGCGCAACACTGCAGAAGCTTGGACACTTATTGGTGCTATTGTCAAACAGACCAATGGGAAATCACATGAGATCCACCTTCGAGCTTTCAAAGCCAACAGCGAGATGCAGTGATTGTTCCAGTCTTGCACGGAGGAAAACCACCACAAAAGCAGAGGAAAGGGAAACATTCCTGTTGAATGTGGCTGCTTGGTGCATTTTTCAATGACTGGAAATCGTAATGTGTGTGTTTTTGTTAAGTTCCCTCAACAAGCAGCTACAACAAGCGACCCTGCACTTGCCTACTTTAGAGCTGTCTATACAAAACGGCACAAAGCGATAAAGTAAAAAAAAAAAAAAAAGTTTTTAAAAAGACAACAGCAACAATCAAACGTCAAACAGACTTTGGGATAAATGTCCATCCTCTTTCCAGCAGTAACAAGCAATAACTATTTTTGTCAGTTTCAACTCCTCGTGTGCATTTTCCCTTCAAGGCACGTTTGTTGACCGTCCAAAAAGCAACGTTTCTTGTTTTTGTAAATACAGATAGCATAAAAAATTTTAAGATAATAATTGATTTTAAAATGGTAGAGCTCATGGATAGATCTATTGCCTCTGTTGCTGTTTGCCCTGTGTTTATTGTGCATTTTAAATTACATATTGAAAAATGTTATCTTCAAAGTGGCATGGACACTAATCTCCATACTATTATATGGACACTATTGTTTTACTCTCGATTGAAACATTCAGAAGTTATTCATTGTGTTGCTGCCCAGAGAAGAAACTCACACTGAAAGTGACGAGACGTGACCAGTCAGACTTCAGCTCAGAGAGATTGTGTGCTGTATTTATGAACTTGAGTTTGTGTGGTTGAATGGGGTAAAGGCTGTATATGGCATTCCTCTGCGTCACATGCAGGAGACTCAGTGCAGAATAAATGGAGTGTGTGTCGCGGCTGTGCCGACCAACGCTCATCCTCCACCGGCATTAAGACTCGCACTCGGTCCCTGCTCACGTCTGTGTGGAAGAAATCACCCTTTGAATATTTATTTTTCACCCCTCAGAAAACACGCGGGAAATGAATTAACTTATTTTGGGTCTGTCATATTTACTCCTCTGGATGCGTATTCCTCATTCCTTATTTTAAGAAATGTATATTTTGTTGTTTTTGTGGAGGGCAAAAAATGTAGCCATTTGTTTTCATTATTTCTGATGTTTTATTCAATGGACACTTGAAATGTAATTGGCCCCTAAGCTGCTCCTAGTGCTGAGCCTCGCCTAGTTAGAGTCACCAGCCTTTTTCAGGGCTAACCCTCTGTTGTGCCCCTTTGACACATGCATAGCTAAAAACAAGTAAAGTCATGAACAGTATCTCCAAAAGCAGGTACAAGGAGATGCATGGTATCATTTGTCAGGGGCAGAAGGGTTTTCCTGGAGAATAGGGCTAACTTTAATGGCAAATATTGAGCCAGCTACTACATAATAACAGGGGTCTGAAGCTCCACTGTCCTCTTTTAGGAGGACTGTAGTCTCTATTAGACTTGTGTTTCAGTTGACAAAGTGTGTCTTACCTTTTAAAGGCCTCGGATTGAGGATTTGAACTATAAAGAACAAATTAGTTGTAAAGGACATAATTATATTTTAGGTGTTGAATCTAATTTGAAAGCTCCTGCCGAGCTCTGTTGAGGTTTTTATGACATGGCAGAGTCCGAATGTCACCATTTTGGTGCTCCAATATTTAAAAGAGAAATGCCAAAACAACCTCAAACACCTCAGTGTCCTCTTTTCTCTTTTCTGGGGACAGTTTACATGTACTCTGCCCCTTTAAGTTATTACCTTTTATCTATTGTTTATTTCTTTCTGTTTTGGGAAACCTGGACTGTCGACAAGATAAAGGTCCCACCATGTTAAATTTCACATCTCACCTTGTTCAGGCCTGAGTCAGACCGATGTGAAGCTGAACTGTTGTTTTTCCAAAAATTGTACAAATGATAGAGTTTCAGGCACTGTTATCTGTTGAGAAAACAGTGTTGTTTATTTCAGAAACGGGTAAAACAGTCGCAGTCTTTTCTGACACCACTGAGTTCGTGTGGGCTCCATGTTACTGAGGCTGCAGTAAAGCAGGACCAGTCTACACCAAAGTCAGATTAGCTGTCTGCTCCCCACTTACTCAGCCATTATCTAACCACTGAGGAGTTTGCACTACTCCATAAAGGTTTTATTTGTTGACTGAATGCTAGATCACACCCTGAGGTGCAGGCTGGTCCATCACGTTAGTCACACGGTCTGATGATGGTTTCTGGCTTTGCTGCGAACTCCAAAAACTTGGCGTATCTCCATAAGCTGGTCACAAAGTGATATTTTACCTCTGTGTCTAGAATAAGACGAGTGCTCTGGTTGTGGCTAAAGGTTAGTGTTAACTTTTTCAGGAGTGTCTGACTCTTGGCCGCTCATGAGCTGCGGTCAAGTTACCCAACCAAACCCAAAGGGACTCCTACTGTCCAAAACCTGTGCCCATTCTCTGTAAACATGCACTCTGGTGATGATGGTGATTAGCTGTGTAAGTTGAAGATGCAATACTTACAATAAAACCAGATTTTCAGACCTGGAAGACTGTCTTTTTTTCCCTCTGTTATTAGTGTGTCAAAAGAAAAGTGTTTACAGATTTGTGCAGGGAACCACAGACACATGTCTTACCAAAGGCACATGATTTCTGTGTGATCAAAGAAGTCATGTGCAACGTACATTGTGTTACCTCAGCCTTATGAGCATCCACCACATGTAACATGGTTCTGCACAGTTCACAGACACGACCTCCCAAGTGCCCAAAACCACAGGCCTCAGTAAGACATATTATTGGACTATTTACACATTCAAGTGGTCCTGAGAACAGCTGGTGTGTAATACGTTTCTGTTTATTGAGCATATATCGGTAAAGGCTATGGCGATTATTTTTAGATGATATTGTTGCTATGTAGCTTCATGTGAAATGACAGAAAACTTAAACAGAACACTGCTGCCATCTAGAGGCAGCAACGAGGAAGGCATCTCTGCGTGGGTGCAACTCTCAGAAACCGTGACGAGGCTTCTGCAATCATTTCTTTGGAGTTTGGCTGCACGGTACAAAAAAAGCATGTCACCAGCACTATTACATTTTTACAGCAACATTTTATTTCTGCCATCAAGAGGCAGCAATACGTGCCCCTTACCGTGTGCACTTAGTCCTTTCACAACTTCACTAACCCTCATCCCAACAACCCCCTTTTGCACGCACGGACTGAGCCAGGACAGATCCACAGGGGACAAATCAACAAGGCCTACGTGCATTTCCCCCAGCTGATATCCAACACAAGTGATCTCCTATCGATCAGTTGATCAATCTAAGAACTAAGTTGTGCTACGTATCTTATATTTACTTCAATTATATATTAGACCAGAGAGCGGCATTCATTAGCTAAAACAAGTAGGCAAGTGTATAAACTCGGGTTTTGATGGGGTCATGAGGATCTGTTCATTTTCTTTTTTATTAAATGCCACTAGGTGGCGCTTAAGAACCGTGGTTTTACTCGGCACTACCAGCACAAGGATCTTCTCTGCTGCCAAAGAAGCCAGAGCAACCAAGAGCTGCATGCAGTTTTCCAGGTCAGGAAATGTTAATCACTTGACAATGTTGCAATAGATTGGAAGAATTGTATCCAAATGTGCACTTGTTTTTTGTTTTTGGATCTAAGATGTGACCTAATACTTTGTCAATGACATGTTTTTCAGTGGTGTCATGCTCTGCCTCTTAACACATGACACCAGGAACCTCATCACTCTTTGTCACACATGGAGGGGTTTGTGGAAATCAAACGCAGTGTTCCTCAGAAAGTGAAACTTTAAAGTCTTCGATTGCTAGTCATTTCTGAGTTGTTTCATGTGAAAATGTACAGGACATCACTAAGCCCAATCATTTTGTCCATGTCGTTTAGTTTCATGTCAGTCTGAATAAAGCAACAGGAATCCCTGAATGACACTGTCAATTGCTATCTATTGCACACCAGCTCTTGTTTTCAAGTTGTCATTTCTCGTGTCTTTGCTTTGACATTTTGTTTCTCATCCGAAAGACTTCTTCAGCTCACGTGGTTCCTCTGTACCAAAGGATACAATAACCTATCACTTCTTCTGTCGCACAGTTAAAGCCTACATGCTTTTTTGCTAGAAATTTGATTTGTCAGAGACTAATCATAGGCTTTTCAAACACATGCTTGAACATTTGGATCAGATCCTGTTATAGGTTATAGCAGGAGAAGAAGGAAGTTAAACTTTCTGTTCTGCAACAATTCAAAGCCACAGTGCACTCTAGTGCTATAAAAATCAATGTGACGACCAACCCGTGAGACAACCAGCCCCGCTCTGCCTTGTATCTGTGCAAGAGTTATCATAATTCTAATAATCCTAGCCTCTGTGGTTAGTGGGAATGACAGCAGACTGAGTGATGCAGGTCAGTGGGGCTGAGACGCAGCGCATGAGTCACTGTCCCTGCGGCGACTGCGCTTTTGACATCACCGACACTCCCTCCTTAGGAAAACCACAGCAAACATTTTACAGATCTTGGCAGCAGCAACACATTGTGCATCCCACCCTCATGACAGATCAGGCATGTGGTTCGCCTTTGAAAACCCTTTGCTAAATGTTTTATAGGGCCTTTATCCATGGAGTGAAGACTGAAAGAGTGATGAAGCAAGGATCCATCCCAGTGCTGGAACATGTGTTATTCCTAAACCGTTTGTAAGACAACTGCGTTACTTGCAATTTTGTTTTGTTGTTTTGTTGTTGCAATGGATATAAATGAAGTACAGTCCAGCTGTAACAATAACCAGTGCCAATTGATAATGAGGTGTGATAAAAAATATTGATATTCCAATATACCGACAATACATTTGTATGTTTGCACACATTTTTGGAACATTTTACCACAATCAATTGACCTTTTTTGCTTATATTTGAAGCAAGGCAAAAATTGTATGTGGAGTGTGGACTAATACAGTTAAAGTGTGTGTAAGTTTTTAATCTGAACAAAATACCAAACCACACCATGCATAAAGGCTCCATAAGGTATATTAAACAACCTTCACTGAGAACATGGGCTTTGCCAACGATATAAAAGCAAAGCTAACATGGCAAACTGCAGCATTGTGTGAAAGCCCTCGCCAGTTTTTTTTTTGTCTTGTTTTGTAGCTGACTCACGATCACTGATTTTCCATCTGGGCTCTTGGTATTGTGTTGAAGTAAAGCCAGGGAAGAGGGTTTTGTGTGTGACTGGCAATGTGCTGGTCCTTACGACATGAAAGCACCTCTTTGTGATTAGACACAACTACAGCCAGCTTTCGACAGCGTGACTAGTCTACTACAGTCATTATCCACTATTATGACATCCACAGGTACTGACAATGAGCAGCTATATTTGTCAGCCATACTATTTTTGAATTCTGCCAAATGCTAAGGCTATTGTTGTTGTTGTTGGAACATCATTGCTGGTCCAAAAAGGAAAAGCAAGACATACTTCACTGTACTGGGAATATTGTCACATTGTGATATGTGGGGGGAAAAAATCTATATATTGCCATGATTGCACATGGATGGTTAACTATAAATAAAAGACTTATCAGTGCATGTGTGAAGGGAGAGGTGGTGCTTGACTGATGCCTGTCATATTCACACTACACAGAAATAAACTTAGCTGCAGATAGAGGTGGGCAAGCTGTTCTTTTATACTATTTTTATCCGCTCCACCAAATGTGTGACAAGTGTGACAGTCTTCAGAAACACATGTGGAAATAAATGTGTTTTTCAATTTATACCATCATTTCGTTCGAGTTCAGATCGATTTCAATGACATGAGAAGCAATAATCTGCTTCCTCTGAGAGTCCACACCTCACTGCGATCGGTTCAATCCACCTGTCACTCACATAAAGCATGACATATGGATGACTAGTAGGAGAGAGTGAGTGGAGAAAAGTAGACATGTTTGAGCATAGAGCTGCATTTAAGACAAAAAGCATGATTGGCAGATCACCACAGTCTCATGTCCTGAAGCTGTTTTATATTCAAATCACTCACCGCTAAAATAACTTTATGTGAGAAGCCTATTTTTCAAAATCAAGTCCCACTTTGAGAGTTGAACATGCTTAAGTGTAATACTAGCACCATGGTAGCGATTTCACTGTGTGTATTCCCTGCACCAGTGAGGTCCTCATTTGGGCCCAGAAGTTTTACAAATTGAACTTGCTCTTTTCATTGTTGGAGGTTTAGTTAGACACAGAAAAAGTGGTTAATCAAAGAGTGGATTTGGATAAGGACCTATCTATTTTAAATATCATCTCTTAGGCTGCCTTTAGTCAACATCTCCATGGAGACGTCCCTCTCCCAGAAAGGTACAGTCAGGTTTTTAGTTGATTTTTCATATAAAAATGCTTGTATATTTATTAGATGAATTTAGTGGCTTTAAATGTCAACTTTATTAAAGCACTTTTCTACCTTGGTTAGGCCCAAAACACTTTACAGCGAGGGGTCCCCCAGTCACCCTTTCATTTATACACCAATGTAAACAGACACTGGAGGCACAGTGAGTGAAGTGTCTTGCCCATCTTCAGGAGTTGGGATTCGAACCCCGATCATGAGACGACCCGCTCTACCAACTGTGCCACTGTCGCCCACGTTTGGGCTTTGTTGTTACATATTCTCACAAGAAAGACCTGACTTGGAAATATTTTGTCGTGACCTAATGTATTAAAGCACTCTGAAATAGTAGTAATTAGCACCTACAGTATAATGTTGTCACAAACACCACACCACACAAACAGGCCACTGAGCTTTGTATGGATCACAATTCCTGCAAAATGTGTATCCCACACTCTTGATCTACCTGCAGTTATTCGGACACTGCTGGGAATTTGTGACCCAAGGCATTCACAATGAGTGTGTGTTTGAAGGATACAAATACAACATTTTGTAGGTCCTGGTCTCACCACATTCCACCAACTCACACAGAATAGACTACATTACACTTGAACAAATAGCTTCTTGTGGTGGCAACACAAACCCATATGAATAGGCTACATGGTATTTCTCTGCACACACAAGCCTGCTGAATGCATCTGAAGCTCATTATCGGGGGGATTTGGCAGTAGGGTAAATTATTAATGTATGATGTGATAACAGCACATTCGTACGTAAGTGTGAAGAGGAATGTGTCTGAGTGACTTGTAATTTTCACTTTGTTCAAGTGTGACTTTGGAAACTTCAAAATAGTATTTCTGTCATCTTTGTTTTGAATATCAGCAATCCCATAAATAAGCTTACAGAAATGTCATCCAGAAACTTCTGAGTTCAGCACGGCGAGCTAACTGATGAGGGGGTGTCGAGAGGGACCAAATGTTCAAAGCATTGCGTTGGACAAAAGCAGGACGGTGAGCAATGTATCACACTTGTGGGTTTGCAAAAGGGTATTTGCAACAATTTAAGTTGTGTGGTTAATGGTCACTAATGACAGTGATTAAAGAGCTATATTCCTTTGTTGTGTTTGTTATGAAATGGGGAAGTGTCATCTGTTTTGAGGCCAACAGGCAACAACAGGAAATTGTGATTTCAGAGATATACACTTAGATATTTAGTCTTGCCTGGTGCTCAATTTGAACAATATTACTTTCATGATCAGATAATGTGACCGTTCAAATGTGTATATGGAGAAAACACAATTTCAACAAGCTAATATCTCCTGCACGACTTGGTCTCATGGCTGTGGAGGTTTCAGCTTAGCTTTTAGTGCATATTATAGCATCCCCATTTGCATACTTCGCTTAAAGGAACAGTCCACCGTTTTTCCATACTGAGATATATGTTCTTACCTGAGCTTAGACGAGTTGATGCGTACCTGTCTGGTCTTTGTGCGTGCACTCAGTCACGCAAAAAGACCAAAGATGTTGTTAGCATTTGGCCTCTCCCAGTATATTCCTATGGCTCCAAACGGGGTGAAGTTAGAAGCGACCATGCTCTTCCACGGACACAGACAAAGACCAGGGAGGTGTGTATCAACTTGTCTAAGCTCAGGTAAGAACATATCAATGTATGGAAAAACTATGGCCTGTTCCTTTAAATATGAATATGAAAATGAATGTGTTGTGTCTCTCCACGCTTTCTCTAGGGGAACTGTTGTTGTATTGGATTTATAGATTGGCTAACATTCTTTTATTTTTTCATTTCAAAGAACCAATTCGCCTTTTAATTCTGATGAAGGGCTGATCTGACGCCCGAAATGTCGCTTTTGTGGTGCAAGAAACAAAGCATTTGGGGAATACAAGCTGTGCGGATATTTTTGTCTTTTTTGTCCTTTATATTTTTAGCCAAATTCATTGTATTTAGTATTTCAAAATACTGTGTCTATGGGGAAAATGTATACAAACTTTACCTCCTGAACCAAAAATCACAGCCTGCTTCCCCTCTGCATATGTGCCTCCTCTGAGCTTTTGAGCTGCTACTGCTCATTGGTAAATAGCCCCAGGATCAAATAGTAGCTGAGACAGGCTAACTATGAATCTGCATCTGCAAGTTTTGAAGAACATGTTACAAGACAGTGACATTTGTGCTCACTCTGGTCAAACTCACTTCACTATTAACTGATGACTAACAGGCAACAGCTAACTTCCTGTCTGGCCCCCCTACATGACAACTGTGAGTCCCTGTGGCTAGGCAGATACCAAGGTCCTCCTTTTGATGCCCTTTAGCCTAATCTACTGTGCCTCTCACTCAAACTCTTTACATGCCACTGCTGCAAAAAAGACAGTCGCTGATGATGTGTCTCTGTCCATCAGCGGCACGTTTCAGGTGAACAAATCGCCCTCCATCCACCACCGACCCCCACGGGTAAACTGGGTGAAGTGTCTTGCCCATAGGAACAGATACATTTTCCACAACTTTATTCCTATACCATCGTACTTTTACTATGGCTACACATGTAAATGTTTCCAAAAGTAAAAGTATCTTGTACTTATACTTATACTTTGTATCATTGCGAGGTCCAATGTTGTTCCTTAAGTTTGCTCAACCGTTTGGTACTTGATCGAATCATGTGTTGCTTCTATGTCTGCCTATCTCTACCATTCTCTACCAAGCGTGCAATACTCAAAATATCCAGTTCAGATAAGGATTTGACTAGTTTGAACTGGTTTATGCTGGTTTAGATGGATTTAGACCTGGCTTGGACTGGTTTGGACTGGTTTAGATCAAGTTTGGACAGGTTTAGATCAAGTTTGGACTGGTTTAGATCAAGTTTGGACTAGTTTAGATCATGTTTGGACTGGTTTATGCTGGTTTGGAAAGGTTTAGATCAAGTTTGGCCTGGTCTAGATCAAGTTTGAACTGGTTTAGATCCAATTTGAACTGGTTTAGATCAAGTTTGGACAGGTTTAGCTAAAGTTTGGACAGGTTTAGATCAAGCTTGGACTGGTTTATGCTGGTTTGGACTGGTTTAAATCAAGTTTGGACAGGTTTAGTTCATGTTTGGACAGGTTTAGATCAAGTTTGGACAGGTTTAGATCAAATTTGGCCTGGTTTAGATCAAATTTGGCCTGGTTTAGATCAAGTTTGGACTGGTTTATGCTTCTTCCGACAACTTTTAGACTGGTTTAGACCAGGTATAGACTGGTTTATACTGGTTTAGTCCAGTTTCAGATCAGGTTTGGACCAGTTAAAAAAAAACTTGGTTGTTTATCTCCTAAATGGTTCCAAAATACTTTTTTTTAATGGTTGTCGGGGTAACATCAAAGGGTTAAAGCTTGACTGGCTTCTAGGAGGGTGGAGGGGTTGTCCTACTACCACACGCTGTCCCTCATTAATCCGTCAGTCTTCGCCCACAGTGAATGAAAGTGTGACACTAAAGCATGACACTTTGCTTAAAAGGGCCAATATTCAGAGCTTATGTTTGTGCCCTAGCAACATTATAGAGAAATCTGTGTTATTTTGAGCTTCCATCAAGTCAAAGCAGATTAGTCGATGTCTAAATGATGTAGCCTTACTTTGCTTTTGTTTTCTATGTTTTAACGCCATAGGTGTCCATAGGGAAATGTATCCTCATGCATTCGACTGAATTAGCTTGATTGGCTGAAGGTTTTTGCATGTTTTGGGTTGAATGGGGAAACTGCAGCACACAGGAAAGTCCCTCACAGACACAGGGAGAACATGCAACCTCTATACAGGCACTTGAGATTAAATATCTCCCAGATCAGTGCTTCCCAACCGGTGGGTCTGGGGCCAAAAGTGGGTCACAGAACAATGTTTGGGGAATACTGTATTAATGCACGGAAATGCACCTTCAATCTTGTGACTCTGGTGGTGGAGGTGGTGAGATGGGCTGCCGAGGGGAGCACCATGAAGGAGGGAGTCATTTCGCACATCAGTGAAAGAATCAGAGAATATAATTGCAGGCGCTCTCTCCTCCCTATATTTCCCACAGTGCGCGTAATTGTTGCGTATAGAACGTGTAATGAATGTAATTATATTGGGCAGGTGGTTACGCTCTCGATTTCACCCTGGTATTTAGGCTGCAGATATAATGTGTCTCTCGGTGTGAGTGTGATTCCTGCCCTCGACCACAGAACAAACGGCAGCCTGTGTTTTTTTAAAGGATCGCACGATGACGCACATCACAACAGGCGCCGCGTGGAGCAGTGTCTGAGGCCTTACTTATGATAATCTCACCGTCACTCACCTGCTGAATACTAAATATGCTGCAAGCACATTACTCCACTTGCACAAAGCATGACAGTGAAAAGTATTGTCAACATTACACATCTGCAGTGACGAGACTGTTAACTCGATAGTCTCTAAATGTAATGTTCATATTATGGTCAAACTGAGAAAAAAATAAATGAAACTGTGATTGGGAGCTACATTTTACTCATACACCATTGCAAGTGTTGTTCCCCCAATGCAAATATTACAGACTCATCACTTCTGTGGCTATAACAATTATTCTCCTATCATATCAGTTGTAAAGGCATTTGTGAACTGGACACAGTGATGGATTGAACAAGTGCGGTTCGCCGGTGGCCCCATCTCCCAGTGCGTCACATCTTGTGTCTGTGTGGTCACTGACATCACAAAGCACCTACAGGCGTCACACATGGGGAGACATAACCGCTGAGGCGTCTACCACTACCTTTTGCTGTCTCTTCAGTAATCTTAGCAGCCTGTCTCATCTTGGATGATTGTATGTGATAAGAACATCCAGGTACTTGGGTCAAAATTGGAAACTTGCTGTGAAGAATGCCCCCCCAAAAAGGGAATAAATGTTGTAGGCTTTATTTTGAAATTGAAAAGCAAAATATTTTGTAAAGGCTTTGTGACGCAGGTGGACTCAATACATTTGACCACAAAAGGCTAAAATGAATGAAAACATAAATGGGCAGGTTGGTGAAAATACAAAACAAACTGTTCAATAGAAGAGAAAACGGCACACACTGGGAAGAAAGCTTAATATATGATCAAAGAATGACTCATACCGCCAAACACACGGTTTAACACAAGCTTTTTTTCATAGAAGGAGATGCTTTCATACTGCTGAAATGAGGTTGCGGTCCATTCACTTCGTTCTCAGAGTCACATACTTTCAGGGACCAGGTTGAAACTTACGGCTATTGTCAAAAATCACAAAATGTTCCACCATTAGTGCTCAATCTGCTCATCCATTATCTGCTGTCCCAAACCCGTAAATCTAACTTATTGGGTGGTTCGTTTGGTTTGAAATGTGTGCAATATTTAAAAAGATAGACTAGTGTTTAGTGGTGTTTGAGAAAGGCCAGCACATCATCTGTGTGTGACACTGACTAACTAACACTGTTAAGGACATCCGCTGTGAGTAATGCACATTGAGCATTTCGCGAAAATGATGACCACACATTGACTTTGACCAGACCGTTTGTATCAGGGCAGTGAGATGATACACTGAAATTCATATGTTGTTGAATATATCGAAGTTGCACAGTCAAGTCCTCCATAAAACATGTGATAGTGAGACAAAGGCTTTATTTCTGTAGTGTATTTGTGCTTATGATTCAGACTGTTCTCATTTCCTGTTGACCATGTCCAGAGGCTGTGAGCGGATCAGGTCTGACAGAGCTGCAGATCAGGGACACACATGTGACAGTCTCATCCTCATCAGACAAAGCTGCTTTGCTTTTACATATTGTATCCACTGTATGAAGTACGTGTCCACACTATATGGACAGTGAGTTACCAAGACAGACTCCATTGTTTTAGGCAATGATTATATTAAAATGGGGTGCAATGCCCTTTTTATTTATTACCGTATATTGTTGCATAATGTTGTATTATGTATTTGTGCTTGTCTACATTGATACCGTATGAAGACGTTTTTAACCTTTGTTATTATGCTTTAAATCAAAACACAATTAAAACACATGAAACCCTGCTGTCACTGACACTGAGTGTCGGTGCTGTACACAAGCCAAGTGCAAATTTCTCTCGAAAGAAAACTCAAGAAACTCAAGAAAACCTTTCCACAACAACGATGTAAACTTGGCATAAAAATAACCCTCAATGGCTAAATAAACATTTGGTCACGAGTCGAGCACAACACTGGTCCCAAATTCTCAAATCCACTCACACATTTTGGGACTCTAGACTATAACAGAGGAGGAGGCGCCGCTGTGTTGACGTACTGCAGCTCTGGTATTGTAGCCAATCTGAGGCTGGGACGATGGTGCTGAAGACAGGGAGTGACTCGAGCTCGAGCGTCATCCCTGTCATCACACCAGTCATCTGCTGTGCTCTTAAGTTAATTGGCAGGAGATTAAATCCAATCACAGGACCAAATTCATTTGCAAGTGCAGCAGATGAGGTGAGCACAAGTGAAGCGTAGGAATCGTCAGCAGGTTCGTCCCTGTAAGTGGCAAAGAGTAACATTTACATATGGCTTTTCTGGGCATTCAAAACATTCGCAAATTCACACTCATCTATTCTGTCTAACTTCGAAAGTGAATTTGCAGTATTGGATCTCACAAGGCTGTAAGGTGTTCCTTGACTGACTGTCACAATAATTGACATTCATGTCTCTCACAACAGGATAGTTTTGAATTTCGGAACGATGATGAGGATTTTCCTAGAGGTATTTGGCATGATCCTTTTGTGTGGAACAGGTGGGACCCGCACATGTCCCGGGGGCGTCACGTGGCCCTTTGTTGCAGGGACGGATTCAGAGACTGACATGAGGCTTGGTCTTGTGTCATCAATACCATCAGCACCATGTGTCACACTCTGTGCACGAACTGTCCAATCACATGTAACCACATGCTATTATTCCCATTTCATTATGTTGTAGCCTGACACTAAGGGGATTTGCATTTATTTTCTGTGGGTAAAACGATGATAACCCCACAATAAAAACATTCTTAATTTGCTCAAGTCAAAGAAGAACTAGGTACCTTGTTTACCTTAATAAATCCTTTTAGTCCATCTGGGGGTAATACAAGTGTTAATGGGATGATTGGGGGGTCTTTCATCTCCCCCGATGTCTGTGGCCAGAAAACCACCCCGCTGCCTCCGGGTCGGAGCCACCAATACACACTAATGAAATCACAAAAAAAGCTAAGAGGCTAGCGGGCAAAGCTAACTGCTAGCGCCACTTAAACAGTATTTACAGCCAAGTTTGAGTGAAAAAATGATCTTCATTGTGTAATTGGAAGTACAATATCCCTCTCTCCCTTTGTCTTTTCTGTCAGTGTAGTATTTACTCTCACGGACAATTAATGAGTAAAGAAACGGAACATGCTACGATGGCCTCTAGGGGCATGAGTTAATTAGTTCTGCTACAAAGTTGGAAGAGGTCATCTCAAGTTCATGCAAATAAAAAATAAATTTAATAAAAAGGGATTAGATAAGATAGGACTTTAGTGATCTCACAATGGAGAAATTCACATGTTACATCAGCTCTCAAGAAACTGATGTAACAAGTGAAAATAGACAGAAAAATGTGCAATCAAGTTGTAATAACTATCTTATATACAATGAATACAAAACTATTGGCAGTGCACGTTCACAGTCATAGTGCAGGCGGTTGATGAAATGACACTGAAACAGAGGTTACTACACGTGGTAATGAAAATAGATGGTTAAAATGAATGGTACATGTATGCCTTATGCAAAATGAAAAGGATCTGTTGGATAGAGTAGTATTTTTGTTGCCGTCTTGGAAGCTTCACAGTCATAAATTATATTCCATAAAAAAACAAACCAGGTGCATTTCCGGTGAGTCACGCAGTGCCAGGTGTGAGGCAGCTGCACCGGGACGGCTCAGCAGGATTTTCAGGTCACACATTTTTAAAAGGAAGGAAAATCTCATTGGAAAAAGAGAGATTACCTGCACGTTTCATGTTGTTTTCTGACGGATTAAAGTCAATATCACGGAGCAGATCGGTTCGTTCTGTGACTCGCACGGCACACATCACCTGCCGCTGAGCCCTGAGTCAACACCGAGGGATGGAGGGCAAACATGAGGCGAGAAAACACGCAGCTGCTGGACCAGACCCCCGTCCCGCAATCGCCTTTCAGAGCCGTGAGTGCACATCACAACACGACAAGCACCTGGGCTTACATTCAAGACATTGTCAGCAAGTGATTAGACCTGTATTCACATCCTTATCAAATATTATAACTTGAGTGTGACTTCAGGCAGCGGGTCTCCAACCTTTTGTCCTGAGAGCTACTTTTACCGAACAAAATGAACAAAAGCAGGCTCCTAGTATGGCCAGAATACCCCCTTTTTTGATACATGCATAGACATTATGTTTGGCAATATACTGAATACAATTGCATCAAATTTTCCAGTGTTCTCATCTTTATTTAAGGATCCCCCGTCGTCTCTTCCAAGTAGAGACTATTCTTCCTGGGCTTCGTTCTCATTATAAACGTATTACAGTTTATACTTACACAAAACACATCAACAGCGCAATACAGACAGAAGGTTCACATCCACACCAATAATAGAGACAGAGGAAAAACAACACATCAAGTGCAAAACAATTTCCATAGCTACGTTAAGTTGTTCATGGATTTCTCGAGACTCTTAAGAAGCGTGATTGCTTATTAACATCATTTCTCTTCCAGAGTGAGATGGTAAATAAACATGTTTCTAAGTGCATTCGTTCTCGGCAGAGGCAAGTAAAGCATTAGAGGCTCGTGTCTTGTTAAGCCCATGTCTGTAGCAGGAGGACGGTTTGGAGAACAGGCGACAGGGTTTGTGTGAGGTACAGATTTTTATGTAATGATGACACAAAACTACAGCCTGGTGTCCTTGACTTTCCTCCATTACAGTCTATGATGCATTGCATTAACATTAATAAAAGGGGCCAGTCCAGCAGCCCATTTCTGAGAGCTCCGGAGTTTGTCAAGGTCTTTGTGGCAGTCGACCAGACTGTACTATGGGTTTTAAAAATGGGAAATGCATCTGATTAAAGAGATATTCCACCCATTTTGGTCACAATATTATTCATGTGTTGTCTATGTCATCATTTGATCTAAAGGGACTCCCAACAGGGTCATTCCTGTCACTTGTTCTAAGGATTGGTTGTGCAGAGAGAGATTCAACTTTGGGGCTTCTCTTACAGTATGTTTAGAGCCCAACATCATACACTGTGCTTTTAATTCTTTCATTTTTAACCTCTTACCCGCCGCCTTAAAGGAATAGGCCACCGTTTTTACATACTGAGTTGATATATACCCGTCTGGTCTTTGTCCGTACGCTCTGTCACGCAAACGGAGCACATACGCAGCCTCTCCCACATAGCGCGCAGTAACTCCTAAAGACTTCCCCCGCTCACTTCCGTCAATAACCTTTAGGAGTTACTGCGCGGACGTTTTACTCCTCGTATCATTACGCCTCACAATATAGTCCCCCTTTTTATTTGCTTATAAAATCGACACGTTACATTTCTGGGTAAATATACTTCGCATGAAAACACTTCACGTAACTTTATTTAAATAGGGAACACGTGGAAGAGCTTGGTAGCTTCTATCGTGAGCTTATTTGGAGCTATGTGGGAGAGGCTGCGTATGTGCTCCGTTTGCGTAACAGAGCGCACGGACAAAGACCAGACGGGGATATATTAACACGGCTAAGGTTAGGCAAGAACATATCTCAGTATGTAAAAACGGTGGCCTATTCCTTTAACCGAGGGCATTTTCCAGTTCGGCTTTACCCAAATCTAAAAGCTTCTGCAACAGTGTAACGCCTCATTTCAAAGCTAAGGCCTACAAAACTGATCTTGACTTTTTCGTTGCGTTGTAGCTGTGTTTTCATCAGTTTTTGCAGTGTTTCACCACATTTTTGCCACATTTTTGTCGCTCTTTAGTCACTTTTTTTGTATTATTGTAGCTTTTCTGGCACATTTTTGTCAGTCTGTTGTTGCGTTTTCATCCTTGTTTGATTTCCAAGAAGCTTTTAGATTTGGATAAAGCCAAAATGGAGAAAATGTGCACGTTATCGTCTGCATAGTCACACAGGCCCTATGTAAACATACATATCATTTCAAAAACATTTATAAAGCAAAGCAGCGAGGCCACAGCCATATGGAATTCTGCACGCCAGTGAAAGAACCACTGAAAGCAGCACATGTTTTCTATTAACCAAATAACTTCATGAGAAAAGGAAAAATGGGCTTTTAAATTCATACTCCTCAACAGGATCAAAATTGGTTGATGCTATCATCTGTCACAGCATGTTGGACATGAGAAGGAAGATGATTCACTTCACAATCATTCTGAATCTGTTGAAACATTTGTGTTGTGACATATGGTGTTAGTTAAAGGCAAACAAGAAAAACTAGTGATGATAATACTTTTTTGTTCGCCATTTAGACAGTATTTAAACCTTTACTCGGGTAATTGTTTTGAGTGTATGTACAATGTACTTCTACTAAGCCTATTCAATATATACAGTATATTCATTTGATTAGAATAAGAATGATGATTACCGGGAAATAAAATAGCTGAAAAGTTATTATGCATTGTGTGAATGCAACAACAGCACAAAAAACAAAACACAATATTTTAAAAGTAGAATCTGGTAGGTAAAAAATGACAGAGTGAGGTCACAAGATTCCCTACAAATAAGATAGAAGGTCACTCTCCTGTTTAGAAAATGTGAATAACGGTGCTTGTTGACGAGTGCTGCTGGTAGAGGCTGAGCGTTTTGAGGCCTGAGGGGACAGGGCCTGCCAGCGTCATGGTGTGAAGGGTGTGGGCATGACACATGAAAGCTGCTCACCATATCCACATGCACTTCCTGTTTGACAACCGCAGATCTCCACAGCCTTTTTCTACTTCATTTGCTGGAACCTCCTCTTGGTGTCTCATCGTGATTCACACATTGTCTAATGAACAAGCCGCAGCAGCACAAAACCAAAGATATTGTCAATGTGTCACAATAATTTGGAAAGGCTCTAAACAATGACTAATGTTATTGAGAATCCAGTATTACTGCAGTTCATGGAGGGATGATAATGATGATATTAATTTGGGAATAAATAGTGTGTCAATCTTCTCAGTCTTGTCATTGTGAAACTGCTTCTAACAAACGAATTCCAACATATTTCATACAATTCGTCCGGTAGAATTTACACCAGAATAAGTCTGTATGGCTCTCAGTACACAGACTTGAACAGGAATGGCGGACTCAGATTTCACATTTTCACCTGTCTCCACTATACAGAAACCTCTTGAGGCCCAGGCCTGGAGGGCTTTGTCATGCTAATGAGGCTGAAACTCAGCCCAGGACAGATCAATAGGCAGGTAATCAGCAGTGATCAGCTGAGATTAGGGCTGTTCAGACTGAAACTCAGCTGTGAGTTTAGTCGTTACGATGTAGAACAAAGACTTAAAACTACGAAGTTGTTCACACACAGGTGAAAGTAGCCATTAATAGAGGGGAGGGACTTAGCCAAGCTAAACTCTTCCCATTGTTCTATATATAGTCTGCGGGCTGAGCTGGAACTTTAGTGCGCTGATGAAGTCTTTTGGATGAGAGGCGAAACGTTTCAACACTCCAGAGTATAGAAGACAACTGTCTGTGATCAACCTTCATTGAACACCAGAACATGGTTTGAATGAGCGTATAGCAGGACCTACTTCTGTCCTTGAGATATATTTAGAAGTAGCAAGGTACTGACACTTTTTTGCCCGAACAGCCAAAATTGGTTGGTGTTGGTGAGCTATAGGAACCGAATGTTCATTTTAAAATGGATCCATAATCAATGTTCCAATCGAGCTAAAAAAAAAAAAGGCTTGTTTAGTGTGTCTACCTCCCCTTCATGAAACATAAATATTGATACTTTTCCCCCAACCTTTCCTCACTAGTGTAAATTAGATTAATACTTACCAAAGGCCAAAAAGAAGCGAAGCTTAAGATTCATCTTACATCTGCTTTTAAAACAATTGCAGCTCAAATTAAATTACCAAATTGTACAAGTGACAGAACATCCACAACATCTGCCAGGAGAGTGCTTAAATACAGTTTCTTTTAAGGTGCGAGCTGTAGATTAGTCTGTGAATCGATTCTAGCGATCTCCCTTCACAGCTACAAAAAGGAAAGGCAAAACACAGCATAACAAATACCTGTGAGAGGTTATATGATTTTGGATCCTGAGTTACCGACTGAGATTGACTATGCAGTTCTAATGCCTGTCCTGAGCCTGGATAAATGGATTCCACCTGAAGCGTCGTAAATGTGTTGAAAACATATCAGTACATTCAGTTGTATGTGCCTCCAACTGTTCAGTGTACCCCAATCAAGGGTCTTAGTTGCCGTAAAGTACCCGCAACATTAAAGTAAAACGAAAGGCCCTGACTTGTTGAAAAGGTGTCAAACCCCAGCATGTGTGGGTAAATACATATAGGAGCGTAGGGGAAGTGGCGTGGTGTGTATGAGCGTTGCAGTCGTCACAGTGAGTCAGAGCCCAGAACTGCGACCGTCAGTGTCATCAGTTCTGCCTCGGGCTGAGAGAGGCTCCATCATGAAACTAAATGTACACAACGCAAGCACACACCTTTATTATCAAAAATATACTGCTAAAATGGCTGAGGACAAGTGATGTTTGAAACAGTTGTGCAATTACCTTTTTGGTGTTATTAATTGTTTACTCTCTTGGTAAAAATGTTCCATATATTACCACATAATACTTATAATGCAGTGGAAGTAGCACAGAAGATATTTAGGTCATTTTTAGGCGTGACAAGGATGAAGAACAACTCATGTAAGACGTCTTTGAGAGAGTCAGAGAGACATCAGCTAATCCATCTGCTCACATACCATTGTGACTCATTCTTTTCAAAACGCTACTGACCAGATACCGGCTTGAATATGTTGCATGTGTTTATACTTGTCTTCATATCATTTTCACGCCCTCATCTTGATAAATGTCAAGAGTGGAGCACGGTAATAAAGTGAAGTTGCCTGTGCTTACATGGTCAGAGGGAAATTGTTACCGATATGATTTGGAAAAAGTAGTAAAGGCGACTGTTTAAGTCACACATGGGGGGTTCTGAGGGCTTTATGAAGCTAGTGATACTTGAAAGAGACAAAGCAAGACAGAGGATGGAGAGAGATGATTGATGATTCACTCTGGTGTCTCTTCAGAGGAAATATCAGCAAAGTGCAAACAAAGACCAATACAGCAAAACAAAATACAGTTTAATTTGCCAGTGTGATATTGTGTTCGTCATCTCCTTGTTCCTTTCAGCCTCTCGGGGTGTCCTCTCCTGATAACTGCCTGATTACTCACCAACACTTCCTACAGTGATAAAACATGGAGTGATAGCTCTGATCTAACTATCTGGTAAGTACAAAGCCCCAAGAAAAAAAAAAGTTACCACCAGGATTTTTGCATGATCTGGGATGGCTGCAGTTGGTCAGATTGAGGCTATATCCACACAAATACACAATGGGTGAAGTTTCAAATATAATCTCTATACACACGGAGCCAGCTCAGTAAATGTGTGCGTCCACATCAAGCCAGTCATGTCTGTAAAACTGCTGCGGTTCATCTTCCAGACCTGTGTGAGGCGCTGTGACGCTACCACAGATAATAGAAGAAAATGTAGATAGTGAATGTGCAGTGAACTTTTGTGGAAAGTTTACTGCACAGGGAAAATGAAATGGATTCATGGATTTACGATGTACAGAAGAGATGAGGAGGCGTGTTAATTCTTCAGAAAAACCTGTCAGAGACCGGACTTTTGCTGTCAGTCCAAAAACACAGACTGAATGGAGGCTAATGCTGCTGTGTTTTTCTACGTTTTACCTGTGGCTCGCGGACCAAGGAGCGGAGTAAAACTCATTATAAGGTCAGTAGATTATGAATAACAGATGCAACACTGGCACTGTTACTAAATGATGTCATCATTTAATAAAAGTTGCAGAGACGCCGTAACAACGGAGTCATGTAAACGCCGTTTTGAGATCTTTCCACTCTGGAACCTGGTTTGTAAAATGTTTGTTTAGAAACCCCCAAAACGCCGGTTTCAGAGATGATACACTGGATTGATAAAATATTTTTGCGTTTAGTCCTAAGCTTGACTTTGTGTGGACAGGCCCTGACAGTCAGTGTCTTTATGAGGCGATAGTCCAAGATGACAATGAGCCTGGCACTGTACATACACAGTACTTCTAGGTAAAGCTGTCTCGTTTGGTAAAGTCATTCCATCTAAATAAATGTGGTTACATGAGGGTTTAAGCGCCTATGCTGAATCACTTTTGATTTTTTCTTCAGAATGAGTAAAGCAGAAATAAACTATGTTTTTGAGATCGTACCTGTCTGCTGCTGTGTTGAACCATGCCTCCACCTTTGGACATTTTACACAGTTACAGCAGCCCATAGTTACATCTTCATTAGGTGAAATAAAAATGCATAGACTACTAAAGGAAATTAGAAATAAAGAGTAAAAAATACTTGCTACTTCTGTTTGACCCACTGTGGAATCAGAGAAATGACAAAAGCACGCTTTAATTCAGCAAATTGTAAGCATAACCTGAATAATGTAATCAGGTTGGTCTCAAACAGGGGCAGTGCGTGGAGTGTCGGGGGAGGCAGGAGCCAGAGGAGCTGGACAGATTGGCAGATTAGTCACTGATGTCTGAGGACTTGGAGGACAGGCCTGTTTGTGCAGGATGTTGGTGGGTAAACAGACAGAGCAGAGTCAGCCCAGATACCCCTGCCCCTCCCCTGATGCTTCCTTCCACCGCCTCCCCACTCCCCCACATCCCCTCACTCATACTCAGAAACTAATTCAAGTACCAAAGGCGGATGTCTATGAGTATCTTTTTGAGCAAGCTGAGAATCTCACAGTGTTTCCACCACTACCATTATTACCACAAGAGTACCTAACTTACAAACCAAAACTATACGGGAAGGGTTTTTACAAAAATGCCCCCCCCCATGTACGATCGGGTCACATCCTGTTCGCGGCAGCAGCAGGAAGCAGGTCCCTCCAAACGCTGACATTATCCTTCTCTCTGTAATCTCATTGTGCTGACTTTAAATGTGTAAAACTCATCCGTCCAGCTCTGTCATCTCAAGTACTTGATTTACACATGTCTTGTCACATTACAGGACTTTATTGATCACATAAAACAACAAAACATCTGGGCATCCTATGTTTAATGAGCCTTTGGAGCCACTGCCACTAAACTTTACAACCGTTAACAAGCTTGATCACAGGAAGTCTCCAAACTGCCAATCTGTTGTGGTTTGGAGATGTCTTTGTCAAGGCTCTTTGCCTGATAATTACTGGTACACTGAGGCGTCACAGTGCCATTATTTCTCTGAGGGGGTCACCAATATGCTCAAGCTGGTCACACATGTCTTTCCTGCTTTATTAACAAAATGTTGTGTTGTAATGGAAATATAGAATGGGCTATTGATTGTCCCCGTATCAAGTCTTGTAGTTGTGGTACAAACAAGGCTATTTGGCATTGGGGCAAAGCACAGCAACTGGGAAAATAACCAACTATACAGTATTTAAACCTATTCATAACTTTCAGATTGTTGATTTCTCATTACAAGTCATGTCTGCAGAGATGCATAATAAGATGAATGTTTTTTTTTTCATAATTATTTTACAATTCTCTTGTGAAATTGTGCGCAGTTTTAATTACTCAAGGACTTTCTTTGTTGGCTCATTCCACTAATTCAGAATGAAAACAAGTACTTCTTGCACCTCCAGTGGTGATCATTCGAGTAACATACTTTGCTCTCCTACATGAACATGAATGACACAGATCTGAGTCTTCTCACCGGGGGATTTCACCAGTTGTATGGAAAGTACTACAGAAACTCACAGTAGTACAGTGTAACCACTGCCGCTCTCAACCACAGACTTTCCATTCATACAGCTGCAGTAGAATGAAGGAAAATAAAAGTGAATGAAGCCGTGGTGTATTTCATTGACAATTCAAGGTGCCATCATATGATATGTTTGCCGATTTTTGTTGTTTTTTTGAAAGGAAACATTTAACTGATTTCGGAAAAGTATGCTAAGTCGTTTTTAACTTTTGCTCTTTTCGAACAAGTCGTGCATGCGTTTATAGCAAGTCGTCTGGACTACTGCATCGCACTTTACTCGGGCATCAGCCGTAAAGCACTTTCCCGCTTTCAGTGAATCAGCGAGCACGACTTTTAACAGGGATAAAAAAAAACAACTTTAACATATCACCCCAATCCTTGCAACTTTGCGCTGGCTCCTTGTTAACTAAATCACATCGCAGACCTCATCCCAATTTACCGACCCCCGCGCGCTCTGATGTCTGAGGGCCAGCTCCAGCTTGTGGTTTCTAAGACGAACCGTAAAACCAGAGGGGACAGAGCGTTCCCTGTTGTCACACCGTGGAGTGTTTTAAATCTCGTCTTCAGACCCATTTTTATTCTCTGGCTTTTAGCACCGCGTAAGTTGTGTGATCCCTGTGTCTTTTTATTAATTGTATTGTTTTTTTTAATTGTTTTTATTGTATTTATTTTTATTTATTGTTTTACACTCATTTAGTGGTGGTGCTCATTTGTATTGTTTTGGTTTAATCGTTTTTATGATCTCATGTGCAGCACTTTGGAAACGTTTTGTTGTTTAAATGTGCTATAGAAATAAAGTGGATTGGATTAAAATAACCTTTAACATGAAGTGAAAGTTGTTTATGTGAACATTTATGTGGTTTTGGTTGTTAAGATATTCCCTACTTTCCAAAGGTACAGGGAATAGGCTCCAAAGTACTTGAAACTTTGGACTTGAAAGTTACTAAATTCAGATTGTGAACTTCCTTTTAAACTTTAGATTCAACTAAAGTACTGACTTCAAATCTATATTGTTTCTAATTAATGAGAAACTTGTGACTGCACAGCCTTTTTTCCCCCTCCTACAGTCATGTGCTTTTCTAATCTCACGTTGTGCACCGCGGCTGACAGGTTGACTCCGAAAACGGTGCTAAAACGTGGCTCTTGACTCCCTCTCACTACGGCGTGACCTCACGGCCTCACGCCTGCAGAGGTCAGCATCACCGTAACCAAGGCGACGGTGACAGCCGCTTATCAGAGTGTGAGTGCTGGCAGATGGCGGGGTGAGTCACCGCCACAACATGGACTGGTGTCTGCTCAAGACGCTGTACCAAGAGTTTAACACCTGAGTTTTCAGCAAGGGTTTGAGAGCAATGCATTATCAAGTTCTGTCTATTTTATATTACAATTTAAACAATTTAGTTACAGATTTCTATTCACTTTTGTTTGGTTGCCATGCATTTGGACATTGTACTGTGCGACATCCATGGAAACATTACATATACTTTTACTTCTGGGTGTTATTTTGTCATAATAAAAAATCTTAGCCCTCATCTCAGCTTGAATCTGCTGCCAATTAGCTCGGGCGTTTTGACATCAGGTGGTCTCAGCAGGTGATGCTAACTTTAACAATTTGAGGTGACATTTATCAGGTTTTCCGCGGGTGAATCAAAGTGCACGGCAGAGAGATGAGTCAAGAGCCGAGGTAATTGCCATCAAATGGGATAAAATAAGCTTTTAAGGCCTCAGCTGTCAGCGCAGTGTGTCGGTGTGGTGGGGGTGGTCACTCGTCTGACTCATTCGTTTTGTCTTGAAAGGCCTCGATGTCTGCTATTACTGGTGTATCTTTGTATGTAGTGTCTTAACGCTTTAATCACATCGATCACATATTAGTCAACCTGCAAGGTGAGTGTTCCAGTGTGGGCATCTGCTCTGCGCGCGTCAAACAGCCCCCAGTGTACTGTGCTCTTACAGCTGCAGGTCTGCAAGGTTAGTTCATGATTCGGTCACAAGGCCGGTATTCTATTTTTAGTTTTTGAGCCATGGATGATAAGAGGTTCAGATTGGTAGTGAATACAATCTAGGGAAACCTGCCTTCAGCATTTGATCCTCCAGTGCATCATGAGCAACATGTCAGGAGCAGTGGACTGTGGACACATTTCCCTCTTGGGACAATGAAGTCTTCAAACTTACAAGCCCACCCAGACAAAAGGCTTACACATTCCAAACCCAGGACAGAAGGCTAATCACTCGCCATGATCATTAATAGAGATTCGAAACAACGTGCATCATTTGAGTTATTTTTTGGTAAAGCCCACACTCCACATCTGCCTGTAACAGAGCAATGATGGCATTATTGCACAGCTTTGATGTAATATCTGTTAACATTATAACTCATGCCCCCAGAGGCTAAAAGCGCCACTGCAGGTGTCGTAGCATGCTGCGTTTTTTTTACTCATTGTCTGTGAGAGTGAATATTACGCTGACATTAAAGACAAAGGGAGAGAGGGATATTGTACATCAAAGTACACAATGGAGCTAATTTTGGCTGTAAACATTGTTTACCGCAGTTAGCTTTGCCCGCTAGCCTGTTAGCTTTTCTTTGTAATTCCATAAGTGTGTATTGGTGGCTCCGACCCAGAGGCAGCGAAGTTGCAATTGTGGTTTTCTGGACAGAGACACCAGGGGGAGATGAAAGACCTCCCAATCATCCCATTAATTATTATTATTATTATTATAGTATTACCCCCAGAAGGACTACGAAAAGGATGTATTAAGGTAAACAAGTTTGTGCTGCTTTAAGACTCCAGGAAGAATAGCTACTGCTTAGTTTCAGTATCTAAATAAACAAACAGCACCCCTATGTTGTTGAGGCAAGCCCCACCCGACTCATCTGCCCTATATGTCTACCACCCAAGTATCCCCCGCCCCCCAAAGCCCCCCCCAGGCCCTTACCACCCCGACCTGTTGGGCCTCATGCTAGCGCAGATTGGAATCAGGCGCATGGGCTCATTTCCAGGGAATTGATTGTATCCCTAATGGACAGACAAACTGGAGCCTATCAAGATCTCCAAAGACAAACACCCACCAAAGACGACTGCAGGAGTAGGGGAGGAGGCCTGTTCCCATTCACCTTTGTTCATGAGCCCGTTTAATATGAAGTAGATTAGTGAGTACGTGGCCTTAGTGTAGAGACACAGGAAATTAGCTTGTTTGGAACTGATTGCTTTTTCACCACTTTATTTGTTCATTTGCTGGAGCCAACTAAAGCCAGTAATTTAAGTCTCTCCAAAAGTCAAAATAAGAACATTGGGCACTGAGAGGACAACTAAGCAGTTAATCAAAAAACTGAATTGATTTGATATGGACAGATAATTGTTCACATTTTTAGCCAAGACAAGATGCAATTTCGAGTTTGACGTTAAAAGAATGAAATGAAAATAACAAAGTAACTAGACGTATATGCAGCAAAACAGCAGAAATGGATGGAAATAAAGGGTTATACTGTATTGCAAACTGCTTCCTCCTGTTAGTTTGGTTTTAAATCAGGATCAAGCACACGGTTTCCATTTTACGGACATTAACAATTGAGAGATGACTGAGATGCTGCTGTGAGCTGTCCCGAATGAGTATGTACAGGTCAAATAAGCCAGGAGACAAAATAACCTTTACAGAGTTAGCATTTGAAATAATAGAGAAGTGTGTTTGCTTCTGCTTCTTTGATATTACTTTCCAGCCTTTGTCTATAAGCAGAAGTAAGTGTGGAGGATTTCCCAGTCAGTCTCCTGTGTGGGCTGAGTGCCCTTTGGCTCATTATTTCTCCATAAGTTATATATTCATCGCTGCATGACTCAACAAAAATAATTAAGTTTTGATAAAGATGAAAGTAGGTGTATTTGTTGCTCTTTGTACACTCAGTCAGTGAAAACTTTTGCATTGCCCTAAATAACAGCTGTGGCTTTGCTCACCCCTGGCATCCAACCAACTGCAGTAGCTGATGATGTGACCAGATCAATACTACAGAGAGATTGATAGACTGACTCAAGGTCAATGTTGGGCTGTTTGTGCAATGAGTAATTAGATGTGAGGGACAAGTTTAAAAACAACTACATTGCTCAGTAATATACAGATTTGATGTATACAACACAAGGGCTGATTTACAGAATGAGGAACAATATAATGCTTTATTAGTATTGAATGCTTACACCAGGTCTATTCATAATTCATAACAGTAGATTCTGTTGTGCTGTTATTATGCGGCTTTTTATGTGAAAAAAAAAGTTGATATTTGACCATGTAGTGACCAAGCGGCTGTATGAGTGGTCAGCATGTCACCTTTACTTTCCATCACAGTGGGTCCTAGGACGCTCCAGGATCAATTGTTTTCATTGCTGATGAACAGTCTCACTAGCAAACCTACAAAACAAGTGATCCTGAGGCATTGTAGAGGTCACTGTGATGGAAAGTAAAGGTGACGTGCTGACCATTTATACAGCCGCCGGGTCACTACAAGGTCAAATGCGCATAAATCTCTTTTTTTTTTGCATAAAAAGTTGCATAATGTATCTTTAAGTCTTCATTTGAACATTAAAGTGATTGTTTGGAAGTCAACATGTTTTACAAATGTTATAAAATGTGCAAAATCAACCACCTGGCCTTGCATTTTGATGTAAAGTAAGAGATAATATATATTTATAATTTCTTGTAAGGTCCATCCATCCTGGGTCTCAGCAACTAATCAGAGTCTAGTATCCTCCCACGTTGACCAATGAGACGAGCTTTTCCTGTGAACCAGCCTTTCAGGTCCAATCAGGATGGAGGTGGAGGAGCTTGATCATTTACTTTTGAAAATTCTGTTCCTGCTCTCCTCATTTTGCAAACTAACAAGGGCTTTCTGGTTAAAGAGGGGAGGAATTTGATTGTTTACTTTTAAATTTCACTCCATCTCTCCTCACTTTGAAAAACTTACAGACAATCACTTTAATGGATGTGTGGGACGTTTTCGCCTCTTATCAAAGAAGCTTCGTCAGTGACACATTTCACACATTTCTGACCACAGTTCACACTTAAACTACAGAACACAGATGACAAGTCCTGTATACGACTGAGAACTTACATAGACAAATAAAGTTGCTCTCAAATCTACGTATTTGTTGTGACTCACCAGGCAAGCTGCAAATGTTAGGTATGTGAGTACGGAAAAACAAGCTGCCCTTTTGTTTATATTGTACGTGCTTGCATTTGTGACGGTGGATTGGCCGAAGGAGTTTCTATAGAGAATGTAATGCAATTTTCCAAGCAATGACTCATAACAATCGAGTGCATTTGTCCCGCCTGTCTGTCGTGACACTGCCCACAAGATGATGTGCTTCTCGGTGACCGTGATTTTTCGGGGGATTTTAGACTTTATTCATTTCAAGTATCACATTTATGCAAGTACTTTAAGTTAGGTGTTTTTTGTCTTCTTCTGATTTACACGTTTTACGTCCTGTTGAGGCATAATTTAGTTTAGCCTTACTTTGTTCTTGATCTCGGCCTGGTGGAAGATCAAATATTGGCATGGCGCGTGATGTGACAAGTGTGAGAACCACTGATAGAGTGAAGGCAAAGTCTGTATTACTTGAAATGGTAAATCCAGCCACACTAGGCACTCAAAGCCTTTACATTAAGTAACCATTCACACTCTCATTTACCTACTCTAAAGGGACACAATGACAGTGTGCACCAGGCTACACTTGAACTGCTAACCTTCTAGTTATAAGATCCACTGCTCCCCTTGAAGCAAAACAACACCTTTAAAACTATGACTGGAATTAGTTTTTGACTCACTGGCTGTTCCAGAAGTCATTTTGTATGCTTGATCAAATTAAAACATTAACCATGAGCACAATCCCAGTAGGTCTATATGGTGGATGATGTGCAATTTGAGTAATTAATCCGTTTGATCACGATGTGGTAGGCAATTTAATGTCTTCATGAATAATATTAAGTTCTATGAAGAAAAGATAACGTAGCATTAGAGGCCTGGATGCATCTGTTTGCCTTTACCATTCACCAAGACATCAGGCGAGAATCAAGGAACAACAGCCATCGGTTGTATTGTTCCCCCTATACAGAACTGTACACAGATTTTTTTATTTTTCCGCAGAAACCTTGAACATTTAATATTTTCAAATTGAATCAATCAACTTTAAGCGCTCAAAAGCAGTTCTTTGTAACATCAGTCAGCCAGTGGGATGCTGCTACTTGAACGCAGCTGGTCTCCTGGCTTTGTCTATTGTCTGTATCTAATCCCTGAACCACTGCCAGGTCCTTATCAGGGCTATCCAGATAAATATAGCTCCTCATTGCATCTGATTTGCCTGGCAAGCGGAGAACGATGAGAGGCATTCTTCTGCAGAAAAAGGAAAACAATAGAGAACACGCGTGTATTGGGTTCTTTGAAATAATATAGCTTAAAATGAATCACTTGTGATGATGATACGTATATGAAGAGGGGCATCACAAAAGATTTGAAAGTGATTCCTCCCACGTCCGCCATTTTCTGATTAGACAAAGTAACATGGAGACAGACGACGAGGCATGAGTCACCAGCCGTGCCTCTCCCCCCGCTGACTGAGACATTGTTAAAGCATGGTATGAAAGCAGGAAAGCTGAACTGAGCGAAACCTAAATGTGTGCAAAAAAGGACAATGTGTATCACTGCTGTCACTAACCTCTCCTTAGATAGAGTATGTATATCTGCAACGGGGACAGGAGCAGATATGGTAACACAGTCATTTTGTAAACTTAAATTCATTCACTTCGCCTTTGTTTTTTTGGAAAGTTACTTCTGTAGCCACTGCTGCGCTGGGGTAGTCTGATGGAGGTGTGGCTGCCGAGCTACAAATCAGACATTCAAGATGGGTGAAGTCTTTTGTCTTATGTATGTCTGTAGATGGAGATGAAATATAAGAGTTGTCTATAGATACTGTATGCTCAGAAATGGGTTCTTTGGCTCTCACCTGAATGCAAGTTTTTTACAAATGTAAAAATAATCACAATAAATTCTACCTGCTTCAAGAATGACTAAGACTGACACGCGTGGCCCTGTATTGCGTTACATTTTCTCGTAGAACTGCACTGTAAGGGTCTTGTGCAATGACATGTATGTGCACTTCCTCTGACGTGGGCACTCATCACCAGTCTCTACCTCAGCTCCTGTCTAATGCATCTTTACAGAGATAGAATCACGTCACCAAAGGCACTTTCCGTCTCCCCATGAAGCAGCGATACCCCTAAGTACTCAGGCTGGATAACACTGTAGTGGATTTGGCTCAGTGCTGCCCACACGGGTGACGACAGGGCGGGGTGAAGAGAGCCATGTATTTACCAAATCTGAGTGTTTTGTGGCAGATGTCCAGTGAAAGACACTTTAGTTAAATAGTTTTCTTTTGTTGTATTTTGATTACACAAAGGATATGGATGGATAGGACACATGCCTTTTTATTAGTGGTTGCAACTATAAAAACAACCCCTTTTATAAGGAACACTCAGTTGGAAAAAAGGACTTGATGACTTTAATGGTCAAATACTGATCTCTGTGTGTGAGGGTTATCACTGAGTCAACGATGCAAAACTGAGTCCAATACCATTGCGAGGTAAAGCCACTGAGACAAGAGGTGAAATCCATTTTGGTGAATAAAAAAAAAGGATTTAATTTATGGTAGATTTTTTTTTTGGGTGTTTATTCTCACTTTGTTTACGCATACAAAAGGAGCTTTACAAGGAAATTCAAATAAATCAGTCCTCAAGAAACTCAATAAAAACGGCCCATCTTTTTCCCCTCCGTCCTCTTGTCTCTTTTCTACAGCGGTACATACAGCACAGGTTGACAGCACATTCACGGGTTATTTTAGTCAATGCATTTGCGCCTGCTGTGCGGGGTACTCCAGTTGATGATCCTATACAAGTGAGTCATTGCCAAAGGCTCACAGTGATATTTATTGCTTCCAAGATGTAAAGTCAATGCCGTTTCTCTCTTGGAAATCAATGACCCATATTATTCAGGTTTATATGTATATTTATACTGCAATATTTTGTTTCTTTTCCCTTGAGTTATCGTCCTAAACCACTTGCTTGAAATTTGTATTTCAGATAAACCCAGCTATATGGCCCGGTCAACTGTCAATTTCCCTTAGCTTGTTCGCACTTTGCACTACTTCCAGGGAGGAATACTGTCACTCATGTAAACAACAACTGGAGTTATTTCACCATCAGTGAACAACAACTTTACAATTACAGGCACACAAAGGTTTATTTTTCCACTATGCTTTTACGCAGAAGCATCATTTTCTCGGTTGCCTCACTGTTCATTATCCATTGTCACCCACACAAATTCTTGATAAACCAGGGCAGCATAATTGGAATTTTAAGTTTAGCTGAAGTATGTTTTTTATGTTTACTTGAAAAAATAGAAAAGTTGAAATTGAAAAAAAAAAGATTTACATATAAAAATACACAAACAAACACATACATAAATAAGAATACATATTTCAAAAAGACCATTGCATTTTGTAAATGATGTACTTTCCACTGATCATGGGCCTGCTCTGACTGTTTAAACAGAGCGGTGGCTGGGGTTTTGTGCAAAAAAGTTGTGTTTTGAGCCATTAGTTTAGCACATGAGTAATCTTTGAATGTTCTGCAGTGACTGTGATGGCAGTTAACGGCAGCACCGTGGCTGAGTGGTTAGAGCTCTTGCGTCACAGCAAGACGGTAACGGGTAAAATCCCTGTGCGTGCGTGCGCGTGTGTGTGCGTGTGTGTGTGTGTGTGTGTGTGTGTGTGTGTGTGTGCCTGTGTGTGTGTGCGTGCGTGCGTATGTGGAGTTTTCACGTTTCTTTCTCAGTGTCAGGATGTGTTTCCTCGTGTCCTCTGGTCTCCCCCATCGGCTTAAAACATGCACAATAGGTTAATCCTCCAGCGATGCATGCAGCTGCTCACAAGAAAGTACACAAGAACAGGCCACTGTTTTTAAATACTGAGCATGTTCTTACCATAGCTTAGACGAGTTGATGTGTCGCTGTCTACATGCGTGCTCTGAGCACAGACGGCGTTAGCATACTGTATAGCCTCTGCTCTTCTCATCTATGGATCCAAACGGAGGTGAAGTTAGAAGCAATCAAGCTCTTCCACGTTTTCCCTGTTTAAACATGGTTACAAAATTAAACATGTCGATTTTCTAAGCAGATAAAAAGGGGACAGTAGTGGACAGCTACATATCAAGTCGTCAAAGCTATGGTAAGAACACATCTCAGTATTTAAAAATGCTGGCCTATTCTTTTAACCTTAACCTTTTTTTAACCTTAATACAATGCTCCTCTTTCCGTGTTACCAGGAAAGGCTTTTGCTCTTTCTTCATAAACAATTCTGACAATTCGTAGAATAACTGGGGGAAGAAAAGGCAGCGCGTTAAATTCAGTTGTACCTTGAGCAATAGTTTGGTTGCCTGCCTGGGAGTCATTTGGAGTTAGTGAGAGCGGTGGGCGGGAAGAAGGAGCTGTGACTCAAGTTCTGCTGGAGAAGACTGTGTGTTCAGCATGTGTCATCTGGACCATCAGATCTCAACTTGAACTCAGGAATACCAAGCATTCCTGGATAGCTAATAACAAACTGTCCCATCACGCTGACTGGTGACTGTAGCCCCAATATGGAGATTAGGAAGAACAAAGAGGATATTAACTGGCTGACGTGATTTCCAGAGAAGCAAATCCCTTGACAAATACAGTGTAAACAACACATAAAGGTTATGTGTCTACAGTGTGATTCAAAGGAAATTTATTGAGAATGGGGTATTCTGGAACGTTCAAACTCATCATCGCAACCAGAAACTGTTACTGCTGTATTTAACCAGGCTATTATGCACAACTCATCTGTGACCAACTCTCAAAGACATGCAAATCATGCAATATTTACAGCAAGTCTCGCAAGTCTTGTTTTCTTTTTCCATTTCTTACTTCCCCCTCACTCTGGTCCTCTGTAAAGAGGAATTTCAGCCCTGTCCTTGTGGGTGAGTAATGCACTCTTTTTTGGGAAACAGCATCATCATTTTCAAGTTCTCCGTTCACCAGGAAGCACCTGCAGCCACCACCGCTATTGTTTGTGTGCGCCTTTATATGTCACATGAAAAGGGGACATTCTCAACAGGAAGTCACAATTCAACACTCGCATGCTATTGAAATAGAGTCAACACAGTGGTTATAGCTAAAACATCAGCAGTATGGACACTCAAAGTTAAGGTTAAGTTCTATCGAGCTGGATGTGTGATAAAGAAGTAACTCAAACCTGCACTGTAATGTAATCCAGTATAATTCAATTATGTGAACAATTGATTACATGCTATTGTAATAGTGAAGACTTTTACAAGTTTAGTAGTACATGCCTGCCCTTGCTTCAATTTAGTTTATTTGATCAGGGACAATGCACAAAATACATCTACAAGTCTACAAAAAGAAAAGGTGTCATGTGCCAATAAACAACAGCTCAGACATTTTGCACTTCTTGACAGAGAAACCGTTAACAGGCTTTACAGCACAGCTCTGTGATCACAGGAGTGTGTCTGACAAACAACTTGCTGGGCCACTTCCTAAATAAATTAGCTTTACTCTAGAGCCTCTAATTTACTCGCACAATCCTGTTAGAGAGATATGTATGAGCCAAGGCTGAGACAGAGAGAGAGAGAGAAGGAAATGTATCTTGGGCTGGACCTTTGTTGTTATTTACAGCTGACACTAACAACTCCAGTAATTAAATAAGGTTTACAGAACAAGGGCTGGTGATGGTGGGGCTCCCCGCTCTCCAATGATGTCACGAGCCCATATTAGAGACGACCATATGGCACACTGCCTGCTGTCCTTATAATCCTCTGCCTTCAGGCGTTTCTACTCAAAAGACAAAAATACAACAAGTAAATTTAAAATGTTTGTGCCTCTTGAAATCTCTAACATTAAACATCACATATCTCCCAACAAACGTCTATTTTTCTGGTCACAATAAAACTCCCCTTATTATCAGAGCCTATCTTGTAGGTTTAATTCCTGATCTTCCTGCATAGCATTTGAATAGAGATGCACATGTGTGTCTCAGTCGTGCTGCAACCCATTGTCAATGTTGCTTTCTATTTTAAGCGCATGTTGATAAGTAAAGATGCAGACCTCTGTTTGTGAACCATAAAAGAAACAGTTGAATACATCTTATCCTACTTCCATTCAGGTTCATTTATTTTAGAGTATTTTAGAGTATACAATTATACTGTCGACCATAATCAAAATCCACATAAGGCTAAGCAAAGCCCATTTCCTCTGAAACATCCCACTCATTATGTCCACAGTCTAATGGTCACGTCTGGCTATGTAGTGATTTGGTGCATACACTTGTCACTCCATATTTCTGTTTGGTATATTCTAGCTCTTCTTTTTGTTTTGTGTTTTATAGAGTTCCCATCTGTAGCAGTGTCAGTCCATTAAGTTCTTTAGCACAGTAGAGTGCTCTCTCTGCCTTTGTCATCATTCCAGTTCATACTCAACTCGACACGACATGATGCAACTACACATTTTTTCACATCCATTTGTCGCCAAGCCTTTAAAAGGGGCATTATGCAAACCTTTTTTTTTTTTTTAACCTTTTTCCATGTTACAGTGTTGTTCCCGCATCAAAAACATGCCCGGAGTTATGTTTCGAGTCACTTGCATATGTTTGAGTAATCTTTGAGTCTTCTCCGGTGACTTTTCTTAGTTCTGTGATACCAGCTTATACACTGCTCCACCTTAGGGCTAGGACAAAATATTGTTTTGCAATATAATGCAACACGTCTTTTTTGTGATACACGTATTGCATTGTAAACCCTGTCTTTGAAACCCAGCTCAGTTCTAAACAATAATAATACAAATATTTTTGACTTGAAGTTGAGCAGCTTTGGTGCCAAATGGTTTCAAACAAAAAAGAGCCATTCTTTAACAATGCCTTTTCAATATGTTTTACACCACACTGATTTATAACTTTTGTAAACTAGATTTGCACTTTCTTTCTAAATGCATTCAGTATGGCAGTTTGTTATAATGAAATTATTCTAAGCACAATGGAATATATTGTATTGCAGTACGTAGCGTATTAGGCTCTCTGTATCGTGATACATATTGTATCGTGACGAAAGCGTATTGTCCCAGCCCTACTACTCCTGTTTACATGAGCTCCTACCAGAAAATAACCAGAAGCCTTCCGTCCAAACTGATCACTTGCAAAGCTAATCCTTCTATTGCAGGTGCACAAACATTTGCCAAAGCTACAAGCAGCATGGCCATCCTGCATTTTTTCTATCTTGTTTCCTTTTTTTCTAATCAGTGAAGTGTAAAATTTGATCAAGATGTGTTAAGACCCCTCTTTAACTACATTGCTATTCTCCAGTCCACATTAAGCAATGCTTGCTCTTTGAACTTACATTTCATTCTTGTTAATATGTGTAATAAATCAAATATATGCGTTGAATTTCTGCTTTCATTATCAGACAAAGGAAAAAAGAACATGGACTGGTCTTATGTCCACTTAGCACCTATACTCACAAACAAGGCCACAACCGTCTGAGGATTGTCTGTAGGTCATGTGAGCGACGTGACGTTTAAACCTGTTAATGAATTTAGGGATTACTCGGTTTACTCGGTAAGGGAGCTGTGTAGTTTTCTAGGCTATATGAGGCTGAGCGGAAGTCAGCTAATACATTGGTCAGGGTTCAGGGGGAAACCAATACAAATCATCTGTCTGCAGTGATTCAGGATTCCGCACCATAATTTTCCATTATACTGCAGAATACTATGAAAATACGATATTCAATGACTTTTTAAAATGTATACAGGTCAGACTCAAAGTCTCCTTTGCAAGAGAGACCTGTTTCAAACAAATCAATTATAAACAGCTGTCTGTCTTTAATATTGCAAAAAATATACTATTGTGATATTTACAAAACCATACACATTCTACACATTCGTTCCATCAAATTCAATATATATAATATACAACAAATATTGTAAACCACACAAAATAAACAACAACAACATTATGCACATTTGTACGTAACCATGTATTTTCTGTTTTAGGCTGTGTTTTATTCATCTCCGTCAGAAGGAAGACCTCAGTGATTCTGTGATTTATATTTTGATATTTTTGACATTGTCTCCCCTGTCCCTGCAGCGACTATTTGTACATCCCTCAAATGGAAACGTCGCACCTGAAACTATAAGGAGCAGGTGTAGGCTGCCAGAGAACACAGTGTGAGTAATATGTGAGCTATGAATCAGACCTAGAGCAGGGCAGCGCTGCTCAGGGGATTTAGATCTCCATGAATCCGCAGACTGGAGCAGCTGCAGATTCACAACCTCTGCAAATTCATGCAGATCATTGACAATCAAATTCAACGGCAGATAGCTATAAATCAAATCTAATTTAAACCCTTCATCACATGTTGCTAATTTACTTACGGTTTTCTTCCCTATCACCAAATAGGCAATACCTATAAATTGCTTGCCTGAGAAAGTCACTCAGTTTGGTGAATTTTTGTTTTATTGTGATTCATTTTATTTGTAGGTTAACTGGTGAAGGTTATAGGGACAAGGACATGGTTATGGGATAGGCTAATACTGTACTGTATGCAGCAGTCTTCCCGCTTGAGTGCTCTCTTGTCTTGATAAAGATCTTCTGTCGTCATTATGGTGACCGTCCACATGTTTCTCTTTTGGTTGTACTGCACAGCCTAATAAAGTCTTTTGTCTCCCTGTCCCACCAATTTAAATGTTCAGTATTGCAGAGTGAATTGTTTGTTAGGTAAAAGATAGCCATATGCATATAATGTACAAGGTGTCCTAATTGTCTGGGTTGTAAAATGTAAATTTCTTTGTGACCTATTGCTGTGTAGTTCTCTGATATTTATTATGTTAGGTTTTACATGTATACAGCCTATCCGACCCATCCATGTTTTCCACATCACACACGTGCCCCGTACCTTTTGAGGTGGTGGCCAAAGAGATGCTCATCCATTGGACAAATGGCGGCGCAGTGCAGTCTCAAATCCGCGGTCCTAAATCTGCAGTAAGCTTCGGGGTTGCAGATGTTTCACACTCCACTCGGGGGATTTATTTACGAGCACCAGCGGGGGCGGGGTTTCAGCCACAGTCATTGTTTGTGGGCGGGCCTTTCCCCACGTTAACGCCTCGTCACTGTCCATATATGGTTCGTGACGTCAGCCGCCGGAGGTCCATTCAGATAAAACCCATCCACCGGGATCCCCTTGGAGGAAATGTAGACATAGACGCATACGGGGCTCTCTATCGCCCGTATTCTCTCACAAGGAGCCAATAACTTATATTCTTAAGGCAATAATAAGATTTTAAACTCCCAAAGGCCCAACAATGAAGGTGTCCAGCATTGACGGCCGGCGTCTGAGGAAAATCATCAGGAAGGAGTGCGGGAGCTGCCTTATCGTGGATTGTAGACCGTATTTTTCATTCACAAACTCCAACATCACAGGCTCCGTAAATGTCAACCTTAACTCCGTGGTGGTGCGGAGGTCCAGGGGAGGACCGGTGCCTCTGCAGTTTGTCATCCCGGACGAGAGGGCTCTGCTTCGGCTTCGGGAGGGGCGCATATCGGCAATCGTAGCACTGGATGACCGGACGTCCCACTGGCAGAAATTGAAAAAGGACAGTGTAGCACAAATAGTGATAAACACCCTCACACACTTGACGAGTGGGACCAGCATCTTTTTTCTGAAAGGTAAGCCCAACAGCTGTTATGCTATATTCAATTTAAGAGAGGATAAAATTAAAGTTATCGATTCAAGTTTCATGAATATCACGCTGGGACTTAGGATAGTTGGCAGCTAGCGTAGTTAATAATAAGCTAGCATCGACACAACAGCCTATTTTTAACGGACGCGTGTGACTGTTTTTTTTTTTTTTTTTTTTTTTTACGAAAAAGAATGATAGTATTTGAAGACTATCCCCGATCGCCAGGACACTAATCTGATGGTCTAATAATATAATATTGCTTAGTGTTATTATTATCTTTGTACACTGCGTCTTTGAGCGATAGCTATGTCCTCGTGCGTGCGTCAACGGAGTGGATGAGTCAGAGCTGGAGAAATTGGCATGTCTGTGACTTTAATACACAGAAAGAAGGCAAGTCCATGGCACAGAATAGTCTCAAGGGCTATGTGTATTGTCCAAGTAATCAAGTTAATACCTCGGGGTCGCGGCGATGTGTTGAAACGCACCCATTTCCGTCTGTCACCTTTGAGAGCCAGGATGTAAGTGCCTAAAGGGATTAGCGCTCCTTCCACTGAGAGGTGCAGTAATTCATTTGGTGCTCATAATCAGTTTATAAACGTAATAATCTGCTGTTTAAACTGTTTCATAAAAGCGGACGTTTCACAAGCTTGGGCCGTGCCAGTGTGTGTTAGGAGCCAGGATTATACGTGTACGTAATGCTTCATGATTTCCCTCTCTGTTTGTTTCAGGCGGATATGAAAACTTCCACTCTCAACACCCTGAACTTTGCACTGAGGTGAAAAACATAGACCAGAGCGGAACTGAAACCGAGAAAAAAGTCAGCTGCCACACCGAGATGCGTTCTCACCACAAACCAGATTATGATCAGGTATGGAAACACCCTCACAGACCAGACTGCAGACACACGCTCAGCTTTTTTTTTCTTTTCTCAATAAAAAAAAAAAGTACCCAAGAGAACCACTGACATCAGGGACAGTTATATTTGGCATCACACTTTAATTCGTATATATAATCTCAAGGGGTTATCCTTTCAAATTAATAAATGATAGAAATGAATAAATAATATTGTTTGGTGGTCACAGCTCACTGGTCTATATAGGTCAAAAGCAAGAGACCGTTCACTGACTTGGGCAGAACACCTGCTGAGAAGCACACACTTTCATCATGGCCTTTTACTCATCGTCATTCTCTGCCAAAAGGGACACAAAACTCTAAACTGGATTGAAAGGGATCAAGCTGTTTGTTCACACACTATTGTAGGATGAAGAAAATGTATAAGGTTTTTGGCTGACCTGCTTTGTTTTGTGTCTTTTTCAAAATTTTCAGGGTAAACCTGTGGAGATCCTGCCTTTCCTCTACCTCGGCAGTGCCTATCACGCTTCCAGACAGGACTATCTCAGTGACCTTCACATCACAGCCTTGCTCAATGTGTCACGCAGGGACCTGCATCCAGCAAAGGCCCAGTACGACTACAAGTGGATCCCAGTGGAGGACAGCCATATGGCAGACATCAGCTCCCACTTTCAAGAGGCAATACAGTTTATTGGTGAGCTTTTTACTCTTTTGTGAATTAGAGATTTAGGCCTTGGGGTAGTGGCTCTGTTCATAAACCTGAATTAGCAGAGTGCTGAATAAATAGACGAGAGGAATTACTTCCTCGGAAAACACTGTATATTTTTAGATCAGCTTTGCCTAAAATAGCTGTGGATTGCGTTAGACAAAAACATTAACGGCAGCATGTTCAGTGCTTTTTTTGTCACACACACCTTTGATTTGTCTCTTCTGCCATTCATGATACAGAGCCCAGACTATTAATCACTTTAGCCTCATCAACATCACTAGCTCTCCTTCAGGATTTACTCACTTCCTCCACTGACCTTCCTCGCATCCTCCCCCATCTTAGCCTTAAAAAGACGCACCCATGTCGTCATGGCTTTTCAGGTCTAATCTGTGTGGCTTACTCTCTTGGGTGTGGCCAACAGTGTCACAAGTGGGTGAGCAGTACGTATTTAGCTATAGTCAGCGAGAGGAAGCCGTGGGTGTGATGTTTTGGTTTAGAATATGAGCTTGCTGTTTGAATAGAAAAGCTTAGCCCGAAGGTGGATAGCACTGGTGGTCCCTGTAGGGCCGTAAATATGGAAGACTAAGTGTGGGAGGCAAAACGGTGCTCAATAATTACACCTGCACTAGATGTTCACAATGTGCAGGTTATTTATAGCTGCCGCAGCGGTCAACAATAGAGCCATATAGAGATAACAATAATAGTTTATTTTTTTTGGTGGGCTTTCTCTTTTCGCTGCAGTGAATTGAATGGCAGGATTAACCCACATTTGCATAGACTCCTAAATCAATAGACAAAATGTATTTTTGTACGCAAACTCTTCCACAACAGCAACTGCCTGCCTCCATGGACTCAAATCAAGTTTAAATGGCCCTTCTGATGAGACAATAGTGTTTTTGAGATAGTAAATAAGATATAAAAATGTTGGTCTGTGTATGAAAGTGTTTCCAAATTAATTATTGTATTATAAGTTTTTATCAACATACATTTTTATACAGAGAATAAAACAAATGGAAAAAAATGATGATTGTTTATTGTCATATTACTGAGTAGGAGAGCTGCTCCTCTGAAGTGAAGCACACTCTTCATCTCACTGTGAACCTTTCAGCAGTGTCTATCTGCGCCCCCATACGAGTGTAGGAGAAAGTCTGTCACTTTGCTTTGTGACTCACTTTAAATCCCCAAATGTCTATTGCAAGCATTGGATTAGCAGTCGATGATATTTAAGCACATCCAACTTTTCTCTTGTGTTGTTTGTTGCTGCTAGAGCACTATTTTGAACAGTATACATGTATAACACACAGAATATTAAATGTGGTTGCTTTTTCTTCCAGATCAAGTAAAGCATTCTGGCGGAAAGGTTCTGGTACATTGTGAAGCAGGCATATCGCGCTCCCCCACTATCTGCATGGCCTACATCATGAGGACCCAGAGACTGCGACTTGATGCTGCCTTTGACATCATCAAACAGCGCCGTGCAGTCGTCTCACCCAACTTTAGCTTTATGGGACAGTTGCTGCAGTACGAATCGGAGGTCCTCTCCACTGCCCCAGTTCTTGCCGCCACGCCAGAGCCATCCACACCCTGCGCCTCAGAGTCCGCCTCCTTTTTTGCCAGTGACTTTACCAATAACTTCACCACCAAAAACTTTGAGCCATCCATGTTCACCCTCCCTACCTCTTGCCTGCACTCACCGGTCCACCACCAGTTCAAACTGAGCCCAATAACTGCACTGCCTTAAGATAAACCTGTGACTGCTTATAGTCTTTACTTGAAAAAAATAATTAATAATACTTTGTGTGCCATTGTGTTTGACTCAATGCAGATATACTAGAGATCAGCAAGAAAAAATATACTTTCTACAAGAACTTGAAGCCCTTGGGAGTTGCTGTTTTCTTTTTTTCTGAGCTGTTGACGAACACAGGACAGTGATAGCCTAAACTGCAATATTCATGCCTTAGGTTGTATTGTGATTTGCCTATGAATTTGGGCATTGAAATAATTTATTTAAAAATACTGTCTGTCTGATTTTTATCAATGTAGATCTTAATGTGTGTTTAATAAATGTTTTCACCATGAAAATCTGTGTTACTGTATTACCTGCTCAACAAATAGGTCATAGCCTGAACACTCACTTTTTATCTGAAGTAAACGTGGCTGATAGGAGGAGTTAAAGATAAATACTTTATTGATCTCACAATGGAGAAATTCACTAGTTACGTCAGCTCTCAAGAACACTCAATGGGGGAAGTGCAATAGACAGGAAAATGTGCAATCAAGTAACTAGAGGTATCGTATATACAGTGCCTCTCGAAAGTATTCATACACCTTGAACTTTTGCACATTTTGTCATGTTTACAACCCTAAACATAAAGATTTTATTTTGATTTTTTTACTGAACGTTCACACACAAGTAACCGACAACTGTGAAGTGAAAGCAAAATGATACATGATTCTGTTATTTTTCAAAAAATAGAAAAGTGAAAAGTGGGCCATGCATAAGTATTCATACAGCATGAATGAATACTTTGTGGACCCCCTTTTACTGCAATAACAGCAGAAAGTCTTTTGGGGTTTGACTCTACAAGGTTTGAACCATTGAACATGTAGAGACTGACGTTTTAGCCCATTCCTCTTTACAAAACAACTCAAGCTCTGTCAGATTAGAAGGAGAGCGTTTGTGAACAGCAGTTTTCAGATTATTCCACAGATTTTCAATAGGATTTAGGTCATGACTTTGACTGGGCCATTCTAACACATGAATATGTTTTTATTGAACCATTCCATTGTAGATTTATCTTTGTGTTTAGGGTCATTGTCCTGCTGGAAGGTGAATCTCCGCCCCAGCCTCAGTTCTCTTGCTGACTCCAGCAGGTTTTCCTCCAAAATGTCCCTTTATTTGGCTCCGTCCATGTTCCCAACTATTCTTACAATATCCCCAGTCCCCGCTGAGGAAAAGCAGCCCCACAGCATGATGCTTCCCCCCCGTATATTTGACACTGGGGATGGTGCACTCAGGATGATGAGCAGTGTCAGATTTGCTCCATACATAGCGTTTTGCATTTGGGCCAAAAAGTTCAATTTTTGTCTCATCTGACCAAAGCTCCTTCTTCCACATGGAGCAGTGTCCTCCTTATGACTTCTAGCAAACTTCAAACGGGATTTCTTATGGCCTCCTTTCAATAATGGCCTTCTTCTTCCACTCGTCCATGAAGGCCAGATTTGTGTAGAGTAAGACTCATAGTTGTCCCATGTACAGATTCCCCCAGCTCAGCGGCAGGACTTCACAGCTCCTCCAGAGTTATCTTGGGGCACTTGGTTGTATTTCTGACCAGTGCTCTCCTTGTTCGGTTTGTTAGTTTACGTGAACAGCCGTGTCTTGGTAAGTTTGCAGTGGTGCTATACTCTTTCCATTTCCGAATGATGGATTGAACAGTGCTCCGGGAGATGTTTAAATCTTGGGAAATCTTTGTATAACTTAATGCTGCTTTAAACTTCTCCACAGCTTTATCCCTGACCTCTCTGGTGCTCCTTGACCTTCATGATGTTGTTTAGTGACCAATACACTCTGACCACAGCTCTGAGGGCCTAAAAGAACAGCTGAAATTATACTGAGAGTAGATTACACACAGGTGGCCTCTATTTAATGGTTAGGCCAAGGTGTGAACATTCTGGAGTCATGAGGAATGTTATAAAGGCAATTTAATGCACTCAGAAAAGGCTGTATGAATACTTATGCACGCCCCACTTTTCACTTTTCTATTTTTTGAAAAATAGCGGAATCATGTATCATTTTGCTTTCACTTCACAGCTGTCTGTTACTTGTGTGTGAACGTTCAGTAAATAATCCAAATAAAATCTTTATGTTTAGGCTTGTAAACATGACAAAATGTGCAAAAGTTCAAGGTGTATGAATACTTACGAGAGGCACTGTACAGTGAATATAAACAGTCCAATGTATATGTACATTTGTCTGCTCTGCCTTACCTGCTATAAGAGGAATTACACTGAAGCGATCTGAACCCCAGACCAAGCCTGATAGCTGCACAGTGCATAATGTTTGTAGCCTATGTTTAGTAGTAAATTGTAAACAAAATGCTGTTCAAATGCTGTGTGGTGGTAGTCTATGGCGTGTGAATTGTATTCTCAGAGAGTCCTGCCGCCTTTTTTTCTGTTTATGTCATAAAGAAGTTTGTATATTTTATATATACGGCAAAATTAGCAAGAGGAAGCCAAATTTAGAGACTGTAATAACACAAAAAAACAGTAGAAATGCTTTCCTTCTAATATCCAGCTGATTCGCTGATCAGCTGGTAATACTAGGCCAAGCACAGCGCTCCTAGTGCGCGACAGAGAGATGCCGATTTGACGCAATCGGCCAAAACTGGCTTCACCAACCCACAGACCGACGTCACGACCGATGGTGCTGTCCACAGCAAACACACGTGTCCCGACGTCGGCAAAAACGTGCCCGACCACTGCCGACTGCTGATTATCACGTTGGTGTGAAAGGGCCTTTACACTGAGGGCGTCTCAGTCTCCCAATGAAGGAGCTGCTCAGCTCCTCTACAGTCCCGTGCAGTGGGTGGGAGGTATTGTCTGTAATGGATGAGAGCTTGGCTAATACCCTCCTGTCCCTCACCTCTTCCACAGAGTACAGGGGGCAGCCCAGGACAGAGCTGGCCCTCCTGACCAGCGTGTTCAGCCTTTTGTCCTGCACTGTGCTGCCCAGTCCAAGCACACGGCAGCGTAGTGAATAACAGAGGCTACCACAGAGTCATCAAAAGTCCTGAGCAGTCTCCTCAGAAGGTGGAGGCGACTTTGACCCTTCTTGTACAGAACATTGGTTTTGTGGGACCAGTCTCTCCTCCTCTATGTCTTCCCCCTGGATGTTCACCAGTGTCTGCGGCATACTCTGTGCCACGGGTAGGCCTGGGACACTTTTATCCGTGGCCCACCCGACGGTTCACATCATTCAGTGTTCACGGAGTCTACCGGGACAGAGACAACTGTGCTGTCTGCACCGTTTTCTGCAGGACCTATCGTGCACATCTGACTGTCTCTGTGCAATGCAGAGTGTTGCATCGTTCGTCCTGCTCCAAAAACTCTGTGAGTTCGGAGCAGAATCGATCACTGGTCAATAGTGTTGGAAGCGTATATTTAACCCAAAGACGCAGACCCCCGACTTGATGACCACCAAGGTCGATCGCCATCTCCTTCTTCTTATTGTTCAAGCACAGGTGATTGCGCTCACACCAACCCACAAAGTCCATATTGACCGACCGGTACTCCAGGTTGTTCCCCTCGGACACAGCCCACAATAGCTTCTGCCGATGACAGCTGTCCGTGTTGTGAAGCCCGATGTGTAGATGGTGAAGAGAAACGGCGAGAGGACGGTGCCCTGAGGGACCCCATTGCTACAGACTAGCGATGGGCCAAGTTAAATGAAGTTCAAGTGTGTGTCGAGTTCATTGTCGAGCTAAAGTGGGCGTGCCAAATGAGCCAGTGTTTCGTGAACCAGTAGATCATGTGACTGAAGACTCGATGTCTGGAAATGATGAACTAATGGGTTTATGCAAGCCTAAAACTAAAAAAAAAGGATGCTCTCTTAACTTCAAATGTGTATAGCTAACTGTCCATATTATATTTCAAGTTAGGCACTGGGGGAAAAGGAAAATAAACTTACTTTATTAATTGTTACACATTCACATTCAAATCACCAGCAGATGGCATTATAAAACGAAGCTTCAGTTTGAACCATTTGCTGACACAGGAGCCTCATTGGTTCATGAGGCTTCACTTTGCCCATTACTGCAGCCGCACGTACTGTGGAAGGTTCGTGAGGTAGTCAATGGCCCATGAAGACAACAGTGACGCCTGCAGGCAGTGACACCTGCAGTGAGGCGTACATTTGCATAGGGTACTAATAAGGTCAGCAGGCCTACTATCAGTGTTGTTGGAAAATCACAACACAATTAAAGTGAGGTCATAAGAGATATAATTTGAGCAAAGTGGATGAAATATTATTACATATATAACTGAGAAAGGGATACAACACTCAACCTTCGTTTATATTTATTGTATTTAAATATTAAATGGCCATTTTTTTTTATTTCATTTTTTACTTTTGATGCATTGTGGGGGCCCGGACCACAGAGGTTCGGCCTGACTCCAACTCGCACAAGTGGGGTTTTCTAGTTGAAAAAAGTGGGGGACCACTGAAGTAGACAATGAATATAATAAAGTCGAACAAAAAAACAACAACAGCTGAATGATTGTTTATTTGACATTTCTTATGGAACTACAGTGCTAGCTATGATATTTACTTTCTTGTTTCTTTGGCGCCTAGAAAGATTGTCCAGACCGGACCAATGCTTGCACTTGGGGGCGCTTTGTCGAAACGTCGAAACAAAAAGTTGATCACGCGAAACATTCAATATAGATATAGCCATTAGCGAACAACTCTTTATAAGTCAGTAGTAGCTATCCACCCCCCTGTACGGTAATCTCAAATCATTTAATTTGAAAATTATCGACAAAACATGTACCCTCCCAAAAATAATGGTATGGTCCATCTAACCCGCCCCCGCCGCCATTTTCCATGTTATTCTCCGTTGCCTGATTGTTTCCCGACAAAATTCTATGTTACATATTGAAATCATTTTAAGAATTCAGTGTTTCTTCGCGGTTACTCCAGCCTTTTGGAGAGGGGAGTGGATCCTCTATTTTGTCTGAGGGGAGTTGAACTACTCAGACCACCATGTACATCAAACAGGTAAGGGGACAACAACCCCCCTTCGGACTTCTGTGTTAGCGGCAATCAATGGCCTATGGAAACCAGCTCAAAATTACTCGCTCTGTCTTTGACATAAAGGTGTTGTTTTCCTGATAGACACGAACAGTGCATTCTACAGTGGCACAATGCCTGCATGATCACTTGTATTTGCAGTTTGCGCTGCTCTGCCCGCCCCCTTTTAACAGTGCTAACGCTAATGCTAACCACCGATGTACACATGGGAGTGTGTGGATATTATCATATTGATCATCCACTTTCTTATTGCATTAATCCCACCATTGTTAGTATTTCCCGTAATGTTTCATTAAAGTGCAGTAAACAGTAAACTGAACTGCACATTGCAGCACAGTAGTTGATCAGCAAGGCCTGCTACTGTGCAAGCTTTGTGCATGCTGCTGGTTTCACTCAACAGTCTTGATCTGAGGATTTGTTCACTTAATGTGTACATTTATAACATTTGCATGGCCTTCATAAGTTAACTAGTTAACTAATAAAACCGAAAACTGATGAAAGTTTGTTGCTAATGCAAATCATGTTTGGACGTGTGTAGGTCATTATTCAAGGGTTTCGAAGTTACAGAGACCAAACTGTGGTCGACCCCTTCAGTCCAAAACATAATGTTATTGGTAAGTACATTAGCTTGTCTTTATTTTACATGTTTGAACAAGCTTATTAAATACATTACAATTATAATTTTGTTTTTACAGTTGGAAGAAATGGGTCTGGTAAAAGTAACTTCTTTTATGGTACGAAATGCACTATTTAAATACAAAGCAATAATAACAAGTCCTTGTTTCATAATTTAATTATTTTTATTTTTTCTATAGCCATCCAGTTTGTGCTCAGTGATGAGTTCAGCCACCTTCGTCCTGAGCAGCGCCTGGCCTTGCTCCATGTAAGTGAAGAAAATAAAAGAATTGTTTATTAAATTTGCAATATGACTAAGAGTGACTGTGGATGTCATTTTCTTTTCTTATGTCGCTCTAGGAAGGAACTGGTCCCCGGGTCATTTCAGCTTTTGTGGAGATTATATTTGACAACTCCGACAATCGGCTTCCGGTAAAAGAAACATTTATTTATGTCATGGTTACTTTTTCACTATCGCAATATATAATGCTCATGATCTCCTCCTGAGACCATACCGCAGAAGGAAGCTATCCTCAAGTTGGTGAACAATTTGAGACCGTTAATAACTATGTAATACCATTTCCTGATAGCAAAGTCTGTTAAGCGTACACACTGAAAATGTAAAAAAAAAAAAAAAAAAAAAGTTCCTCTATGACGGCTATGTTTCTTTAGATTGATAAAGAGGAGGTTTCGCTTCGGCGTGTCATTGGTGCAAAGAAGGACCAGTATTTTTTAGACAAGAAGATGGTGACGTAAGTACTGTGCTGTATTTGTAAAGACAGATCTTCAATCCTGTGAAAGTGATATTTATGATTTATGTATTTTTTGGCAGTAAAAATGACGTCATGAACCTTCTGGAAAGTGCCGGCTTCTCCCGCAGTAACCCATATTACATTGTCAAACAGGGAAAGGTGAGTCAGGAGTGTCCAACACATGTATGCACAGCCTGTCACATCAACGCTTATTAAGGTGTTAAAATAATCAGACCTTTTCCACCACCTGTAAATAATATTTCTTGATTGATGCAGATCAACCAAATGGCAACAGCCCCTGACTCCCAGCGCCTAAAACTCCTTAGAGAGGTAGCCGGTACACGTGTGTATGATGAACGCAAAGAGGAGAGCATTTCTCTAATGAAGGAGACCGGTAAACATTATTATTACGTTATTATATTACTGAATAATAATAATGCATTTTATTCACATTGTGCTTTACATTTCAGTTAACCTCTTAACCCCCACCTAAAGCGAACACATTTGCTCCAGTTTGTTATTACCTTAATCTAAAAGGTGCAACAAAAAATAGATGTAAATGCAACAAGAGCATCAAAAATGTGTGACAAAAGCGCAACAGGAAAGTGACATAATTCAACAAAAAAGTGATGAAGAAGTAACAAAAAAAAGAAGATAAGGGAACAAAAAAGCCACAAAAACACAGCTATGAAAATGTGAAAAACACATTTAAAAATCAATTTTAAAACAAGTGACGACAATGTGGCAACAACTTGGAAAATGATCCGTTTAGATGAGTTTTGTATATTTGGGTAAAGCTGAACTGAAGAAAATGCACTTGGTTAAAAGGGGGGGGTTAAGAGGTTTGAAGTCCTAGTGCTGATTCCCTAAATATTTGGCCAAGCTCCGTTTTAATGAAGACCTTATCAAAATAACACATTTTCTAACGTATGTATTTAACAGAGGGAAAACGAGAAAAGATCAATGAACTACTGAAGTATATTGAGGAGCGTCTGCACACTCTGGAGGATGAGAAGGAGGAGCTGGCTCAGTACCAAAAGTGGGACAAGATGAGAAGAGCTCTCGAATACACCATCTACAACCAGGAGCTGAATGAAACCCGAGCCAAACTGGATGAGGTCAATTAAGATACAATTTGATATGGACAGAAGATACAGTATATTGTATTGTGGATTATGCATCACAATATGTTTTTGTTTCCTTTTCTTTGTAGCTCTCATCCAAGCGAGAGACCTGTGGAGACAAGTCCAGACAGCTCCGTGATGCTCAGCAGGATGCTAGAGATAAAGTGGAGGTTTGTTGAACCTTCAAAAGCAAATCACAATTTATTTTCTGTTTTTAAAATGCCACATCAACATTCAATAAATTCAACATATTGTGTTAGCCAGCACTCAAATCACCCGCACACACCTCCCTCTGCCTGACCCTCCGTTCCATATGATGTTTGCAGGAGACGGAGCGCGTCGTTCGAGAGTTGAAGTCTAAGATCTCGGCCATGAAAGAGGAGAGAGAGCAGCTCTCGGCTGAGCGCCAGGAGCAAATCAAGCAGAGGACCAAACTGGAGCTGAAGGCCAAGGACCTGCAGGACGAGCTGGCAGGCAACAGTGAACAGAGGGTACGGAAGCCTCTGTGCGTCACTGTGCACACGTGGTCTTTGCACCAACAACACTTTTTTATTACTGAGAAACATTATGACCATGATCAGTCTTACCTCTAAGTTTTCAGTTCAAGTCGGGCAATCTAAATGGAATTACTGCTTTCATTTGATTACGCTTTTGGTATTTGCGTCAGTGATAATGTTTGCAGTTAACAGATTAAAAAAAGCCCGTGACTTAGATGCTGACTTTTTTTTAAATTAAGTTTCTGACTCATAGGACCTGCTGCTTCTGTCAAATGTCTAAAGAATAAAAAAAGACAACACTTTGAATCATATTTTAGCCATCACAGCAGCTATACATCAGTCTTGGCGCGGTGTATCGTGCCTACAGAGTTGGCTCCCCTCATTGTCCATATGGCGTTGAGTCCTGTGCTTGTCTCTTTGTATGTGTAAGCATAATTAGACTATTATAGCGGTGTTTTTTGGCTCGGTTCTCTCTGCACTATGTTGAGTCCCAGGCAGCGTGCCGGCTGTTGGTTGGATTAGGCCCACCTGGCTAAAGATGGCAGTGGCACATCATCATGCAAATGTTTTCTGCTAAAACTCCAGGGAAATAAATTTGCGTCACTGGTTGACAATAACTGATTTAAATGATCCACGTTGAACCTGTTTTCGGACGTAAATCTGACTTTTATGTTTCCTGCGTGTGAAGTTTGTTACATTTTGTCCTTCATGAATTGTATGTGGGTTTGTATATTTGACCGTTTTCTTATTTTGCAACTTGTAGAAACGTCTGCTGAAAGAACGTCAGAAGCTACTTGAGAAAATTGAGGAAAAGCAGAAAGAGCTGCAGGAGACTGAGCCCAAATTTAACATGGTGAAGGAGAAAGAGGAGCGGGGCATCTCCAGGTAAGAGCACTTCAGTGTGAGTCACGTTTGGTGGGCTGCTAGTTATGAGGTCAGGTTTAAAATGTAATTAAGTTATGAAAAAAATCATCATCAATGTATGCATCAGTCTCAGTTTAAAGGAAGAGCTAACGTAATATTTCAACGCGGATCATTTAATACCGAATGAAATGCTGAAATACTCTCCTGTTTTCAGACTGGCCCAAGCGACCCAGGAGAGGACAGACTTGTACGCCAAGCAGGGGCGAGGGAGCCAGTTCACCTCCAAGGAGGAGAGAGACAAGTGGATTAAAAAGGAGTTAAAATCACTGGACCAGGCGATCAATGACAAAAAGAGGCAAATAGCAGCCATCCACAAAGACCTGGAGGACACGGAGACCAACAAGGAGAAAAATCTGGAGCAGTACACTGTAAGAAAACTATTTCATTTGCAAAACTAATGTGATGTCGGTACAGCAGTGTCATAATTATGTACTCCCTATAATCACTAGAAATTAGACCAAGATCTTAATGAGGTCAAGACTCGTGTAGAGGAGCTGGACAAGAAGTATTATGAGGTCAAAAACAGAAAGGACGAACTTCAGAGTGAAAGAAAGTAAGACATTGTTTTGTGTGCAGTATGTATACATAAAAGCCTATTGTAAAAATAAAACAAAATATATATTTGTGTCTATACAGTTATCTGTGGCGTGAGGAAAATGCTGAGCAGCAGGCTTTAGCTGCAAAGCGCGAAGACCTCGAGAAGAAACAGCAGCTTCTTCGAGCCGCCACTGGAAAGGTCTGTGTTCAAACAGAAACGTATTATTGACATGAGCATTTAAATAAATAGAATGCACTTCTCATTGATTTATTTTTCATTCATTTGACCCTGACAATGCAATCAGTCATGGTTACAAAGCAAAGTTTTCAGTCACGTGCCAATTCTTAAAGGAATAGGCCACCGTTTTTATATACTAAGATATGTTCTTACCTCACTTTAGTCGAGTTAATATATCCCCGTCTGGTCATTGTCCGCGCGCTCTGTCACGCAAACGGAGCACATACGCAGCCTCTCCCATATGTGACATAGCTCCGAAAAAGCTCACGATAGAAGCTACCAAGCTCTTCCACGTGTTCCCTATTTAAATAAAGTTACGTGAAGTGTTTTCATGCGAAGTATATTTACACAGAAATGTAACGTGTCGATTTTATAAGCAAATAAAAAGGGGGACTATATTGTGAGGCGTAATGATACGAGGAGTAAAACGTCCGCGCAGTAACTCCTAAAGGTTATTGACGGAAGTGAGCGGGGGAAGTCTTTAGGAGTTACTACGCGGACGCTGTGCTCCTCGTATCATTACGCCTCACAATATAGTCCCCCTTTTTATTTGCTTATAAAATCGACACGTTACATTTCTGTGTAAATATACTTCGCATGAAAACACTTCACGTAACTTTATTTAAATAGGGAACACGTGGAAGAGCTTGGTAGCTTCTATCGTGAGCTTTTTCGGAGCTATGTCACATATGGGAGAGGCTGCGTATGTGCTCCGTTTGCGTGACAGAGCGCGCGGACAATGACCAGACGGGGATATATTAACTCGACTAAAGTGAGGTAAGAACATATCTTAGTATATAAAAACGGTGGCCTATTCCTTTAACTCTTTCTTCACTGTACATTTGCTTCATAAACTCATTAATCCACGATCGATGAGCTGACACCCATTTAATTCAAAGTGACGGGTTTCGCTTCAGTCGAGAAAAGCTCACTGTGACTCACCCCATTGTCAGGATAAGTACACCAGATCTAATCATTAAGTTCTTCACGTATGCCTCCTTATGGTCTGCAGCTAAATTTACTCATGAGTCACCCCATTGTTCAGTTTGCTGTCCATCAAACCTCACTCATGCGACAGCTCTAAGGACGCTTTTTGTTCACTCCATAAACAGGTGCTTCATTTACGAGTCATTAGAATAATCTGATTCATATTCCACAGGCTTCACACTCGAGCCTCAGAGCGGCATGGACTCAATCTAACATGAATTATTGCCTTTATCAACCTCTTCCCTCCTCTTCCCCTTCAGGCTATCCTCAACGGCATTGACAGCATCAACAAGGTCCTGGAGCATTTCCGCCGTAAAGGCATCAATCAGCATTTGATCAATGGTTACCATGGCATTGTCATGAACAACTTTGAGTGTGAGCCTGCCTTTTACACCTGTGTGGAGGTGACAGCCGGAACTAGGTGAGGATTCATGTTTTAATTGATACTAGAATAACTGCTCCTACAGCATGGCTACTTTTAACACCCTGCGTGATTTTGCAGGCTCTTCTATCACATTGTAGACACTGATGAAGTCAGCACGAAGATACTGGTGGAGTTCAACAAAATGAACCTCCCTGGAGAAGTCACTTTCCTTCCTCTGAACAAGTTGGACGTCCGTGACACCGCTTACCCTGAGACTAATGTGAGGACTGATGATGAGACTGTTATGTTCTTTCATATTTTCAGTATTTACACATTTTTCAAATCCTCTTGTTTTGTTAGGATGCCATTCCCATGATCAGCAAACTGCGCTACAGCACAAACTTTGACAAAGCCTTTAAGCACGTGTTTGGGAAGACGCTCATTTGCCGTAGTATGGAGGTCTCCACTCAGCTGGCCAGAGCCTTTACTATGGACTGTATCACACTGGAGGGTAAGTCTGTTCGTGGCCGTGTAAATAAAGACTTGACACAACTGACCTTGTGACCTTTTTAAGAGAAACACATCTATTTTCTGTAGGTGATCAAGTGAGCCACAGAGGAGCTTTGACTGGAGGCTACTACGATACAAGAAAGTCTCGCCTGGAGCTGCAAAAGGACATGAGAAAAGCGGAAGATGAGCTTGGTGAACTGGAGGCCAAACTCAATGAGAATTTACGCAGAAACATTGAACATATCCTTTGGATTCACTGGTGTCTGACCCAGAGTTAAAAGCTCATAAATCATTACCTCTGCACTAAATAAGTTCAGGACCGTGTGACACAGTGACAACAGTGAAAAAGATGAAGTAGTGTTAATGTGTTTTCCTGGAGTGAGGATTACACTCTGTTGGGCCATCGATCCCATTGCCATGACTCATTCCTCCCCAAAAATACATTTTGTTACACAGGAGCGGTTATGCCTATTTGAACACCTGCGTAGCTTCTTACGCAAAGACATTATTGCATATTTTAGGCCCCTGGTCTGTGATTGGTCGGCGGCAAAATGGATGACAAGCCAAGTGTCATTCACTGCATTTGTGAGTCCCTTATTGTTGCTTCTCCACCGCTGCTGTCCATAAGCTTCATATTAGAGCAACGGCCAACCGATTTACCCAGAGATACTTTTGTGTAACAAAAATGACAGACAGCAACTTATCCTTTTGAAACACTTATGTAACTGCGGACCTTAGGTGGAGTTATGTAACGATGTAAAAAGCCTTTTAAGGAGCTACATGGAAGGGCTGGAGAACTACTGGAAGCACCAGAGCTTTTACCCCGACAGTCGCTGTTTTCTCTCTTCATTTTGGACATAGTTATTTGATGTTCATCTTTTTGAGAATCAAAGGACCAAAGGGGCGACAGTGGCGCAGATGTTGGAGTGAGTTGTCTCTATATCGGAAGGTCAGGGGTTCGAATCCCGCCTCCTGAAGGTGCCCAATGTCGTCGTGTCCTTGGGCAAGACACTTCACCCTCCTCGTCTCCAGTGTTCGTGTTACACTGGTGTATAAATGAGAGAGTGAATGGGTCACTGGTTACTTGCTGTAAAGCGCTTTGAGTGCCTAATGTAGGTGGTAAGGGTTGAGTTGAGAGCAAAGGACCTGAACAGTGCGTACGGTCATTATTCTTGTGATTCAAAATGTACTTTTATAATGAGCTGTGCCATTTGTTTCCTTAACACTTTTCTCTACGCATTAACAATGAGATTGACCAACTGATGAACCAGATGCAGCAGATTGAGACTCAGCAGAGGAAGTTTAAAGCGTCCAGAGACAGTATTCTGTCCGAGATGAAAATGCTGAAAGAGAAGAGGCAGCAGTCCGAGAAGACCTTCATGCCCAAGGTAAAAACTGCAGTGCTTTGAGTTATCAGTCAAAGGTTCTGTCGTCTCACTTGTGGTTTACTCCCAGCAACGTAGTCTTCAGAGTCTAGAGGCCAGTCTCCACGCTATGGAGTCTACCAGAGAGTCATTGAAGGCCGAGCTTGGCACTGACCTTTTGTCCCAACTCAGTTTGGAAGACCAGAGGCGTGTCGATGACCTCAACGACGAGATCCGCCAGCTTCAGCAGGTTAGGCCTAAGCGAACTGCTCTACAAATGTATCTCGTTTACACATGAATTTTCACCATATTTGTAGTACTGACTGCTAGTGTGTTTCCTACATTTTGCTTCTGTTCACCGCCTCTCGCAGCAGCTGTGTGTGGGATGTGTTTGTGATTCAACATGGCTCCCTCTCTTTTCACTGCCAGCTGCTGTCATCATTTAATTCAATTATTCCTTATTTGTGAGCTTCAACCGTTCATGTGGACGTTTGTAATGTTAGTGTGAAATGTAGAGATACAGATGTGAATTTATTTCTATGAGACACATTACATGTCGTCCTGAAAAGACATTCAGATTTCTTCATGGTGTTTTGACCAATTCAGGACAACAGGCAGTTGCTGAATGAGCGAATTAAACTGGAGGGCATCATGACCAGAGTGGAGACCTACCTCAACGAAAACCTGCGCAAGCGGCTTGACCAAGTCGAGCAGGTAAAGTTTGTAGCAATTTAAACTGCCAGTGCATGAGTTAATCATAGTAAGTGAGACATTCAATCTGTTTGTTTTTTTGGGTTTAATAGGAGTTGAATGAATTGAGAGAGACTGAAGGTGGGACGGTGCTGACGGCAACCACCTCAGAGCTGGATGGCATCAACAAACGAGTCAAAGACACTCTGGCTCGTTCAGATGGTACTGTGTCATCAGTGATAAACACGTGCTAATCACTAAATTGTATATAACAAAGTGGGGCTAAGTGGTTCATTATGGCACAAATCAACTGCAGAATTTAGTATGCGCTAAATGATGTACTATGGAGGACTGATAAATGTACTGAATTATGTCATAATTACAGCCTTCAGCTTATAACACCATTTATAAAGAAGAAGAACTTTATTTATATAGCGGCTTTCACAGAGTTATATAGTTACAAGGCACTTTACATGAGACAATTATACATTCACTCCACACACTCGTTGGTGTTCAGTTTACCCTGGGGGAGACTGACAGAAACATTGGTCGTGACTGCACACATCTGCGCCAACGGTCCCTCTGACCACCATGCATTAACACATTCATGCATACTCCACACAGAAAGGCCCCGTCCAGTGGGAATCAAATCTGGGACCTTCTACCCGTAAAGCACAGTAGTAGCAGCACAGTGCTGTTGGTGAATCATGGTGTCGATAATAAGCTCTCTCCTGGATAATGTCAAAGGGCCATACATTTCATAATAACTACCAGTATGAAACTGATGTCTAGCTTAGTTAAACCTTTATGCATTATTGTGTATTTCCACTATCTCAGACCTGGACACGATGGTTGATAAGACAGAAGTTGAGATCAAGGACCACATAAAAAGCATGGACCGCTGGAAGAACGTTGAGAAAGAGCAGAATGACGCAATCAACCACGACACGAAAGAGCTGGAGAAGATGACCAACCGACAGGGCATGCTACTCAAGAAGAAGGAGGAGTGCATGAAGAAGATCCGAGAGCTGGGCTCACTGCCTCAGGAAGCGTTTGAGAAGTACCAGACGCTCACACTCAAACAGGTGGGAAAGCGAGAACATTTCTAATAAGAAAATACCTTTTAGTGAGTGGGATATTTTGGGCAACCACTGATTATTTGTAATATGTGGCTTAGTAACATATTTTTTTGGGATCTCAGCATCAACATTTCAGAATTTGAAGAGAAAAGTATTTATGGAAAAGAGACTTCAGGAGTAAACACAACTTTTCAAAGTGGCCTGGAGTGCCATCTGCTTTAAGTTTTTTCAAACTGCATTCGAACACATTAATGCTGCCGTATTGAACACACTTTGAGAACAGAACCGCTCTGAACGATTGCACAGTTTTATGGGCTTTAACGATGTGGGACAACGGATGCAAATGAGCCCATGGCTACAATCCAGCGTGGACTGTGCCTAGTACCAAATAAACCAATGCACTGGGCATTTTCAGGTTTAGAAGTCCAGATCTGCACTTTCTGCTGCCAAAGAAAATGGTGGCCTAAGTAAACAGGATGACTTTAGTTTGCTTACTCGAGTGAAATACTACATGCATGATTTTGATGAGGAAACAAAGTCATCATGTGTTTTCATTTTCCGTATGGTCACAATGTTTGATATGTGCTATATTGAGATAGCTGGAGCGCAGAGAGACCGCTCTTCTGGGGTGTTCCCGGCCTTCAGTTGTCAGTTTCCATCAAAAGTGCTCCAGGGAAGGACATTATCCAACTCATTTAACCTCGCAACAGTGTATCTAATGTCTAACCTTTCCTTTCACTTGTATAACTTGACCTTTTATACAGTGATATACTTAAATTGACACCAAAGAAATGACATAACACTGGCCCAAATGCTGAATACGTAACAGGACTAAAGGTCAAACATTGTGATCATCCTGCCTCTGTACCTGTGCTCCTACACTGAAGATGACAGGGACTCTCCACCAGTTAAAAGTCTTAAGTTACGGTTTCCACCCACTCTCCTCCAGTGACTCATGCTTTTCTTAGCGCTTCTGCTCAGATCCTTCATCCAGCCACCTCTGCTCGAACACACACCTGTTAGAGAGGACAAGTTTTTACATTCCTCACTTGAACATACTGAATATAGCTTTCTCAAATGCGCCGCAGTCAATCGATCGGCATCATTTCAGAGACGAGACGGAGGCGCTGATTGAAGTGGATGAGTGGGTCGCATAACAGAGGCACTTGTCCTTTTTAAAATGACTGGCATCACTCATTCAGATGGTGCTGTTTGAGTGCAACACACAAAGAATCAGAGTGACAAATAGTCCAGCTTTTTCATTTCCTTATGCTGGTAAATGGGCATCAAGCTCCATCACAGTGGCATCGGTAAAAAGTACACTGAGGAATTAATCATTCCTCCTTTAATTTGCATTTGATTAGGTTTAGGTTTAAACCAATGCATCTGGAAACCATAACCATTTTAGAGAGTTTATAAAATACTTCAGAAAGAAGAAAGTGACTCATCATTTGACACACTTTTGCAGCTTTTCCGTAAACTTGAGCAATGCAACACAGAGTTGAAGAAGTACAGTCACGTCAACAAAAAAGCTCTGGACCAGTTTGTGAATTTCTCTGAGCAAAAGGAAAAGCTGATCAAACGTCAGGATGAGCTCGACCGCGGCTACAAATCCATCATGGAGCTGATGAACGTCCTCGAGCTCCGCAAGTATGAGGCGATCCAACTCACGTTCAAACAGGTCAGTGAGCGGAACCCTGTGCTTTTGATATTAGCGGCACAACTTCGTATTGTAATAAACGACTTTCTGCTCAGGTGTCCAAGAACTTCAGCGAGGTGTTTCAGAAACTGGTGCCTGGAGGGAAAGCCACTCTCGTGATGAAGAAGGGCGATGTTGAGGGTGGACAGTCCCAAGACGAGGAGGGCCAGGATAGTGAGAGGGGCTCAGGGTCCCAGAGCAGTGTCCCATCTGTGGATCAGTTCACCGGAGTCGGCATTAGGGTAATTTACATCCTAAAATGCAACGCTTTCTATCTGCAGCTACTTAGATTTTCTTGTTGAAATCCCACCAAAGCATGACATTAACTGTGTTTTTCTTCCCCGTGTCCTGCACAGGTCTCTTTCACTGGAAAGCAGGGGGAGATGAGAGAAATGCAGCAGCTCTCTGGAGGTCAGAAGTCTTTGGTGGCACTGGCTTTGATTTTTGCCATCCAAAAATGTGACCCAGCACCTTTCTACTTGTTTGACGAGATCGACCAAGCCCTCGATGCTCAGCACAGAAAAGCTGTATCCGGTAAAGTCACACTATTTTACTATTTTACTCGTTTTTTTTTTAGTAAATGTTATAGTAATTGCAATCATCAGCTGAAAGTAACAGTTTCTCACCTGTTTCTCTGTGTATTTCAGACATGATCGTTGAGCTGGCAGGTCATGCCCAGTTCATTACCACCACATTCAGGCCTGAGCTGCTCGAGTCTGCTGACAAGTTTTATGGTGTAAAATTCAGAAACAAGGTGAGACTAATTCTTTGACCTTTAATCGCCCACGTCCCTACTTTTAAAAGCCTGTGTCTGTGCTGTGTTTTCCCTGATTGGTATTTTAAGGGTGCATTAACTATGTACTTGTGTTGTAGGTGAGTCACATCGACGTGATCACAGCAGAGCAGGCCAAAGACTTTGTGGAGGACGACACCACCCACGGTTAAACCCCACTGCCTTCTACCGCCCTCTGAGCACTCAAATGTTAAAGCTTACAAACAATCTTAGAAACTTTTAAATGCATTTTCAGTCATTTAGATCTAATGAACATTAATTTTAAATGGATCTACTTCTACTACTTCAGAGAGTGCATGATGAGTCCTTTAGCTCAGATTTTCTCATTTTGTTAACATTACATGTGACAAGTTACTGTTAAGATGACGTTGGCTCTTGAGAACCGGATATTGTGGTAATATAATCCTGTGTACAGTTTCGTAAAGGGTTATGTTGGCCGTTGTTTAGTTTGTTTGTTTGTTACCCATTTTGGGTCCTACTTGATTTGTATTGTGTGCCCTGATTTGCCCAAAACAACCATAATCCTGAAGTCAGTGGTTGCCTTTCCTTTAATATGTGTTTATAAAGCTTACCATTGTTGTTCATGTCAATGTATGAACATTTTTCATTCCAATACTAACTTTTCTTCATTAATGGTAAGAAATTCAAATTTAAGAGATCAAATTATAATTTACCATAATTTATAATACCCATGTTAGTGTGTAATGCCACTGGAGCTCAGCATTTAAACCCCTCTGTTTGTCGTAGTCTCTGGCCCTTACCGTTTACATGTTAATCATTTTTTTTATGGCATAAAAATAAAATATTTACAATTAAGCTTCACTTGTCAGTACCTTAATATGAGCCTTGACACCAGATGGCGCTGTTTTGCAAGCATATTCAGGGGCGTACCCATGCTATAGAGTTTAATATAGTCCGTGTACATCCACAAGATTATTTAGGAATACGTTTGGAAGAAAAATAAGGATTTAGAGGTTGCACAAGCTGCTCAGTTTCCTGAAAATAGTCATGCGATGATTTTGAACTTTTTATTATACTGCACAGAATAATTGCAACTATATTATCACGATGACTATTTAACAATTTTTTTGGGGGAAATGTGTTTAATATTTATACTTTGCTCTGATATATTTGACCAGACTTTCAAAAGGCTGCTAAAAGTGCTTTCCCTGAAAGGTGTCAGTGATGTTGCTGAAAGCAAGGTGAAGCAAGGCTGGACTTTCTAAGTTTGTTTTTTGCAGAATTAAGAAACTTTTTTAATTTTTGATATGGAACCAAAAACAGGATTTCAGAAACTTATTTATTTGATGATGTCCATCCCTGTGCGTGAGTTTAGTGAAGCTCATCTCCCCTAAGAGCTCTTTGCTGCTGGCTGCAAGACATTAACAGCCCTGCACCCTATCAGATGCCACATCAGCTGACAGATCTTCAGACCTATGCTTCAGATTGCTGCCAGTCTGCTCTGATATATTTAAAATATGCAATCATATTTCTTTTGCAACTCAAACTGATTGTATGTAAGCAGGCCTATAATAAGATTAGGGGGAGACACTGCAGGTAAAGGTTTTCAGGTTTTGGGACACGTGGTTTAAATATTGCACTATTTCACTGTTTATGAAACGAGACGGCACATCTTAATAAATTTAATTAAATGTTTACTTTTACAGTTTCTCCATAGAGTTTCATGAAAAAATTCAATTTCTAAGTCCTTTTTCTCAAAGTATATTTTAGCAACATTATAAAGCTATATCTACATGAATTTCTCCAGTCTTGCACAATATTATGAACGTTTTATCTAATTTCTTGCTTGATTTAATTAGCTTTTACCTCTTTAAAAACGATGTGAAATTTGATTCACACTAAAAACTAGGTTTGATAAAAATGCAAAATAAAAAAGCAGCAAAATCCCCTTTGAGTTATTTTAATCTAATAGTCTATGTCAACAAAACAAACTCACAACATTAAACCTGAATTTATCACCACAAAAACCCCCAAAACAAATATATATGGATACCGACTCAGGAACGGGGCCAACATCAGTCACCTCCTCTACATGGATGACATCAAGCTATACGCTAAGAATGAGCGAGACATCGACTGATCCAGACCACCCGGATATACAGTGCAGACATTGGGATGTCATTCGGACTAGAGAAGTGTGGTCGGATGGTGACTAAGAGAGAGAAGGTAGTCCACACAGAAGGGGTCTCACTCCCAGAAGGAACAATAGCAGACATTGAGGACAGTTACAAGTACCTCGGAATCCCACAAGCAAATGGCAACCTCGAAGAGGTGACAAGGAAAGCGGCTACGGCCAAATACCTCCAACGAGTAAGGCAGGTCCTAAGAAGCCAGCTCAATGGCAAGAACAAGTCCCGGGCAATAAACAGCTACGCCCTGCCAGTAATCAGATACCCTGCAGGAATAATAAGCTGGCCAAAGGATGAGATACAGACCACAGATGTTAAGACGTGAAAGCTCCTAACCATGCACGTGGGGTTCCATCACAAGTCCAGCACTCTGAGACTGTACGATAGCCATAAGGAAGGAGGCCGAGGACTAGTGAGTGTGAGAGCCACTATCCAGGAAGAAACATCCAAGATCCATAAGTACATCAAGGACAAGGCTCCGACAGATGACGTGCTCAGTGAATGTCTCAGACAATGGGGAACAGAAGATGAGGTGCTGGAGGTCCCGTCATGCGAGGACCAGCCCCTACACGGCATGTACCACCGAAACATAACTGAAGTGGGGGATATCAAGAAATCCTACAGAGGCTCATCATGGCTGCACAAGAGCAGGCCTTGAGCACCAGAGCAATAGAGGCCCAGATCTATCACACCAGACAAGATCCCAGGTGTAGACTGTGCAAAGAGGCCAATGAGACAATCCAGCACATAACTGCAGGGTGTAAGATGCTGGCAGGGACAGCTTACATGGAGCGCCATAACCAAGTGGCTGGTATAGTGCACAGGAACATCTGTGCAGAGTATGGGCTGGAAACCCCAAGGTCAAAGTGGGAAACACCTCCAAAGGTGGTCGAGAATGACCGAGCCAAGATCCTGTGGGACTTCCAGATACAGACGGACAGAATGGTAATGGCGAACCAACCTGACATTGTGGTGGTGGACAAAGAGCAGAGGAAAGCCGTTGGGGTTGACATAGCAATACCAAGAGATTTCAATATCAGGAAAAAAGGAACACGAGAAACTAGAGAAATACCAGGGGCTCAGAGAAGAGCTGGAGAAGGCCTGGAGGATGAAGGCATCAGTGGGGCCCGTGGTTGTGTCTGGCAGTTGGAGCAGTGTCTCCCAAACTGCAGGAGTTTCCAGGACCCAGAGGACCCCAAGCTTGAAAGAAAAGGAAAAAGAGACTGCCTCCGGAGGGTGAGAAAGAGTTGAAAGTTAAGAAGAAGATCTTTATTTATATAGCGCTTTTCACAGACATGGTCACAAAGCGCTTTACATGAGACAAGTGTGTTGTGGTGTGGAAGGAGGCACAGAGCGCTTTGTGTGTGGACAGCTTCATGACCATTGTAAGACTCTCATTCAGACCCCTCGGTCTGAATCTTTGGATATGTGTTACCATCCATGATGGCTTTTATCAGGAACTTTACTAAGCTTAAGCACCAACACAGGGACAAATATCAAAGCAAATATGTTCCTGGACCTTTAGAAGAAATCAAAACACAATTCAAACACAGCCACAACAACACAGATGTTCCTCCATCACAGATGAGTTTGAAAAAACAAATGTCCAAAAGAGAATCTCTCAGGTCAGTCCCCGCCGACAGTTCACATCAGCTGCTCTTAGAAACATTCTATTCAGTTTGATATATTCACTTTTTTTGGTGAATATTCATAATGTTTTCATGATATTTTTCCTGAATTTGACTATATTTCCACATTCTGAGGCTGTATTGGACACAGTAAGTCTGAGAGTCCGCACAGGTTTAGATGCAACCAACACATGCTGTTCACAAAAGACAAGAGTTCATCACAGATCAAAGATTCTGATGCACATCAGTGTTTTGAATAGTTTTGGAAGAGATTATGATCAAAAAAGAACATTTTGTATCAATAAATGTGCATTTGTGTGGTGTTTAGAGGATGTCAGTTGTTTGTGTAACTTTTACAGCTTTGTTTTCTGATCTAGTTCTTTACTTCCACTGTCAAACTGCACTGAACATTCAATAATTTGATAAAAGTTGATGAATTAAGATGCAAACTCTGCTACGAGCAGATTTTTTGATGATTTTTTTATTTCTTGAAATAAGATGGAACTGGTGAACGAGAATCACAGTTTGGCTACATTTCAAAACTGGGTTATAGCACTGTGTATATCTACAAAACATTATGGATTTGGAGTTTAAGTGGTATGGAAAGCAAAAGACAAAAATCTAGCTGGATTCACAGACATGGAGGACACTGCCATTGAAATGAATGGATAGCTGCTGCTGTTTTCAGGCTTTAGGCTCTATAAAATATGTGAATTAAAAATCTGGAGAATGTTCATGTCAAGGAGGTCCTCTGGGATGGATACATATTACTGGTTTCATATCTTAAACACAAACGGAGTCCATACGAAAGGTCAAAGACAGAAAAACAAGCAGGATTGGCTCATGTCCATTGAAATGAATGGGATAAAAAAAAACAAAAAAAAACAGAACCGCTCTAACATTGAGCCTCTACCAGTGCCCAAATCTCCAAATACTTCGAATAATATCCACTCTAGGAATTTCATTGTTATAGGGCCCTTTTTTTGGCTCTATTTTATTTATTTTTTACTTGGCCCACCGATCCATTTTATGAGTGAAATATTAGAGAAACAAAATGGGGCCGTCCGAGTAATCCTCAGAATTGTATTTTAGAAACAGTTGTTTTATTTTTATTTTTTTTAGGCTACATAAACAAGCTGCACCAACAAACTGAAAACCATAAATGACCCCAGGAGACCACTCTTCAAAATGGATCACACTAGGGTTAAGTTATGATGCTAACACTGTTGTAGTGTGTAATTGTTTTTTGACTGAATTTTATGCTCTCGTAATAGTATTTTAATGGAATTTCAGTTGATCTCAGTGGGACTTTAGGATATCATATAAAGGACAGTGGCATTTTTTTCTTACATTGCACAGCTCTTATGGTGTGGCAGAATGTTATTAGAGCTGTTCATGTTATTCATGAATTCGCCCACTGTAAAGGGGCATCAGTGTTAGTTTGAGATTATTTTTTCTTTAGAAAATCAATTTATTGGTAAAGTAGCCCAAATCATGTAGCCTCTCCGCTGCATTTTTTAGTTTTTTTTTGTATAACCAGCTCATAGTAGCCTACAAGGACGTTAGGCCTACTTTCGTTTTTACCAAAAAAAAAAAAAAACCTTTTACCCTGTTTTTGTCCCTGCAGGACAGCTCCGTTAAACGCGTGTCTGGATGAGTTACTGCGTCACGATCTCATTTGTGGGTGGGCAGCGAGGAAAGCGGGGGACGTGGGTTAGGGATGTTTGCGGCCGTGGTGTTCAAAGCGCGGGAGCAGCACAACCATCATCTTCTCACTGTGAACTTCCACCACCACAGCTGCATCGTGACCATGTTCTTTACAACACTATTGACCAAGTCGAGTCTGCTTTGCTGTCACTGGTGATGGATCTGGTAGCATGTAGGCTACTAATCATAAAGTCATTTAAAGGATAGATTATTCCATGTTTTGTTTTTCAAAATTTAGGCCTATGTCACCCCTGAAACATGAATCAAACTTTGTGCTCAAACAGGTATTCAGTACTCACACCATTCAAGTAGAACTTTCTTCAAGTGCTTTTTTACTTTTACTTGATTTTTACATAACGTTAGTCTTACAGTAAATATTTTTGGCTACTTTACTGACTTCTGGTGCATTGAAAAAAATTGTCAATCTCTTCCTTGTTTCAGTGCAGCTCAGATCTGATCAGATCACGTATCTATCTGAAAGGATCTGGATAATTTCCATCCAATCCAGCACAGTTTTGAAATACTGGGAAAGATAAATCAGGTGAGAGGGATTTAGAAATTTGCATCGTTTTGAAGTGGATTTCAAATTTTGCAATACTGGGCGCTGATGTCGAGCCAGGCTAATGGTCAGAATTACATATGTGAGTATTGTACATGTTTTTTGTAGGGAAACTGGAGCACCTGAAGGAAACCTACACAGACACGAGGAGAACATGAAACTCCACACATGAGGTGCCAGCCTGCCTGGATCGAACCCGGGACCTTCTTCCTGTTAGGCAAGTGTGCTAACCGCTGCTCCATGTACCAGACCTCTTAGACCTGTCTTAGACCTGATTAGGCTACTGCAAAAGTCCTAATCGACCCCCTATTTTTGTTTCTTTCTGGACCTCATTACTAGCCCAGCCTGCTGTGGCCACCTCTACATGCTTTATTCTGTCCATTCTCAAACAATTAACGCCATATCTTTCCAGCCATGAGCTGTCCCTTTTGCCATGTGGTTTCTCTGCAGAGAGCATGCAGTAATGAACAGATAATACCACCTTCAATAATCAAGCTCCTTATCATAAAAAAAGATATAAAACTGTCCCGGGTTTATGTCCAGCCACTTAATTTGTTTCTAACAGGTGGTATTAATGGGGAGCAGGAGCCATGTTTACAGACTGGACTGTCCTTGCACTTTTATTAGTCTTCTCCCGTACACATTTCTCACAAGCTTTACCACAGTGTTGTCCCAAGGTTAAAATCTTAAATCCAATTAAACCAGCCTATTTTACACATGAATGAATTATTATGTCATTGATGGAATTTGTAACCTGAGACAGTCCTTTTTAGTTGGACCCTTCATAGTGTGTTCATTGCCTAAGATGATAAACGATGAACATGAGTTTATGTTCATTGATCGTTTTTTGTGTATTTAGTAAAAAAAAAAGAACAAGAAATATTGTTTCTCATCTTGACTGACCCTTTTGTTGGATACTGTAGGTGGAAACCCTGAATCTGAGTATACAGTCATTTGTGCATTATTTACTCGCATAGCATTCTCTCCTTTACAGGCTATCAGATTTGTGGCCCTTATACTGCAACACACATTTCAAATGCTAAATCCCATGCAACATGGCCATGGCCATCTTGCTCTCGCTATTTAGCACTTGTCTTGATAAATGACGCATGTACAGTATGCGTTAAATCACTAACAACCACTGCGACCTAAACACCCAGGACATAGCCTAAATGTTCAAAACACTCACATAATTCAGTCAGTAGTCGGCTTTATTGAGACTCACTGGAATAAGAGGCAAATTATGAACCTGTCAGGAAACATTTGCAGCCTTCTCTCACCATAATAAACAATTGTTGCTCTACTCTGCCTGACAGGCATGGCCACGAACAGAGCAGATGTCCCATGATGAGCTGAGGCTGTGCCTCTACAGGGGGCCCTGGAAACACTCTGACCCGAGGAAGCCTGTGGCCCCAGGGCCCCTGACCTGTGACCAGACAACACTTTTGCCCAGATCTCCTGGAGAAAAAGGTAATGTTTGTCTATAAATACCGCGACTGCTCAGTTCACATTAAAGCGAATAAAGCAAAACTGTGTTATGCCATATACATAGACCCTTGGGCTACAATGGAGAGAATTTGAGGTTACTGTATAGTAACAATGTTATGTCAACTGAAATCAAATAAGTGGCAAGTCGGTGTTACTATTATTTAAGTTGATTGACTGGCTATAATTATGACATGTTCTTAAATGCTTTCTCTCTCAAAACAATTAACCCTCACTTAAATGTAGTTTTACAAAAGGTTTTAAACCATAAATTGTTCTTAATGTTACATTGGTTAGGAGAGGGAAATGTTCCTTGGGATTTTTGTTGTGTTCGGTAAAGGGTCCCCTGTCTTAAAAAGTTTGAGAACCTCTCATCTGTAACACCACCATAGAGAGCAATCTGTACTTTGCACTTTGGTTTCTTTCATTTATTACAAATGTTATTACGGTAAATAGATTTCAGACTGTAATTTTAACCTGGTGGACTGAACTGTCTTTTCATGAAAGTGAGGCTCTCAATAATAAGGTGCTCTTTAGAAGCTATTTAGTTACCAAGCATTTCATTGTCTTTCTTTGGGAACACAGCAGCCTCTATTGAAAATTCATTCAAAGTTACTGGCAAAATACTCACTTTTCATTTCTACCATTCCTTTAAAATATATCCAATGGCAGTCTATCACTGTATGTGTAAGTTTAGTTCAACAATAAAAATGCAACTGCTGTGAACAAAGGAATCTGTAGGTCGTCGTTTGATTCGTCATGCCCGCTCCGTTTAAGCCCGTTTTATGAGGTCATATGTTCTCTAGATCCTCAGCCAAATGGTAGTGCTGCTCATAACTTCTCTGAAGTGCGGGTTAGCAACAGGACGGCAGTGTCTATTCTGAGGACTTGAAACTTTATTGTGCTTGGGCTCCTGGACTGCCCAGCCAAAACTGACGTATTGTCTCATTATTGTGTTTTGTTCAGTATCAACATGCTATTTTATCTTTTGGATGTGGTGGCGTGTTGCTTGTTTGCCTGGAATGCATGCCTGCACAATGAAATGGATACCCTTTTCTCATGCAATGTCCACATAGCCACATTTGACCTTCACCGTGTGTAGATGGTGGGGCACATGTGTTCATAAGTGACTGTGAGCTTTGGATTTTCACATTCTGTGTCCCGCTCTTTTCTCAACATAGAGGTCCAGTATAATGGGGTTAAAGGTAGACTATTAAAGGCGCTTAATTAACACTCTAAGCCTGCCTAATGACTTCACACATGCCAGCTTAAATCCATTGTAAAGTAAACATTCCCCTCTTCATGGGAATGCTGAGCTCACAAAGGCGTTTTCAGCTGCAATGAACATTTAACGGAAAACGGACGTTGTTAGTTATCGTTATTTATTTTTTTGCATCAAAGGTTTGGGAGTAGCACAATTCTGATTCTCTGTATGTATTTTACAATAAAGCTAACTGAGCTGGACTGCCGATTAGCATAAAGAAACAGGCGTCATATCCATGTGCTGTAAGATAGTCGGGTGTTTCCAAATCTCCACATGCCAACGTGGTCACACATGCTTACAGCTTAAGCACCATAACTTGTACAGATAAAATGTAGACAATTGTAACTCTGGCTCCATGCATAATTGTATCGACAGTATACGCCTCATGTATATACTGTAATACAATTAACTTAGTCAAATGTAGTTAAATGGGTGTCTCTATATCAACAATGTTTTAATTGTTGACTCTTCTTCTATGGAGTATTCTTAGAAAACCACTTCATGCTACAGTGGTATCTTCTTTCTCTGAGAGCCATAAATAAATTGAAGGATTTTATTTGTCACATGACTTGCATGTGCTTGGATCTGGGTGTGTGTTTCCTCGATCATGCCATTGTTATCGATTCAAATGGAAACTCTTGTGTAGTTAAGGTGACGGACGGTTGAAGTTAGTTTACAACATTTAGTGAAGAACTGTACCTTATACCTTTCCATAGAGGCTTGTAATGTAGGGTTGCACAATGAAGACCTTCTGACTATCAAGTGTCCTGTATTTGTTCGGACACATTTTAAATGATGATTATTTGAATTCACTTGCCTTGACAACACTTGCCACTGCCTTTATTTCTCAGCTTGAGGGATGGTATTTCATCGAACATCGCTGTTCACTCAGTACTTCTGAAGCCTTAATGCTGATTTATGGCTGAGCACGTCCTACCTTTTGGCTCACAGATGTGAAACCCCAGCCTCCCAGACCATTACTAAATGTGAATAATCTGACACTGTGCTCCAGGGCTTGAGGCCAGACCCCTCCAGTGATTCAGCAGCTAAATTGATCCCAACAGCAACCGAGTGACTGATGGCATTCCCAGAAGTACAGTGCCAGTGCCTTTGCTGGCCAGACTATGTAGGGCTGCGTGTGCAGGCGGATACGCTTTGTGTGTGAATGTGGAGGTGATAATCAGCAGTGGCTGCCGGACTTTCTTGTCTCTTGTTGTTGTGAAGCTGTCCCAGGCAGGGAGTCCCAGTTGGTGACAAACACCCTCCTCCCCGATCCCTAGAGTCCACCTCTGTCATCCCTGCTAAAATCCCACTGACACACTCACGTCTCTCTTCTGAAAACACTGCACTGTACTTTTCCTGACTTGTTGAACGTTGGTAAGCAATGTATAAGTAAACTTTAGAGGAATGGGCCTTTCACAGAGACTTTGCGGGTGTTGCCGCTGTCAATCAGAGGCAGGAAAGTGGTGGAGCCCCTCCTAGTGCCCTGCAGCCGCTGCCCCTGACAGGCCGTCCTGTCATCTGCCATTGCAGGGAGAAGAGAGAACAAGAGAGGACGCTGGTGAAAGTTGCCTCATCAGGATATGCTGTCTTTGGAGCGCAGCAGTTATTTTTGAAGGGGGAGTTTGTGTGGGACAGGGGTGTGGAGGCTGCAGGTGGTGCTCGGGAGTTTAATGCTGTCATGCTGTAGCCGTAGGAGCTGGCGCTTGTGTTGAATACCGGAGGCTCTTTCCAAAATGCTGGGAAAAGGACAAAGTGGTGGATATCCTGTGGAGGTATCTGGTGAACTTGTGCACAGGTAAGATTAAAGATTAAAAGTGGACACACAAGGAGCGCGCCTGTGCCGCTAATCGCGGTGTGCATTTTGTTTGGGGAGAGTTCGGCGATATGAGTTATGGACTTAACTCTGCCGGCTGCGCTGCTCAGGATGAGGACTGAAAGATTCATTGAAATTATGTGGTACTCCAGCCGAGTTTGACCTAAGAATGATCTAATATTATCAATTTTGAAAAAGGGAGATATAATAATGTACTAGTGTGAAGGGTTTATAGAGACAAACCTCTCAGTCATTAAGTTTGTAAGAAAAAAAAAACTAGTGAAGGCAAATGGAAACATTAATAGACTATTACTATTGGCATCCGTCGTTATTAAAGAACTTTTAATCTGCCTCGTATTTTTGCCCATTTGACACATTTGGAAGGGCTTTTATCTTTAATTTGATTAATAGACTATGTTCAAACAATTATAATCAAATAAATGAGTTAATTCCAAAAAAATGGAAATTATGTCCAACGATAATGTTGTAGCTACACTAACGTATTATCCAACTGTACAGGAGTTTTCATATGAAACCATTATTCTTATAAACTTTAACAAATAATTACACCAATAACAAAAAGTCTATCCTCATGTTAATTTTTTATGTAATTATTCCTTCCAAACTTGCAGCAGCCAAGTATCGAGGACATTACTTTTCCCGCACAAATCAAAGGCCATAAAGTGCAGTATATCGTATCAAGTACCTTTTGGTTTAAATTGTACCGAAAGTTAAAACATATTGCCTTTACATTTTTAATATAATATTATATCAGCCCACATCTACATTTTATAGAACACATTTTAGGCTTTTTAAAATAGCAACAACTGCTCATGTTTTTCCTCTGCCAGTATGTTACATTACCATAGAGTTTTATTAATCCACAGATGAGATTTTTTCTTATCCATCAAGTTGCTTAAGTTGTTGCTTAATGTTTAAGGTAATCATAATCTTTATTTTTAACTCTTTTCTTAATGAAAGCTAACAATGAACATTTTTTTTTTTTTTTTTTTTTTTACATTTACTCTTCTTTTTAATTATTATTCAAATGCATTATCGAGGCTTAAGTTTGTGACTAATCTCAAGTAGTTCATTGCTTTTGGCTCCCTGCTTGGCCCTGTTCTTCTTCAGGCCAGACTGAACCACAGCTCGGCCTTCTCCTCACAGCCCTGTGTGAAAACCCCACAGGATTTCCACTTTATTGACAGCGGCCATATAAAAGGTGTTTATAGCTGTGACACTTATTCCTTTCATTGTCATTGTCATTGCAAAGAACTTTCTCTTTCTCACACAAGAAGAAAGAGGCTGTTGAAGGTTTTCATTCATTTGTTTTGCTTTGGGTTATTGTGTAAACTTTGGCATTCTGTCTGGAAACAAGACTGCTTTTCTCCTTTTATTTGAGTTAAAAATGTGGCCATTGTACTAAAATGAGGGAGCAACTGTGCCTCTATGAAAACCCCTTGTAGAAAAGCGTTAGATTTTGGAGGGTGAACGGAACAATAACACTTAGATACGTTTTAATACTGCATTGTCTGCAGCAACAAGACAGATAGCGTTGTGAAATATTTTCCTGTGTATAGATTTACTGAAGGGATTTGCACTTAACTGGGACAAGCGCAAGTGATACACATCCGATAATCCTCAGATCATCGCAGATCTAGGGTTTTGAGGGGTGCTATAAATGAAGCTGTGATGCTGTAATGCAACGGTTCACAAACTTTTCCTCCTGGACCCCTCGAGTCTTTCATTTATGTAAACCCCCAGTGCCCCATCTCCATTAGTCTCCTATTTCTGAGTAAAAAATGACAATATTACGTTAAAATAAATATCACAATTATTACTCACCAATCTGAAATAATTCCATGATGTGGCCCTGCAGTCTGCGGCACAAGACATCTTGATTCCAACTGTTCATATAATAATGCACTGGAGAGCAAGCACTAAACCTGGGCTGATGAAGAAAATAAATACTGGACATTTGCTTCTATCCCTCATGTTTTCAAACTGTTAAATCCAGAAGTTACATATTCTGTAAAAAGCACATATGCAAAATAGATCAATTTGATAAATCGTTGAAATTCTGAAATTATTTTTCTCATGGTCAGAGATTTACATACGCTTTTCCAGTATTTGCCCAAATTGCGATATTAATTCAGCCGTTTTAGATAACGCTCCAAACAAAAGCCAATTTTTTTGTAGCCTTAACCCATTTGGGGACTGATTTGAAAGCGTGCTCGAATTTAGGCCAGTGTCCAACATGAGCTATTGGCCCAGTATTCTATGTTACAGATGGCGATTGCTGGATCCTAAATGATTCGTCCCGAGTTTCAGACAAAATCTGGACTAAAGTTAAGTCCTGGTTTAGTCCTGAAAGTAAAGCTATATACAAAATGTAAATTTCAGAATTCTTTAAATTTAAAAATACTGGAAAATAGTTGAACTTATTTCCTTGAACGCTTTTAAGTTCAGATTGAGAGCACATGAGTCGACCTTTTTACACTGTTTTTCATAATGTGTATGTAATTGTATGTAATTTGTAACTGGGACTTTCCTGGCTAAATAAAGGATGAATAGAATTTTTTTTTTTTAATGGACTGACTGCAGATGAGAACTAAAGTATGCCCTAACTAGGATTTTTCAGCCCACTTTCCTGTAACTAAAGAGCCACAAGAGCGGCATGTGGTCAACACGTGCAGGACGTTTCTGTAGCCATTTTAGCTTAGGGTCTGACAGGCAAACTGGTCTTAACTGACAAATTCACTTGCCCAGTTCTCCCATTTGTACATTTTAAGAGGTAACTGTATAGCTACAAAGTCCTCAGTTTCACATAACATATTTAGTGAGGTCACAGTAAAACCGTGCACTCAATGACAGAGCAGAGACCCTCGGAAAAGCAACATGGCCTTTGGCTCAAAATGAAGAGGAACAATGCAGTATTATTGACATGTTACGCCATAGTATTGTGTCATGTGAAACCTTTGAATTAAGAAAAGACAGTCTTTCAGTTGGTTTATAGTTATTTTTCGATTTTTTAAGAATTTCATCGACCGCTGCAGGGAATAATTCTTAGACAGACTACAATAAAAAGCACCATAAATGTACTTAAATGAACTGATGTTTAATATGATCGGGATATTTTCAAATAGAGCTGAAACATAATTGGTTCCATTATAATTGTTACCCCTTAATTTGGAATCAGGACCTGCTCTTTTTGACTCTTGGATGTAATAGAGTATGATAAATACGTGGTGTTCGATGTGCCTGTATATAGAAAGTCATTTTAGCATGAAGTGTTAGATAGTTTTACATTTTGGGGAGACAATATGATGACAAGCTAGCATTGTCCCCTACGTCTTTCCAACTTACGCCCTGCTTGGATGCCTATAGTTCAATTAGCAGCCTCAGCAGTGGATTTTGAGAATGTACTGAATGCATGTCTCGCGGCAGGTCTGACAGCGGGGTGCAGGGCTGTGTAGTAACGACATTACCCTCCCCTTGTTTTAGGCTAACTCCGACAGCTGAGGCTCACAATATGCATGTGATGTCCTCAGGACAAAGGCATTTTGTCCTGTCCACATGGGCTGTCTGCCTCCACACAGGAGTTGAATTTTATGCAGGTAAGAGTTCAGTTCAGCAGTTAGTGTTTGATGACTGTAGATACTACTACTGTAGACTGTAGTATTTGTACTTGTTGTTGTGTAGTTCAGGTCTTGACTATAACCTGAGGAGCCGAAGTTAAATCAGCCAAGACGCTTTTCTCTCCAATATTAATTCATTCATTTGACTCTTGTTTCTCTTTTTATGCCACACAATATTAATTTAATAGGAGGAGTTTCAAATTGAATTACAAGTTGATGCAACCTGATCTGAAAGGCCCTTGAGATGGATCAGTTTATCTGTGTGTTTATGACTAAGCTTATAATAATCATTCCTATGCTAGTTCACTCTATTAAATAGTAATTCACACCTTTTAATAACAGTAGCAAGTGTCAAGATGTTTGTTTTTTTAACGAAATGATCAACTTTACTGCTAAAAGAAATCTACAGTGTTGAATGATTAGCTCACAATAAAATCCTGAGCTTTACCTTTTGGCCAAAGTAGTTCAGATTCTGTAATAATGTTGTTTCCTGATTTACAGATGAGAGTTTTAAAACGGTGGGTCCGATTACATCAAACAGGTGCATGTGTTTAGATCTCAGAGGTGTGTTACTGCCTCCACTCTTCATGCTCGGAAAATGCAGTAATGTACTTCTCAATAATTGTGTATGTTTCAAGACACAATCAATATAGTTTAGCGAGTGTTAAGCTTGTTTTAATTGTCTTCTACATTGAAATCAATTCAGAATAATTTATATAACTTTTAAGGAATGCTTTAACACTGTTTAAGGAACATAAAAATAGCAGAAGGATTTAAATGTCTTTGAATCATAGAAACAAAGACAAAATGATGGGATTTGTCTCAGGTTGAACGAATGCCACATCTAAAACCATTCTTGTCTGTAACATCCCGTAAACATTAGCACACAGGTTGGTCTGGTTGTTTAGACAGCGAGTAACATGTGTATGTTCTAAAACGAGCTTTTCAGTGTATCGTCTTGCCGTCTTCCTGAACCAGATTTATGGCCGTGGGGCCATGACTGCTCCACGGGCCAGAGATGTTACTGCTTTTAGGGATGGGCTATTACAAGCCTCCTGTTTGTTTCATGCCTTAAACCAAATTATACGATCGGTGTAATGTTATCATCTATATTATGTTTCTATTCTAACCATTTGTGGCAATTAAAGTGGCAGGGTGATTTGTGTTCGTATCAGTCGATGGACATGTAATGAATCGGTCGGTCTCGCGTTGCATTTGCATGTTCCTTTGGCTTTTTCTCTATTTGAAGCATTACCAGCCTAACTCAAGATCACCCCGGCTGAAGCTTTGTAAGAGAATATTTTTTTCATTAACGCTGTGTCACCCCATATTCTTCCAAAGGATTGAACTATAAATGAATTATGAACATTACTGCAATTGCATTTGCTTTACAGCACACAACAGGTCAGGTTTAGTTCAACAGAGAGACTGGTGCAAATACACTTTAGCAGCTGTAAATGTTTAATGACTAAAGTCTATATTCACATATCATTATTCTCCGAGCACAGGTGCCAAAGTCACATTTTAATGTTTTGGGGCAAATAGATGAAGGCTTAATACTTTTCAATACTCATAAGGATGACTTAATAGAGGATGTTATTTTGTTTGTAACAAGTCTCTCTATTGGCTGAGGATATGTAGCGATACCTTTTGGAGAGTAGAATGAAATAAAATCTCAATTTGGTCTGAAGGCTAACAAATATAACAGTACGGAATCAGTTCCCACATTTCTCTAGCTGTGCATATTAAAGTGTGCTGCTGACCTCTATGTATTACATGCCCAAGTATTGACAGGCAGAGTAATGAACAGGAACCAGATACCCTTGTCTTTCTCACGAGGTTATACCACTAGAGGTTTCATAGAGTAAACCACAGAAGATAAATTCACGTAATTATGATAAATGGCTTGTCCAGTGTCAGTAGCTGGCGGCCCAGACACTGTTACATATAATCCTCAGTAAATTATGGTGAAGAAACTGTAGCACTTTATTTGCACCATTTGATTTAAAACAAAAGATTAATGATGAAGGATTAGATCCGAGTGTGCAGGAAGAGTGGCCCTCGTGGGACCATGGTGCCACCAGTGAGAACCGTTCAGTCTGTCAACAGGCCCACTTTGTATTATCTTCCATGTAATTTAAGCCAGGAGTCTGGCCAGTCTGGCTTCCCCTGGGCAGAATGATTCAGTGATAAACGCTTGTTTCATACAAAACATAAAATCATTTAACAACGGGTCTTTGTTCAGATCTGCTTCTTTCACTTTGCTTTCACTTGGTTCATGTGGATGTAACTGAACTCCTGAATTACTGTAGATTCTTTTCTCTTTTTCTTTTTTTACATTAAAATAAACTCATTGATCGCTTGCTTAAGATGGGACCATTCACTGCCTGTTAAAAGCACATATGACATCTACAAATTACAACGTTTCAACAATAATCTTTGCGTTTGTGTGGACAAAAACTGTTTTGCCATATGTGTCTATGAAAACAACAATGCTCTTCGGCTCATTTATTAAAATATTACTTTATTCCATCACACCAGACCACTGTGTTCTTATAATCACTCATTTGCAAATTAAGCATAAAGCTGAACAGAACGTTAACCTTTCCCCTGGCCTGACGCAGAGCTGAGGTCATATCTGTCATTCAGTTATTACTGTTATTATAGTTGAAATGTTAAGTGTCCCATGAGTGATTCATGAAGTGACTCACTTTGTAAAGTAGGTCAGTGCATCATCAACTTTTGTATTTGCAGTAAATTTGCAGTAAATAGAACACTTCATTGTATTTTTAAGTGATTATACATCTCGACCACATCCACATTGTTTACTTATGATCAACCGGTGTCTTTCCAATGATCTTTATGATTTCATGTGGGAAAGAAAGATTGTTCGTTTTAGTGTTATTAGAAAAGTAATCTGACTTACATCCGCTCATGTAAAGTGGGATTTTGAGCACAATGTGAACCACAAGGTAAACACTCAAATTAATTCATGTGATGAAGGAGATTTATTTATCAAAACATAAGTTCATATTTCACATCTATGGATTGTTTTGTTTCGCTAATCAAAAGCGTCTGAGTGAGGTCTATGGACGTACGTTGGACCTCAATGAAATACTTTTTATTTTAGTTGTGAGAATCGCAGGCTTTATTTATTTCCACACGGCAAACTTAAACCCTCAACGCTGAGGAGGGCCATGTGTCTGAGCATAACAAAACCCCTTTAGCTGCAAATGAATGTCAACAGAAGCTGATAATTCAAAGCTATTATCATTAAGCAACAAAGTATGTTTGTACAGCACCTTTCACCGACAAGGCAATACACAGATACAGCAGGTTTACAGAACACAAAAGCACAGATCATACTAAGGCTGTACGGTTATATATTTAATAAAATGCATTTTTTCAATAATTTCAATAATTAATTGATAATTAATGATTATTCTAATGAGTATTTGTGAAAAATCTTTTTGTTGGTTTTACAAAATAATGCAAAAATATATTCTTTTGGCTTTTGAATGATGAAATATGAATGGCATTAGAATCAGAGTGCATGCTTTAGGCCTTTCATTTCTGCTCCCTGTACCAATGACTCCAGGATTATACAGAAACTAAACTCAGATTTGACAATAGATTATTTTTTCATGAATATAAAATGATGCCCTGATGAATGAGCCTGACTGACTGAATAAAAGTCCTTAATTATTTAACAGGACACTAAGGACTTTTATTCAGTCTGTGACCTTTCTTCAACATTTTCATAAGGGCATAATCATATTCATGTCATCTTTGTCCTGGAAGAGCCCCTGTCTGAGTCGCACCCTCCCGCTCTCTTTTGTATTGTATTGGATTATTATATTAACTATTAAAATAATAAGCTAAATAAAATAAAATGCAGGCCTGTTAAATTCTATCATTATATAAATGTATATGGTTATAGAAGATGAAGTGAAATATTTCTAAAGTGGTACGCCGAAATTATGTCCTGCTGCACCTGAACGACAATATTTTTTTTTGTCTGAAATAATTCATAATACCCCACAAAGGTCCCTGCACCCCTCTTAGTGAAGCGCTGCTGTGCACTAATAGACAGCTGTATTCATGCTACAGCTGTTATGAACTCATCAGTGTTTGAACAGACAGGAGCTTCCTGAATCCCTGCTGTGTGGGGATCAGATCCACATGCAAACCCACAAATGCAGCTGCTAAACTATTTTACAAAGTTTAACGACCTTTATATTTTGATAACTGTAGATGTTTATGTATTTAGATAGATGTCTCCAGATATCCACAGTGTAGATCAAAGATAAGCCATTACGAGATGGCCAGACAGCGACAGCGCACAATCACTGAGGACTGACTTTTGGACAGTCAGTCAGACAACAAAAAGCTAAAACAATAAATACACGATAACTGTACAATATATGCAAACGTTTAGTCATGGATTCCCTAAATCAATTCCATTTTAGCCTCAGTAAGTCCAGATTTAACATATTAGTCTTGCTTTGACACAATGCAATGTTTTTTATTTAAATTTAATTTAATGGAACATACTGTGTTGAATTGATTTAGCAATAGGAATGTTTTCACAATATTCAAGACAGTTTTCAAATATGTATATTTTTCTCTTGCACAAAAGCGTAAATGAATGTTAAAGAGGGGATCACAACTATTGCTTCTGTCTGTATCGCCTTCCTCTTTTAGTTCCAGAGCAGATGTTTGCTGTCTGAGTTGTGATCATTTTTGAGTTTTATCTTTCTGTGAAGCACTCTGTTCTTCTTTGTGTTCTGATTGTTTGAGCGGGATACAGTGTTTGCCCGAATATGTGATTTACGCCTGTGAAACCTTAGTGCGTGCAAATCTATGGGACACATGCTGAGTTTAACACTTTGTCATGTGGTCGATTTACATTCACTCACTGGTGTCCTCCTGTAAATAAGCTTGTTTTGTAAATAATATGCCGCTTCAACACGGTGCCAGTGCCGCGCTTTGGTTGTCATTGCAGCAGGCTGTGGCTGGGTTCTTCTCATCTGGTTTCTTGGCGATTGCTTTTGCGACAGTGTTGTGCCGGTGCTTTGATTCTTGGTTGGAGACGGGTTTGGTGGCTTGGACAGACCCATCGTTAACACATGTGTGTGCATGGTGACGTGAGGTTGGCTGCTCCGTGGTACTATCATCTGTCTGCTTGTCCTTAACAACTCTGCCATTTTCATCACTTTGGGTGGTGTTGTTTACCTTACCTGTCATTTATATTTCTGCTATAATGCATACATGTGTATCTTTAAATTAAGACATATAAAGGTTTTAATGTACACACAATGTATCAGCCTTTATAGGAGTTACCTCATTAAGGGCATACATTATGAATATCTTTGCAAATATAGCATACATAATTATAGTGAGATCCACATATAGAATAATGGTATGACTTTTTTTTCCTTTACTGATGCACCTTTGGGGGGCAAGGAGGATGGAGAAGTGCTGCCATTGGCCAGACAGTCCCAGAGCGGGACAACTCCACTGGGTGTGATTGGTATTTGGTAGCTTGTATGTGGTGACAGATGGTAAAGTGCATTGCTAGCTTTGGGGAGGTGCAAGGGGAGAGTGAGGTAAGAACGCAGAGAAATGGGATATGCAGGAAAGCAGAGTGTAAAGGAGGGGTTGTAGATTCACCTCTACGTCACCGAGTGCACAGATATAGCTCTTATGTTGCTGACCACACTTGGGAAGACTCTCATTACATGTGGTCTTTACACTACATTACTACACAGTTAGCCGGTGATTGTGGGATTTGCCTGTAGAGACGTATGTTACAATGTTTGAAGGATTATTACAATAGAGAACCTAATCTACTTGAGGTGTTCTTGTGATCAGCATTATTGGATTCATCTCCAGTCTGTCTATGTCCCTGCCATTTGTTTGTCTGATTGATGGAGATGAACTGTTTATTTGTCAAACCCACTGTAACGTGATCCATAGCCACTGTGAGGATAGACTTTCCCTCCTGCATGAGCAGCCATCATTCTTCATTTTGCCTGGGTCATTTTCGAGCCAACTGGATGTCTGATCTCATTGAGCCTCGGCTCTCAGCACCCAGTTTAAATCTGAGTGTCAGCAGACCTCAGGTAACTTTTTACTCAACTCTTGTCAGCACACTTCTCATCAGAACTGACCACAGTGCACCCGATAGGTCATAACAGATGTGCCAATGTTGATAAAGTGTCAGAAAATGGAGGAGTGAAAATTTACGGTTGACACATTGTGCTCTGATAGCTTTTTCAGTCGGCCGGAGTGGGTTACCCTCTGTTTGTGTTTGGATTGGTTGTGAACAATAATTACATCAAGCGTGCATATAGGGAATAAAGAGTGTCTGCTCTCTGCCACCGACAAGACATGGTAATAAAATTCACGCAATGCTTTAGTGGAACAGTTCGTGGAGAAGTGTGCGGGGCTGGGACCAAGGCTAAAACCATTAGATACACATTACACATCATAAGCCTATGTCATCTCCAATTTTTCCGAGATCATTCAAAAATGTTTCCAGGATCCAGAAAACGTGCTAGGTTTTATCGAGTGGAGGATCAGATTGAATTTACCTAGTTTGTGATGGATTGTCACAGACTTGGTGTGAGTGTGTGCGCATTTAAAGCCTTGTCGGGGTCTGAAGGACTAATTGCACTTTTCCTGCTTTGGGACCGATTTGTTGGAATGCTCTTTAAGCGCCACAGTTGGAGGCAGCTGTCAAGTCACAGGGCTCCCTTTGACCTGTATGTTATTTAATGCCCCAATGGCCCATGTACAGCAGCTTAATGGTTTGAAACAGGAGTGTACACCAGCTCCTTTTGCAATGTGAGAAAGAAGAGGACAAAAATGTTTCCTCGCAGGGCTTATATTGGACCTGTAATAAGTGCTTTACACCGTGCCTGCACAACACGCCTGCGCACTTAAACGATCACTTGAGACTTGTCCACGCTGGGTATTCGAGATTTTATTTAGCTTGCAAACTTTAGTTTATCGTTTGATCTAGACTCATTAAAGCTCAGAACTGATCTCCAGTATAATCTTCACCTTTTATATCCGTCATCAGAAAGTGATGGTGTAAGTCAAAGTGATTCCTGTCTTCTGACAGCGGTCTTAATGTGTGTCGTAAGAGGTCAGAGCCCACATTTCTGTGGGAGAAACTTCTGCCATTGCTAGGTGCTATAAATCAGAAAGCCCCCACACCATCTGTGCCAAAAGTGGAGTGAGGCAAGTTGACCCCGCTTTCTTGCACATACACCCCCCTCAGTGCATGAAGGGAGCTAAGTGTTGGCAATGTGGCCTGCCAGCAAGTGTCTGGTTTGGTGAAAAGGGCAATTAAGACTTGGGAAAGTTAGTGACTATTTATTGTATTTGTAGACGTCACTGAAAGCTTGATAAGTAAACTCAAGCATAGGTTCTTTTTAAGTTGTTATGTCAGCTCTGTTATGTTTTATAGCTGGACATTTTCTATGTGAGCATTGTCAAACCTCCCCTTTTTCACACTGCTCAGTGAGAAGTAAACTCCATTTATTATTAACATAAACATTTTATGTTAGCATGCCTCAAATAACTATGCATTTGACTGAAGTCTGGTTCACAGATAGCGTATAGCACCACCTTGTGGAGCAGACATGCTTATGCTTACCGTTCCTTGATTTGACAAGAGTTTTTGTTTATAAATGGATCATTCCTGTTGTCAAGAAGTAAGTTGTATATGATTGCAAGAGTAAAGACTTCATTTGGCCTGTTTGGTGCTGAACTTCTATATTCCACGTGAAGAAATTACTTCAGATCAAGAGATTTGACCAGCATTTACTGTATTTTATTTCAGTTTCCTCAGTTAAATCATGACATATGCTCAGTATTATACAATGCTATGATATAGTAGAGGAGAATGGGGCTGGTTGTCACACTTTTTTTTTGAGAGTCCACTGCTCTTTAATAGAACAAGAGTCATACATAATATGAAAGCCTCGATTCAGGACTCTCTTTTTATTATGTCTTATCGCAATACATAATTATTAACCATCAAAAACAGAAAAAAATATATAGTGACTATGTGCCCCATGTGCGGGGCAGTTTGTCACAATGTGCGTGGTTGGTTGTCTGTATTGTTCTTAATGAGGTTTTTGATGTTAATACAAATTTAGAACAATATTTATAAAGTATATATGTCATACCACTAAATAACTGATCATATTTAGCAAAATACTATAATGAGCTGTAAAATGTAGAAATTCTGCCAATGCCCCAAAAATATGACTCCAGGAAATGCTAATTATAATGTCACAGCAACAGTAAATGAAAGATTAAACGATCCATTTGAGACAACCAGCCCCAACTGACCGCCGGACAAAGTTTGAGTTAGCTCTCACGTGGCTTTAGCTTGAAAGCGTAGTTATCGCTCAACTCAAAACTATTTTAGGTTTTTGGTAGACATTAGATTATTCATGAACTAAAAGAAACAAATAATCCTGTGATTTTGTTTTTTTAATGCAGCAGGATTTAAACTTGTTCAGTAACACTATCAAGTGACAGCGCCCCCTAGTGTGGCTATGAAAAGCAATGTGACAACCAACCCGTGTGACGAACAGCACTCTGTATAGTGCACACACAACACATTGCAAAAAGCATGATTGTTTTCATAATACGCAACCTGTAAATACATGTGTTCCTCATACTGTATGCTGCATTTTAGTTGTGTTTTGTTGTGGCTTTGTCTCCTTTATATTCTATTCGTCCACGCGTGTTCAGTGTGAGTCTTTATGAAGGGAACAGCAGCTTGTTGGCGTGGTGCAAGGCGTTCGTATGTGCTGCATTAGTGGCAGGTCAGCTCTGGCGCGGTCATAGATGCCAACAGAGGTCAGAGCGCAGCCCGACGTCCACTGCTGAAGTCTGTCCTGCTTCGTTATAACAAGGTATCAGCATTGTACGTGGGGCACACGGGGGTAAAGTTTGTCTTGTCTGAATCTTAATTTTGTGTTTTAGGAGAATAGTCAGATTTTTCTTTCTATACCTTAAATTCTGAACTCTCTTGGGCGCTAATCCATCCTCTTAGCACGTTTCCCTCTGAAGACTCTGTCAGCTGGAGCCATGTGGCATTTGTTTTCATAATGAGTGCACATTCATCATTGTTATGACAATATTTGTGCTGAGGGACATGTTTTTTACTTGTTAAGTTAAGTTAATTATTTTTATAAACATGTTTATTTTTCAATGCTGCGTTATTATTCATTTACATTTTGTAATGTGTTGAATTTGGGTGAATGGACATTTGTGGCTTTTTGGACCATTGTGTAGAAAGCACATTCTTCACAGTCACCTTGAAATATTTATTTATTAAGTTCTTAAATGCTGCAACTATTACCACGCAGCATTTTTCATATTATGAAATGGCAAATAGATAGGGTTTCTTAATACTAGACATTTCATCTCCAAATAGCTCTTGTGTTAATTGAGCTAATCCCAGAACATCCACACGTGGCTGCTGTGTCTTTGACACTTATTTTACATATATCACAAAATAGGTTTGAAGTGGCTAGTCTTGTGTGCCAACTGCAGAAGCCATATTAGTCTGTTAAGGACAGAGCGTGTCATGAAAGCACAGCGCTTGTATTTATAGCTTGGAGTCACACGCTGGAATGGTGTAAGTCTATCTCTCCATCACCGCTCGTTCACGGAAAGTGTCTACAAATGCAGCAAAACAGAGAGGGCTTTGAGTAACTGATGTTGTGATCATGTTATTGTATAAGTATGTTACTGTGTAGGGGACCACAGACATTTCAAAGACCTTTTGTATGTATGGAGTCTCTGTAAAAGTGATGTCAGGAGGATTGTTTTTCTTCTTTGAAACAATGAATATAACTATATGAGTCTGGAACTTGCTGTATATTTAAAGCTACTTGCTAATGTGGGGAAAACTTTTGTGTTGTTTATAGCACATAGTAGTAGATAAAATATACATTTGCAAAACAAAGATACAAGGTTCTCTGTACTCTGGAACAGCTCTTCACCAAAGCATCAACATGAAATGTGGAACCAGACTGATTTAAATTGAATGTGTCTGTATAACTCCAGCTGTGATGTTGTGTTTTTTTAATACCAAAACAAAAAATAATGAAAGTTTTGATATTTCTATTGTTTTCTTATGTAAAACAAAATGCCACGGCACACTTCTTTAATTTAATGTGAAATCCTGTTTTTCAGCACCACCTGTGGCCCTGTGGACAGCTCAAGTCAGAAAGGTCTCCACATCAACTGTCAGCTCTCTGGAAATGTCCCGACGGCAGCTCCACAGCAGAGCCAGGTTCTGCTGACTCCTGCCAGCCTCCAACTGGCCCAGCTGCAGGCTCAGCTCACCCTTCAGCGCCTCAAACTGGCTCAAGGGGGCAGTCCGGCCTCTGCTGCAGTCCTCAACCAGGTTCTCTCCAATGTGGCCATGTCTCAACCCTTGTTAAGTCACCTGCGCGCCTCAGCCATGGTGGGAAACCCTCAAGGCCCCTTCAATTCAGGCGTTCTGGGATTTCCTTCCTCCAGTTCCAGCTTCAGTGCTCTGGCCAGTGGAGTGTTTAACCAGAGTTCAAACCTGCGGTCCAACCAGCCCGTGAGGGGACCCGCAGGGGTCCAGCAGACTGCAGACTATGGCAAAAAAGCAGGGTCAGCTTATCCCTCTGATACCGATAGACGTGCTCCTTACAGCTTAATTGGAGGTACGTCTGTAGCTGCTTCTGCAGACAGACAGTACTCTCTAATAAATACTCAAGTAAAAAACATTGCACCTTTTCAAAGAGACTTGTATAGTCAGGATCCACAAGGACAACCAGCTGGATTCAGCCCTCATGAGCCAGGTGCATATAACCCCTCAGTAAAAAGTGATCATTGGAAAACCATTAATACCAGTCACACAGGAAACTGCGAGGTAGACAATGGCCCTCTATGGACAGTAGCTGGACAAGCGCTCCGCTCCAGAACTGATCTGTACAACCCTGAGGAGCCCACCTCTGAACCTAAGTTTAACACCAGCGGGACACAGCGATTTGGAGGCTACCCAACACTGCATGGAAGTGAGGAACTCAAGATACTTCAGCCACATCAAGTCAACGATTATTATGCAGTCACCCCTTCTCAGCTGCCACACCAGTGTGGCATCTGTGACAAGAAGGTCTACAACCTCAAGGTCAGTGACCAGTTTCATTGACACTTTTATGAGCATAGTCTTTTGTACTCTGTTGTTTAGGCTGGATGAGTTATGAAATCAAAATTAAAGCATTTGTACAAGCTTTTAAGTATCACAATGCACTTTACATTTTTCTTTCATTATTCATGACACCTATGGTATAGTTCAGAGGTGGGCAATACATTTTTTACAAGGGGCGACATGAGAAACCGGAATTGATTCAGAGGGTGGCACAAACAATTTAGCTCAACTTGATCCTTTTGTAAATTGCACTAAATTATTTTTTTGAATAGCTGGTACTGTTTTTTGGTACAACTGTAATAATCTGTAAATATTCATATTCATATCAAACCATATCATGACTAAACCACATGTGAACTAGGTCAATAGGTCTACTACAAAACTAAACAAACTGCCTCTCGCTCCCCACAGCTGTGCGGACAGAGGGCTGAGCAGGCACATGTCTGTGGAGCCGCTGTGCTCCAAGTCCTGACTTTAGGAAAAAACTGAGCCATAAATGGCTCTCGTACCTCTGCACTTAGCTTTGAGTTTTGTGGGAAATGCGATGGAGTCAATGGGGAAAGAGATCAAGACACTAAATTAATTAGTAAGATATTATTTCATCCACTTTGCAAAGACACCCACAAGTACTGTCCCATACCTTGAAGTAGCTGCTTAGGCCCGTTTAAACCTTAAAGGCAGAGGAACGCACTGTCCCCCTGCCGTGGTCCGTGGGGAGTCCTGCCTTAAAGCAGACTTAAAGAACATGGTGCACATGGTTCTTATGCTTCGGTTTTGTGACATCCATCAGTCTGTCCAACTGTATGACTCCTGTTTTTTCTTAGTTTAGCCCTTGTACTCTGTTGACAGAGGTTGAGCCATGCTTTTATCTGAGCCCGCTCTGAAGGTTGATGATCACTGCGCAACACGCCACTACTCATGAATGCGCCTGCAAATGCACCACAAAAGCACCACAGGAGCAACGCGATTGCATCTTGAAAGCGGCACAGAAAATGCATTTGTGTAAAATGAGCAGGGGGCTCGATTAAATTACTCGGTGGGCCGAACTTGGCCCAGTGCCCATGGTTTGCTCAGTTCTGGTATAATAGATGTGTGTTTATATAGTCACTGCTACACTGTGACAAACTGACTGAAACATGGCGGCTATCACAGACCCATTTTCACTCTGAAAAGTTGTGTTCATTAAAGGACTTGATATGTCATTATATGTATGTTGTCCCTTTTGACAAAATGCTCCATATGAGTCCATAAGCCCTTAAGCACTTTCTACCTCTAAGAGACATAATTAGGTGTATATCTAAATTAACTTTCATGTATTTCTTTTATTACATTCATTGTGTCTTCTTGAGTAATAGACTTTTTGGTTTCTTTTTAAAAGACACTAGGTTGAAACAAACAAAAGCTGTTCAATTACCTTACGCGTTTCGACGGACAAGGAACTACTTCCGTCTTCGTCGGGAGACGCCTCTGACGAAGACGGAAGTAGTTCCTTGTCCGTCGAAACGCGTAAGGTAATTGAACAGATTTTGTTTGTTTCAACCTAGTGTCTTTTAAAAAGAAACCAAAAAGTCTAACTTTCATGTATGTTTGTAGGACTGGGAGCAGCATGTAAAGGGAAAACTGCATCTCCAAAACAAAACACAGTACACCAGTGAAAGGTAAGTACATTATTATGAAACTATGGTGCATGTTGAACTGTGTTGTCCTCCCTTTCTGAATTATTCTAGTTTAATTCTGTTTGTAATGGCACAACAGACTTCCTGCAAACAAGTTCATGAAGTTGCACATTTAGCTGATAGTTCACCAGTGGACGTTTGCTCTCTTACCAGCTTTAATGATCCTTTGATGTTACCACAGAGACTTGCCCTGCTCTGCCCTGGGTTCTCCTTGCGCTGAGGTCACAGCATCCTCTTTACTGTTTTCTAATTTGAAAACTAGTCTCAAACTGGACCAACTTTATTTCTTGTTGAGAGCATTTTGGCGTTGATTCCTTGTCCTGTATGCAGCTGTCTTAATGCTCCAATGAATTTGAGCTGTGTCATAAGATATGAGAGGGCAGGGGAGAGGTTGGGAGCTAAAATCGTCCGTGCCTGATTGTTGCAGCTCGGCTGTGACATCGACTGGAGTAGTTCACTACGCTGTGGGAAGGCCTCCGGATACACCTTTGAGCTCGGGACAAGCAAACTCCATGGTCTTCACCACCACAGGTCAAGGTAGGGGGCATCTTAAGCACACATTTTGTCTCTTTCTGTTGAAAATGTACTTAGACTTTATTTTAAAAAAGCATGTAAGACTAACCAACAGCGTTAGGTATGGCTATCGTAGAAAATAGTCTTTGCTTCATCATGGCGGAGCCGAAGCTCACACTGTGCCATGTTAAATTATTATTAACCATGTTCAAGCGAAACCGTAAACAGGAAAGAAAGGGCCATTCTGGCTTTATCCCAAATATTTTAATAGAACAACCGTTTTCTCTTGTACCAATGTACCTCGTGTTCTTTACATAAAATTATTTTGCGTCGTGTAAACTGTTTCAAACAGATGTATCCTCTGGAGGCAGTACATCATTCCTTCCAGCTGCAGCCATGAAGACTTACCCCACCTCAGACACTGGCCTCACGTCTCTGCAGCTTGATCCAAAGGTAAGACCAATGTTTGATAAGAATGTGCTGGTATATTCTTCGCAGGGGATTTTACGTGCTATGGGCACAAAGTTGTTGAGTGATATTTGCTCTTGCTGGTTAAAAAAAAAAGGATAAATGTTTCATGAGGAGCATTCACTTTTTTTTGGATGATCTCAACAAAACGATCTGCTAGTTTAGCTATGAAAAGCAGTAAATCAGAGGTGTTTCTTGTTACTTGTGTTGACAGCTGCTGCAATGTGATTCAAAAGTGAAAACCATGTGTGTGGAGGACCAAAACTGTCAAAAAAATGAATCATTCAATAAGTAAAAAACTAAATAGATTCCGCAATTCTTTATGATAGCTCTTATTTCTTTTTACAAGCTGAAGTCAGTAAAACAAGTCACCTGAGCTGAGGGGTGTGTTCTGATTGGCTGTTTACTGGGCATGTGTTGGGCTGTGAGAAACAGCCAGGGGACTGTTGGCATCTCAGCAGGTTAGATGGGCTTTTAAGTAAACAGACCATTAACACAGTTTACTAAAATGATTAAAGGTCGCTCATCTCTGGCACAGGAAAAACCTGGCAAATTACAATAGGATTGTGCTTAGGATCACTGTGTGTGAAATTTGACCAATGGTGATTACATCACAACAATATACAGCTGCATATCTTCTGTATCTTCTATAATGATCATTATTTTTTTTAAGCAATAAACTCACTAAAATCACACAGCCACTGAATTCATTTATCTTAGAGCGAGGGAGGGTGTGGGTGGGGGGATTTATTGGTGAGTGCTTGCACATAGTACATGTATGTTTCTGTTGTCTTTTTTGTGTAGGTCATGAATATACTGTAAAAATGAATGTTTACACCTTGAACAAGCTGTGATTACTTTGAACAATTAACTTTGAATGCTCTTTTATTGCTATTATTATTATTATTATTAATATTATTGTTAGCTTCCCATAAGAGCCATAAATCCCATCGCTAGGATACAGTTTGATTTGTTAAGAGCTTTATTTTCAGCGCTGAAGTGCTGTTATTTAGAGAACTGTTGCTAAGCTCAAGTTGATTGTCTCTGTGAAAAATATGTAAGAAATTTTAAAAGAGTTATGTCAGTGATTTTAAGGAGGCACCTGGTGGGACAGGTGGGTTTTATTGTTTTCTAAACAGGGGTTGCATGACACTTTATCCTAAATTCACTGTATTAGATTAACTGAATTAAATGAATTTTGTGCAAACACAACATGCACCTGCATGGAGCAGCAGAGTCTCGGAGGCAATAGCATTACGTGAAGACAGACCACTATTGGTGATAAAAGATGGATTATGTTGCTGGTGCTCGGAGCTGTCCCCAGGACCTCAGCACAAGACTAGGCACAGGGTCGAGTTTCAGATGGCAAGAGACTGGTAAAGTGATCTGAAGATTTGGCAGGGGGCTGCAATGTAGGAACGTGTGGAGAAACTGTGAAACCAGCAACCATCTCCTTATATCCAGCAACACGTATCCTACTTTGTACAAATAAACAAACAAGTCCTCAGAAGAGATTCCTGTTAAGTCCATGAACGTCTGGCCAACAATTACAGACACTATTAAGTTCAGCCATGGTAATAATTATGTCACTAGGTTTTGTTGGCACCAAGACGTTAGTGTTTTACAGTTTAATTTGAGATAGTTTACAGATCTGTTCTCATGAGTGAGTGGTGTGGCTTCTGTTCCTCTGGCCAAAAGTAACTGCCACTGTCCGCAGGCCAATCCAGTCTTTACGGTTTTAGTCTGTGGTCAGACTGTCGGCACTCTCAGACCAGACAGGCATTTAATTAGCAAAGATCCCTTTCCAGAAAGCTTGTTCTTTGCGATATCCCAGGACATAAACAAGCTATTATTGGACCTGTTTATAGAGCTCGACCTGCATTGACCTCTGTGTTTTCTGGTGGGGCAGAGGCTTAGACCTGTCAAAAGAATTATCACTGTTGAATTGAAGGCTGTTAATTTCCCGCAACTGGCCAGACTCTGTTTGTGTAGCAGCTGCTTTGAAAACATGAACAATTCTCGATTTTTATCAACAGAACAGACTTTTTCTTTTATAAAGCTTTTATAAGGCTTCTATCTGATTTTGTTGATCTGTGAAATGCAAACACACATCAAAATGCTACACCTCCTCCTGCTGATATTACTGCAGATAGTAAGCCCCGACATTGTTTACCAGTGTCATCTTCCCCTTTACGCGGTCAAGGCTCCTCTCGTGTAAAGCGTGTGTTAGTGTTGGGGTTTCACTGGACAAATTCCCTGCACAAACGTTGGCGGCTGCACATGGGCCTGTCTGTCAGATCAAGGCCAAGAGGAGGGTCTGCAAATACTGCAGTTACAGCACAATAGTTAATGAAAGAGGAGCCTGTGATCTCACAAGCTAAATTTACTGTGGCTTTTGGCTCTAAATGAAATAGTGGTGGGCACTGGTAATCATTATGGCCTGAGATAAAACTAGAGTTGACTCCTTGTAGGTGTGGTTACATTATTGGCCTATTATTATGTTTAATATTATTATTATGTTTATTATTATTATTATTATTATTATTATTATTATTATTATTATTATTATTATTATATTATTACTACCATTGTTATTATTATTATTATTATTATTATTATTATTATTATTATTATTTTAATTATTACTTTTTCTAAGTCCTTTCTTATGACCAACATCACACACACATTTGAATATTGTCACCACTTTTGGAGACCATAATGAGAAGATAACAGCGATATAGACCGAGATAAAAATAGGCATTTTGACGGTTACCATAGTTACCACAATAGATTTCCACCATCTCAGTTTGAAACTGTAAGAATGTTGTGATGTCATGTGAACACAACCTATTTAAAGGACTGCTTATTTAAGCTACAAATCATTCAGAAAGTCATCTGCCGTTGTGCTACTGTTATCTCAAAAAAATGTCCTTGTTTTGCAGTCCTTCCCTCCCAAGAAGGGGACGGCGGGGAGAGTCGTCCACATCTGTAACCTCCCTGAAGGCAGCTGCACGGAGAATGATGTAATCAACCTGGGGCTGCCCTTTGGGAAAGTCACCAACTACATCTTGATGCGCTCTACGCATCAGGTACCATGAAATACCACTAGTGATATTTATTTTTGAATGCTGTCATAAATGCTTCCATGACACTGGTTTAATTGTTTTTAAATTCATTACAACCTAGTACGTGACACTTTTACATCTTTGACAAAATGTATTTCCTTTTAGGCCTTTCTGGAGATGGCTTATGTTGAAGCTGCACAGGCAATGGTTCAGTACTATCAGCTCACTCCAGCAGTGATCAATAATCAGAAACTCCTGATTCGAATGTCGAAAAGATACAAAGAGTTGCAGCTCAAGGTAAGATTTGTCAAAACACGTTACAATCAGCTATCGTTTTCTTACACTCCGGTTGCTTTTATAAGAAACCTGGTAAAGATGTTGAAACAATCATTCAAGACATCACTTCTCAGCGGGGAAGAGATGAAGTTCAGGAACAAGACCAGTAAGAAAATATTGTCATCTATATAAATGTTCTTTGTTTGCTTGTGCTAAACAAATGTGTTCATTATTATGTATTGTCTGTGCAGCTACATGCCTGAAAGAACACGCTCTCGCAGTCCAATTAGCCGCTCTCTGAGCCCAGGCTACACTTGTGACACACCTGAGAGTCCTCAGGGCACACTCTGCAGGGGCCCAGAGCGAGGTGCCAATGGGCTGGTGTCCCACAGAAGCTCCTGGGACTGGTCCTCCCTTTCCAGAAAAGACGAGAGGGAATGCCCATGGCAGAATGGGGGCAGCATAGAAGAGGATCGGCCGAACGGATGGGGCGCAGACCGTCGCAAGACCTACCAGAAACTCACAGACCACATGAGGTGTAATGAAGAGCGCGGAGGAAGCAGAGACTGGCCCCCACAGAGGATGTCCTATAGACCAATGGAGGATAGCTACTATACAAAGGAATCAATTTACAAGTCAGACAAACCCCCCAGACCCACCTATCAAAGACATGATACAAAGTCAAAGAGGAGAGAGGCAGATCACCACCGGTCCAGGCACTCTGAGCTTGACACAAGTGTGGAGGCCTCAAGAGCAGAAGACAAGAGGAGCTCCCCAGAGCGAGGCCGGAGCAAGAAGACCTCCAGGAAACACAGCAGTGCAGAGGGGCACAGCAAAGAACACATTAATGAGCATACTGTGAGTAACTGCAATCAAAAGATAATGCTTTGTAAGATGTAAGTATTTATCGAATTCTTGTACAGGATCGACATTCAAAAGAGAAGTCTGCAACACCTCAAAGCAGCAGTTCACCAAAAGAGACAAACAACTGTGAAAAAGTAGAATGTGTAAGTATCATCTTTGTCAACCCCGTGAGGTTGATGTTCCCAGCTTTTGGTCATAACTTCGGAACAGAAACTGCTGGAGACGATGTTGGAAAAGTGCTGTCTCCCCTTACAATACGGCTGTGCGCTCACACAGTCGTATTGTAAGGCTGTGTGTGGTTTATACAGCACCACACGTTTATACGGCACCTAATTCAGTTCATCATACCTTAATTGTGTGGTCATCTTTTAATCAAAAGTCATATAAGCTACACTTGTCTATTTTAGGAGAGGGAGGTTGAAAATGCTGAAGACACGGATGAAGAGTGTTGGTATCCGAAAAACATGGAGGAGCTGGTGACTGTGGATGAAGTGGGAGGAGAGGACGACATCATTGAGCCAGACCTTCCTGATTTAGACGACTGTGTCGAGGCTTCACACAAGCTGTCAGTGGAGGTGGAAGCAAGAGACAGTGTTTCTGCTGCTCTCCAAGTGTCAGATATTAAGGAAAACCATATAGAAGAAAAGTCCAATGGGGAGGCGGAACAAGAGGAATCTTTAACTGAGAATTTGGGGAAGAACGAAAGTGTAACATGTCTTCACGAATTGAAACGTGATGTTCCTGTCACAAAGGACTTGAGTAACTTTCAGAATGATTTCAAAACCATGTTGGAAGAGACATGTTCAGACGATGATGAAAGTAGAAATGGTGTTATACAAAAGACAGTGGAAAATCATGTTGTAACAGCAGATGAAGACAAAGTTCAAGGAACTGAAACCATTTTCAACGGAAAATTTCCACAAGGTATCTTGCGAGACATTCCCGGTATTGTGACATTTATTTTTCTTAATATAATCATTTTGATCCATCAACTCAGATATTGAAGCCCTCTTACCATCTTGTGATCAAGACAAGGCGGTCAGTGAACACAGCATCCCTTTAGGTAAGATACTCCTCACAAATGGCTTATTTCTGACAATCTGAAATGCACCAGAATGTAGGAAATCACATCTGAATTCTAAAAACTTCCCTGGAGGAAGATCCACAGACACCCCTGCTTCAGAGGAGGGTTCCCTCCAAAAAGAAAAAACATGCAACTTGTTTCAACTTTCCTTCATAAAATTGTTATTGCACTTACCCCTATTTCAATCAAATAAATAACATTAAGTACTATATTATAAGGAGTAGGTTGAGGGTACATCAAAACTATAAACACCTATCCTCTATTCATACCTTCATACTTTCCAATTAAAATATGAGACACTGCAGGCAAGTTTAAATTTTCTGTTTTTTTATGGGTTCTTAACATATAAACTAGGAAACAAACAAACTGACTCAATGTTTCTCGATAGATTTATGTGGGAAATTGTCATTACAAGAGCCATTTTCTCGAAATGCATTTTTATCACATTGGTGCGACGTCGGTAGCACCTACAGACTTCAAAACTTAGAAGTCTTGGACTCAACAATATTGTGAAGGTTTTTCAGAGGGATATTTTAACATCTAATTCCGAGTTTTGAATTTTAAAAAACAAGGCAAATGTAAATTTTACAGATTTTTCCACTAAAAATATCTTATCCAATATCCCCCTTTAAAAAAGTCAACAAAATAAAACCCGAAGATGAAACGATGATCAGGTTTTTTTTTCTGGCAGGATAAAGTTGAGGCATGAAGTGATACAGGAGAGAGGTCTGTGGTCTAACCCTAAAGATAAGTGTGCTCTTTGATACCAGTAATAAGTACGCTGACAACCTGCAGCATTAGCACTCTAATTGACTGGCAATGCCCGGCCACTCGTTGGCCTATTCCTGTGAGCAGGTTGTGAAATAGACTCCTGAGAGATGAGTATTTATATTATCATTAGTGCTGGAATGACACAGTGCAGCACATGGTCAAAGGGCTTTGATAGAGACTTGCATAGCGCTGGTGGAAAGGAGCAACGGTCGTTGTCTAATTCTGTTCTCTGATAGCAATAGAATGTGCTGGTGATAATGACAGATACAAAACCATGTTAGTATTTTTCCCTTGTCCAATAGGAGTGGAGTTCATTGTACCCCAGTCTGGTTTTTACTGTAAGCTCTGTGGCCTGTTCTACAGCAGTGAGGAAACTGCAAAGACAACACACTGCCGCAGTGTAGTGCACTACAGAAACCTCCAGGTTAGTACCAAAACATCTCTGAAAAACATGCCTGATGTGCAGATCTTTTTGACTTTATAGTATATAAACATCTACATATGAGCGTCAGTGTTGATAGCTTTGAGTGAGAGTTTGCTAAAGCCTTGTGACAGCATGTGTTTGCAAGCTTAACTCAACTTTTACATTAACCATTATAGCATTATATAGTATGTACTCGAAATACACCAAATGATTTGTTTTCTCAATATCTGTGTATTCAAAAGAAATATGAGCCATTTGGAAATGATGACCATTTTGTTTCTCCCACATGGCTAACAATGCCCATGCTGCTTTCCAGCCCTGTGAGATGTCAGTTGCTGTGTTGTTCTGATTATTGACCACTCAGCACCAGCGCAGCTTGCATTTCTCTCATCCCAACAGCTGACAGCCACAGTGCTGCAGTTCTGCTATATTTGATGGATTGAAGCAACATTTTGTAACACTTGGGCCATCTGTCCAAAGGCCCTGTCTAGACTTACTTGCCTGGTACATACTGCTTGTGTTACGTGAAATTATGTGAAGCATCAAAGCAAGCATCAAATGATCCTCAAGTGGGCTGTGTCTCAAAGACCTAAGACATGCATTCCAGTTAAGCTTAATGGAATTTAACTTGTATTTATGATCCATTTTCAAGGTCATTTTCTTATTTTTCACAGAAATACTTGTCACACCTGGCAGAGGAGAGTCTGTTGGGGAAATTTACCAGCTCTTCACTCCAACAGTGAATCCTACTGGGGCCACAGATTTTCTGTTGAAGACTGACTTTGCTCTCTTCTATGCGAGCACAGACAGAGAAGAGGAATACACCATAGAAGTTACAACTGATGGATTTCTACACAGACTTGGAGTCTGAAGAAGTATAGATTTCTTTGTTTCTTTAATTTTTTTGTAAATAAATGATGAACTGTATAATTCTGGGAGCAGTGTTGTGCAAGTTTAATTTAATTAATGGAAATTTACCCTTTTATTTATAAGTGGACATGCTGGCTTTTTAAAGAGGATTACACAAAAGGGGTGGGATATTGTAATTTCTGGTTACATGCTGCAATGCTGGCTATGAAAAGCTTTATAGAATTTGTTTTGTTTTATATTTATTTGATTCAAACATATTATAATGTAAAACTTGAATGAGTATTATGGTCTAAGAATGTTCTACTCAGTTTAAATACTGAGACCAATTCTCAGGTTTGTCACGTTTTATTGTTTGGCTGTATATGACAGGGATCTTTGATATCCTATGAGTATGCCCATGCTGTTGCAGTAAGATGTGTGTCCAGTCTGTATTTTGTTTTGATGTGAAGTGAAGTGAATGAAGCCTAGTCAAAAACAGTAACATGCCTTAAGTCTTCAAAACTGGACCATGTGTTAAAGATAGGCTACTGTTCACTGTGATTAGAATTATGCCAACCAAACTGTGAATCAGACAAAACTGATTTTCTGTCATAAACTTGTAATATATATTTTGAATAAATAAACACTTGGACATTGTGGTGCAGAGTCGCTTTGTTGTTGCTTTTGTAGCAGTAACTTTAAATTGTAAATGAACTCCCCCAAGCGTTGAGGCAGGTTATTACACTTTGTCTAAAACGCGCTGTTGTACGAAGGCTACAAAAGTTACTGAAGTTCAAATTTTAAGGTTAATGTCTAAATGACATTGTATTTGACATATGGCTTTGATTATTGACACACGTCGTCTATTTAATGCAGGTTTGTACAAAACGTCACTGGAAAAGAGAGCGGAGCATTTCCTTATTACGCCACAGAAAGGCTAGAAAATATAATCTTGTGGTGATTTTTCATTGGCTCTCTGTTTTAAGCCCCTCTCGCCTTCAGCCAATCAGAAAAAAGTAACACGGAGGCGCAGGCAGTCGTTGCTGGGTAGATAAACACAATAACAACGTCGAAGCTTGGACATACCGAACGGTTTGTTTCCGTTTTACTGCGATTTGTTTAATCATGTTTATTACACGTGTGTGTGGGGCAGGAGCAAACTGTGGATTGTCATTGCGTGTTTCTACAGCTAATATAGATGATTGAGCGTCTGCTGTAACAGTTGAATATAGCCTACATATCGACGACAGGAAACCTGCATTATTGCGCACACACAGCGCATTCTGACAATGTTAGGTCATTGCATTCATTGTCACAGTTAAATGTTTAGATTGTGCAAATGTTGGTAAACGCCATTTGCCAAGAGTACAGTTTTTTGTTTGACGCAGCTCTTTGCATCACTTTAGGCTAGCCATAGCTTTTGTTTACCAACACGACTGAGTTTGAATGAGAAGGGGGGAAGGGAGCTGGGCTCGTTTACTGATTTAGAGCTTGTCTGGGCATGTTCTCCATCCTTGTGTTGCGATTAACATACCTTTTTATTGACAGGTGTAATTGAAAGTCTACTTTTGTCCTCGATTTTGTCGCAAAATAGTGTTGTAAACATGGCAGCTGATTGTCAGGCCTGGCTGAACGCAAACCCTCTGGGTGAGTTATGAACAGATCTGTATTTAGTACTTACAATGTAATGCAGGGTTTGTTTTAATCCTATCACTATTGCTTAGCGTTGTTTTCTCTATTGCATAATTTGTATAAATTGATGAGAAAAAGTATCATACTTTTTGGCATCATCAGACGCCAACGACCTGAGTGACTCATTTGTGTCCGGGGATGAAGATAATGGAAGAGTCTCCAACAAAAATACCAAAAATGAGATCAATGGCAACTGGCTTTCCACTTCAAGCAGCAACCTTCAAGAGGCCCGTCTCAAGGCTAAAGCCAAAAGGAGGTTGAGGAAGAACTCGTCCCGGGACTCAGGCCGAGGGGACTCCCTCAGCGAGACAGGAGATGTCAATAGAGGAGCCAACACTGCCCCCACAAGTCCCAAAACCAAACTTTTGGACAGAAAGTCCAGGCTGGGCAAAGGCAGAGGACTACCAAAGAAAGGTATGGGTACTACAAGAAAAGTAACGCATTAAACATACAATCTCTAATCAAATTACTATTGCACTATTTTTTGTATACTGTTGTGTCTCTGTCAATACCAAAACCTTGATCAGTGAAGGTTTGCCCCTCTACTTCAGTCTTATGGTTTCTTCTTCGGTCTAATGGTCTTTAGAGCTCTGAAAAGGCTTTTGCCATGTCAAAAAAGTATTATTGCACATTTTATTTTGGAGATTTTGTCTGTCTGCAGTGGGTGTCTTCTATCTGCTGTAGTCCGTTGTTTCATAAAGCCCCCTTAATCTGCCAATTCGGATTTAGACATAACAGATGTATATTTGCGTTATGTGTAAAAAGATTAGTGTGTACTGTGTTGGAATCTAAATGTAGTTTCACAGGGCTTTGATGTACATTTCCCCGTAAGCGTACTGTGTGTTTTTTGTTTTGCTTTTGTTCAAAACCGGAAAGTTAATTGTAAAATAAGTGCAAGACAATGCAAGACCCATTATCAGATATTGATGGTGTGCTCCATCTACAGGTGGAGCCGGTGGCAAAGGAGTGTGGGGCAGGTCAGGAGAGGTTTATGAGCAAGAAGAGGTGGATGAGAAGGATCCTAACTACGATGAAGCTCAGGTATATATCAAAGTTTTCAAATCTACTCGTACTAATGCCTCTTTAGGTTCCGTCTGTGTATGTGAAAGGTCATGTCAAGTTTGTTTAGGAAGCTTTTTTTCCCCCTTTCTTCTTTTTAAACAGTTCTCAAAGTACATGTCAAATCGTCAATTTCCACCAGTTGGTTTTACAGTTTGCGATGCAGAGGACAGTGAATGCTGAGGATTGGCCATAATTTTCTTACCTTACTTCATCACATGCCTCTCGTTTTTTTCTGAAATGGTTTGTATGTGGTGGCACAGCAGTTAGCACTTGTGCTTCACAGAGAAGGTCCCAGGTTCAATCCCTGGTCAGAGGCCTCCTGTATGGAGTTTGCATGTCCTCCCCGTATCTGAGTAAGTTTCCTCCAGATACTCCAGTGTTCCCTACCACTGGTGGTGGTTGGAGGGGCCAATAGCGCAGATTGGCAGCCTCGCTTCCGTCAGTCTACGCCAATAGGCGACTGTGGCTACAGTAGTAGCTTACCACCAGTGAGTATGGCGTAAATGAATACAGTGTGGTGCTTTGAGAAACTTGGTAACACAGGCTTGAAAAGCACAATACACGTGTATGCCATTATTATTAGGCTTGAGCGCCATCAGGGCTGGTTATCATTAATATTATTATTAATCCTTTATCCGATTATTTTTATTTGTGAATGTGTTCCTCAGCTGGACTATTAGGGGTTCGTACCATGCGGCCATTCCAAAACATGATGCTCTCCACCAGTATGGTTTTGTAAAACATTGCTATTATTGGTTTAGCAACTCTATACAACCTCACCTGTATCAGAAAGTATAGTCTCTGCTTTAGTCTGCTACACAAGCTTTCAACGTTTGTTTTCCAGCTGAAATGGCTGTCCAGGTGAACGCCCAAGTACTAACTGGGCCTAGTCCTTGAAAACCATTGAGTCATGGTTAGTCACCTGTCTTGGGTGCACATATTTTTCTTGTGTTTTGTTCACTCAACAAGATGGTTTGTGTCACACCAGCCAAACAATGTTTTTATCTCATCAAAATAGACAAAGGGATGTCTACAATCTAATGGCTAAATAAAAACCTCCTTTCTGACCTAGTTTGTAGAATTGTTTGATTCTGAGTGAATTCAGTGCAGCTTGTCTCTGCCGTTTTTGCAGGTAAACTGTGTGTATGAGACTGTGGTACCTCCACTGGATGAGAGGGACTTTGAGAAGACGCTTACGCCCATAGTACAGGAGTACTTTGAACATGGAGATACAAATGAAGTAGCTGTAAGTACTATTTGGGGTAAAACACCAGCACCTTATCTTGTCTTACTTACTTCAAAACTCTGTGTTTAGGAGCTGCTTGCTGATCTCAACCTTGGGCCTATGCATAGTGAGGTGCCCTCGCTGGCTGTGGTTTTGGCACTGGAGTCTAGAGCTAGTCACCGGGAGCTGACATCGCGTCTGCTGGCTGACCTCTGTGGGTCAGTGCTCACACACAGCGACATGGAGCGTTCATTCGACAAACTGCTCCAAGAGCTGCCAGACTTGGTGCTAGACACGCCCAGAGCCCCTCAGGTAAGCTGCAAAACATTCCACTAATTATGCCTTTTAACCAATGTTAGTGTTTAGTGTGTATTCATTTTAATGTCAAAACATGTCCATGTCTCATTTCGGCACAGTAGCATAGCAGTTAGCGCTCGTGCTTCACTGCTAGAAGGTCCAGGTTTGATTCCCACCTGGACGGGCCTTTCTCTGTGGAGTTTGCATGTTCTCCCCGTGTCTCCTTAAGTTTCCTTCGGGTACTCCAGTATCCCCTACCACTAAAAACATGTACAATAGGCCAGGATGAATGAGAGTGTGTTTGAGAGTGCACATGGGGGACGACGGATGGAAATAAGCCTAAGGCTTGTTCATTAACATGCACTGTTCCTACCAAATAAACCAATAAACTAAATCTTTTAAAACTTTTCCAAGTCCGGGAGCCAAAATAATGACAACTGCAGCATCGCAGTCTGTGTATGTGGGAAACTAAGGACTACAGTGCGGTGTGTGTTTTTGAGCTCCCTTTCAGCCTGTGCAGACAGATCTCTGGCCATTGTTCTGGCAAAATGCAAGGTCAGCACAGCAAGCCTGAAAGCTTACAGCCCACATCACTGCGACCCTAGTTGTTTCTGTCTTACACTCTCAGTTCTCTGGGTTTATTTCTATGACTTCAGCAGCATTTTTGGTATATTGGTATTTTTGTGTTTTGGCTGTTCAGATTCATATTAAAATTAGTTATCCACAATGTTGATGTTGTATGTAAATTATAAGCAACCAATTTGGCTCAGAGGATGCCTATTTATTGTTTAACATTATCTTCAAGCTACAACATTGTTTATGGTTTGTTTATTTTACATTTAGATCTTTTCCTGTTATTTTTCAGTTGGTAGGCCGATTCATTGCACGAGCTGTCCATGACAAAATACTGTCCAAGAGCTACATTGATGGCTATAAAGGCAAAGTTGACTGTGAATACACAAGGTAAGTTAATGCCTTGTGCAAGTAATGGCAGCAATTAGATTATAAAGAAATTGTATGTGTAGCAAGTTAAACATAACATTTACCTTCAATGTTGTTGAACCAAGGCTTCAAGTGAATGTCTGTTGTGACCTCTAGGGAAGCATTAGATAGAGCGGCAGTGCTGTTGAAAATGAGTAAAGGAGGTCTCCGCATTGATAATCAGTGGGGGAGCGGCGGGGGGCAGAGTCCGGTCGTACAGCTCATTCGAGAGGTAATGAGTACATACCAACGGATTCTTAAAAATGTGCACATCATTATCATTACAACAAACACAAAGCCTGTGTTGAAAGATTTTTTGTGTTGCTTTACTCAGATGAACCTTCTTCTCAAAGAGTTCATTCTTTCTGGAGACCTAATAGAAGCTGAAAGATGTCTGCGAGATCTTGAGGTGCCCCATTTCCACCATGAGTTTGTTTATGAGGTAAATACATTATTTACAACATTCAAATTGGGATGTATTTTTGGTCTTGGTGAGTGCTTAATATTTTTTTTAACACTTCTTTGGCATAGGCAATCATAATGGTGTTGGAATCAAAAGGAGAGAAGACACTGGATCTTGTCTTGAATCTTCTAAAATCTCTCTGTGAATCTACCATTATTACTGTGGACCAACTGAGAAGGGTATGTTGCCCACCTACTGTCCATGTCTGGTACTGCAAAACCATAGCACTCAATGTTTTTTTTTTGTCTTCACAGGGCTATGAAAGAGTTTACATGGACATCGCAGAAATAAACATAGATGTTCCCCGTGCTTACTTCATTCTGGAACAGTTTGTTGATAAAAGCTTGAGTATAGGAATTATTGATGTCTGGCTAAGAGATCTTTGCCCCTCTCGGTAGGTAACATTTTATCAGCTAATAACCACCTATGTATCGATCTGAAAAATCTGACTTTTTATGTCTGTTATTCAGGGGCAGAAAGAGATTTGTCAGTGAAGGAGATGGTGGTGTGATTAAGCTTGAAAGCTGCTAAAATATCATTGTGTCAAGAGGAAAAAGCTACTTTATTTTACATGCATATTTTTTGAAATAGTTGGGTATACATTTTCTAGTTGTAAAATAATGCATTACCAAATGGAGGTGCGGTATGAAGAAAAAGAAGCACTTTTGACTGCAAATGAAGTTGATGACTTTGATGTTTAAGCAACATTTACATAAGCTAGCGTTTAAAGTGCCACGCTTGTGTCATTCTATGTTTCGTATTACAGTATTTTCACTGCCACCTTTGGCATTCTAGAAAGCAGTGTTTGTACAGCAATATCCGTGAAAAGAGCTTTATAATTAAACCGTTTACCATAATAAAAATCACTTGTCATCATTACTTTTATTTTCTCCATACACAGAACTAAACAAAAAATGACTGTATTCTTAAAAGCCCATACTGTACAATACAATCTATGCCACTGTCCATATATTCACTGAACCTGCTCCTTCATTGCCAGTTCCTGCTGCTTGATGGCTTCTTGAGCTTCTATCTGCATTTTCTCCAGTTTCTCGAGTGTAACTGATTTAAGAGGGAGCAACTTCGGCTTACACAGCACCATTGTAGGGACATCCTCCATGGAAAGCTGTCCTGTAACATTGAAGAAATTAAGACATTAATAGAATTGCAATTACTAGTTTATCAAATGTTCAGTAGAATGGCTTGAAGATAAAGGTTTGTTTGATGTATCACTGTATCTACTTTGGAAGCTAGATACAAATAACAAGAACAAAAAGTTGTGGTACATTATTATTATTATTAATATGCGCTACATAAAACGAGCGGGATCGATTGGTCAAGCTAAAATAGCCTGTCAATGGGTAGAACAGTGCACCCACTAAGTAATTCTGCAAGCTTTTGCAAAATTCTTTACATGTTGTACAAAGCTCCACAAAAAGACCATTGTCTCCCTAACTATTTCAGTCCAAATAGCTCTCTGCTGGTTCAGACCTTGTTTAGGCAGGACTTCTCTGAATATAGACTTCACTTCTGGCATGGTGGTCTCTGGGCTCCCTGTTGAAAAAGGTAGAAATGTTTTGCATTATTTTAAAACAAGTAATAGTAGCAAGTAAAATTAGCTAAATATAAATATAGTAACACTGTTGTGGATGGTTTTGGGACATCAAAGCATGCATAAGCCATTTCCATAACGTTACAAACACTGTGATAAGAGTCAATATAGCCAGTACAAAAGTGAATCAATGTAATTTATGGCTAAAGAAAGCTCATATCGTTTTGAACTGGCTTGAAAATTGCACAAATAGATACCATTCAAAGAACGAACGAATTTATTTCAATTAGCAGAAAACGCAAAATTCAGCCTGCGAGACGGCTGTAGTTACAACTAAAAAATACTTTGTCGTCTATATGTGTTCAGTAAATAAATCCTAATCCTACCGTGCTAGCCAGCGAAGATTAGCCACAGTGGTCGTCAAGACGACACTTCCTGGAGAATCATGTGACCGAGTGGAGTGTCGCGTGAATGTGGAGACCATAGAAATCGTGGAGACTACTGACATCCAGCGGCGATTGTAAGCAAAACAACATGTATGAATTTAACCTCTTAACCCCCACCTGAACCGAGCACATTTTCTCCAGTTTGGCTTTACCCAAAGCTAAGAGCTTATAGGAAAAAAATAAAAAAAAATAACATAAAATAAAAATAGCGACAAAAACGAGGCGAAAACACAAAAAGCAATGAAAAAAAATGATTAAAAAGCAACAAAAAAGTGACAAAAACGAAAAGGATGACACTAAACGTGACGGAAAAAGCAACAAAAATATGACAAAAACGCAAACACGAAAAAACGCTCAAATACGATCACTTTTGCAGGTTTAAGCTCTCAAATGAGGCATTATTGCTCGAGAAGCTTTTAGATTTGGGAAAAGCTGGAGAAAATGTGCTCGGTTCAAGCGGGTATAGTGTCCTGCAATAAAAGTAGCAGTGATTGATATTTTTGATTAATTGATTTCTTTTCGTTTGTTTGTTCACATATCAGAGGATTTGTCCGTATTTCCTATACACATAGAGTACAGAAATGTAATTCAGCGGGGGGGGGGGGGGGGGGGGGAAATACATCTTTCTCTCGATTATTAGGCCCGAGCACCATACATGCACATGGAGTAAGGTCTTATTGATCAAAATTACAACTGCGCACATCGGCACCGAATCAGGCGCACGACGTGCTCGCCAATGATGACCTCTATTCTACTCACTTCAATGCCAATGACCCCGACAGGCACGTGGGCCTCGGCCAGAGCTATTCCGAAAATGTGGTTGGGCGGGGCAACGGCTGTATTGTTTTTGCAAAAAATATTAGTATTATTCTTTCCTCCTCTTTGAATAGGAGTTTGACCCCTTAACATGCTCGAAAACTCAACAACCATTGCCTAAAAACTGAGTGAACTCTGTAATTTATTTGGAAACTTAGCAAGTTAATTCTAAACACTTTATCAAGTTGAAAAAAAATGTATTAGAGACATGTCCTATTTTGTGTGATGTGGGCGTGCAGAGTCTCTCCCATGGAATATTATGCTCCATGGGCTATATGCAATGTGCCCCCATGACAGGACAATTAGATCGGGGCTGTCCTTCCTCTCCCCTATCTTTTACATTCACGATTAGCAGGGTCCTGCACAAATGAAGAAATAGCTCAAGATTTTGTAAAAGACAGCAAGTAAAAGTTAGGATGTGACTGAAGCAGGTTAAAAAACACTATACGTGAGACATTACTGAAGGAAACCTGCGTGTTCATAACGGTGGGATTTATAACAAGCTTGCGCAAAAAAAGATTGGTCTGCATGTAAGTAATTTACATTTTATTGAGGTGTTTACATTTTAAGATTATCATGATTTAACACTAGCCTTTAGCTTACAAGATACTTTATACTACTTTATGACCACTGGCGTTTCCTCAGGGGCAGGACTCACATCCGGCATGATGGTTATAACACGTTTAAGTGACTGTCCATCAGCAACTCGTTGTCCTTTACCATATCCTCAGCTATCTCCTCATTTGTGTGGGACCCTGCTTATCGTGAATGTAGAAGATAGGGGAGAGGAAGGACAGCGCCAAACTAATTGTCCTGCCAGAAATCACGTGGGGGCACTGTGCGTATAGTCCATTATAATTCACACATACCTTGTCAGACTGAGTTGAATATTTAATCACTTATTCACTGGGTAAGAAGCCATTAACCGGGACAACAGTGATGACCATTGCTGTAGCGGCCCCTATAGGAACTGGCTGAAAATAATAACTCTTGCCTGATTTGCTGATACTCTGTGATTTGTGATGCTGGGGACAGATAGGCTCCTGGTTGGTAGAAGTGCACGGCATGGCGAGTGCCAGAGACGGAGTTGCGTGCAGACGAGAGGGCCTTCATTGCTGCTTGCGGCTTTAATTATGATTTATCATTGAATCTCAATCTCAGACTTTATAATTTAATTTGATTTGTGATACCGGATTATTCATTGTTTCATCTTAATGACTTTGAGTGGGGTTTGTCAGACCCACCCCCCCTTCCTCCCCCAGAAAATATATCTAAGGCATATCTTCACAAACACCTTCATAAGTCAGGTTGGCCGAGTTGTCTACGTATTAAGCAATGAACAGGCCACACGATCACTTTCCCATAGACAAGACACACTTTTTTTCTAAACACGTTACAGAGAAATGTGTGTCTCGCGATGCCCGCTCTGAGGCGTGTGAATGACGCAGTTTGGTGACAGGGGCGGGAGGGAGCGGAGCAGTGTAGGGAAAGAGGAGGAAGCAGTGAGGATGGCGGAGTCACACCTCTGAAGGTAAAAACACTTATATTATCATAACAACAGCGGACCTCTTTGCCGTAGCTTCACAGATGTGTATTACTTTAGACAGAACGCTACTCTCTGTGTGTAATTTTCAAAGATACAACCTTAAAAACGTATTTTTTCGGTGGTGAGAACGAACGCACTCTTTTGTTCAGCTTCGGAATGGCCGCTGTTTTTCACTGTGTTTTCTTTTTTTCTTCGACTTGCATTTAACACAGAGACATTACTTAACACACTGAAAATGTGAATCAGTGTCTAAGTGTTCGCTCGGCTCGGAACCCTTGAGTCCAGCGGTTGTCTGTAAGCGACAGCTGCCTGCGAGCGCTCAGCTGACCGCAGCAGCGATCTCTTCTCTCGGTCAAACTCACTGAGGACGGCTCGGTGTGAAGTCGCTCTTTTCGGGCCTATGTCTACTCTTTGAAAAGTTTGGTAACTCAAAACACAGCCATATATGCCGATATGAAGGTGTGCACAATGGAACCGTTTCCTGCTTTATTTTTAGCGGTTGGAGTAGCACTGTCCTGTGTCACGTTTGACTCGAAGGATCCTTTGCTAAAACAGTTAGCTGCATTAGCCGCAGACGTATACATGTCTATGGCCTCAGATATGCTAGCTGTTAGCATTTAGCTCCTAGCAGTCTGGCAGTACTGACGTTTGCTGTGCTGTTGACGTTTAGCTGAGCTCCCTGTATTTCCTGCCCTGTTGTCAGCTTTGAGGCAGGCATGAATCTTGAATTGCGTGACAGAAATGTTCTCATGTACACTATTGCACTCCGTTAGGCAGTTTTAGTTTTTTCTGCACACTTGGCCTGCCATTGTGCACATGTATTTTACAATGTATTTAATCTATGTAGTTTGTAGAGAAAGGTGGCTTATTTTTTTGCACACTTTAGCTTTGCATTTCCACTGTCTTTGTAGGAGTGTGTTATTGCATTATAAAAAAACAAAGTACATGTGTGCAAGTTTCCTCTGGATGTGTTTATTTTTTCCTATAGTACCCCCCTTCCAGCGTTGTTTTTGTAGACCATGTCAAGGCACTTACTTCTCCAAAGTATGGGTGTTAATATGCATTTTGGGTTTGGAGAATTGTGGCTATTTCTTGTGCAAATTTATTATGACACGTATGTCTGCTCAAATGGCTGCTCCAACAATGACACGTTCATAGGGTGGTCATATTATGTAACTGTAAATCAAATAATCTCCAGGTCAGGGAAGTATTGACTTTTCCTGACCTGCTCTGTTTTATCAGTAATCTGTTTTTCAAGGATTTGTCACTGGTTCGTGTAGCTTCCAAGCTAGCAGCTCCCTGATATCTGCCACCTCAGGCCTGCTGTTTTCTGTTTAATCCACAGAAACCGAGATGAAAGAAATGGGTAGTTCTGTGGGATTATTTGTAATCTGGAATAAATACATCTAGTTAAAATAGTTGTTGCTGTTTTTTACACATGGTATGAAACTAAGAACCAGCTGTTGTAAAAGTAATGGGTTATTACCATCATCATCCCAAATGTGCATTATGTTTACTGTGCCCACGCTTTTTCTCTTTTATCATTATTGTGTGATCTGATTAGCTGCCATTAATACAATTCTGACATTATGTAAGAAGCATTCTAATGGAAAAACAAAAGCAGGAAGCAGAAAGCAGCAGTTTGGCTCAGGCCAAAGCACTGCCCTATCAGATGAACTCCAGATAATCTTAATGGAACTTCGTTTGTTCGACGTGTGTACTGGGAAGTGAGTGCTCCACATTTTCATGTGTTTGATTAAAATTACACAAACACATTTCAGTTATATGTCACCCAGTCTTTTTTTTTTTTTTTTGCTTTCAAACAATTAATCCTAGATTTGACCTTGTCATTAGTCACCAGAAGCCTTTCTACAGTTATACCTCCTCAGCCCTACTTGAAATAGTTTGCCAGTACCGGTGACTTTATTAATCTTGGGTGTTTTTTCCCACAATAAATAAGGTCGTCTTAAAACAAAAAGTTTTGGTTTATGCAGTTATTTGTTAGTAGTGGAGTGAAATGAATAATTAAACCAACAATAAAACATTCTAATCACTGTTGTGCAACAGACCATATTTTACAGTATGTTTTCCATGGCTGCTAAATGCTTGTTGAAACAAGGACTGCTTGTCTGCTGACAAACGAGAGAAAGATGACATATTTGTAGTTTTTGTCAGCACAGGCCTGTCCCGAGCTTAGGGCTGGGACACACACAGTGCGACCATAAAAGGAAGTTAGTTGCACAGTTTAGTTTATGTGGCCCCTGTGATTTGACTGGTCTTCTCATTTTCTCTTAATTAAGATCTGGAAAGGGCTGTTAGGAAAATCTATTGTTGTTTTATTTACAAAAGTCCCCGTTCTTTAAAAGGAAAGAGAGCTGCCATTGACCCGACATGTGTCGTTCCCAAAGGTCATGTGACCTGTAGTTGTGGGTTTGGGGCTTTGAAGGCTGCCTCTACAGATTCCTCTCAGCAGTACTAACCTTTCTCTCAGCTCTGATCATGGGCCAAACTGCCTTTTTCTTGGGAGCAGCCGCATGAGAAGGTGGGGCTGTCGGCTCCCAGTAACGTCAACACCTACAGCTCCATGTTTGTTTAGTTGGAGCAAGTTGGTGTTAGTCTTTGCTTGGTATATATTCACTATATATGCCTTTGAAGCTGTTGTTGCACATCAGTATATTTATAAAAGAGGGGCCGATGGCGCAGACTGGTAGCCTCGCTTCCGTCAGTCTACCCCAGGGCAGCTGTGGCTACAATAGTAGCTTACCACCACGAGTATGGAGTGAATGAATAATGCAATTTAAAGAGTCTTTCAGTGTCCAGAAAAGCGCTGTATAAAACCAATGCATTATTATTATTATTATTATTATTATTATTATTATTATTATTATTATTATTATTATTTTGTCAAGAATGACACTGTCAATCCGTCTTTGGCACTAAATCTGTAAAGCTGCTTCTGTTTTATCTTAAGTTTTGAAACAGCCCATTCAAAGGTTACACTCGGTTGTTGAATAACTGTTGGAGCTGATTGTGCTTCAATAATTATTTGCAGCAATACCACACACTGTCCTCAGGGAACTCAGTCCAATACTCTCTAAATTCCACGTGATGCCTAATAATAAATTCTCAATAATAAGTGAATTATTTTATTTACCTTTAAATGTTTAAATGGCTCCGCTCCCTCCTACCCGTCTGACCTAATCAGCCTTACGCTCCCTCTCGTGCCTGCAGGTCGCCAGATCAGCTGCACTTATGGTCCCCAAGACCCAGCGTAAACTTTGGGGGGACGGTGCCTTTTCCGTTGTGGCCACACGCCTTTGGAATCAGTTTCACTATCTGCCTGTTTTTTAGTCACTTCTTAAACTTCTTTTTTCACTTACCTTTGAAAATGTTTGATTTTGTGTATTATTGTTTTGTATGTATATACATTTATATATGTTTTTTATGTACCGCACTATGGCCTAGCTGTAAAGTTGCTTTAATGTAATACAAATCTTCTCTACTACAATGAAATCATGAATAGGTGATGTAATACAATCTTTAATGTAAATATTCTTTATTTTCTTCAGCAGCTCATCTACAGAGGATTAAAAATGACCTTTACTGCCTGAAAGAATTCCGACCCGAAGGTTCTGGATTGTGACAGTAACTCTTAAGCATGTGGACCGTGGATGCCACAATCCTGCCACTTCAAAGGATTTTTTCTTTCATGGCATTTTAGCAAAGTATCAAAAGTGTCTAAAAGCCTTGGACCATAAGGCACAAATTTGAAGGATAATTACAAAGCGTGGTCCAGCATCAAGATGGTTTCTCTAACAAGTATTTGCCCTGTCTGTGTCTGGTTTTTCCCAAGAAAGTAACCTGACAGAAACCTCCATGAGCACCTCTGTGGGACGCCCGGTAACGTCGACATGAGTAGTACTTTAGGCAAAGAAAAAGAATCAAAAGAAAAGGACCCTAAAGGTGGTTCTGGAGGGAAAGAGCGGGACAAGGAGGGCAAGGCTCTAGCCGCATTAGTCAAAGATGGAGGCAAAGACTCCAAGACCAAAGGGAAAGATGCCAAAGAAGGAAAGAAGGACACCAGCAGCGCCCCGCCAGGTGTGGCCTTTTCTGTCGACAATACCATTAAACGGCCGAACCCAGCAGCAGGGACGCGCAAAAAGTCCAGCAATGCGGAGGTGATCAAAGAGCTGAACAAGTGCAGAGAGGAGAACTCCATGAGACTGGACTTGTCCAAGCGATCCATTCACATGCTGCCGACCTCTATCAAAGAGCTGACGCAGCTGGCAGAACTCTACCTGTACAGCAACAAGCTGCAGAGCCTGCCTGCAGAAGTAGGCTGTCTGTCCGGCCTGGTGACTCTGGCCCTCAGTGAGAACTCTCTAACCAGCCTGCCCGACTCCCTGGACTCCCTGAAGAAGCTGCGCATGCTGGACCTCCGACACAACAAGCTTCGGGAGATCCCCGCTGTGGTGTACCGGCTCAGCTCGCTCACCACACTCTACCTACGCTTCAACCGCATCACCACCGTCGAGAAGGACATCCGCAACCTGTGCAAGCTCACCATGCTCAGCATCCGCGAGAACAAGATCAAGCAGCTCCCTGCAGATATAGGTGAGCCCCTTCGTTTGTGTTTTACACTTCAGATCTTGTTTTTTTTATCCGTTGAAGCTTTTCATATTTGTCAAATGTCTGTAATATAAATGTAGTGCATTGTGTCCTGTGTGTGTCTGTGTCCAGGGGAGTTGTGCAACCTGATCACTCTGGATGTGGCCCATAATCAGCTAGAGCACCTCCCAAAGGAGATCGGGAACTGTACTCAGATCACCAACCTGGACCTGCAGCACAACGAGCTGCTGGACCTCCCAGAGACTATAGGTGAGTCTTCAGCACATCACAGCATCAGTGTCATTCTGCTCAGACCAGAATTCTCACAGTTCTGTTGGTGTTTGCAGGAAACCTTGCAAGCCTAAATCGTTTAGGTTTGAGATATAATAGACTGTCAGCAATCCCCAGATCATTAGCCAGGTGTCGAGAACTGGAGGAGCTAAACCTGGAAAACAATAACATTTCAGTGTTGCCAGAGGTAAGTACACATTATCTGATGGCTTGGGTTAAAAGTAAAAGTTCCAATAGAAGTTTTGATTTCCTTCCTTATCTTGTGCATGTTTAATGTTTACAAAGCAATATTAACTAAAAGCTAAATGTCTGCTATGCTGCTTTAGATCGGTAATAAATGTGTTGTAAGTAAAGGTAATTGGACTAAAATGGCAGTGACCTCAGTATATTGTGACGTCTTCTGGTCGGTCTCGTCTGACTGAGTGATGTGATTTCAAGCACAGTGAAATGTGTCCTTTCCAAAGAAGCAGATAGCTTTAGTTGGCTCACACTTTTCAGCCCGAATATCACCTTAAACAATGATCTTCAAGTACCACCAGCGGATCAAACTCTGATGTGAAATGCTCATCTGCTCCATTATGATGCAAGAAACAAAGGATAATCAAAAAAGCATTTGGTAATAGTGGCAAATGAAATTGTCATTTATTATTGCTGCCGTCTTATTTGACCAAATTTAGGTAACATATCTTTCAACAAAGGCAGAATCTTTGTTATTTTGGACCAAAAAAGTGATGATGGTTCACCTGAGAAGGATGAGGAAAAGTTGCATTTATCTGATATAATCTCTGCTCTCTTTTCTCTGTGTGCGTTTGTATTTTATTCTGATTATTAGTTTGTGATTTTTAGGTATGCTGTTTAATTTACCATAACATGAGGATAAAACGGGTTATTGGCAAAAGTAGGTAAGCCAAATTAAAGTTCAGGTAAAGTGCTATTTGTGATAAAATACAGTAAGTATTAGCTCTATACTAAAAACAAGCTACATTCTAACACATATAGGCACAATTATCGTATTTTAATCAGATTTTCAGACAGTGTCCTCCCCCCACTCCGCTCTGACTCTCCCTGCTCCTCTCGACACTCGACATCTGCGTACGTGCCTTCCCTGGCCTATGCCTGTGGATGCTCAAACCGTGCAGACAAAAGTAGTTTAAAAAAAAAGTTGTGACTCCTCTTCTTACCTCAAAGAGGCCTCTTTTAGAGATAGACTTACTAATAGCAGTAATGGAGCCCTAAATCTGACAAGTAAATGAGAGAACGCTGCCTAATAAAAAAGAGCAAATGACCGATCCACTTTTGCATGTCAAACTTATTTTGCACATAAGCAAACGCTTGGTAAATGATCCCCCGTGTGTACATGATGGGATAAATTCAAAATCCTTATCTAGACAAAATCAAAAAGTGATATGAATTCTTTGCCATATCGCCAACCCCTGTCCTGTGCATATGTAGGGGCTCTTATCCAGTTTGGTGAATCTGACCAGTCTGACGCTGGCGAGGAACTGCTTTCAGTCGTACCCTGTGGGCGGGCCTTCCCAGTTCTCCACCATTTACTCTCTCAACATGGAGCACAACCGCATCAACAAGATCCCATTTGGCATCTTCACCAGGGCTCGAGTTCTGAGCAAGCTTAACATGAAGGTCAGCTGTGCTTCTAGTTATGTCATATTAGCCCTTAGAATCAATTGTACCTTTTATCTGCAGTATGTGTACATCTCTACTATTACACTTTTACTTGCTGTCATTTGTTATGCTAATGATCTGATGTGTCCTTCCCAGGACAACCAGCTAACGTCCCTGCCGTTAGACTTTGGCACATGGACGAGCATGGTCGAGCTTAACCTGGCCACTAATCAGCTGACTAAGATCCCAGAGGATGTGTGTGGTCTGGTGTCTCTGGAGGTAAGCTCAGAGTCAGAGCCCCCTCTGACATTTGAACAAAACACTCCATTGATCTTGTATACACTTTACATATACAGTTATATTTTTGGGATGTTCTTACTGACCAACCACATACTTTTTTTTTTCTTTTCTTTTTATATCAGAGAAATACATGTGGATGTTTTATACAGTGCAAGCTTCAACTGTATGTGGCATTTTTGTGTAAATTTAAACACAGCCAGGTCCATGAGGCATGCAGAGAACATATACATGTATTTGACGTTTGAACTATAAGCTTTGAAGCTTGCCATGTTAATATCTTCAACAGGTCTTAATATTGTCCAACAATCTACTCAAGAAGCTACCACACGGTATTGGGAACCTAAGGAAGCTCCGGGAGCTTGATTTGGAGGAAAACAAGTTGGAATCATTGCCTAATGAAATCGCTTACCTAAAAGATTTGCATGTGAGTTTTATTGACGTTTGCTATTGATTCTATGGAGTCGACAGTGTCAGATAACAGTTTTCTGTGGATTTTCCTTTCCTGTTTTAAAGAAATTGGTGTTGACAAATAACCAGCTGACCACGTTACCCAGGGGCATCGGGCACCTCACCAACCTGACACACCTGGGTTTGGGAGAGAACCTGTTGCAGCACCTTCCTGAAGAGATCGGTGAGCGCTGCAGTTGCAATGAACAGTTATCCATCCAAGACACGGCTCTCCAGCCCTTTCCCAGTCTCTCCTCAAAGGCTTTCCACATTTCTACCTAAGCTTGATCTATCACATTCATTTGTATCAAGTCAGTATGCATTTTCTATGTGTGCGCCAAATAATTGAGTTATGAAAACCGAATCGAAAATAGACTAAAAACATTTAGGTGACCTTTGTAGTTATTAGGAGAAACAAATTTATTTTCTTTCTTCTGCTACTGATCAGATTATACTCTGCCTTAGTACAGTCTTTTACTGAAGTATGCACGAAATATAAGTATCTCTCCACATTATTTGTTGTATAAAAGTGGTTCACGGGGCAAAAATGCATGAAGACCCTGCTCTAAGAGCTTTAACACAGAACATCTCTGATCCACCTGGGACAGTTGGTGCACACGCTAGTCGGGTTACTGCCCAGACTTAAGCTAAAGATTAAAAAGGTACAAAAGCAGCTAAAGGCGGGAGTATTTATAGAATATTCAGTCTGGATAAAATTCAGTAATACTGGTCACTTCCAGGTGTCAACTAGAGATCAGCGCCTCTGACAAGTTACTCTTATTTTATTAATACAACAAAGATGCGAAATGGAACAAATACATTAAACAATCATTATATGAGTTTGAAGTGCCTGAATAAATGTATTTTTGATATACAACTTTTTTTAATAAATCATTTTAAGTTCCTATTGTCTAATGCAGTAGTTTCCCAAGTGGGGGCAGTAGGGGTCAAGAGGCTCTGACCTGGAGGCTCCAAGATTATTTAAAAAGAAAAAAAAAATACTGACACTCTATTTATTGTAACTGTTGATTTCAAACCGAAGCCATTTATAAATCGAGGTCAAATAACAAAGATAAGTATCTAAATACACATTGTAATGTAATTAGTATAATTATTATGAGGTTTAGGTTTGGCGGCACCAATTTTCAACAGTTACAATACACGTGACAAACTAACACCAAGCCCAACAACACACAATACAGTAGACAACAGTCTTGACTGGACAGACAACACAGCACTTCAGCACAATGCATTCCAAAAAGAAAAATTGCATTATTTCAGGCCGCTGGGATTATTTTCCCTTTGCGTTACACGTGCCATGGCTCATGCCTTTGCCTGACCAAAAAAACAAACAGCGCTGTGTGATGATGTCCTCAGGCCAAGCTGCTCAGTTTACTTGTGCGGGTGTGAGGGCTGGCCAGCAGGGGGCAGGTGTGAAACAGAGACCTCCTACTTGAAATCATTTGTACTTTTATGACTGTTCAGAAAACAACAATATTCAGCATAGTGTTTGATTAATAAATAAATAAACTAAAGATAGACTCTTTTTTTTTTTTTTTAAAGGCAACAAATAGTCGTTTAAATACTTGTGGTTTCAATCATGACTAAACTAATCATGATTATTATTTTTTTCAATAATCGAGCAGCCCTACTGCACCGTTTTTTGAATTTCTTTGGCACTGACTCTGCAAGGGAGTTTATCCAGCTGCTCCTGGAGCCCTTTCATGACAGTTACTTACAGTTACTTACAATGCTATTGACATGACTCGATTGATTTCAGTGTCCACAGCTTGATGCTTAATTATAATAATATTATAACAATAACAATAATAATTGCATTTAAATCTGGATTATTATTATCTTTTACAGTTTGTTCAGGAGTTGTTTTTACAATGTGATTGAACAATGTCAAGGCTCTACCAACAACTAAACACATCACGCAGGATCTGATATTGAATTAAGATACATTTAAATATTCATTTATTACTTTTAAATTGCCTAAAAGTGATCTATGGAAGTCATGTAAGCAGAAATACTCTTCTGATCTGATAACTGATTAAACAGTATTAGAATCCACAATGTTCACTAAAAAGTGCATGTATGAATTCCCACATGATGTCTTGAATCTAACAGCTGGTGTTTGTGGTCAGGAACACTGGAGAACCTGGAGGAGCTGTATCTCAATGACAACCCCAACTTGCATAGCCTTCCGTTTGAGCTGGCGCTGTGCAGTAAACTGACCATCATGAGCATCGAGAACTGTCCGCTCAGCCACCTGCCACCGCAGATCGTCGCTGGAGGGCCGTCCTTCATCATCCAGTTCCTCAAGATGCAGGGACCATACCGTGCCATATCTTAGTTTTGCTTACGACCCAACATGCGCTGCCCGCAGCCTGCGAGACTGTAGAGACAGAGCAGGCTTGAGCGCGGGGCTGATGGTGCGGGCTGAAGAGGAACATGTCTCTATATCTCACTGGGGCACTGCTCAGCCAAATTGTGGAGTCTTTCCTCCACCAGAGTCTGTGAACCTGTTCGGACCCCAGCCACGCCCCACTCATGTCGCATTCCGTACAAAGGAGACTATTTCCATTTCTTTGCCAAAACTGAAGATATATAAATTTCTATATATTGAGTTACTGTGAGCTGAGTGGCAAAAGTCTTTGTGACCATATAAAGTGTGCTCCCATTGCCAATGTATTTACAGTAATTACAAGCATCTATTCTGAGAGCAAGGATACAACTGTATGCAGAGACTGTCTTTGCATTGACTTCACATTTCCTGCTGCTGCCGTAATTGTAACTGTCATACTGTTCTTTTATTTTGGTATGCCATTTTTACATCTTCACTCATGTTTCTTTGGCTCTCTGCAGATTGACCATAGAGGACAAAGATCTAATGAGCTCCTTTTAGTTTTTGTACATTTTTTATATGTATTTTTTAAAAATAATGTGCCTATGTTTAGAGTGAACCAGTGGTTCATTTCCAAGCAAAATTGTCCATACAAAAGTATAAATTATTTCAGTAATTTTTTAATCCTTCTGGTTTTTTTGTTTTTGTTTTTTTGCTGTTGCATTGATCCGTTCAATGATATCGTTTGTAAAATAGAATGATTGAATATCTTTTCTGACAAATAGCAGCAGTAGTTGTTAGACATGAAGCTCGTAATGTATACATATGAGAAATGCCAATCAAACGTGCTTAAAAAGCCAGATGGACTCCAAAAATGAGTAATGACCCACTTTCTACATTGCTTTTCATGTGACAAATAGGTTTTGAAAGTTCAGCGTAAACAGGTAATGGGATACATGAGATGTTTTTATATATGTATACCAATCTTATTTGTTGCCTTGAGTGCAATTTTAGTTTGTTTACTGGTTTGATATTCTCTTCAGTGTTGGACTGCATAGCTGTCATCCATTTGACCACTGATTGACATATCATGCGTTTTTTAAGGCGTCTGGGGCGTGCTGAGTGTATCAAAGCTTCATAAAGATTTAATAATAAAACATTGACAGGTAACTCCTTCTCCGCACCTCGTTCTTACTCCTTATTTAACAGGTTCAAAGAGATCTTCTGTATCTAATGTTCCTTCAGTAATAATTCTGTCGCTCCACACTGTCCCAGCAATGCTGCTGCTCTTATGCACTTTTTAAAAACATTGGCATCTTCTCCATTACAAAAATCTATGGCCTCACAAGTTATTTTTATCGGGGGATTATTGTACATTACATGAAGTACTATTTCCTCTTAATGTAGTTTTATGTCAAAGGCATTTTGAGTTTGCAGGGTCAGATTATTTTGATAGCTTTCTTTTGTGGAAGTTTTATTCTGACAGTCTTAAGAGCTTCTTTAAAGTAAAATGAGTTTGTCATAAGTATTTGCATATCTAGCCTCTGCCTGTGAGCAAAGCTGCCACTTACAGTTCAGTTCATCATTGTTTATCTGTTTTATTATTTTTTTCTTTTATTTCATTGAATATTATTTATTCAAAACAAGACGATCAAGTTATTTACCTTCCTTCAGTCTGTGTTGAAAAGTGTGGCGCTTTTTTGCAGCGGTCCGGTTCATGTGGGGTGTAGTTTTCCCGTTGCAGCTGCCCACGTCCTGAACGCAGGTCTGATCCATGACTCCTGTCCAGCAGTTTTCACTCAGATCTAACAGAACATCATAATAAGGTGCATATTTGAGCTCGACGCAGTCACACTACAGACTGTCAGTACAATGTAAAAAGGGCTTTCTGTGTTCACGCTCAACTACACACCGGACGCATTGCATTCCTGAGTTTCTATTAAGCTCAGAGTTCTTTGTCCGTTTACTTTTTTGTGGAAAATGTGTGAAAATGCCTTCAGTGACTACTCTGAGTGAGATGTGCTTTAGCAGGGGCTGTTGTGACCCGTCACACATACAGACTCTTCACTCTTGTGTTTTGATAAGGCTGACAGTGACACTTTACAGCACACATTAGTGGAATCATTCAGTTTTCAGATCATGAATGTAGTTACATTTTGCTTTGGACTCAGTGGAAGCAGAAGTATGTTTGGTCTTTTTATCATTTAGGACAATACGAAGCAAAATCCAACTTATGTTTGCTTTTTGCCTCTGGATTTTCTTACTTCATATGTACAGGTGCATGTCGAAAGCAGTTGGTTTGGGTCACAGTGGACTTGACTCTGATGGTTATTCAGTGTATCTGCAAAGTATCTCTTTCCTTTTTTTGTTCACATCGAAACATGTCCAGGCATTGACTGCCAATGCCTTTTCTTCTTAATCTACATTGACAAGCAGCCTTAATGCTCTTTCATGTGTTTATTTGGCTATTTCTTGTGTCTTCGGCCACTGACTGTACTTGATGACAAGCAATTGGTTGTAACAATGTCATTTTGGGTCGGATTTTCTTTGTGTTATTTTCCTTCTACTCTGTACAGTGATCTGATATTTCTGTAGGCTCAGTATTAAAATCTGTAATGTGATTAGAGTTTTACAAAGACTGCAGAGTGCAATGGAGGACGATAACATGATGCTATCAAGTGGTCTCACTTGTCTTTGGCATTAAAAGGGGAATTCCACTAAAACTGACTCCTATTGTTATTCAGCAACACCGAGAGTGGTGTTCAGACCATTTAGATCTGTACGATTGTAACCGAGAATGAGCCTGCAAAATGGTTATACATGTGTTCAAAATGTTACAGGCCACTAAAATTGAGAATTCCTTCGTAAATTATAATATGCTTAATAATATGGGGGAAATATGTTCTCTTTAAAGTGAATGAACCCAGATCGTCACTTGTACTGTAAGAAACCCGAAAATCAGACTGAAAAATGAAGGAAAGAACAAACATTTGGCGCACCAGAGAGGATCAGCTGTTGTGGGGGAGAATCTGTCACTGTGCAGTCAGCTGTTGTGGCCTGTCTAACACTGACCCCTGCTGGTGATTTACATGATTACAGCTTTCTATCATTTAGGCGACATTATAGGTCTGTTAACAGTCTGATCAAAAATAACTTGTTTGGCAGTGAATGCGTAATAATGTTAGCTAATAATAATGGGTAACTTAGGCATGTAATTTTCACGGAGCCACACCTGCCCTGCGGCATAATTAAAGCGTGGCTGCCCATCATGCGCCCACGTTCCTACAGCCACCAACTCTCACTCATACACCGCATTCACAGAGCGTACACAGAGCTGGTAAAGTGTCTTGTCACGGCGGTTGGCTTGTATTGTTCGCTTAGCCAAAATAAGAGCTCATTATTACGATACTAACTTTTTCTCTTACAGAATTGTAGATTTCTTGGTTGATGAGCCTTGTCACGTGACTGAAACTTCGCGTGTGTGATCTTGCAGAGCATTGCAATCTGTCCAGTGTGTGAGCGGCTCGGGTACAATACAGACGACAGGTGTCACTGTATCCTTGTGCTTTGTGTGCGTCCGTACGCATGAGAGAGATCCAAACGTGTTTACCAAAAACACTCTTTCCAAATAGGACTGATATTTTGTCAACCAGAACGGACAGACAGGACGGGCCGGCTTCGTATTCAGACTGACAGCGGTTCCACTTAGTGCAGTGTGCCTCTCAAGGTGTAGCCTAGTTTTGTTGAGTACTATAATAAAATCTGTGATATTATGTATCATGCGAACGACTCACTATCTCCTCAGCAACAGCTGAGTGCATGTGACGTCCATGCGTCGGTGAAAGTCCTGTTGACACTAATGGGCACCTAAAGGACACACAACCGGTAAGGAAGGGGCGTTTGTTTGCAATGCACTATACAATATTTATGGTCTGGAAAGGAGCAGACAATTTATAGTCCGTGCATGCTACCCTACATTGGCCTACCGGGTGGATAATGTAATGCCATAATAAAACAACAATTTAACCTACACCTTTTGGCCTATTTGGTTATACTGTTTTATGAAAAGCATTGTAAATTATATAAACATCTCCATATATAACCAGAGGCTCCAGGACCCATTTTCAGAAGGCTATATTTTCTAGATGATAAAGCTTTTTCCCTCAGTTCACAAAAAATGTCTATTTTGATGGGAAAAGAGGCTTATTCAAAAAATGCTGGCATTCTCTGCCCTAATTTTTAATTGTTTAAGGCCAGTATCATTATAATAAATATACTACAGCCTCTACTCAAACTTTTCACACCCAATAAATATGTAGGCTTCCAAGTGCCCAGATCAAGTTTAAGCCAGGACTAAACTGACTCTAAAAAGGGTCTAAAATAGATAGGTTAACATTTCACATGTTTGGCTCTCAGTCGTCCTGTTGAAACAGGCTCCTGTGTGTAGATAATCTTTGAAAATCACTAGTAAATAATGTAGGTTGGTTCCTGCGTAGGTGAGGTGAATAATGTACTGTCCTGCTGATGTAACAGCATTACCAGTGGTGCATTTCAATCAGACCACATATGAAGCTGATGAGGAGGAGATGTTGGGGGACAGTGGAACTGTGTGTCCAGTCCTCCCACTCCTCCCCAGGAATTTCAGCCTTCTGCTCCATCCTCCAAGGGCAGCCATCTTCCCAGAGACTGAATGCAAAATGTGAAACCACAAGTCCAAACACACTGCGTTTGGAGAGAGCTGTGAATCAGAAGCTGCATTCCCACTCCAGCTCCGGGAAATGACGCTCCCTTGACAGATCAACAAATGCCTCGCTTAGACTTTGATCAAAATGAAGCCAAGCAGTCAGGAGTGACATTAGAGATGGGAATTTGTGATGATGACTGAATTAAAACTGTTATCATTTCCAAATGTCCCAGGCCTATATGAATATGATATTTAACTTTGTAATTTCACAGTGGTGATGGCGTTGATCACGTTTGACTGCGGGCCCATATAAGCCTAATACCCCTGTCCCTCCAAACTAGATTCACACTTTTTGAATGTTGAGAACTTGATTGTACACAAAACTTCGATTTACACTGAGAAGGACAGAACAGCTACTTGCACACACTTGTAACAAATACAATCAAGACATGGATCATCTCAGCTATTGAAATAACTGAACCCTCTGGTAAATCTTAGCCCTGTGACCCATGGTAAATCCTGTCATTAAGTAATTTCCATTATAATCCTAACACTGGATGCCCTTCCGGTTCCACCATTATTGTGACAGGAGAGGCCAATAGAGTTCTTTCAGTGACGATGACATTTGGTGTCTCAAAGAAGATTTTATTCTTTCTTGAAGTGGGACAATTGCCCAATATGGTTGGACATGGTGGGACGGACTTGAGACATTAAAACTAAACTGTTAAATAGCAAATTAATTTAACACTTTATTTTACACTATCCTATGTATTTTAGTTACATACCTGCCAAATTTAGTGCAATATAATGTGCTATGTAACAATACTTTAAACTATGGGTAATATACACGATGGAATAATATGTATTACAGTTACATAATTAACTCTAGCCAAACTAATGCACATTATTCCATTGTGTATGTACAAGTTATTACACATTGTTACTAAATTCAGTTGAACAATGTAGATAGTGTGAAGTAAAGTGTAACTCAATTTTAATGAATAATTATTTTTGGTTGATTGATGAATTTAAATCAATACAGTTTCCAAACAGTAACAATAAATAAATAAATAAATAATAAAACAGAAATATTCAGCCAAAAAGGAATAGGCTGAAGCAATGCTTATTTATGTCTATATCCTTAATTTACTTTTAGCTCCAGAACCTCAGTGGCAATCGGTCCCAAAACATTTCAGCCCACAAGATTAGGAAAGCCAGAAGTGCTTTACACGTTTATGGGGTTGTTTTGAGTCTGTGTGACCAGATATGAAACGTTACAACAACTTGTTGATTTTTTTTTTTAGATGAGTTTGGAAAGAACCCGTTTTTCCGTTTTGTCAGCAGAGTTAAACATGAACAATATCTTGTTGAGTTGACTTACATCACCCGGTCAACCAGAACATTAATAAGCACCACCAACAGCCTAATTTATTTGCATTGTGCGTGTGTGCGCACGAGCTTTCGTGCGCGCGTGCGTGCGTTGTTAATATCCATAGTAATGTTTCCCCCCATGTAGATGGAAAACAAAGACAGTGTTACTTTCTTTTAACCACGTCATTATTATGTCGGGGTCGAGGAGAATAATAACCGTGCAATTTGTGAAGTCAAAATCCGACAAAATACAGGACCAAAATCTCACCTGCATAATTTTGCACATACAATATACCCGCTCAGCAAACTCTTACACTTAATTACAATACACAGCCCGCAAATTTCTCGTTAAAAAAAATCATCTTCTTGTTTGAGTACAGGTGTAAGGGCTATTAGGGCAAAGCATAATCGCAGTGTGGTGAAAGTAAACCACTCTTTTCACCAGTGGAGGACATTTGATCTCCGTGCGTAAATGAGCCAAGTTCGAGACTTATGTTATTATAATAAGACACCCCCCCACCCCACCTCTTGGATGTTGGTGTCATATACAGTCAGTCAGACCCACGCTGCCAGTGCTCTCTACTCGGTAGTTAGTATAAGCTGGTGTGTGCGCGTTATAAAGTGAGGGAGTGGCGCTCTGGTTAACACCGAGGGGAGAGTCTCCGCGCGCAGACAGCAGCACGGCAGCGCCCAGGATAACACGATTAGCGCTCTATTAGTCCGCTGGTGAGCACAACACACGGTCCTGTGCGTGCGCCTGTGGACAGAGGCGACAGCAACAGCAAGAAAAAGGCTCCATGGATTATGTCGGCGTCATTCTGAACTGCGTAAAGAAGTTGCGCACAGGGCTTTCATTGTTTATGGTCCTTGGAAGCTTTATGCCTTTGGTGAGTTAACCGATTCTATCTTAACACAGATCTTAAAACTATACAAAGCCAATGTGTTTTACTTATATTGTTCATTTTTCTTTCATTTGTTTCTAGATAACATGGCAGTCTTTTCAATAGTAAAATGAGATTATCCATCATGAAAGAGAAAAACCTTGAAAAGAGTCGTTACTTTCTCTGTCCGTGGCTTCGCAGCCCTACTGTGAGCCACTAGCTCCTGCCCTGACTGGATGCTTTTGTGTAACCTCGTGTGAACTCACATCTCTCTCCATGGGGTTTGACAATGACACCAACGGGACCATGTCCTGGGCACCGTTCAGCGTGCAGACGTCCGTTCTGCTGACAGTGCTTGTGAGCTTCATGATCCTCCTCATCGTGTTTGGGAACGTGCTGGTGATCATAGCAGTGTTCACGAGTCGGGCGCTGAGGGCTCCTCAGAACCTGTTCCTGGTGTCTCTGGCCTCCGCTGACATCCTGGTGGCCACATTGGTCATGCCCTTCTCACTGGCCAATGAGCTCATGGGATTCTGGTACTTTGGGGAGATCTGGTGTGAGATTTACCTGGCGCTTGATGTTTTGTTCTGCACAGCCTCCATCACCCACCTCTGTGCCATCAGCCTTGACCGCTACTGGTCCATCACACAGGCTATTGAATACAACCTAAAAAGAACCCCTCGCCGCATCAAGTGCATCATCTTTATTGTGTGGGTGATTGCCTCTGTGATCTCCTTTCCTCCCCTCATCACCATGAAGAAGGAGAAGAACGCGGAGCACCCAGTGTGCACCATCAACGATGATGAATGGTACGTCATCTCATCCTGCATTGGCTCCTTCTTCCTGCCCTGCATCATCATGGTCCTGGTATACGTAAGGATCTACCAAATCGCCAAGAAGCGGACACGGGCACCCACCGGTGACAGGATGCCCAAGTCCAATGCTGTAGACCAGAAACACAACGGTGTAAATGGAGGCAGAGGCGAGGACGTCAAGCTCAACGGTGAAGGGGACATTGAGCTGAAGGAGCGAGGGGAGGGAGACGGGGTCAAGGGTGAAGTCAATGGAGTGGACATTGAAGAATCCTCATCCTCTGACCACAAAGTGAACAACCCCTGTTCTATTAAAAAGAAAAGCCACCGGGGCAAAACTAAACTGTGCCAGATCAAACCTGGAGACCAAGAGGTGCCCAAATGTGCCCAAAGTAACAAGGGGAGCCGGTGGAAAGGCCGACAAAACCGCGAGAAGCGCTTTACTTTCGTTTTAGCTGTTGTGATTGGGGTCTTTGTCATCTGCTGGTTTCCCTTTTTTTTCACCTACATGCTGCAGACGATATGTGTGTCCTGCAATGTGCCACTGACTCTGTTCAAATTCTTTTTCTGGTTTGGCTACTGCAACAGCGCGCTGAACCCCATCATCTATACAATCTTCAACAATGACTTCCGCAGGGCCTTCAAAAAAATACTGTGTAAAAGGGACTCCAGACGATATGCGTAGAACACTCTGGACTCATGTTGTATATAAGAAATGAAATGCATGGATGAGGGGCTTTACAAATCATAAACCATTCCCCCCCACACAAACTGCAACACAGAATGTCTTCAATGTAAATACTAATTTTATTTTTTTATAGCTCATAGTGTAAATATTGTATGGACGTTTTTTTTTTTTTTCATTGTTATGGATATTGTTGTATATACAGTGCCATATGAAGTGACAGTAGATTGTGTATGGGTTTGACCCTCCGATTAAGAGACATTTTACAATAAGTCTCTTGAAGCGTTATTTAAACTTTTATGAAACCCAAGCCTCTACAACAGGGGTAGGCAAGTTTTCTTGTTTGTGGCCTGTTTATTTCCCCATAGTCAAAAGAGGGGGACCCCAACGAAACCCATTGCTTTGTACAATTAGTAGGGCTGTTCATCATACAGTATTAAAGTGGGGAGTTACATTTTTAAAGGAATTTACATTATTTTTAATCCAGCGTTTTGAGCTCTGACATGCGCAACTGTATTTCCAAGCTCATTCGGGGGTCCAGAAGATATATGCTGGGGGGGGGGTGCCTACCCCCGCTTTATAAAATATAAAATTCACACACGTTTCAGTGGTGATGATTGTAGCCTTCACTCAGCCATAGTGTAAAATGCTTGGATAACTTCTCATTAGAGGCCTTTTGTTCCCCGCAATGAAAAGCTATCTATCTCAAGTGTTTATGTCCTCCCATTGTAGATCAGCCGTCCATATCTCCATAATAATCTGGGGCAGTGTTGGTGGTTCATTTGCTGTTATGTGTTATCAAACTGTGTCATTAAGTAAAGAGTGGAGCTTGTCAAACCAGAACTTGATGGACTGGTCTCTCTGTATTGTTGCTTTTTTCATTTAATTCCACCTTCCAAATCACGAAACTCGATCACTTCTCACATTTATAGAATAGGAGGTTGCCAGTTTCCTTGTGGAGGCCGGAGCAAGCTCGGGCCATTCGGTTTTAGCAGTCATGAGGCACTTGTGCAAAGATAAATTGATCTTTTGGGAGCTCCCTTGTTCGGAGCCCGCTGCGTTTGTGTGCAGTGTCTCTCGGCACGTTTACCAAAACTGTGAGAAAGAGGGGCGAGGCGTGGGAGAGTGCGTATGCTTGTCAGCCGCTCATGTAAATACACAGTACATGTCCCACTGGACAATCCAGTCATCTTAGGCCACTGCTCTGCTACTGTGAAGATTAACACAATCGACACTGCTGCTCAATACGCCTGACACGCAAAATGGACATGTGGAATATAATAGATTGTACATGTGAACATCAGATCACACAGAAACTATTTGTTGCCTATTTTCAAACAAATACGTAACATATATTAAAAAATGCATTCATTTCATAAAAAAATTTGAACTAATTATATAATTCTAAACTATTGACCTTTAGTTTAATAGAAACAGCAGAAAAACGTTCATTTCCAACCATATATTCAAAGCCTTTGATGGATCACTGTACAGTTGGTCCTATAAAGAACATATTTGCACATGGCCTAAGCCCCTATTTATAGTAGGCGGCATTAAACACTGGACACAGAGGACTGCTATGTGTTGCTCTGCAGTGGATCTCTTGCGTAATCTAACCGAATCGTGTAATTGATTTATGAAGCAATTGTGATGATTTTAAGAAACAAAGGCATACTTAAATCCACCTCATAATAGGAAGCTAACCTTGTCTCGGTAAAGGGTGCATTTTGTGTCCATGGTAGAGAGTGAAGTTAATTTTCAGCTCCTCTTATAGGCATAAGGTGCTAATAAGCTGGTGCTCTATACGCAGTCAAAATCCCACACACTGTACAGCTCTTTCAAGCACAACAGGGAAGCAAATGGATGAAAATCGCCCTAGTGGAAGATGAAATATGCAAAAGGCTAATCACTCACTGAAATTAGTTTTATTTCTGACTATAAACAAAGCTGAGTGATGCAGATGGGAGATAGTTACCAATTCAAAATATTAGCATGATCCAAGTGCGAGGAACAGGACATTCAAAGCACCAAAGCTTCTGTAATTTCATCCTTCTGCACCAATAAAAAGGGCTTGTCATCACATCAGTGTCCACGTAACACTTCAGTCGGATACAGTTGTGATGTATTTAGTTAATCTTCAAAACAACATACACTGTTTTGAAGATGTATGCAGTATTATCACCAGGATTGAAAGTAAATTTAGCTTCCTCTAAAAAAAGCTATTGTTAAAAGTCATATGTAGAGCAAATTCAAACCATTATGTTTAGAAGCTTTTCATTGGTATTTGGCATTTTTTGCAGTGGGTTTGCAAACGGTGGACTTGGATGAGGACCTAACGCAGAGGTGGGCAAACTACGGCCCGGGGGCCAAATGCGGCTGACCTAGCCTTTCAATCCGACCCGAAAAAACATAATGAAGCCCGATATGAAGGGTGAAATCCACAAATGTTTCTCAGACATAAAGAAAGGTAATAAATAACTGCTGCTATTTTGTTGCTTTTTAAATGTAATTATTTGAAACATTTCTATTCGCAACTTGCCTCAAAAAGTTTGCAGATACCCAACATATCTAATGGTTCGTTCCAGGCAATAGGGTAACTGGTAAATTCCCCACCTCCCCCTTGGAAAAATGCCTTGGAACGCCACTCGAACTGGTAAACACATTGTAAACTCGGAGACCTCAAGACTGCTACGAGTTTGCATACAAGATGAAGACAGTAATGGCGCCACCCAGAGGAGGAGGGCCGCTAATGATAAAACTGAAGCGAACGTTACTTTTGGTCACATCTTTCAACATATAACGTTATGTTGCATGTTTTTAATTATATCTGGTTTGGAGAAACGTTCACATAACGTTAGCATCGTATGAGCTAACAGTTGTATTCACCATGTTGTTACATATTAGTTTAAAAACGCTCTGAGGTCCTAAGTTTTAATTTTCAAGTGGGAAAGATACCAGTTACCAGTTGCCTGGAACGCACCATAAATCTCATATTTGGCTGCCTTTAGTGAACATCTCCATGGAGACGAGCTGGAGACGTCCTGCTCTCATGTTGGTTAGTAAACCATCTTTTAAGTCAGGGTTTCTGTGGGGCATTCAAAAGCATTAAGAATCATACAATGAATTATGCCTAAACCAATGCCCTAAAAGTCATTCAAAAGACATTGTATTCAACCTGCATTAAATCTAAATGTATATATTTTCTTAAGAGACAGAACCAACTCAATGACATTGCTCAACCATTTTACTGCATATTGTCAAAAACACAAAACTATTGTCTGAACTAGTTCAGCTGCAGTTTTGACTGAAATTTTACGCTCTCTTTTATTCAGAAGTTCCCTGTTGTGTCCAATTTAGTTTTCAATATTTAAAAAAATCCTCCCATTCTCCTGTTTGATCGAATGTGAATATGAAAATGAAAAATGAAACATGCCAAGATTTTATGGATTTGTGGCATAAGAAACACATCATATTTCGGCATTAAAATGGCATTTTAAAGCATTGAATTTGACTTGCTGCCCTCTGTAAAAACCCTGCAGGTATTTTTCAATGATGATAATATCTGTAATAAAATAAATGCCTATATTGTTTGGGTGGATTGTTACACAGTATGGCTTTAAGGCTGTTATGTTATCTGGAAAAATGGTCAGATTAATTCATCTCTGATAGAGGAGAGTGAATCCGTTTAAGACAAAATTAATAGCTGCCAGCTTTTAACAGGACATGATTTATTGTGGAGGTAATTTGAGATCTGAAATGATTAGAGCAAGTACAGTGAAGCACAGAGGAGCACAAGCTAAAATAACAACAGTATTTTGAGCTTTTGAGAATTGTGGATGGAACATTATCACCTGATCAATAAAAGTGAACAAAAGTTAGTTCAGTATGAGATGTTAGTAAAACAGTCACTCTTCCTTTTTCTTGTGAGCCGCAGTTTGCATATTTTACCCGAAAAGATGTTGTTATTAGACACTTCACACTGAGTCAACACTTCTTGCATAGATTATAGAGTCATTTACACTTTTGTTTTGCACCTGGTTCCGATTATAAACAACCCGATCACGAGTTCGTGTTTTGTTAGAATGACGAATCCATCCTGTTTTCTGTGAGTACAAACGGTGTCAATATTTAATATGATGTGTGAGCCAAAATGCCAGTCAAGGTGAACTGGCAAAACAGAGACACATAAAAGAACTATGGAAATAAGGGATGTATAATGACAAAGAGAGCAGTACAGTATCAACATGGTGGAAATAGCATGGCAACAAAAGAGATAATACAGTGTGCGAACAGGTTTCCAAATTATTACCACGAAAACACTAACCATGTTTCCCCATTAGGCTCTCAGTCGAGTAGGAATTCACATATTTTCTGATAATTTACATTCTTCACCCTGGTTTAAGGTTAGGGTGAGGATTACCATAATTACACATTCATGTACAACGCCATATTCATGCCATGACTCCACTGTGCTGTAATGTAAAGTGCAACCCAAAAAAATCAGAGCTGCATATATTTCCAGTGCTTTTTTTTTTTTTTTTTTTGATAAGTCAGACACAGTTTTCGCCACTATCCCATTTAAATGAAACATGAAATTCCACTTATAAATTATTCATTGTGGCTGAGAATCGGGCAGAGAACGCGGTGCTCCTGTGTTAGTAATGTGTTTGTGTTTTGGGGAGAGCAGGTGAGTCACTCCCAGCTTCAAACTAGATCTGCTCACAGTGAGTTTAAATGGATCGTAACAGTAAAGTTTTACATTGTGTGTTCTTTTTCTTTATCTTTTTAATAAAAGGCGCGTCACACAAGCTATGATTGGATTCTTTGGCACTAAATGACAAATGTTCTTTGCAGACTCTTAGAAAGCTCTATCTATAGCAAGGCTGCCCCAACAAATGTTTTGACAGCTATTCTCTGAAAAATATATTAAGAGAGCCTTTGACTGAATTGTCTCAGTAGCATTTAGCCTCTTTGCTACAACACATTCAGACATTATGTGGAGTTTGTTTATTGTGACTAAGATTGATTTTTAAAAGTTTATGCACATGCGCATTCATCTGGGGGCCAACAGAAATTGTTCATAATATTTTTCTTTCCTACTTTTTACTCTCTTCCTTTCTACCTTCCTTTCAAAAAATATTTTCCTATGTAAATATTTAGTTTATTCAACAGGATGTTATTGGGACAAGAGCAATTTGTCAAATCGAAATGCAAAGGCTTACAAGCTGTGTTTGTGCCATTTATGTGTGAGTGTGAATAAATGATCAAGGCTCTATCTGGAGGAGCTTCATCAATAATATTGAAAATATGGGAAATATCCTGGCAGGAGCATGATGATTGGATGAGGCGACTGTGGACAGAAAAACAGGGACGTCCGACCAGTAGCTGGAGAGCTTTTTACATTTCTTCATGTGCTTGTCACATTTTAGAGGAATTTGTTCTGAAGATTTGAAAAGAATCTGTATACATAAAGGTATATAGGGTGAGGTACAAGGACACGATCCAAGTCATTTTATTTCATTTTGTTGAAATATCTTGGCTACAAACCCTAGGAACCCGTCGCATAGTTACACAAGTGTCTTCGAAGCAGAAGTAGCTCTGATGGTTGTGTTTCGTAAAAGTAGCTAGATGCTGGAGACCCCGCTGTTGTGTGTGTACTTCAATTTCTGCTTGTTTTACATACAATTATAGCCTGGCCTATCACTGGGCTGATGTGCTCACTGACGGTCCAGTCGAAGGAGCCAGCTGTTTCAACTAGCAGACCCTCTTCCTCTTCTTTCACAGACACTCAGTGCTCAGCCTTTTGGGAACAGGAGCATGGATCATCAAGAGTGCACATCCGTCTCCAAAAGGCTAAAACATGCGGATAAGTGCAGCCACCATTCAAACAGACGGGGAGGAAATGTCACTGGAGAGTTTTGCCAAGGCTGAATTCACTTGAGTTTCTCCTAAAGCAGCTCAAGCAGCTTATTAATACTCATGTAAAAGGAAAGCTACCTTCATTAGTAGTGTTATAGTGCCGAGATATAACCGAGCAGAGTCAGACGTTCACGTTATTTATTCTTACAGCATTAAATAGGAGGGGCTAAAGCCCATTTTACTGCATTGACCAGAGCGTTTATGATCCAAATGTACTGTAAACACATGTAAGGCGGGCAAACACGCAAACGCAACAACATTCAATCTTGAATGGAACAGCAAGCGCACAGCAAAACACTGCAATACTGTGAACACAACACCACACATCGTGAAATAAGTCTGACTCTGCAGTATATAAAAAATATGATAGAAAACACTAGTTAGTCCGCCCTTACAGAGTGAGCTCCCGAGCACATATGAATGTGGGACAGACTTACTAAAAAACAAACACTACAAGGACAGCAGAAGTCAATGTCACTATAAAAACAAAAAAATATATAAATCAAATACAAAATACTTGAATGAACTTTCATTTTTAAACAGTTAAAATGGCTGTACCTGTGCGTCGAATCCCATACACAGTTCCCGTTCAACAGCACAGATCATAAGCACGGCTAAAACCCTTGTGCGTGCGTCCTACCTATAAAAACACAATTAAAACCTGGACACTGCCACGTACCATACCTTAACACATAATGAACAATCTGAAACACTCACCAAACAATGAATCACAAACAATCATGGCGTGGGCCCAGCAAATGTCCTGGCCTCCCACGGAAACTGGTACCTAGCAGGGAAACGCTAAACTTCCTATTTAACACAGTTCCGGTGGGTGAGCAGCGAAACCGTGAGGTAACAGTAGCCTGTCTGGGATTCTCAAATATTCACAAATCTGACTGAAATTAATCACAATCAATCGTAATTGATTCAAACCAGTTAATCGTGATTATCCACAAAATGACATGTAAAATTGTAAAGCCTGCGATAAAGATATTAGTTTTTAATTTAATCATAGTGACTTTCTTTTCATTGATCTACAATTTCTCCATTGTGAGATCAATAAAGGCTATCTTATCTTATCTTATCTTATCTTATCTTATCTTATCTTATCTTATCTTATCTTATCAAACAAAGCTGAAAGAAAACACGCTCATTCGGCATGTTGGAGTAAACATAAGCCTGTTTTAGTCACATAATCACTAATGTCTGACCGACCAGAGCTCGGCCGCTGATACACAACAGCAAACACAGAAGGCAAAAGCTAGAAGAACGCACTACAACTGGTCTTACATCTTTCAGCAGCAGAAAATGGCCAAACAATGCATTTACCAAACGCAAAATGATTTCAGAACAGATCCAGCGCTTGTCACCGTTTGAGGAATCACAAAGTAAATAATCATCTCTGCACTTACCTACATTGTCGTGAACGTCAAGTGAGTCGTCAAAAATTTTAATATATCTGTAAAATGAAGCTTCTGCGCAAATTCAATCTGGAAGACCTCCACTCATTCAATGCCTCATGGCTGGAGCTCCTCACAATCATCCAATCACAGCCCTATCTCAAGCCACACCCACATGCCTATCTCCACAGCTGCACAGTCCTGCTTCAGCCATTCATTGCCCATTGCTCTTTTTAAGCTTCCTCGTCCATAACTTGGCCATTTCCCAGCTGTGCTGCGACCCTCCTCCCCCCCTCCTCCGCTTGGCTTCTCCCCGGCTCTGCTCGTCATTGTCAACTGGCCGCCCCAGGTCCCTCCTCTGCCTCCGGAGAAAGACTCATTCATCATTGCAGTGTATTTCATATAGTTAAATCAATCTTCCACCAGGGTCTGAGCCCCAATTATGATTCATGTCCAATAAAAAACTCCTAACGCCACTCTGTTTGTGTGAATCTTTTCAGGTTGAAATCCAATCGTGTGAGCATTTGTTCCAGTTTTGGGAAGACAGAACAACAATAAGACCATGTGGTACTTAAAGGAATAGGCCACCGTTTTTACATACTGAGATATGTTCTTACCTTAGCTTTGATGAGTTCTTTAGGACCTGTCTGATCTTCACCCGTGCCTTCAGTCACGTAAACACAGCGCAGACGGCGTTAGCATTTAGCCTCTCCCCCTCTCCTCTATAGCTCCAAAACAGGTCAAGATAGAAGCTACCAAGCTCTTGCACATTTTCCCTATTTAAATATGGTTATGTGAAGTGTTCCACTACAAAGTATAATTACACAAAATTAAACAATGTGGATTTTCTAAGCGGATAAAAGGGGGAACTATATTGTAAGGTGTGATAATACCAGGAGTAGTTCGAAATCCGCGCAGTAATCTTCACTTTACTGCGCAGTAATCTTCACTTTACTGTGCAGTTGCCAAATTACTCCTGGTATTATTACGCCTTACAATATAGTCCCCCCTTTTATCCACTTAGAAAATCCACATTGTTTAATTTTGTGTAATTATACTTTGTAGTGGAAAACTTTACGTAACCATAATTATTTAAATAGGGAAAACGTGGAAGAGCTTGGTAGCTTCTATCTTGACCTGTTTTGGAGCTATAGTGGAGAGAGGGAGAGGCTAAATGCTAACGCCGTCTGCGCTGTGTTTACGTGATTGAAGGCACGGGTGAAGATCAGACAGGTCCTAAAGAACTCGTCAAAGCTAAGGTAAGAAAATATTATATCAGTATGTAAAAACGGTGGCCTATTCCTTTAAATCAATGAACGTGTAAGGACACCCGCCCAGCACCTCCTCTGATTGGTCCCTTGTGCAGTCAATCTCTCAAGAGGAAAAAGTAATTAATTACATAAAAAACTGAAAAATCTGAAAAATCGAAGGCATTACTAACAGTGTTGTTTGTAAAAGATGTTATTCCCAACATTGCTCACAATTTCTATAAGTGACAAGCAGACTGCCTTTCCCAGTTTCCAGTGTGTGGAAATTAGCTCACCTACCTTTAAGGACAGGCCGGGCCTCTGCTCCTCGTACCTCGTTTAAGGACAGGCTGTGCCTCTTCTCCTTGTACCTCTTCTAAGGACAGTTCCGGGCCTCTGCTCCTCGTACCTAAGGACAGGCCGGGCCTCTGCTCCTTGAACCTCTTCTATGGACAGGCCGGGCCTCTGCTCCTCGTACCTCTTCTATGGACAGGCCGGGCCTCTGCTCCTCGTACCTCTTCTAAGGACAGGCTGTGCCTCTGCTCCTCGTACCTCTTCTAAGGAGAGGCCGGGCCTCTGCTCCTCGTACCTCGTCTAAGGACAGGCCATGCCTCGGCTCCTCGTACTTCTTCTAAGGACAGGCCGGGCCTCTGCTCCTCATACGTCGTCTAAGGACAGGCCGTGCCTCTGCTCCTCGTACCTCGTCTACGGACAGGTTGTGCCTCTGCTCCTTGAACCTCTTCTAAGGACAGGCCGTGCCTCTGCTCCTTGAACCTCTTCTAAGGACAGGCCGTGCCTCTGCTCCTTGAACCTCTTCTAAGGACAGGCCGTGCCTCTGCTCCTCGTACCTCGTCTAAGGACAGGCCGTGCCTCTGCTCCTCGTACCTCGTCTACGGACAGGTTGTGCCTCTGCTCCTCGTACCTCGTCTAAGGACAGGCCGGGCCTCTGCTCCTCGTACCTCGTCTACGGACAGGTTGTGCCTCTGCTCCTCGTACCTCGTCTAAGGACAGGCCGGGCCTCTGCTCCTCGTACCTCGTCTAAGGACAGGCCGGGCCTCTGCTCCTCGTACCTCGTCTAAGGACAGGCCGGGCCTCTGCTCCTCGTACCTCGTCTAAGGACAGGCCGTGCCTCTGCTCCTCGTCTAAGGACAGGCCATGCCTCTGCTCTTCGTACCTCTTCTAAGGACAGGCCGTGCCTCTTCTCCTTGTACCTCTTCTAAGGACAGGCCGTGCCTCTTCTCCTTAGAAGAAGTACGAGGTGCAGAGGCACGGCCTGTCCTTAGAAGAGGCAGTGCCTCTATGGAGCGTATAGTGTTTTCTTTCAGGTCAGCAGAACACTGCTGTGGAGTAAAACGACTCATTCATAAACATAATTTTGTTGTTGTTGCTGCAGTGTTGCAGCATTGAATTTCACGCATTCTCCTCTTTCCTCTCTGCGCTGCGCCTCCACAGTGCAGGTAGCAGTTCAACACATGAACAACATGCGTAGTTACACCTGCAGTTACACATGCAGTTAGAGGCGTGCGCATGAGGAAGGCGCTAGCACATGAGCGTTTATAGTGTTAGTTACTCATTGTTTTCCTTATAGTGTTTTGCTTTGCCGTGTCACTACAGTAGCTGCCCTCAGCAGATATATGCCCCGGAAACATATTAACAAACGGGGCTTTGAAAGGGGGAAATTTATCGCAAATTAATTTATTTTATTATTGTACACTTTTACACAATGTGCTATGAAACCTGCCACAACTGCAGCTTGAGTGGAAGCCTGGGTACTGTTTGATTTTCGTGCAGCAGAGTTACTTACTTTACCACTATATTGTAAATGAGGCTTTTGTGAACACACAAAAATCAAAAAGACTATTCGCAATGTTCTAATAGAGAACTCAAAATAGAGTGTAAGCGTCTAAATCAACACAATATATTTCAATGGCGGTTTGCCCAGCTTAATTTCATCATCTGACAAAATTGTGCATTGACTGAATTTTTCTATTCTAGATGGGTAGTTTTGGAAGAGCTACTACCTCCAACTTTCCCAGCTTGAAAACGGGAGACATTGGGTACTGTTACTTTAACTATTCTGTACTATGCCACAACATGACCATCTTGACTTTACTGGTACACTATTACTTAAAAACATCGAGTCACAGCCCCCTCCCTCTTTGTGTGGGTGAGTGTCAAAGGTCATGGCAATATGAAAGGTTGACCAAGACACCCACATACTACACATGCCTTATTTGAGCGTGACACCCGCCTATACAGGGCCACTGTAATAAACATGATTATTCACAGTTACTGATGACTCACTGCTGTGTTGCCCCGCTGCTGCGTCTGTCCTCTGGATAATTCACAGCACTTTTGTCATCAAAATTACAGTGAACCCGCAAACACGGCACTAACTACCAACATATTTTTAACTCTCATGGCTCTTAATCCAGCCGCACTGGAGGGAGGCCATATCAATCTGTACTCAAGCCATGTTACTTCAAAATAGTATCATGAACAAATTCCTGTGACACTTTCAGTACCGCTGTCTCTGCGACTGCTTCTGCTATATTTAAAAGAATGTTAAAAAAAAGTCAAAATTTATGGCTTTTTACATCTTGATGCTTTTATATTAGTTACTGTGTATGTGCAGCACTTTGAAATCAGTCTTTTTTTTTTTTGATGAAATGCGCTATTCATGTAAATATGAAATAATATATGCACTGGATTATTATATATATTATATATATATTATATGAATATTATGCATTTTATGTCTTTGGGTTCAACATAGGACATCTAAAATTAAATGTTCAACAATTTGGACAAAAATATTGGGGGGGGGGGGGGGGGGGGGGGGGGGGGGCTATTGCGCGATGCCCAATAGGCCTATTTTGAGCACATATACAATAGGCTATATGCACAGTTTCCCCACGTGACGTCTTCCTGGACAGTCAGCCAGACGCAGCACTTCCTGTCGCTGGTCGTTTACGTTCACAATTAGCAGGTTCCCACACAAAAATAGCGATAGCTCAGGATATGGTTAAGGACAACGAGTTACTGATGGACAGTCACAGCAACGTATTACAAACATCATGTTCGCTGTGAATCCAGCACCCAAAGGAAACGCCAGCTGTCGTAAGGTAGGAGCTTTTATCTTAGAGCTAAAGGCTAGTGTTGAAAAATGATAATATAACATGTAAACAAGTAAATATTATTTAAACTACTAACAGGACGATTCTGTTTTGCGCAGGCTCGTTCAAAACTTTGCGCTAGTTTTATTTTTTATTTTGTAAGCCGCGTTAGCTTCAAGACAAAAACATCCACCGTTATGAACACAGAGGTTTCCTCCAGTGAAGTCGTTGCGTCTCACGTAATATTTTTTAACCTGCTCCAGCCACATCCGAACTTTTACTCGCTGTCCTTTACCAAATCTTAAGCTATTGCTTAATTTCTGTGGGACCTGCTAATTTTTAATGGGAACAGATAACAGACAGGAAGGACAGCCTCTGGCTGACTGTCCAGGCGGAAATCACGTGGGGTCACTGTGCATATAGCCCATAACAGCATGCACTAATGTTGCCAACCCTTTTGAAATGAAGGCAACTTACTTATTAGATCTAAACACAAAGCATTTCACCCATTTGACACCATGCACTATTGGTAAGTTGAGAAATAGGAGCATGATCGGTATTTATGACAGTTAAATTACTTTTGTGACGTAGCAACATGTGATCTGGAATTTATTCTATCACTGATGGCTCTAGTGTTGCATTTTGGACCTCTGGGTGAGACCAGGGACAGTCAACAAAGATTTCCCTGGAAAATAATTCATCTGTGCAAATGTGTTTCCAGCAGCCTATTATGATCAAGAGCAATCAACACCCATCTACGCTCAGACACATGGCATTATGGGAACACATTATTAGACCTCAGAGCCAAGTCTGTCGCTACACTCGCTACACTGAAGTGAATCTCAGGAGCACGTTGTGAAGTTATGGCATCAGCAGCGACAGCGGAAATGACAGTAGAAATGGTGTAAAAGACACTTTAGTAATGGAGTTAATAACTTGGGCTGTAAGAACAGGAACTGTTATAAAAAGAAATGTATGGGTTTCAGTCACTTTTTTGCTCTACTATTCCATTTTCGCTATGGCAACAGTCTTAATTTTACATCACATCAGGAATATGATGTTAAAATATCTGATGGAGGGTTGGAACCTACAGTATACTGTACATCATTGTACCATAGGGGCAAAACCTTGTGATTTCTACCTTATAATTATGGATTTTCCTCAACTCTAACATTATACAGTACTTATGTATATTTGATATGGAGGGTCCGCCTGATCCCATCAGATCTCGGAAGCTAATCCGGGTAGGGCCTAATTAGTACCTGAATGGGAGACCTACAGGGAATACCACATAGCCCGGGTGAAGGTGTAATGATAATAATAAGAACAACAACCTTGAAATCTCTATATGGAAAATCAATGGGAATTTAGTCTCTGTTTGTTGAGTTTTAGTTTATTTATTTAAAAGGAATCATGTACAGTTATAACATAAATGTCGCCATTTGATGCATTGTACCAGAGTTAGCCTGAGGCTAATTTACATCTGCAGTCTCTGGCAGGGAACGGACAACCCATAACAAAAGACAAGACGAGATTCACAAGACAAGGTGTTGACCAAGAAAGACAAACCACATACAACACTACAGATTCAATATTTGTATTTATTTATTTATTGGTTTATTTGGTCGGGATGCTAATGAACATACATGGGTCTCATGCATGTAAACACGCCACGCAGGATTGTAACCTTGGGCTAATTTCCATCTGTCGTCCCCCATGCGCACTCTCAAACACTCTCTCATTCAGCCTGGCCTATTGTTCATGTTTTTAGTGTTATGGGAAACTGGAGCACCCAGAGGAAACCTACGTAGACACAGGAAAAACATACAAACTCCACACAGAAACAGAAACCTTCGAGGTGTTAAGCACGAGCGCTAACTGCTGTACTACCGTGCCGGCCTTGGCCAAGACACATCAACGACACGAACACAAACAAAGTCAGAACCATAGTGTGTGCAATGCTGGCTACTTTTGAGATGTTTTAGAGTTCAGTTTTCAGTAAATTTAGTTTTTCTTCTGCCTTAATTTGTTTGTTACTTTTAGTGACACATTTTAAAGAGTTATTTTTCTAAAAGCCAATAGTTTGAGAGATGATTTCACACAAGGTTGTCTGTACACAGCCAAGGTTTACTTAACAAATGATTGGATATTAAAAATTTAAACGGCACAAACAACTTCAGGGCTCAATTATGAGTGCCCTTTATTGCTTTTTTATGATACTGTATGTACTGCAGATGTACACTGGTCTCAACCCAAGCTAACCAACTGAGACAAGAGCACACTGAAGTGGCAAATAAACAATTACCTTCAGGCTCAACCAGATCATATTGCCAAAAACGTCATCAATCGGATGTTGAAACATAAAGCTTTAAATTATTTTTAGAAGAGTTTTTAAAAGGTTAAATTTGTCATATGAAGTATGAGGGACACATGAAGAATTCCATATTAAGGCTGAAGTAAAGCCAGATTAACAATGCTGTGAAATGAGTGTGACCTGTCACACGCATGCACATCCATATTGAGTTGGAGGAGTCAAAGCATCAAATGCAGATGTTTTGACCTGGTTTGTGGCTAATACATTTCTTTCAGGGCCTACTAAAACTGATACAAGCGTCTTCATTTTCAACAAAAAGAAAATGTTAAATCATATTTTCAGTTCAATGTTTGTGGATTATTATTATTTTCATTATTGGCTGGCATTTTAAAGAATAATTAAATATGGTATGGCATAACAAGCACCTTATCTTGTGTTTGTACGTCAATTCCTGAAATACCTTTTGGATAAGCCAACATTTTGCAACTTTTTCCCTAATTCTGAAAAAAGAAAAAAAAACTGACAATTTTAATCCTGACTGCATAAAATATGTCTGAAACTGACTCCGGCGCACTTGGCAGCACGGACTCACACCTTACTTTGCTATGCAAATTGAGAACATTTGGCGAGAGCATTCGAAAAGCAAAATTAGAATTTTTGTAGCATTTTGCATACTGTGCTTCTTTGTGATTACTCAATATAAAAGTCACGAAACCCTCTTCGTTACTACTGTTGTCTCTCAGTGTGACGGACAGCTCAGGAGGATGTGTGCTCGGTGACAGGGGCAGGCTGAGGCAGAAAGGGCATTAGGAGAGAGGCGCTGCAGAGTATAATGAGAGACTCGTGTGATGATGGACATGCCTGTGGGCGCATTGAGGACACTGTTCTCCAGCACTACACATCAACGCACCTGTTTAGAGCTGCCTCCTCTGTTAGCCATTAATGTGGCTAAAGATGTATTTAGCATAAAGAGAGAACTCAATGATATCCTGTCAAAGCTGCATTTAGTAATACATCCATAAAACATATGCAGAGAGTGTTGTTTATGTCACGCTTCCAGATGTCCCTCCTGTTGGCAAAGCTTCCAATAGCCTCAAATCGTGAGGGAGACTTTATCAAGGGATTTTTCATGCAGTATAGGAGTCTGACACTATATGCCCTGTTTGAATAAAGCTTCCGCAGTACATCTGTACCGGTTTATGTTGAGAGCTCCAGGGATAATTTATCATATACAGATGTCTGTCTGTACGTCCACAACACTGACAACTAGCAGAATCATGTAATCAACACAAAAACACAAAGAAACTGGTTTAATGATTTGTTTGAGGACCCCACCCCTCCACTCCTTTCTTTTGGGTTAGCGAGACACGTTAATACATTTTGGAGACACATAATCTTAATGTCCTTCCATAATTGAATAGTCATTAGCACAGTATGATTACAGATTATATGATTATTACTGTACTAAAACAACGAGTTACAAGTTAGATAAAGGCTTCCGAGTGAGATCAAGACAAAAACTCCACATTTGGTGCTCTTTTTGTGGGCGGAAATACAAGTAGCAGAGCCTACCATTGTGATGGGGTCCAATATATAGTGGCACAGTGGGTTCTCTGAGTTCCTCTTAGAACATGCACAATAGGGCTCTTCTATTGTGCATGTTCTATTCAGTGGGACTTTATATGTAAATGTTATGAATGTAATTGTGCATGTTCTTTCTAAATCACTGACTTTCCACAGTGTCTGATGTATACCACTGTTATGATGAAAACATTGTGAATTAGCAAACACGTGGGTGTCAGTGGGACGATAGTAAGGCAAACTGTAAGATGTCACAGTGGAAAACAAACATCTCGTTGAGCTTGGAGCCAAACGGTGCTGGTGCTCATGAGCAGCAGGTGTGTTTGAGTGGGTAGAGGACACATTCACATCGAGAGCCAGTGCAGAACACAAAACACGGTCCATCTCATCTGTATGCTAAAGCCGACTATCGCGTGTGCGTTACAAAGTCTGTCACGGTAATACCTCCATATATCACGTCTTCATCCAAACTCCATTGTGTCTTCTTGTGCAACGATTGGCTTTCCGCCCCCTCCAAAGCTGATGTGATTTTGCCCTAAGAATAATCCCATTTGCCTTGAGACAGAAGGCTCATCTTTCATATCAGTGCCGGTGCTAAATTAGCCAAAAACCCAGGCACGGAAAATGGACTCGATGGCCCATATTTATGCTTGAATTGGGTTATGTAGCTTGCAACAACACAAATGGGGGAGAGTGGAGACATATAGGTATATCCTCTCTAGGCTGTCCCCGGCGATTCAGGAACAAGCAAGTGTATACATTAAACACTGCCGCATAGGGAGGAATATGGGTGAGAAGGACCCCTGGGACTCGATGTACGAAACTAGTTTAGCATCCATGGCGTTATCAGAGCGTCTGCTTATGATTTTTGCATCATGAAGAATGAAGGAATGCAAAGTGACCAGAAAGGAATGATAGAATGTTTTTGTTGTTTGTGTGCAAGGCCCGTATAGTTGCTGGAATGCACTTCAGTAAAAAGAATATGTTTACTGTAGAGCAGGGAGAAGTCCGTTGATTAAGTGGAGAACCAGGGAAAATGTTCTCCGCTAAAATCTGATTTGTGATTTGTGTAAAATGTCCAATGTTTATTTGCGCCAACATTTCATCAACACTGTTTCTCTGCACAGCCTAAAAACAGCGTTGTGTCCGTGTAGAACTGATTTTCTGTTGACGTCTCCAGTCCTATGTAAACTAATTTGAGTGAAGGGGAAGGCACAAATCATGGCGGCGCCCACGCAAACTTCCGGAATCCGGTGAATAAAAAACTTGATCTACGATTAGATTTGATATATTTGTTGTTTTTAGTTAAAGTGCATCAACAAACCCAAAAATAACAAAAGCAGTGACTGTAAAAAGCTTAAAAAGTCACTGTGCAGTTCTTAAGATTTTGAAACATTCAAATTATTAATACTAAAAAAACAAAAAAAGCAATACAGTATGTTCTAAGGTGTTTATGTTCGAAATGAATTGTATTATAGTTGTCTTCTTTTATTATGTATAGCCTTACTCTTAGAAAGAAAAGAAATCTGGGGCGAAGGTGGTGCAGATGGTAGAGCGGGTCGTCTCATGATCAGAAGTTCAGGGGGGGATTCAAATCCTGCCTCCTGAAGGGGCACGCTGTTGTTGTGTCCTTGGGTAAGCACACTTCACCCTCTTTGCCTCCAGTGTCTGGTGTATGAATGAGAGTGTGAATGGGTGAGTGGATCCTTGCTGGAAAAGTGCTATATAAGTTGAGACCATTTACCATTTACCAAAACAAATATGTGTGAGTAAAGGAAATTAGGGTAACCAGCTGAATGTATGTAATGTGCCCGAGTGAGTGAAGCAGCTATCATAACTCTTGGGAGCATTCCTTACGCATTCCAAGGCTTCAATTTAATTTCAGGAAATTTGGGAGCCGAGCCAGAACGGATTGAAGAGCTTACATTTCTTTCGTATCCGCCGCTATTGCCAAACTACAACCAGCAAATGCGCCGCAAATGCTTGGCGTCACCTACAACACCAGCCTCCCCCGCTCGCTGAATGGTAGGTTGAAATTCAACCGATGTAACGCGGCCACTGAGATCAGACCCAGACGTACATGTAGGGAAATGATAATTGACCAGAGTTTACGGATGGCTAAGGCCAGGCTACACTCACTGTGACTCCGGCTGACACTGTGGCCAGGCACAGAAACGGCACTTGCGAGAACAGTTTCTAAGATCACTGAGGCCATTAAATCCGGACTTTCACCGGATTTAATGTGAGCCCGGCGTAAAGCATTTCACCACAGACCGTCGGTGGTTTGAATCCCGGCTCAGACACTGACTACATATGACTACACGCGCTGCTTACCACCAGTGAATGAATAATGACTGCAGTGAGACTCAACACAAATGTAAGCCATTATAATCGCAAAGTATGATCATCTATAAATCCCTCTGTAATTTAATTGAATATAATATCTGGAAAATGCCTTATTATATTATATTATTATATGAGTTCACTCCTATTACAGGATTTCATTAAACCAAAGACTGCGAGTGAGATGTGTACCAGGGCCACAGCTCGGGGGGAGCAAACAGACTGCATTCGGACAGACTGGGCTCTCACTCAAAGGCACCAAGTACTGAGTCATCGTCTCAACATCTAAAACAGTGGCTTAGGAGACAGACAGACAGACAGACAGACAGACAGACAGACAGACAGACAGACAGACGTGACATTACAAAGCAATTGCAAAAACGTGTGTGGTCCCTTTTCAAAACTTTATTTTTCAACTGCTTGTTATGAATCTGAAATAACCAAACCCAGCTCGTTCATTGCCTCCCGCAGCGTGGCCCTTTAGAAGAGCGAGTACACCCACAAATTCAATCAAACACTCCTCCGGGACTATTACATTCTTACACATTTGTGTGGCCAAACGGATAATGCAACTGTTCAATAGAAATCAGGTGAGAAAAACAAATATCCCTCTGTGTTTCTAATGGGAAAATTCTGGCTGTGGTTGGACTTTGGCACCGCTCCCGATTGTTCTTGTTGCTGAAATGATAAGAGGGATTTGTAGTGCATTACTGAATTCATAAACAAGGCTATTGGCAGTGGCAGCCCTCCAAACCAAATAATGGTATCTGAAGCTTGCTGATTCCTGCCTCTGCTTTTTTCGCTTTTAAACTACGTTGGCAAATTTACGGCATCCCTCCCTCCCTCAAAGGTCAGCCTTAAAGTCTTCTCGGGCTAGTCAGTTGGAAGCCGCGTTATTTACTCGCGCTTTATAGGCCAGGGCTGATCAATACTTTTAGTCCATGCGTGTTCGCTGGGCTGTTCATGTGTGCTCTCATTTACTATGTATGAGAGCTAGTGCACGTGGGAGTTTGGAGGTACCGGCGAGCATTTTGATCTCGTTTTCAGTGAGGCTCTACACATGGAATTCCTCCTGCCTTCCAGCGAGTAATAAGGGAATCTGGAGCTTTAAAGTAGGGCTCTCTCATCCGTAGCTCATGTATGTCAAGATAAGGGAATCGGCACACAGAAGAAGCCGTACTTCAGCCACACAAAATTACCCTGGAATGGCATTGGACGGATCAGACTTTTGTTGTGATTGATAAACTTCTGAAATCACTACGTTATATGTTTAACTATTCACTACTATTCCATTGGTTCATTGATGTCAGTTACTGATGGAGATGAAGACTTGCCTCACAAGCCATGATCTTTCCCCAACACCATTTCAATATGAACACTTCTGCTGTTGACTTAGCCACTGCTGTTTCAACATTGTTGGTGTTACAACTATACTCATTGAGATAATTTACTAAAATGACAAAAACGCCTTGCAGCTAGTACTGACTGAGTCATTTTCTTTGCAGAGGAGCTCAGTCTGGTCCCTCAGCGCTTCACAGTCATTTGTTGCTTGTGCTATTGTTAAAGGTTTACTGCACAGACCAGTGGTTTTCAACTGCATTGGGAATCATTTTACAACTTAGACTTGCATAATATAATGTAAAATACAGTCTTACCTCAACAAATTGTTGTTGAATATGCATTAAATAAGCCAAAAAAGCTACAATATAAACCCAGTAACAGCCATTTTAACAGACTCATAGTGATTCTATACTTTATCTGTACATAAATATTTAAATAAATGTTTTCTGCGACCCACTGAAGACCCACCCGCTGAGAATCACTGGTATTGACTAGGGATGTCATGGTTACCGATATGGCGGTAAACCCTGACCCTAAATTTTTTTAAACATATGATCTCGGTGGATTTCCGCACCCTCGGTGTAGGCAAAGTGAGCCTTACCAGCCGCCGTCTCATCTGCTGAAGTTGCCACGCAGACGCACTTTGTAGTTTTCAACCAAAACAAAACTTTCTCAAAGCTGGAATCATGTCCAAAGGAGGAGACGACAGCACCCAGGACATCTATCAGCCTTACAAAAGGAGTCTGAAGTCTGGGTATTTTAAGAATGTCGAGGGACAGTTGACAGAAGACAGCTACCCCATTTGCAGAATGTGCAGGAAAAAAGGAAAAACCTGCATCTTGAAATGGCACAATGCATTACCAGGCTCCCAGATTGCAAGAGATTCACTCTCGCCACATTATTATGAATTTGACAATGATTATGATCTAATGACATTTCCCCAAATCTGCAAAGCTCACTGGAAGGACATAAACTGAGGGGCAATATTTTGCAGATATAGAAGGTTTATTTAGTTGTCTGAAAATATCATAATAGTTTCAGGCACCATAATTAGTGCATGTAATACCCGGACTATCAATGCTTTCTGAACATATTCAACATACATTTAAAAAAAATACCATGATAATGCCGATAATTTTGGTCACAATAACTGTCAGGATAAATTTTCATACCATGACAACCCTTGTATAGATGATAGTGAGTGTCTGTAAACGCTTCATGCTGTGATCTGCTGAAAAACACAGATAGGGTAATGCTACATTAATCCTATAATAATATCAACAATGAATTGGTTTTATATAGCACTTTTCTGGACTCTCACATTCACACCTTACATTGCAATTGTTCATTCACTCCATACTCCTTACCTTATTACCTTGTTAGCGCAAAAGTAAAAAAACATCGTAGCACAAACTGAGGCCACTGCTAATGACCCAGTCAGAGCGTTCATAGTTTGCGAGAATGTTCAAAATGCTCTTTTTAGCCTAGTTTCACCACACATTATATCAGTAAAGAGCTAAGTTATAAAATCATCCATGTTAAATGAGTGCCTGATATATCCGCAGTGGCTTTTTATCCAGCGCTTAATTCTTGGATCAGTTGTGGTTTTAATATTTTTGGTATTTGCAAATTCATGATTAGTTCGTCCTTGCATGTGAGCAGGATTTTAAAAAGATTAAATGATTCAGCCTTTGTTGGACTTGCTATTTGCTGAGCTTTAGCTGCGGCGGGGCTGGAAATCCAATGCAAAACGTGACAAAAAGACATCTTCCCTGCATAGGCAACAGTGGGCAGGTAGAAGGAGGTGGCATGGCTGTGCATACTGATAAAGCAATCATCCATTTTCTCTGAGCAGAGAGGGTCCAAGCTTCTGGTGGGACAACATCTGGTGCTCTCGCTGCGTTTTGTACCAGTCTTTTGTTTATTTCCGAGGGACTTAGCATGAGGAAATACTGACATCAATCTCCCACAACAAGCGAGGGACAAATGCAAACAGATCAAAGTGCTTTTCATTGGGCATTTGTCTTGGGTTTACGCGCCCATGTCCTCAAAGTGGTCAGCCCTGCATGTGGAACTCATGGAAACGAGACTGTGGCCCTTGTCCTTGATTTTAAAGCAGGTCACAGTGTCGGAAGTTGATTGGAGCAAGCCACCGGATGTTTATGCAACAATATAAGTCTGCATAATCATCATTGCCAGCGTTGACAGTGCAAGTGATGAAAAAAAAAAGTTGGAAAGTCAAAGACGTAACTTAACATGGAGTTGGATGTGGAGAAAATGTGACAAAAAGGCTTCAGATGGGATTGTTGAGGGTTTTTTTGTGATAGCTGTGATCTACCCCCCTCACACATGGCGTCGGTCCAGGGCTCCACAGTAGTTGTTCTCACAGGATTTTAACCATCCTGCGGGAATTACATGATAAACAGCCTTGGCTTTTTCTGGCACTCCCCGAGTCAGACAACTCTTCGAAATAAAGTCTGTCCCCTTCCTCTTGTTTTTCTTTCAATAATTCTCAAGTGCGATTAATCCCAGAATTAAGTTTTATCAATAAATCTCAATGTAAATACATTCAGAAATGTAAATGTTGTCCATACACAGAATCGTCATATGTTCATGAATATATTGGTAAGTAAATGGTTCACTCCATAAAAACACGTTTTAATTTAGGTCTGACAGCAGTATATTGTTTAACTTTTTCATACGTCATGAAAAACAAAGAAAAATGTATGTACTTGTAAACATGAGCCAAAACAATGACCCTTCCTTGAAATTATAAATAAAGATACATTAATTGTACCACTGTGTTTTTTCTGTCATAGCCAGTGGTGGTTAAGGCTGGTGCCACGTACGGGACACTGTTACAAAAGCATTGTTTGGGTTCAAGTCCGACAACGACAATTTACTGAATGTCTCTTCACTCTTCACACCCTTGTGCTATCCGGTGTAATAAAGGCGATGGGGCAAACACCCTCTTTCACAATGTCATCCCTGATCATGACAGTTTCCAGTTCAATTTCCCTTGCATACGGCATATATTATTTAAAGACCCTATACTTGATTTTTCAAACTGTGAAAGAGGAAGCCACTAAATTGAAGTTAACTGTTAGTTAAGGTACAAACTCATCTTCCCAACATATTAGTAGCATCCCAGTTCTTCACAAGGGCATGTTTATAGGCACATTTCACAACTTGGTCACTTTCTCAAGAATGCTAGAAAACTAGTGTTGCTAGTTCAGAGGTCTCCAACCTTGTTTACCAGGCGAGCTACTTTTACACAACATGAACATCAGAGAGCAACTTATGCTTTAAAAACACTTGTGTAAAATGCAACTTCGGTAGAGTTTTCGCAGAAGAACTACTTGCCAAGATAGTATTTCAAAGAAAGTGACTTGAATTTAGTCCTTGTACTTCGCAATATTGAACCAACTGTTCGCAGATTGTGTTCAGCATGTTCAAAACAAACAGAAAATGCATCTAAAATCAAGCGTGTAGAGATGTAGAAAGTCTTTGGCGAGCTACCTGGTAGCTCCCGAGCTTCTGGTTGGAGATCCCTATTTCATGAAATTGATACAAATGTTCTATAATTATATCGAAGGTTTTTTCCCCCACAAATGTCTGAGTTTACAATAAGGAAGACAAAACACTTTTCATTCCATAGCCCTATGACATACGGCTACAGTCCATCCGGACTAGAACCTCCCTCCACATGAACAGCATTTTCCCCTCTGCCTTCAGACGCATGAACACTAATGTGTTTCTCGCTCTGTACCCAGAAGCAATGGTTCACTCAAAGATTGTTGATACAGTATGCTGTTTTTTGATAATAATATGGAGAGGTTACAGTTCAAATTGCCAGGTAAGAGTTGGTCAAATGGTGCTTGTATTTATCCCAAACACAAATAAAAAATTTTTTTAAAGGTCCTATATCATGCAAAATCGACTTTTTGGAGCTTTTAGCCATGTTGTTATGCTATTTCCTTATCAAAAACACCCCCAGAATGGTTTGTGGCTTCATTCACGCAGCTCTCAGCAAACCTCCTGAATCCTGCTCTCTGAGCAGCTGCTCCACCCTCTCCTGGTGAACGACTGAGTGTTCAGTTGTGTCGTAACAGCGGAACGGAAGTGCTCGACGTCTGTAATGTAATGTCTTAATTCTATGCTTACGGCCTGATTTTAATTTGTAAAACAGCGTTTTCATTATTTCTGTCGTAAGAGAGAAACAAAGAGAAAAAAAAAGTGAAGGGAAAAAAAAATAAAAAAGGATGTGCCCGAGGTGCTTCCAGGTCAGCTGTGGCCAAAACAAACGCACCCCTGAGCGTCTGAACAGATCAGTCATGTTTGCGCTGCAGCTGAAGATGGAGCTCGTTGCAACTTATTCTGGACATCTGTTCTCTATTCTTACCTAACGATAATGTCACGGACGGAGAAAAAGAAGCGCGTTTGGCTACGAGGACTTTATTCAACCTTTTTCAAGAAGAGGCCACTCTCTCAGAAGCTGTTTTTTTTCTCCGGGATTCAGCGACTATCACCAAAATATTGTTTTTCTGTGACTGTCTCTGATGGATGTTTGATGAACCTTCGCCAGAACCAAAGTGGATTAACTTTTATAACCAACGCAAGTCCCATAATGTAAACAACGATGGAGCAGAGGGTGAGTCAATCCAAACGCGGGTTAGCTTGTGTGTTAGCATATTAGCATGTGTGTTAGCCATTTATGAAGCTGTGTTGCAGATGTCAACTCTGTATAACTGCATCGTGAAGTAACTTCACTTATTGTTGTTTATTTATATTACGGTAAAGTATGTGCGGAGAGAGGGGGCGGAGTTAACTGAATCGAAGCGTTTTGTCTTCCGGGTTTGAAAAATACCTCCAAAAAACACTTATATTTATCACAAAAATGAGTGCTCCATAATGGTAGAGGTACAATATATCATATACATGCCTATACTTAACTTTGGAATGGCTAAAATAGCATGATATAGCTCCTTTAAATAATTTTATAACTTCTTTAACGTTCTGTCCCTTTTAATTTCCTTGCACTTAACATTTTCCACTTGGTCATCTTGGTCCCCCGGTGCAGTTTGTGACCTCTCCTCCCCTGTGAGCGCTGCACTAAGTGGGAACACTGCACAAATATGAAAAACAAGCCTCAGACGACACAAGGCAGTGGGACGAGAGCTGCCGCTGTCCCAGATAAGACACACGCTCTGGTCCATAGCACCTTCACGACCACTGCAGTGGTAGACAACGAAGCAACAGGTGTTAATACACCAAGTCTAAATTTAAATCATGAGATGTTTGAAGGGAGTTCATTTGCTGTAACAACCACCCTTTGATAGTACAGTAAATACTGTACAAGGGAGGTCTACAGGGGTGCAAACTCATTTTAAAATGTTTGCTTCAGTTTAAGTTATACAACAATCTGACGGGGATCTCTATTTGCACCCCTTTGAGACTTAAATGCGCCCCAGTCCGACTACTTAACAGCCGCCGCCGGTACCTGGGAACTGGGATCAGAACCTCTAACCTTTGGATCAGTGGGAGAACGTTCTGTGCCCTATTCTTACAGCTTCAGATTGTATCAATTTAAAGACTCCACAAATGGTCGCTAGACCTGTCAAAGATGTATTTATTGTTTTCATTATCAACCTTTATGTCAGGCAATGTGAACTATACAGTCTAAAGTCTCTGAAACATCTTGCGTTACTTTTTAGAGTCTAGACAAAGTTGATTGCCTCTGGCTAGAATGAATAACCAATTAATTTTTCAGAAAAATAAAACAGGCATTTATAAAAATGCATAGGCGCTGAAAGTCTGTACGCTCTAAACTGCACATTTGGAAAGTGGAGGTCTCTTGTACGGACACTGCCTATATGATCGTGCATGCAGGGAGTATCTGTCCATCACAAAACAAAGGTAATTCAATGAGTGACCGACAAAGGCAGCCTAAGATTGAGCTATCAGTATGTTAGCTTGTGCCTGTCTGTGTACACTGTGCTAATGCTTCAGGTCTGTATATGTTTACCTAGCCTGGCTAACGCCAGACTAAAATCACAAGTGATATTTAGTCTGGGGACCACCAATTCATTTTCTCGTAGGAGAGGTGTGGTTTACGAACGTCCATAGCCGTTTATTGGGCGCTACGAATGTCTATCATGCGTCTGCACGTCGCCACAGCCAATCGTATAATCGTATGAGATGACGTATGACAGTCTGGCGTTAGCCAGGTTAATGTTTACCATAGGTTCGTGTAGAAATCATTAATTCTATGTTCCATCCATCCATTCATCCATCCATCCATTTTCTTCCGCTTTATCCGGGGTCGGGTCGCGGAGGCAGCAGTCTCGGCAGAGATGCCCAGACTTCCCAGTCCACGCACACCTCCTCCAGCTGTTCTGGGGGGACCCCGAGGCAACACCAGGCCAGCTCGGAGACATAGTCCCACCAGCGTGCCCTGGGCCTTCCACAAGGCCTCTTCCCAATAAGGACATGCTTGTTTGTTTTCCTTTCTAAATCAAACAGCAAAACATGCCCTACACCAGATTCCATTCCTGATACATCTGATCCACTTCATTATTGTTGCTGTTATTTAATTTATTTACATGGAGTTGATATTGTATTGACTATGTTCAGGAGCAGGACCACACTTCAACCAACCCATTTTACTCGCCGCCAACCACTCCTGCAATGTTGAATGGTTGAATCTGTCTGGTCGCCTGGTTGTCTGACACGGTCCGATAGCGCAACACATCGAGTGTCTAAACATCTGCGCAATTAGACCAATTAATTTCACTCATCTCTGCACCAGAGTTAAGGCGATTCAAGCCAGCAGGGAGCGTAAGGTGTTGAAGGGTTTCAGTCACGTCACTGAAACCCTTCAACACCTTACGCTCCTTTTAGGCTTCCCACAGATAATAGCGATGCAGCATCCATGTTCAACAACGAAAAACACATAAAAGACCTATCATCGGCCGTTGTAGGAGACCAGAGGTCATTGCCAGTGCATATGAGTCATCTCCAAATAAGCAATATCAAGGAAAGTATCGCTGCATTGAGGATGTGACGGGAAAAAAAATAAAGTTTTGTTTTTGAAGAAATCATTTTCTACTGGTCTTCTTCACCAGCCAAGGACGTCCCTTAGTGCCTTGTTCAAATCAACTTGAGACATGTCATTGAGAATCAAAGCAGAAGGTAAGAAGGAAAAATCACAAGAGGAAGGTCATGAAGGATAAAGTGAAACTAATGCAGAGAGGTTCCCACATGGAAGCGTATTATGGTTACCATATGAGCTGACATGCATTAAAATAAGTTGTGAACTGTCACCCAGTGTCGTCTGTGTCTCCCACATCATGTTAAGCTAATGTAACAGGTAAGACAGACTTTTTCCCTTCTCCCAGAAGAAAACAACACCTGGGCATTCTCATAGCATTTGAAAGTACTCACTGAGCCTTCATAGAGAGAAAATAGAAGCAGCATGTCCATCTATCCTGCCTGGGCACTGGAATAAATACATTAGTTCACACACAACATTCATCATTAAAGTGCATCTGACAGGTTTTAATGCTTTTGAAAATATGACTTATTTAGGTGGATAACATCTGTTGTCAGTAATAATTATCATTGTATTTCAGTGAAGCAGCAATTTTAATGAAGCAATGTTGGGCAGAGAAAAAGTTTAGAGGTATAGCCTGGAAGCGACATAGATGGAGGTAAAGTTCCATAGCAGTTTGACTCACTCATATCCCATTGACATAACATGGTTGGCATGGCAACAGGTTAAAATTGTTGGTCTCTATGTCACTTCCTGTCAGTGTCCAATAAGGAAGTGAAGCTATAAATATCACAAAAAAGTAAAGAACTAAACTAAAGAAAATGTTCCGAAAATTTAACATACTGGGCCAGATCTTGTGGCGGCGCACGGGGCGGCGCAGGCTCTTGGCGAATTATTTTCCGAGTGGCGGCGCTATATGTGCCATTCGCCTCCGCCACCTGTGAGGGGGCGTCACAAGAGGAGGTGACTGCACTGATGGAAACACGGCTGACATTCACTTGCTCGTTTACATTGCGCTGTCTTGCGTTCTTTCTTAAGCCTCAGGCGCTCACAGGTCACCCGAGGTCACCCAGGTTTACCCCATCGTGAGCTAAAACATGTTCACGTCTCGAGAGAAAAAGAGCTACAGCGTCCGCTGTAGCGCGGATCGGCCCGCGCTCGGCGTGAACGCGAAGCAAAACAAAAGCACATGTTCACCCCACACAACCACTCTCCTGGACGCGGAGTCGATCTGTTTGGAGGAAAATGTGTGCGTCTCCACCCACGTAAAGGCGCTAAGTCTGGAGTGGCAAGATCACAAAGTGCGCTCCGACTGAGCGCAAAATGTCACGCTATCGTCTCCGTTTTGATGCACAAGATCGGGCCCACTAAGTCTTAGCAAAAATGTTGTAGTATAGTGATAGTGATGCGCGGGTTGGCTTTTTCTCTGACTTATCCCAACCCAACCCGATGTAAATCAAACCCAGTCGGAGTCTCAATTTGCCAACCCAACCAGAACCTGCACACATTATGTCACGTGACTGCGAGTTTGCAGGAGAATTAGCTCTTGATGCTTTGTTTTGCTACTGTGCCGCTGAGGACACCTTTGAAAAAGGTTATGGACACGTGGAGCAGAAACTTTCTCAAGGATTTACTTTCACCACATCATGGACAACTCTTTCGGTCAAACAAAATGGAGTTTCGAACGATAGTGGAGCTGCCTTTTCCTAACGCTATGAGAAGTAGTTTTGCCTTGCTTGTTGTCATAGTTCTGCCTTGCTTCTTGCCATAGTTTTGCCTTGCTTCTTGCCATAGTTCTGCCTTGTCATAGTTCTGCCTTGTCATTGTTCTGCCTTGCTTCTTGTCATAGTTCTGCCTTGCTTCTTGTCATAGTTCTGCCTTACGTCTTGTCATAGTTCTGCCTTGCTTCTTGCCATAGTTCTGCCTTGCTTCTTGCCATAGTTCTGCCTTGCTTCTTTCCATAGTTCTGCCTTGCTTCTTGTCATAGTTCTGCCTTGCTTCTTGCCATAGTTTTGCCTTGCTTCTTCTCACAGTTCTGCCTTGCTTCTTGTCAGTTTTGCCTTGCTTCTTGTCATAGCTCTGCCTTGCTTCTTGCCATAGTTTTGCCTTGCTTCTTCTCACAGTTCTGCCTTGCTTCTTGTCAGTTTTGCCTTGCTTCTTGCTGCTGCATTATTTCCATCATTTGCGCCTGTCGCACATGTGCTTGGGCACTGCTGTTGTACACACATTTGAAGCAGTGATCAAAGTCATACAGAGCTATAGGCAAGACAACATCTAAACAAAACATGCTAATGATACGTTTACCTCATCAAACTGGACAGTCAACAAAACACAGCCGACTTTGTTTGGCATTTGTGGATAAGGATACTGTATGTTGCAAGCCAACAATGTACAGACAAAAAAAGTGAGCTTTCTAACCCGACCCACCCACACCCGAAGCGTGCCGTATATTTGAGGTACAGGACCCGACCGAATCCGCTGGCTTGATTAAAATCATTTGACAAGCCAAACTCCAAATGTGGCACAAAGCTTGTTTATGATGTGGAGAGAGTTAAGCAGTGACACGCACATATTCAACCCTCCACAGATCAGATTTATGGTGAGCACTGACAAGCTGTACCCCCTTTGGCAGATAAATGTGAAAGCATCGGGACAGTGTCAAACTCCTTAATCTCTTTATGGACAGATGGCCAACAGTCCAAATATATCATAAATACAATATCAAACTTTAAACTTCTCACCCTGTTGATTATTACCATGAGCAGCTTTTGTACATACACGTAAATGTCTGGGGAGATATATTTGTTATAGCAGTGCAAGGCTACTCCAGCTGCGGTCATATGACTGCCACACCAGTAAGAGACAGAGCTGAAAATAAATGGAACGAAACTGATTCCAAAGAGTATAAACCACCCAGTGCAGGCTGTGAAGCATTGTTATTTGTTTGTGGCCTTTATTACGTCTCATTTTACAATTTTCTGCTTATAGCTGGAACATCTAATGTGTTCCTGTGGCAACATAACCACAGACAAAATGGAGTTCTTTTTATTAATGGCAGTAATTTGTTGGTTATGGCAGCAGCTTTTTGCAGCCATAACGCATGCTTTTATAGAGTGACATTACGGCTTAAACATGGTTTTCCGCCTGCTTTCTGCCGCTGTTTTTCCCGGCAAGGATGAGTAAAAATCAAATTTGCACAAATGGTTTCATCAAAGAGTGCTTTAGCCTGTGCAATATCCGCTTGCCACTTGATGTATTGTGCTCCTAAACAACGGGAGACTTTTTGTGGTTAGTGTTTGCTAACATTAGCTGCCCCCTACCCTGTTTTTCCCACTCAATCTCCCCAAAGTGCATAGAGGTGACTGTCATAAAACACAGCGTTATGTAAAAGGTAGCAGCCGCATGAATCACTCCCAGCTCCGTACTTCTAAATAGGAAAGTTGTCCTGACGCAAACAGGCAGGGAGATACAAGCGAAGCCTCCCACAGCTGTCCACACATCATTGGCTCTTTTTAATAGGATAAGAATCCATTTGAACAATTTCAGAGCAATTTCATTTTGATTTGAGGATGAAAACTTGACGGAGCAAGAAACACAAGCCTTTACAAATTAACATTTGACGTGAAAACAAAGTTTACATTACCCGAGACTAGAAAAGGGACGCTAAAGGGTTTTTATTCAAATTGAAATGCAGAACCGATTAAATGTATTTCAGAAAAATGCTCTGAGTTGCATTGTTGAGTTTTATTGAACTGTTTTCTCCAGTTCCATTTGACAGCTAAACAATGTATTTGTATTCAGACATAGATGTTGCATTTTTTTCTGTGGTGACTCAGCCCCACAAACACATGATGTCGGGGGAGAGTAACTCAAATAATAACGATGACAATTGTGCTTGAATTGCATAATGAGCCTTAATTTAAACAGGACATTAAAGCTCAAAAACACTTGCTAAAGCTGCAGCCCCCAGGGACACACTTATAGCCGAGCATTGCTGATCACGCCGTGCTTTGACGTCATGTTATTGGGACCAAGCAGCCTGAAGCACGACTGTCTCATTTCACTCACCCACGGAGGTGAAACTTTTAAAAGATCATCATTTGTAACACATGGACACAAAACTGTTTCGGTAACTCGTTGTGCTATAAAGTGTATGAGTGAGTGATTATATTGAAAGTGACACCGTTATGACCTGGCCAAAAGCCAGACTGATGTCAGTGCAAATAATTAGCTATAGTTCACAAAGAGGACAAACCTTTAGCATTTGCTGCTGATTGAGAAAAACGTGATAGCTTGATAAGTGTAACAAAGGATTTAAACCGAGATAAATAAAAATGCTACAATCATCAACATATTTAAAAACAACAATCCTACTGAAGGTTCTTCAGTCATCTTCTGTACTCTGTAGTTGAAGTTTCGCCTCTGATCCAAAAGGCTTGGTCAGCCACACTAAAGTTTAAGCTCAGCCCACAGACTGAGGCAACTGGCTGAGTCACCGGCTGAGAGTAGGGCCGTTCAGACTGGAACTCAGGTGTGAGCTGGGTCATTAAGACTCAGAACGACAGACTGAGAGCAAAAGTTTGTAGAAAAGTAAAGTCGACTGGACTGGGTTTTGGTAAAGTTGCGGACGTTTTGCTTCTTGTTACAGAAGCTTCTTCTTAGGTCAAAAAAGACACTATTATCCAAACTGGAGCGGTCTATAAAGACTCAGGCTCCTCCCATGAGGAGGGAACCAAAAACTGCCAAAAATTCCTACTCAAGTAGTTTATCACTCAATTAGCAAGTTTTTGTTCTGCTCTACTGCCGAGACACTGGGTGTAGACGACCCATTATCAAGTAGCCTATTAAGCCTATTAATCACAAAAGTGCTTGTTGTTGACAAATGTTAAAGGGACTATACAGAGTTTAAAAATGATGCATTTTCTTCCCCTTACATGTTCCAGCCATGTCCTAATGTGTAGAATGAGCTCAGACCTATTCACCACAACTGCCTCTAAAATCCTGCACTGTCACTCAAAAGTTGTTAATTCAGGTCCGAAGTGTCATCATGCACGAGTTTAATATAGAACCTGCTATTACGCGTAAGACCTGAGGTGGCAGTAGTGAGTATAAAAAGACCAACTTGCATCTAGTCCCTTTAAATTCGCCCACTTTTGCCACGTGATTAGCTTGAACCCCTAGTGCTGCTGATTCAGACAGATTAGCTTGAGCTGCACAACATGGGTTTTTGTGAGTTTGTAAACTCACATATTTCATGACAATCCAGCTTGCAAGGCGAAGGGAAACACTAACGACTGGTATAGTTCAACTATGAGACATGTCCAGACTTTTTCCTTAGGGATGAGACAGTCTGGCACTGCTACATGGACTTTGATTAATCCAGTGCATTGTGTCGGAAATCAATCCCAGGGTGGGGGGCTGAAGAGAAGCTGTGATAGAACCAAACCAATTCAAAATTCGAAGACGGGAATCACCTGCAGCTCTGAATGCTTTTCTTAAAAAAGTTATTACTTTTTTTTGCTAAAGTAATCTACAGCTAGAGAATAAAACTTTAATCCCCACCCCCTGTGTAAGTTTCCACTATATCATGCACTTCTGGTATTGAGCACCATCCACAACTACAGGTGCTTTCCATTAATTAGCTCTTTTCTAATGTTCTTCATTGCAACGTGTACTCAGCTGTAGTGAATGCTGTGTGTGAGGCCGCGACATGTAGTTGGTGATAAATTCATTCTCCTCTTCTCATCTCTTCTCACCGTATGTCAGAGTGCGGCTGACAGATTCACACTCCAGACGTAACACATCAATAAAATGGCCACCGAGCAGGAGGCTCTAAATGTCACCGTAACATGTTAGCCATACTGTACATCACTTTGAACACATAGGTTTTCCATACCTGAATGTGGGTGTTTGTATCTCTGACATGCCTTACTATTTTTACATGAACACTGAGGTTTCATTTTTGATACATCTTTGGGTTCCATTGTCAGAAATGACCTAAAGTTTTCTGTGCTTAATATGGTTACTCTGGTTAGGAGTGGTAATAAAAAGCAGACTCATTATGGGACTCTTTGCTGCTAAATCTTCATTGTTTTTTTTAGTTCGGTCTTAACATTTGGATTGCACTTTTCTATACAGTACGGTGATGGTAAGGCACAACCTGGGGTAGTGCATTTTGCATCATTACTAAGAAAATACTAACCACATTTTCTTGTAATTTGTAGTCTTTATACTGGGTTAGGATAATTGTGTGTTATCATATTTCCCTAAAACACAGTACTATTGCTGTCTAAATACTACATGCTATTACACTGTTAGTACCTTGCTATTTTCATTACCATACTGCTGTGCTGTAAAATGATATGCTAACCATTTTTCTTTTCATTAGTTTTTTTTCTTCTTCTTTTTTTCAAATAATGGAAAAAAAAGAACTCTTATTGTGCAGCAAAGCCAACAAACCAGTGGAATATTTCGATAGAAAACCATGCTGTATGTGATCACATATTAGGACCATATCTCATTAACTCCCACTGAAGCAGACAATCGCACTGAACACTGGTTTAACTGAGCAGCCCACAGGATCATATAGTAAAGATAAATTCTCCGTTATGAGCGCTCGGTGTGTAACAACGCTGTACGAGACTTGGAGTAGAATAAATCAAATGTTTCATTCCAACTTCTCAATTAAGTCATAGTTTGCAAACTTCTGTTTCTGGCTCTGAAAATGATCTTCACGCTGCAGGATGGTGACAGCCTCATCGGCCGCTTTGGATGAAGAATTATATTTTGCTCTAATGCTGAAAATGGTTACGATGCCCCAAACCTCACCTACATATCTGCATTCTGTTGTTTCAATCCATGCTTAAATGTTACACAGAAGTTTGAAATATTAACATTTATATGTATATAAACATTTGCAAATCACTGATCAGGAAATATGGGATTATGTTATGGTTTGAGTTTATTTGCATAGACACAGGGCACAACTACAGTCAGGAAAGGTCAGGAAAGATGCTCGTTGCCAGGTAATAGAAGGCTGCAGACTGTTTTATGGATAACAGTTGCACCCACCCTTTATAAAAATCTATTTCCTATTTTATGGTGCATTTGTGTGATATGACCCGTGTCGTCCTGATCTGCGGACATTTGCCTTAGGGTTGAGACAGTGCAGCCTGTTGCACACTTGGATCATATGGGCCCTTGAACTCTCTGAACAAACAGAGAAATTGTGCCGAGAGCGTCAGTCACGCAAACATACCGAGTCTCAGCCTTCTTCCTCGATCTAATCCGTGTAGCAGCTTGTGGCCTAATTGCCCTTATCAAAATCATGAGCCGCCAAATGATCGCTGTCTTTAATGGCCTGCATCCTCGCCTGTAGCTACTGACATTCAGCGCCATTCGTTAATGCCACGACACCAGGGGTCTTGCACCAGTGTGTTTTTCCACTTGGCCATGATGGCTGCCTCTGTTAAGTAATGCGTGTGGATGTCTTGCGGATCTGGACACACTGAGGAGGTTGTCGCGTGAACATAATTAATTAGGTCACCAAAAATACTGACAGAGGCTCATTATATCTCAGGTCTGTTTACTCAAGTGCAGCAGTTAATTGGCTCTGCGATAAAGAAAAATGTAGCCACTGGAATGACGGCCGATGCATTGAATCAGCTCACTGAGAGGGACCGTCCAATCACAGCTTAGCAACTGTTATCAAGCAACTTAGACTTCAAGCAGTGGGCAGTGGCTCGACTGTGCTGTGCTCCTAATGACCTGATTGATTTAAGTTAAATTAAATTAAGACAAACTCGATCTTATGATTTGAGTGCACAATGGTCGCAATGCAACACAATTTCCATATTCAATTAGCATGCTTTTATATCATGATGCTTTTCCAGCAGAGGTGGAATGAAACCAAGTACAAAAGAATTTTATAGTATGATCTTGTTATTGTAGCATTATTGATCTGGACTTGGCAGACGAAATTGTTCTTATAGAAAGAAATTGAGACCAGCTGCAAGAGTTACATCAGTTAAAGATATTATGCAAGATTGGATTCAACATAAAAGTAGAACATTGGATATTTTTTCCCATTTGACCCAACGGCAATAAACCTAGATGGAGTACGTCGAGAGTCAGTTGAGGATATTACATACCTTGGTAAAATTGTAGAAATGGATCATGTATTGTCTCACTTTCTTGCATTTTTCTGATGTCGACCCGTCTGGGCTCCCTGTCTTAAAACACTGTCCTTGTATTTTAAAGACTTTGGTTCACAGACTGGGGGAGGCCTCGTGGAAGACCCAGGACACACTGGTGGGTCTATGTCTCCAAGCTGGCCTGGTGTCGCCTCGGGATCCCCCCAGAACAGAGGTGGTGTGTGTGGATCAGGAAGTCTGGGCATCTCTGCTGCTGCCTCCGTGACCCGGCACTGGATGAATTCAATTCAATTCAACTTTATTAGGGACTCGAGGTTCAAAGAGTCAGAGTGACATCACAAACAAACAATATGCACAAAAAAATGCAAAAAAATAATCAGTCACTTTAAAAAGACAGCTATACCAGTGCCTCCACATCCTCGACTGATAGCGAATGGCACTACAGGTGACATCAACCATTGAACAACTGTATTCACCGACCTATTCAAACGGCATATAAAACGGTACATAAGCGTCCGCAGTGTGGCTTAAAGAGGAAGAAAATAGATGGATGGATGGTTCACAGACTGGAACTTTTAAAATGTATAAAAACTAAACTAAACTATTCAATATTGATTCGACTTAAAATTCAAATCCATTCAATTTTGTGAAAGTTTCATACTAGCATTTTTGAGGTTTGCACTTGCACATTTGCATATTTTTAAGTAGATTAAACATATTTTTAGGCCAAACTCTGACGTGCGCGACTTGAAGCGACTATAGTGGGACTTGACTTGACTTGACCCCTTGACCAAATGACTTGGACTTGACTTGAGACTTGCATTTAGTTACTTACACCCACCTCAGAATGCTTCTCATTTTTCCTTTTATTCTCGAAGCATGTTTGAAAGTGAATACCTTTTTTATTCTTATTGAAGTAGAACTTTCATCTGATACTTTTATGAGTACTATTTTCTTCTGTATTTGTACTAAATAAATGAGAGCTTCATCCACCACTGCTTTCCAGATCACACCCTTTATCTTTGCTTGGAATTGGTATAGACTCTTGTTGCTTCATTCTTATACATAATGATGCAGACTATTCATTTTTCGATCACTTCAGGCTATGTTATAACAGGAAACTGTGCAGTCAGATCACATAGCTAGCATAAATTAGCCTGCGTTAGCAACATTTAATGGACTCGGCTGCATTCAGCATAATCAATAGTTCTTTTTTCAAAAGCCTTGCTCTTGGTTACTTCTACCTTTGCGTAATCTTTCTCTATCAAATCAAATACAGACTTCTGGCAAAATATATCAATCCTCTATTAGCACATGACAAATAACTAGCATTTTTTTTTTTGCAGATTTTTTGATTGGACTCAAACGCCAAATGAGTAACAGCCCAGAGACGGAAGGAGATTTTCATCAACCCACCCATGAATCATATTAGTTTTCTACAAACACAATTACAATATTCAGTCCCATGGGAAATTACCATATGCATTCAAGCAGATATCAGGAGCTCAAAATCTGAATGCTCAAAACGAGCAAAAAAAAACAACTAAAGTACGGACAATTTGATTTTGAAATTGTACAGAATAAATTAATAATAAATGAGTCGGCTGGATAAGTGGCACACGTGTAATTAGTTGCTAATGCTTCACAGCGTTTGTTTGTTTTGGGTGCGTCCAAGCTGTTGCCTTTTTTTCTCCATCTGTCATAAACACCGACTTCTCCCTCAGGTGAATGGAAAGCCTCTGATAGTCATTTTGTGCAGCTTCATTAATGTTTTCATGGTTTTTACAGTTTCCCTCGTAACTTGTGTTATTGTGTTTTCGATTTGTCCCACTCTCTGCCTCAGATGGTGCTTCACTGCCATCCAAAGCCCGAAACGCCTTCAAAGCTTTTCGGGCCATCTTTAATTTTAAGTTAATGTGTTGAATTGTCAACTTCGTGCTTTCAGATTGCTTTCTTATGTTGTGCATTAGGCAAAAAAATAAATAAAAACACATCTGCCGCCTGCCTTCCACCAGGTGCTGCAGCCCACACAAATAAGTCTCTTCAGCTGTTTGCGCTACAACGCCTGTTCTAATGTATAATCGTACTCCACGTTGAGTATCTGGTGCCTCAAGGCTCTTGTTAGACATCAATGCTTTCTGACTTTGGCAGGAGGATGCAGAAGAGGGGATCGTAGCAAAATCTACGGTATGTTGCCATGTTTGAGGGCATCTTTTTAAGTAGTGCTGCTGAGAGAAGGAGGAGAAAGAGGATAGATGTCTGCCGGGGAGTTTTCATATCTTGCGTGTCCAATGAAGGTTTTTGAGTCGTCTTCTGTACTCTGTAGCTGAAATGTAGAACGTTTTGCCTCTCATCCAAAAGCCTTCGTCAGAAAAAAAAGGTTTAATCTCAGCCCACAGACTAGATAAAGACCGGCCACTCTCACCTGTGTGTCACTCTCACCACTTTGTAGTTCTAAGTCTTTGTAGTTCTAAGTCGTCCTAGTGGCCAAACTCACACCTGAGTCTTACTCTGAACTGCCCTAATCTCAGCTGATCACCGTCTATTGATCTGTCCTGGGCTGAGTTTCAGCCTTATTAGCATGTCAGAGCATAAACCTTCGTGTAGCTGACGAAGATCCTTCATTGACGATGGGCAACTCCAACGACTGAGAGCCTACACAGACATGTTGCCGCCAACTTTGGGAGAGATGCCCTTCCTTTTGCATGCAGACTGGAGAAGACCACCAGAAAACTAGCAGACGCGAGAAACCACCACAGGTTCAATCTTGGATGCAGACTTGTGGGCGCTCTGAGAGCAGCTAGGACCTGGTTAAATTGTGCGCCAATCACATGCAGGTGTGGCGCTGGAAGAGCACACGATTTTTGACCGTGCTCGTATTTGACTACTGGAAACAACAATAATTGTACGTTTTACTATCATACTCACCCTGTATGTCAATAAATGGATTGGAATATCCGACCATACATCAACACATTTTCTTCGTATTTTTTACGCAGTAGTTTTTTTTTACGTTGGAGCACGCGCACATCACCAGCAAACAAAATCGCCACTACACAGACATAATAAATTGAAGCAGAAGGCCCTTGAAGAAGCTTTACAGTAGCCTTCTGCGCCCCAGGCCTGGATGGCTCGGTCATGCTAATCTGGCTGAAACTCAGCCCAGGACAGATCAATGGGCAGGTAATTGGCAGTGATCAGCTGAGATTAGGGCCGTTCAGACTCAGGTGTGAGTTTGGTCCTTAAAGCAGTTCTAAGTAACTCTTGCCCCTATGCCATAAGCGCATCTGCAGGTGTCGTAGCAAATTGCGATTTTTTAACTTATTAATTATCTTGGAGAGTAAATACTGCGCTAACAGAAAAGGTGAAGGGAGAGAGGGATATTGTACATCCAATTATACAATGGAAATATTTTTTTTCACTCAAACTTGGCTGTAAATACTGTTTAAAGTGAGGCTAGCTCGCAGTTAGCTTTGTCCGTTAGCATGTTAGCTTCTTCTTCGTGATTCTATTAGTGTGTATTGGTTGCTCCGGTCCAGTGGCAGTCAAGTTGCAAACTTTTCCGGCCAGAGACACCAGGGGGAGATGAAAGACCCTCCAATCATCCCATAAACACTTGTATTACCCCCACAGGGACTATGAAAAGCATTATTAAGTATATTAACACGCTACTTACTGCTTTAAGACTTAGAACTACAAGTTGTTTACACACAGATGAGAGCAGCCATTAATGCCCAGTCCAGTGGTCAATATCTGCGGGCTGAGCTTAAACTGTGTCGCTGTCAAAACGATCTACACTTTAACGGCAGAAGGCGACTCAAGAACCTTCATTGAAGATGGACAACTCCTGCACGACTGAGAGCCTACACAGACATGCCCGTCAGTGGTTCTCAAACATCTCACAACAACAAACAGAGATCTAATCAAGTAAAGGTCACCCTCAAGTCCTCATTTATTGTGTCCAAGCACAAGTTTTAAATTTGCAAGCCCAAGCACCAGACCAGACAGTTGCAGATCAACTTGTCTAAGCTCAAGTCAGAACATATCTCAGTATGTAAAAACGGTGGCCTATTCCTTTAAGATCTAGATTGGAATAAATTATGTCAATGTATCAGTAGCCAAATGGGGAAAAAGACAAAACAAATGTATGCATTACCAAAACATAAAAAAATACTGAATCTCAAATTCAAATGAATTAAATCCTAAATAGCAGATAACCCCAAGTACACACGTACTACCAGCAGTGGTACGAGCACCACAGTTTGAGAACCACCAATGTAGATCACAATGAAGAAGGCTTGTGAAGCAGTTCTTTTCGTCAGAAACATGACTTGTGATTGAACAAACAAGGACTGACTAAGACTAAACCTTAAAGGAATAGGCCACTGTTTTTACATACTGAGATATGTTCTTACCTTAGCTTTGACGAGTTCTTTAGGACCTGTCTGGTCTTCCCCCGTGCCTTCAGTCACGTAAACACAGCGCAGACGGCGTTAGCATTTAGCCTCTCCCTCTCTCCACTATAGCTCCAAAACAGGTCAAGATAGAAGCTACCAAGCTCTTCCACGTTTTCCCTATTTAAATATGGTTACGTGAAGTGTTACACTACAAAGTATAATTACACAAAATTAAACAATGTGGATTTTCTAAGCGGATAAAAGGGGGAGCTATATTGTAAGGCGTAATAATACCAGGAGTAGTACGAAATCCGCGCAGTAATCTTCACTTTACTGCGCAGTAATCTTCACTTTACTGTGCGGATGCCAAAATTACTCCTGGTATTATTACGCCTTACAATATAGTCCCCCCTTTTATCCGCTTAGAAAATCCACATTGTTTAATTTTGTGTAATTATACTTTGTAGTGGAGCACTTCCCGTAACCATGTTTAAATAGGGAAAAACGTGGAAGAGCTTGGTAGCTTCTATCTTGACCAGTTTTGGAGCTATAGTGGAGAGGGGGAGAGGCTGTGTTTACGTGACTGAAGGCACGGGTGAAGACCAGACAGGTCCTATAGAACTCGTCAAAGCTCAGGTAAGAACATATCTCAGTATGTAAAAACGGTGGCCTATTCCTTTAATGAATTATACAAAGAAAACTTTTTCAGTTTGATCCAAATTGTTTAATCGCAGTAGCTCAATAATACAATAACAAACAAAAACAATCCAAACCCAAATTGAATAAAGTGAAAGAATAAATGTGAAAGAAATAAGTCAAGTAAAGAAGCACAATTTAAGTACCTGTATATTGAATCATAATACTAATTTTAACAAGTTTGACAAATATGTAAAAGTATATCTAATAAATAAAATGATGGTAGAAATACTCTCAAAACTCCTGAAGATCTCCACAAACCATCAGAGCAACATGCGCCTGCTCTTTCATAACTCGGGAGTATTGTGAGGTAAAACACCGAAACATGGTTGAAAAAGCTCCGAGAGGCAGAAAAGTTACCATGTGGCCCCTTTTCTCCTCGAGTGCAGGGCCAAAGCATAAATCCCGTCTCTGAGTGTATTAGCATAATTGACTCAAGTTCCATTACAGAAAGTGGGACGTGTGCAGGATTCCCGTTTTACTTTTCACCTCTATGTCTCCAACTGCTTAACACCTCTGCTCAGCTTTACAGACAGCTGTGCGATTGTATGTGACAGGATCTGTATAACAGTGTACTTCCTTTTGTATAAGTGGCTCATTATTTCTCTCTGTTGCCCCAAAAATGCCACATTCTCTGAGCTGTGAACAAAACCTAGTGTTCACGTGGTCGTTGACTCAGTTATTATCAGGGTTACAACATGTTTATCAGGTCATTAAACCAAAACAGAAAGGACATCAGCACTGACTGAGCCGTTCCTCTGGGACTCGATGGACAACTCTTGTCACTAATGAACAATTACTGGATACTTTTTATACACAACTAATTAGAGAAACATCCAGCTGAACAACGGATTAGATGATGATGTATTGCTGACACTTGGCCAGAGTGTGAGTGGTAATAATGGGAAAAGAAGAACAAGCCATAACTTTATGAGCGCTGATGTGAATCATTGTGGTACCTGTTTGTGTTTATGTACTATCTGCATGTGAACAGTTTGTCTTAAAAATCCATACAAGGAAATAGGGCTGAATGATAAATCGCATTTGTAAATTTTATGGCGATATTACACAACATGGTTGGCCCATTTAATTTGTAAAAAAGCTTTCTCATTATTTCTGTTATACCGTTAATGGTTGCAAGAATGAAAGAAAGAAAGAAAGAAAGAAAGAAAGAAAGAAAGAAAGAAAGAAAGAAAGAAAGAAAGACAGACAGACAGAAAGAAAGAAAGAAAAAAGAAAAAGAGCTGGACGTGTCCGCATCGCACTGCCCCTGCAGAATAAACAAACACACCCCTGAGCGTCCGAACAGATGTCATGTTTGCACCGAAAGCTATGAAGAAGGAGCTCTTTCTAACCTACTCTGGACACCTGTTTTATTTTTTCTTACCTAGCAATGATGTGGCGAAAATGCGCGTCTGGCTACGAGGGGACAGGACTTTATTCAACCCTCCTAAAGAGGAGTACACTCGCCAGAAGTTGGAATTTCTTTCCGTGATTCAGCGACTGTCAGCCAAAAGTGTTTGTCTGTGACCATCACTTCACTGATGGATGTTTGGTGAACCTTGGCCAGAACTAAAGTGGATAAAAACTCTTTTAACCAGTGACGGTGGAGAGGCCAGAGCGGCCGGTGAGTCAATCCAAACGCGTGTTAGCTTGTGTATTAGCCATTTATGAAGCTGTGTTGCAAATGTCAACTCCTTATAACTGCATTGTGAAGTAGCTTCATTTTTTGCTGTGATATTATATTTCTACCACTGCAAAGGTTGCATCGGCTGCATCAACTCGGGGAGAGGGGGCAGAGTTAACTGAATCCAAGCGTCTTGTCTTCCAGGTTTGAAAAATACCTCCAGAAAATACTTATATTTCTAGTACTCCAGTGGTAGAGGTACAATATATCATATAAATGCTTGTACTTTACTTTGGAATGGCTAAAATAGCATGATACAGATCCTTTAAGAGTCGTTTGTGGCTCAGTTTAGGAGGCTTATGTTTGGGAATGATTTGGATAAAGATAAGAACTTATCTCACACCCACTGACTAAAACACAAGAGAAAATAGCAAGAAATGATTTAGGCTATTTAACAAAAAAAATAAAAATTCAGTATAAACTTATTGTAAATTATGTAAATGGCCATGTGGACTATTTTGAATTATGTAAGGGATAATGTATAGAACGCTGGTCATTATCGGGAAAATAAGTACCGACAGGGCGAAACAAAGGTACTTATTTTCCCGATAATGACCAGCGTTCTATACATTATCCCGCTTATTATACGGCCATTTGCCAACTGAACACACACAACATAAACTTCGTACGCTTTTATGAAGGCCGAAAGGTTTATTTAATGACATCCGCGACAAATAGTTCCCAAAAGTTTGCGCGTTGCGCTGCAGCGTTTGGCTTGGCTAGAAGCAGCAAGGCTAGCAGCTAGCCTAGCTACTTAGTTGAAGGCGCAGTTGGAGGAATGGTGGTGAATCTTTGGGTAAATTGAAAGTCAGACTCACGCTAACTTCACAAGCAATTCCCCCAACTTCTCTCGCAGTGACGGGGACAGATAGTGTCGCTACTACGTACGCGCGGAGTGATATGAAAGCACGAACTCCGTTGCCATTGGCAGCGATCATTATTTTTCTCAGAGGTCCTTTATCAGAAAATAATGACCGGTAGAACGTTGGGAAATCCCATTCAAATCAACGGAGCGTTCTACTTACGTTGTGAAGAGCCGTATAATAAATGATTATAAAGGACTTAAGAGTATGCAATACTTTAAGTCAGTTGTAAATATTTCATTGTTTCAGTTTAGGCTATAGTTGTTATGTCAATGAAAAAGAAGGAAAAAAATGGTGTATTTGGATCAGAAAAAAATCGTTCAGCCCTACGAGCAAAGAAAAATAAGCAAGTTTGAAAAGGGACCAATTTGTAATAACTTTACCAGATTTGTATTTCCCCACATTTGCCCTCGTCCAAAAACTTTTCCTCTGTCTCCGCCTCAATTCTCGCGCATGGCCTGATCAAAGGGCAACAACAGCACTGTCCCCAGTTTGAGGTGGTGATATGTAGGGTGTAGCCTACATAGGTTGGTGTATGTCTGCCATATAGTCCGCATTAGATTGCATTTCTGAGATATGAGTGAGAGCAGCGCCAGCCAAGGCCATAACTCTGTGGATGTCTCTTGCAGACCTTGTCACTCCGACGTCTTTGATGCTGCTGCATTCAGTCCCACAGCCTCAGCTGATTTAAGAGCTCTCCAAAAACGTATGAAAAAAACAAACAAGCTGCTTCTTCAACAGCTCACGGACTTTATTTTTGCAGCTACCACACATACACATGTCTTATCTTTCATTTCTTTCTCAATAATATAGACACCATGTATGCCACACATACAGTACAACCATTCATATAAAACCACACCTGCTACTTCAGAAGACAGAAACCTCAACAAAAGAACGCCTTCACGTCAGTTCTTATATTTAACAAACCGTGTTTATTTGATTTTCTTTTTTTTCCCTTTTCTCATCCTGTGTTTTCTTTGCTTTGTTATTCACAAGAGCTGTAGTCACGGCCAAAGTGTAAGAGCGAGAAAGAAAGCAGTGTGTAGCCATTATACAGGATAAGTGTGCTGTACAGGTTATGGAGGACTGAATGCGCTGGGGGACGGCAAGCGAGGGAAGTTTTTGAGGATGGGGCAATGTGTTTACGGGGTCAGGTGTTGAGAAGAGATCTGGATGATTACTAAAGAGGAGGCTATTTATTCTGGATGTGATGAAAACATAAAAGAGGTTATCAACAATAGAGGAGACAATTGCATCATCTTTTTTGCCCTTGAGGGTGAGAAGGTTTTATTGCATCCTAGTTTTAATTTCTGTTGGACAGTCAGTGGCTGCGGGTGAAGAGGGTTGATTGTTGATTGATTTTGTGATGTAGAGTCACATGTTGTCTTTGTTACATCGGTACCATGGTGACGAATGATGTGACCAAGGGAAAGAATGCACTAAGCCTTGTCTAGCATTTCAGCCATTCCTTTTTTTTTTTCTTTTTTTTTACCTTCGCTTCCTTCACAGCAAATTGTTTCAACAGACATGACCACTTACATCTCATTGTATTTCTAAATGCATACAAATCAACATTTCAAAGGTTTGTGGTTCATCATGGACAATGTATGAAAAACGTTACTTTGGGTATACATTTTTCACAAGGGGATATATTCTGTGATCATGAAGCCTTGGCGTTAATTCAACCTGGGAGACTAATTTCAGCCAATTTCTTCTGAGAGGGCGACACCTCCACCTCAGCCATCAGCGTAAGAGCCGCACCTCCGTAGCAGCCAATCATTGCCCTCGGTCCCGCTTTTAAGCCCCATCAATCATAGGTCGTTCGCTTCCCAGCTGTGCTGCGACCCGCCTGCACCACATTTCGTCCTCGGCTTTTACCTGCTGCATCTTCACGGGTCTTCCATACCACCACCAGTGTCCAGGCTCCTTCGCCAAAACTAATATACATGTCAATAAATCTTCCTATTCGCTGCTTTTGTCTGTTTGAGTCTATCCAGGTTAAAATATGGTGCTTGTGTCAAACCATTAGCTGATTTTTGGATCTGATTTACCGGTATAATTTAAATAAAGTATGTTACGAATTATTATGCAAATGACATTTATCTCAGATAAATTGTCACCTCAAGTGACAACAAACCAGACAACATAATTTGGAAGTAGAGGATTATTGGAATGTGACTGAAAAAACCTCCCAATGATAAGAGTATTTTATTCAAAAATAAATATAATAAACAACTTAAAATCTACTGTTCCAAAGGATTAGGCACAACAATGTTTCAATACATTTTATGGTTGTAAAGAACTGACAATGGTCAACATTAGGAGGTCATATTTAGGTATATTTTAACATAGGACCATTATTTGATAGCAACTTCAAAATTGTTAAATCATTTCAACTTGAGAGTTTGTGGAGAGTTTCTGCGGGATGTCAGAATAGCCTCCTAGAGCTGATGTTTGGATGTGAACTGCCCCCCAACCTCATAGATGTTTTGCTCTCAATAGGGTTGAGGTCAGGGGAGGATGGGGTCCACATCATGAGTTTCTCTCCTCTTATGCCCATATCAGCCAATGATGCAGAGGTATTCTTTACAGCATGACATGGTGCGTTGTCATGCATGAAGATGATCTTGTTAGGGAAAGCATCTGACCATCCAGGGTTACACGGCACTCACCAGTGAACAAGACTGTTTGAAAATGAGTCTAAAAGTATTTCTGGGCCCACTGCAGCAGTTTATGCTCAGTTTAGGGTAGGCCGGATAGACGGTTTATGCACAACTGCAGCCTCTGGAGTGTCCTACACCTTGATGTTCAGGAGACTCCAGAGGCACCAGCAGCTTCAAATACCTGTCAGCTGCTTTGTAGCAGCTGTTCTATTAATCTGATGTATTTGTCTAGCAGAAATTGTACTCATTGTATAGAGGCCTATCTGCACAAACCCGTGTGTGCTCTGAATCAGCCACAAATCTCTTAACAGTACGATGATTACGCTTCATCTTTCATGAAATATTGAAGGTTTTCATACCTAGACCAAGGTGTTCAACTACTTCACGCTTTTCATCAGCAGAGAGATCTTTTTTCTTTACCATATTGCATGAAAATGGTGGTCTGCTTTATAATGGTTAAAGCTCTTTTTCAGTAGTTTTTCCTTTAACTGGACATACCTGACAACTTGATGTCAGTGATTCAAAGAGCCCTGAGACACAAAACCATCCATGTTTCATTGATTTTTTTTATTTTTTTTTAACCTTTATTACACTGAATTTGCATATTAATTTGCGACACACTTTAGAGGCGGTCGTTGTGGCATTTATGTCCCCATTCTGACTTTTTAAATTTTGAAATAATGTAACTCTCTAAAAGTCATGATGGCTTTTTGATTGATTGATAAACTATATTGTCCTCAATGAGGAAATTTGTCTTGGGCTCACTGCCTGCAGCTGCCACACATACAGTACAACCATTCATATAAAACAATTCAGGTAGTCAGTGCCACCAGTACATCACAATCAAGCAATTCAGTTCATCTTAGTTATGACAACTTCTTCACCTGCTCTTTATCCTTCTGTTTGTTTTAAAGAGACACAGAGTTGGGGAGAAATGAGAGCTTGTATCTGTTGTTCTTGAAACAGTGTGCTCTGTACCGTCTTCCTGATGGGAGAATTTCATATTCTCCGTTACAAAAACAACAAAACAACTTTAATGTATGATCTTTATCTTACAGTGACCCCTGGCCTAAAGGATTTTAAAGGTTATTGGATGTTTGAGCATATGTTGACATCTACAGACAGAAAAAGGTCATTTTCCTCAGATACTGCATCAGTGAGTGTGGGAGTAAAGAGAGAAAGAGAGAGAGAATGAAAAACAACAAAGCCTTACGAGAAAATGCAGTTCGCAAAGGCTGATAGACAAAAGAGAAGAATGCCAGTCACGCACCAGATCCACAAGGACTGAGGTGTCTGCATCCTCAGAAAAGTACAGATTGCGAACAATAGATTGACAACATTGTGTGCATCAGCGATCATGTAGACCTAAAGTCACTTGTAATTCTAAGCTGCTCTATGGGAGCAAACTTTGAGATGTTTACTTTAACTTACCCTTCATCACTTTGAAAATTCAATTACATTTCTAAGCTCCATTGTCTGTTGATGAGACCACTCTGCCGCACAAAAGAAGTAGTTAAGGCTCTTGTCCCTTTGGCCCCTGTCTGTTCCATCACTGTTTTAGAGCGGAACAATGGCGAGAAACACTTGTGCTTTTAGTTAAGAGAAGCCACTTGAAATGTGTGGTTTGTTTTAAGGTTATCAAATGTCACCTGCTGTATTTGCAAGTGCAGAGATAAACAAAAACAGGATGAATATGCATGGGCGTTGTTTGGAGTCAAGTTTGGCCACTACGCTTTCATTATTGCAGAAAATAATCATACTTAAAAACTGAACCTCGAACAACTGAAGTTTATAAATTCGGTGTCACTTTTCTGGTACTTATAATTGTAAAGTTGTGTTGGTCTCTGCCTCCATCTGTCATCTCTCACTTATCAAAGTAGTTGAGTGCTCTTCAACGCACTTTGTTTTTCAGCTCATGAATTTTTAATTTGTCCATAGACGACCTCAGAGAAAAAAAAAACCTTCACTGCATTACAAGCACAAGCCGCAAAAACATCAAAACATTTGTTCTTTGTGCATTAGCAGCTTTGTTTCGCACTGAAGGGATCAGAGCGGGTGGGTGTGTGGCGTTGCTTTGAGACGGTAACGGACATGAATGATAAGTGATAAGTGGATGGAGAGTCCAGATGTGAACCGCACAGCTGGAATAGATGTGTCAATGTCCATTACATGCCTTGGTTGATCTCCACCTTTCCTCTGTCCTGTCAAGATCTCAGAAGATAAGCAGGGAAGGGCCTGGTTGGTACTTGGGATTGAGTTTGAGAACACCAGGAAGCCTGGGTGAATGCAGTGTGTGAGTGGGTGGTTGGTGGTTGTCAGAGGGGCCGATGGCACAGCCTCACTTTTGTTAGTCTACTCCAGGGCAGCTGTGGCTATAACCGTAGCTTATCACCTCCAAGTATGGAGAGAATGATATATCAACTTTTTTTTTTTAAACAAACAAAGTTGCATATGTTGTAGTGCCAAAAATAAATCAAACGTTATTTATTCTTTAAACAGGCTTGGTTCCCGTCTGGTTAGACACTGCAATCAAGCAGATATATCAGTGTATGGTGGCCGCAAACCCAGCAACAATACACTGCAATCTTTAGGTTAAACCGAAACAGCTATTGCCTTCATTTAACAAAGCAAAAACACTAAAAAAAAAGGCCCCATAACACAGGTTCCATCAGCTAAGCGGCTTCAGTGTGGGAAGTGACCAACAAAATAAACAAAAATAGATGAACAAAATAATGAAAAGGTTAGTCCGCCCTTTACATGTGCTTTGTTACAGAGGACCAACAAACATAAACTATAACTACATAACATACAGTGCCTCTCGAAGGTACTAATACATCTTGAACTTTTGCACATTTTGTCATGTTTACAACCATAAACATAAAGATTTATTTAGATTTTTTTAATGAAAGCTCACACACAAATAACAGCCAACTGTGAAGTGAAAGCAAAATGATACATGATTCTGTTATTCTGTTAAGTCAGGTCTGCACAATACAGCATGAATAAATACTCTGTGGAACCCCTTTTGCTGCAATAACAGCAGCAAGTCTTTTGGGGTCTGACTCTACAAGAGTTGCACATCTAGAGATTGATATTTTTGGCAATTCCTTTTTACAAAACAACTTAAGCTCTGTCAAATTAGAAGGAGAGAGTTTGTGAACAGCAGTTTTCAGGTCTTTCCACAGATTTTCAATAGGATTTAGGTCAGGACTTTGGCTGGGCCATTCTAACACATTAATATGTTTTGTTAGACCATTCCATTGTAGATTTAGCTTTGTGTTTAGGGTCATTGTCCTGCTGAAGGTGAATCTCCTTCCCAGCCTCAGTTCTCTTGCGGTTTTCCAAAATGTCCCTTTATTTGGCTCCATCCATCTTCCCAACTACTTACAAGCTTCCCAGTGCCCGCTGAGGAAAAGCGGCCCCACAGCATGATGCTCCCCCACCATATTTGACACTGGGGATGGTGCACTCAGGACGATGAGCAGTGTCAGGTTTGCTCCATACAAAACGTTTTGCATTTGGGTCCAAAAAGTTCATTTTTTGTCTCATCTGACCAAAGCACCTTCGTCCACATGGAGCTGCGTCCTCCATATGACTTCGAGCAAACTTCAAACGGGATTTCTTATGGCCTCCTTTCAATAATTGCCTTCTTCTTGCCACTCGTCCATGAAGGCCAGATTTGTGTAGATACGACTTATAGTTGTCCCATGTACAGATTTCCCCAGCTCAGCGGCAGGACTTCACAGTTCCTCCAGAGTTGAACTTAACGCTGCTTTAAACTTCCCCACAACTTTATCTCTGACCTCTCTGGTGCTCCTTGGTCTTCATGATGTTGTTTAGTGACCAATGCACTCCGACCACAGCTCTGAGGCCCTCACAGAACGGCTGTAATTACACTGAGAGTAGATTACGCACATGTGGCCTCTATTTAATGGTTAGGCCAAGGTGTGAACATTCTGCAGTCATTAGGAATGTTGTAAAGCCGATTTAATGCACTCAGAAAAATGCTGTATGAATACTTGTGCATGCCCCACTTTTCCATTTTTTTTTTATTTTTTTTTAATAACTTCACAGTTGTCTGTTACTTGTGTGTGAACTTTCAGTAAACAATTCAAAGTAAAATCTTTATGTTTATGGTAGTAAAACTCCCAAACCTATTTTAAACAACTTTAATATAGTTTAAAAAATGTATCTAAAAGTTACACCTGTGAGTCGTGAACGCCCCACACAGTCTGGTTAATAACCCCCACGCTGTTAGTCATCTTCGTACGGTCCTACCATTAAAATAGACAATTAAAAACTAAGCATTGTTGCTACCATACATGAAACAAACAGCATATGGGTTTTCCAAAACACTCTAACACCAACTAAATTCAATCCTACGCATGGCGTGGGTGAGCACAGTGTGAGCTCAGCATTCGCCCAGGAATCCCACTGACACTGTCACCTCGGACTAACCAGGCCACTTCCCATTTAACCCGTCATTGGCCTTAGGGGCAGCAGCAACACCCGGAGGTACCACCCATTACACATAGTGCACCTTTACCATCTGAGCAATAATCATGGAGTCTCTGTTATCACAAAAGACATGACAGACAGAAGCTTTAACTTCAAAGATTGGACTCTATTTTTAAAGGCACAGTATGTTAGCACACCATTTGTTCATCAATAATTGGGTCAGGTTTTAATTACACTTGGATTAAGGCAAAAGCTTCTCTTGGGAGCTCTGGGGCCAGGTGCAGCTGCTCAGAGGAACACAGAGAAAGAGATAAACAGAGAAAGAGATATGCTGAGAAGCATTGTAGATTGATAGTGACACTATCACGAAACGTCCGCCTTTTTCCAAAGACTTGCAACAAGCAAGTGTGTTGATTAGAATCATTATCACTATGGTCAAAACGATTCAACTGATGAAGTTTAAATCTTCAGGTAAACCATTGATTTCAACTTACAAACATTTTTTGTAGACTTTTTAATATAATATTGAAATGTAGTATCTCCTCACACAGTTCAGGTAATTCAAGCATTTATTCATAGTATATTGAAAATTATTTATACACAGACATCTTTGGCAGAGAATTGCTGCTCACTGAAAATGGCCCTATGACCCATTTTCTGGTCGCAACCCACTGAACCTCCGAGATTAAGCCACTAAATGTGATGGAAACATCTGTGGGACAGCCAAACAGTACATGCAGCTGACTGAACACAAAAGGAAAACAACAAGTGACTTGCATTTGTCAAAGAGAGATGCTAACTCTTCCTGTCCCTGCATGTGCAGAGTCAACAGCTGGTCCTGATCATGAGATGCACAATTAGTGGTGTGCCAGAGAGCGATGGTTATTCTTCTTCACACATGGAGGAGCAGAGTTCATGCATGGAGCACACATAACCTCCTCGGCACTGCACATGACGTATAGCGCCAGTCCATTGCACACGATCACTGTGGCAGCTCCTATAGAAAGGCGTAGTTTGACATGAATTGATACCTGTACTTTGTTGGGTCAGGGGTTAATGTGCAGCAGATTGGGTATATGAGTGAGCTTTCATGAGCCTGACACTTCCAAAGAGCCGAACAGACTCCATGTCCAAGTAATGTGTAATGTTGTTAACCTTTGAAAACCAGGGCATACGTCTCACTCTCCACGGTGAAACCACAGTATGGTTCGTAACCTCGTTTAAATTCAGCTCAGGAAAAGAGCAGTCTATCACTCGCAGTCAGACTCACAGCAACAAAATTAACTTGACCAAACAAAGAACGGCAATATCACTCTCATGAATTAAAGTTGGTCTGAATATACAGCTCAAAGAAGAAACCGGAGACATTTACTCTATGCCACGCGAGGATCCTCTCTGTTCAGATACCACTGATTGAGATAGTTTCCATGACAATGATGCCGTTCTGGGGATAAATGAGAAGAAAATGAATATGAATTTACATTAACCCCCCCACTCCCCACTGTGAACAGATCACAATAGCTTTTATGTGACGTGATGAGAGAGAGAAATCTTCAATTTGCTCTCATGTTTGTGGAATTAATAGTGCAATTGTTGGCATTGCCTTTCTTAAAGCAGTACTAAGTAACTCTTCCCCCTAGAGGCCATAAGCGCAACTGCAGGTGTAGTAGCAAGTTACGATTTTTTAACTTATTAATTGTCTTGGAGAGTAAATACTACACTGACAGGAAAGGCGAAGGGAGAGAGGGTTACTGTGTATCCAATTATACAATGGAGATATTTTTTTTCACTCAAACCTGGCTGTAAATACTGTTTAAAGTGACATTAGCCCGCAGTTAGCTTTGCCCGTTAGCCTGTTAGCTTCTTCTTCGTGATTCCATTAGTGTGTATTGCTTTCTCCGCACCGGTGGCAGTCAAGTTGCAAACATGGTTTTCTGGTCAGAGACACCAGGGAGAGATGAAAGACCCTCCAATCATCCCATTAAAGGAATAGGCCACCGTTTTTACATACTGAAATATGCTCTTAAAGTTAATAAAGTTACGTGAAGTGTTTTCATGCGAAGTATATTTACACAGAAATGTGTAAATGTGTAAATCCTAAAGGTTATTGACGGAAGTGAGCGGGGGAAGTCTTTAGGAGTTACTGCGCGGACATGTTGCTCCTCGTATCATTACGCCTCACAATATAGTCCCCCTTTTTATTTGCTTATAAAATCGACATGCTACATTTCTGTGTAAATATACTTCGCATGAAAACACTTCACGTAACTTTATTTAAATAGGGAACACGTGGAAGAGCTTGGTAGCTTCTATCGTGAGCTTTTTTGGAGCTATGTGACATGTGGGAGAGGCTGCGTATGTGCTCCGTTTGCGTGACAGAGCGCACGGACAAAGACCAGACGGGGATATATTAACTCGGCTAAAGTGAGGTAAGAGCATATTTCAGTATGTAAAAACGGTGGCCTATTCCTTTAACACTTGTATTACCCCCACAGAGACTACGAAAAGGATTTATTAAGGTAAACACGTTACTTAGTACTGCTTTAACCCGTCAAACTCTAAAACGATTTAAAGATTACGATTCACGTATATGCAATGGTCGCTCTTTCAACTAAGTGCAACAGAAAGTGAAAACTGTTTCAAAGTAGATTTATTCTGTCATGTGGAGTCCAAATTCAAAATCTGCTGCTATCCCACTGGTCCCACTGGTGGACTATTCTGACTGGTCTTGCGTCAATCACTGTCCACTACTTTGCACGATGCATCTTGGGAAACTTTGAGTGTGCTACCATTCATTCACCACACATTCGGGCTCCACAAAATACTGTGACAGTAGCTTACAGTGCGAGAATATTGGGTGAATTTTCAGACACAGCCACAGTTCAGAGTAAAAACGTCCAAAAAATTACTAACCAATGGATAGTGGACATACATTTACACGCCTAAAGGGGGGAGTTCAGTATTCTCTGAAGAGGCTGTGAGATGGATGTGTGGAATCTGATTCTGAGATAACCCTGTTACAGAAAAGCCAGTCAAACAGGCCCCGTCCCGAGCATTGTTCAGCTTGAGATAAGGGCGAACGATGGACTCTACCAGTAAGGACAGTGGTGTGGATTAGCCTGGTTTGGCTCGAATAGCTTTGCTTTGCTTTGCCTTTTTATCTGTTACACTTATCGTAGTAGGCTGGAGTCGTCAGCAGGTGGTGCCAGCCTTAGATTATAAAAGCCCTAGGTTTCTCGTGATTCTTTCTCTGATTTCCACACTTTTGGCTCAGTTTAGAGTGAAAGTAAACGGACTTGGAGACTGCACATTAGGCAGTTTTGCATGCACAAAAACACTCACAAGACAAGACACAAAAATGCAGTAGTTTTGGAAGACAGAAGCCTCTGCCATTGCTTTGGTTAGCTATAATTTGGTGCAGTCTCAATCAGCCTAGTGTCTCTGTACATTGCATTGTTAGTAAAGATTAAAGTAAAGACTGAAAATGTGTTATTTCTATACAGGAAAAGTACGAGACATAGTGTGAGACAGCGAGAAAATAGGATGAGATTGTGGTGAAAGAGAGGCGTCAAAGAGGGAGAAAAAGGAGATGAAAAGGTTAGAAGCAGCATCTTCAACGGGCCTTTCAGGTGTAATTTCTGCTTTCCTGCAAAGATGTCAGGCTGAAGAGGACAGCAGGCACAAAAAGATCTGAGAGCGTGTGCAAGAGAGAGCATGCCCAGCCATGGGAGAAAAAAATGAGCAGGCAGGGAGGACTAAACCCCCCGATAATCTGAATGTGCAGGAAATAAAATGGTGACAATGCCTCGGGCTTCCTGTGATCACATTATAGGCCTGTCTGCCCACACCTCGGCCTGCGTTCTCAACATGTGTCCGGCTCACTGACTTTAACTAGAGTAAACACAATGAGATTAATGGTGTGAAACAGCAAACAGGGAGCAGAGATGGAGGACAACGGTCACTGTGTCAATTAATGGATTGTTAATGTCTGGGAACCATGTGCCAACAGTGCCATCGGCCTAAATATTCAGATCAGACAAAATAAAAAATAAATACATGTCCACAGTTCTGACTGGGCTGCAGAGGGAAGAAGGATTAATGCAGACACACTTGCCTGAAAGCAAAATACAAGTCAAATTGTCATGGGTGCACTTAAGGGAACATACTGGTAGATAAGTCTATTTCTGCCTCTACAGCTCCAACAACACACCTCCAATCAGATTGCTACTGACTGACTGACTGACCGGCCCATGGCCAATGACCTCCGACAAATCTGGCCCAGTGACAAAAGTAATTGAAGAGCCCTGTCTTAGAGGCACAAAAGAGCCCTATATCAATTTCAGGTTGCTAAAAGTATTTTACTCAGTTCATTAGGGCCTTTTCCACAAGCAGACATTACACAGCCCAGTGTCTGGTCAACCCAGTGGACGAGCTTTTCGACTGCCGAGGCCAGGGCCAAACCGGTCTGAACTGTATAAGTTTTGGCACGACCTCTGGCTGTGGCCAAAGCGCTGAACTGAGACTAACGTGATGCTGGTCTCTGATTGGCCAACGAGAGAGAGGACAGCCCTCACTATTAACATGCGGGTCATACGGATTTAATACATCACAACATCATACCGCTGTTCTAAAAGGGGACTTTGCCAATGTTAGCATTTAGCCGCTGTTAGCGCAACCTTAGCTGGTGTTAGCATAATATTTGCATGTCGCTTACCTTCATAGTTGTCTTTTAACTGCTTCTTTCCTTTAGTATTTGTATTTTGCTTGGCTTTAGTACAGCACACATCTGTGGGGGTGCCGCCCACAACAACTGTGTAGTGTATTGGAAGCACAAGCGTGTCTGAGTAGAGTCGAAACAGGACAAGGCATGTACATAGACCAAGGCGTACGGGACACAAGCGTGTTATGTGGAAAGGCGCCTTTTCCGTTGTGCGCAAGGTTAGGACAGTAACTATAGTTTTAGGGAATCCGTTTTTCTCCATTGCAATAAACTGTTTTCACAGACATTTGTGATGAAAACAGAGATTGCTATGCGGCATCAGTGCTCGCTGAAAGCTGTGAAATGCACACACCAACCAGTGAAAACGATCTCCATTTAGAAGGAGGAGTCAGGGTGTAGGACTTTGTTCAAGCTTTGAACAGCACAGAAATAAAATCTTCAGAAACCATCCTTCTCAATACTGCGCTCCAATTCAGCATTGTGTCCAAACCCCACCGCGAATGAATGCCCAACTGCCCCATGTTCATAGCATTGGTCTGTGTTCTGTACTTGCTTTAGGCTTGTCCCATGGTGCACTCCCCCTCCCTCGTGTTCAGGATAGTGTTTCAGTACAACCTGCTCCCACTCAGTGTCACCAAGAGATGCTTCCTGTACCGGCTTACGCACAGCAACAAGCCGGCGCTTCCAAATTTATCATCTCATTGTCAGCCTTTCTGAAATCCATTGACACAAATCCAAGGTCTGTGCTTTCAGACACGTTTTAATTGTAGTGGTCTCACTATTAATTAATTTTACAATGTTTTTTAATTATTTTTACTAGTTATAGAAGCAAGGCCTGACAATACCAGCCAACTCTTCAAATATCCAAATGTCTAATCTTTGTCCAGAACACAGTGTGAAATCAACATAAGAAACGGGGGGGGGGGAGTTAATTTAATATGGTAAAAGAAAGGCCAGAGTTTCTATTGACCCAACAGTAAATGATCTGTTGTCTTGACATACTGACTATGCATAGGTTTCACGTCATACTGATGTGCAGTTGATTGTGGGAAACCAACTGAAGAAATATGATTAAAAAGTGCAGAGTAGTGGATTTTGTTAAGGAAAAAATTCTTATTTGTCGTTATTTTTATGCGCGGGGGGCTTCAAGGCAATAAGGTTTGAAACCACTGGCTTAAAGGATGATTGAAAATGAAGGCAAACAGAGAAGATGGAAACAGTGATAGTAGAATAGATGAGCTGGTCCTGGAAAAATTCTCTTTGCAGAAAAATGTAATTGTAAATTGAAACCTGCAGAGGTAAGCTGAATTCCTGTGGAGCTAAAACAATATCAAAATTTCTTCAAAAGATCTAAAAAAATCCATCACAGAGAAAACTTTTATTACTTTTATATAATCCTGGAGCACAAGCCAGATCATGAGCTTTTTGAAAATCGCTGCCTCTAAGACACTTTTTGAAGCTCATATTTATTCTGAATCTCTGGCCATGAATTATATTTGCATAATAAAACATCATTACAGAGAGGGCTTGCTTTAAACCCAATTTGTTTCTAAATAAACAGTTGATTCAGCGTGGCATTTGTCGTATCACAGTAATCAACCAGGTTCACTGCTCCTGTTGATAATACACAAGCTAATTGAACGAGGGCAAAAGGTCCTTGTCTTTGTGTTCAAACAACGGCGCTCAGTTTGAAGGTGGTTCAGTCTAACATCATTTTGATGAACACAAGATGTCCATCCAGAGGGGCAAAATTGCAGGAAATTGTATGTGCCATAATTTTCCCATAATTCCCTGTTGTTCTCTCTCTTATGGTTTATGGGTGCGGCTTGAGGAAATTGGATTTCTGGTAAAAGAAAACGTTTCTCTGCATAATACATGATCACAGACGGTTGCCAGGTAACTCTCATATGACATTGTCACTTATGAAATGGAAGGTTTTTATGAATCAAATATTGATAGTAATGTTACTCTTTTATTCATTTACACAGAATATTGTCACAGTGCAGTCTACATTTGTTTGTCTAAATATTGTGCATGTACTTTTCAGGCTTGACAAACACTGGGATACCATTCTGCTACTATGGTCTATCCAACCTTCATCAGAGGCATATTAATTTTAATGTTTTTATCAGACTATGGAAGCACAACAATAGAGCCACAGCAAGCAAAACAAAGATAAAATCCACGACATGCAGAGGCAAGTTAGTTTGTTATTTTTCATGTGATTTAGTCTTGGCTTGTGGCAATAGCCTGGAAACTTGGCATCAATTATTGAAAACAAAAGCATTTAAGCCAAGATTAGTGCCACTTTAGTGCCAGAGACGGGAGGTATATCTTTAGAGAACATTAAAATGCAATGATTGCAGAAAGAAATGTAAAATTTCTCTCTTTGTTGCAATTGAGTATGTGTGCAATGCCGTGTGACTGGCAGCTGTGCAGAGCTATGTAAAGACGCACTGCTCATTATGTGACAAGGAAACAGATTGTTACAGACACAGATGAATTAACAGCTCTGAAATTAACATCCTGAACAAATGCACATTTGCTCAAAAGTTTGAATTTCTTACGCATTAGGGAAATGATTGATGTTTCAAATACATGTTCTTACACAACATATCCAGAGATCAGTCTCATTGTCTCTGACATCTTGTGAGAACCCGTCATCTAAAATCTTGGACAAGATCGTAAATTGGCAACATATTTAACTTTGGTAACAGTCAATGTTTCCAAGAAGGCATTAGGCACTGCACTTGTTGAAAAATCTCAGAATGTTTGACAGATAACTTTCAACGGTGAAATGGAAAGTGCATGCAGTATTTCACTAGATCCATGTCTGTGGTGGAGACTCATATCAATGTAAATTAAAGAAATAAATTTGCTCTTCAATGAGATACATTTTCACTCACACACCCACAGTTAAGAGCTACATCTGTACAATTGTCCTGTTACTACAATCTGAGTCTAACCCTGTCCACCTCCTCCATGCAATCACATTAACATATTATTTCACTAGCAAGGATCACGCCACAACAGAAGTAGATTGGAAATATTCATTAGGCGATAGACAGACCAAGAGACGATGGGGCTCAACCAGCAATCTAAGCCCCCAATGTAACAGAGATAACTATGAACAGAAGGGAGTGTGGCCAACAGAGATGAATTTCCTGGTCAGAATAGGGAGGTTGTAAAGGAGCAGTGAGGAGTGGTTAGAGACGTTAGAGTTGAAGCTGAAGTATGGCTCTGCTCCTGAACCTAGATGAGCTACAGTCACATGACTTTTTATTATGGGAACCTTTATATCTTGGAATTCTGCACTTTTGTCATCTTTAACACATTATTATTGCCTTACAAAAGAGACAGTTGTACAAATTGAGCTCTAATTAGACGTTGTGTTCATGTGGCATCACAACCAGTGGCGGCTGGTGGTCTTTCAAACAGGGGAAGCTCATGATATTTCCTATTCGTTATCGTGGACCTGCATTTACTTGTACTAACATAGTTCCTTGCATTTATACATGCAGCCACTGTGTACAAACAGTATTTACAGTGGGAAGAAAAAGTAAGTACACCGATTGGAAGTTCTCACATTTCTGCCTAAATTGGTCACTAAATGTGGTCTGAGTTTCATCAAAATCACAGGAATGATTAAACTAATACCACCCAAACATTTACATTTGATCATATTTTTATTGGCCACAACATGTAAACATTCACAGGAGAGCATGGAATAAGTAAGTACGCCGCCTGAATTTCACTGAACTGCAGGAGGTGTGTAAAGAAGAATAGGCCAAGATTCATCCTGATCGTTTTGAGCGTCTAATCTGCAATTATTGAAAAGCAGTTATTGCTGCAAAAGAAGGATCAGCAGCTATTTAATACAAGGGATTCCACGCTGTTGTGAATGTCTTAGTGTTTTCTGCTAAATATCTTGATAAACTTGTGAATTAATTTTTCTGTTGCTGATAGCATGTTGTCCAGGCCCTGAGGCAATTAAACAGCCCCAAACCATGATGTTCCATGCACCATACTTCACAGTGGGGATAGGGTTTTGATGTTGATGTGCTGTTCCATTTGTCCTTCACACATGACGTTGTGTGTTCCTCCCAAGCTATACAATTTTGGTTTGCGAGAGACCTCTTGGATGCTCCACAACACTACTGGAAACATTTACTGGGGACTGATGGACCCAAAGTTTAATTTTTTTAGCAGAACACACAACGTCATGTGTGAAGGGAAAATGGAACACCCTATGCTCTATTCAGGCGGTGTACTTACTTTTTCCTCCCTGTCCTGTAAAAGTTTACATGTTGTGGCCAATAAAGATATGATAAAATGTAATGTTTGGGTGATATTAGTTTAAGCAGACACTGTTTACTCATTCTTATGATTTTGATGAAGATCAGACCACATTTTATGACCAATTTAGGTAGAAATATGAGAAATTCCAAACGGTGTACTCACTTTTTCTTCCCACTGTATTTAGACTTTGAACGATTGAATTCGGCCTAATATTTAGAGGAAAATGTAATATTCCTACATCAGCAACTAAATCAAGTCCAAACAGTCGCAAAAGTTTACTATGAACTTGACCAGACTTTCAAACTTGAGAAAGCCCAGTTGTGAAACAGGAGCACATTGACCCCATATTTTCAAAGCATTGTCACTAGTAATTGTGCCTTTTACATTTGTGTACATTTCTCAGCTGCTATGAGTGTAGGAGAATTAATCAGGATTATTTCCCCCCCAAGTAACTTAAAACCAGCACAAGATATGTGGAAAAAACAGAGAAGCAAGATACTTCTCTTTATATCGCATTTCTCAAAAATACTGTCATCTTATGTTGCAAATCTGACATAGAGCTTAACAAGAATGGATGGGGGAAATGCTCAGAACGCTCCAATTTTGTACCAAAGACAAGCAAAACCATCTGTGTCTGGATATAGAGTACAGGTGGGTGATTTCCCTGTAAATGTTGCTGGTTTGGCTGTGGACCTTGAGTGGGAGGCCAGGTCTCAGAGCAGAGGGTTTGGGCACATGAGAGGAACCGGGATGAATATGCATGACGCCTCACTGCAGGACTGGACACCATCTGCACATTGGTGGCATCCTTCTGGCAACGTGAAAGCAAATGTTGAATTTCTTGTTTTGTTTTTGAGTTGTAGGGTTTTTAAACAATAAACAGAAAAACAACATTGAACTTTGTGGCCTCTTGGAGTTCGATAAACTTCTAGGTTTCCTTTGAAATGGTTATAATTAAGCTCCTCCGCCATCCTTTTATCTTTATAGCGTTTGTAAAAGTGTAATTTCAAAACTTTCCTTGTCTGTAAAGCACAATTAAATGCTCTGTTTAAGTAAATAAATTACAGCAATCAATATGTACAATGTTAAAGCCAAAATCCGGAACATTCCAGGTCTTATATTGCCACATAATCGTAAACTAATGAAAAAGTGAAAAACATGCCAGTGCTCCTATGCTCGACACAGACAACAACAACAGCAACATCTCTATGGACTTAGTCTTAGCAAAGTTACAAGACAGGTCTAGAGGAGAGGTGAGCCCACTCCCAGTGAAGCAACATGTTTAAACAAATGTTCCACTCATGGTCAGACAATGAATATTCAAATAGTGCTGCAGGCTGGTCAGTTGTAAAGTGATTGACAGAGCAATCAACCAATTGGGAAATAAAATACATTTTACTTGAAAGGCCGTAGTCTCCTGTAGGCCCCTGGGCTCCAGCCTAGACAAGCCCATTGGATAAGGTGGCCCTGGCTCCAGCAGAATCAAGTGAAGGTCCTGTTAGTAGGAACAGCAAAAATACTGCGCAGAACCCTCAAGCTCCCAGGCCTCTGGTAGAGGACCCGAGCTTGGAGGAAAAAGAGACCGCCCGCGGAGGGTGAGGAAGAGTTTTTTTTATATATAGTATATATACATATATATATATATACATATATACACACGCACACACACACATACACATACACCCTGGGCTTGAATATTTTTGTTGAATATTTTTGCTGTTCCTAGAACTACACTTTTCTGGACTTTATATGTTTACACTACCTTCTCGCTATGACACTTGGAGGCTAAGCCAACCTATAGGGTGATATTAATAGACAACACCATCCATCAACCAACCAGTTTTGGATCAGTCCATTATGGCAGTGCATACAGTACGTCAGCTGTTGAGGCGCGTCTGAACCAGCCAACCTGAGAACAGTGTAATGGATGCCAAGCATCCTTAACCCTGACTCCCCATTACACATCCACTCAGCGGGCCATTTCTGCAGCGCCTAGCATTGAGACAAACAGGTAGGCACCAAAACACGACTTTAAACACACCAACAACAAGTAACGAGTGGATAATGGCAGGATGCTGATGTTGAGTCCATTATTGCCTCCATCGGGGTGGGCTGTTTACGTGGCCATCTTTGTAATAGGGAGCATTTGGATTTGGTCCGAAGCCCTAGTGACGTCTGGAGGAGACGAAACAGGTCTCTGTTGCCTCATGTTCTTAAAGCAAGAGTCACACAAGGTTTGTGAAACAAAAATAGTTCTGTGTCCACTCCTGAGCAACATGATGAGGTTGTTGAATACCTCTACGAACTTAGATTCAGCCAATCATCATTCCAAGGTTATTGCTGGTGTCATGTTTTGTTTTAATAGAGATTTTCATGTTGTTTCTTTAATGGAGCTCAACATATTTCACTTCATAATAACACGGTTGTGTTAACACCTTTTGTGTTAGAGGTGAGTTCACAGTCTGCTGATGAATAACATTAGCTACTGTTAACATTAGCCATCTTTTAGCTGTTTCTTTCCTTTTTTTATAAACTTTATTAGACGGCAGTATTTGTTGACAGTGTTCACCTCGTTGCCCACAGACACAGTCCTGCCATAATAATGATAATAATAATATAGTAATAATAATACTAATAATAATGGGAAACCGGAGTACCCCAAGGAAACTGGTGCAGCTACATGGTGCTAAAACACAACATCAACCTTTCAAACTCTGTGTAAATTGTGTTTAAACATATGTGTACTGTGGCAACTATTTCAATTACTGCAAATAACAAGAGCAAACTTTGCCTTGGTTGACTGAGTTAGGTAAATGTGTGATGGCACTGTGACAACGTGTGCTTAGCGTTACACTGATCCTCCCACAGGAAAGACAATAATGTTCAAATAGACTGCGCAAATACAAACACGCCACGCAAACACATCAGCGTCTCCTGTCACCGTCCCGTGTTCATGGAGAGGAGGCACACTCAAGAAAACACGGATCTGTTTGCACCGGTGCATGAGGCCACAGTGAGAACAAGGTAATCGAGACTTTTTATATTGAGTCACTTTGAAATTATCCCACAAACTTTGACATGACCAATGGATATCGAAACAATTCGGCTTGCAGGACCTGACTCTCTGACTGAGGCCTGAGAAGTGGTTGCTAATATTGCTGCACAATATTGCACAGATGTAGACGTACATCCAGTGAACTCTACCATAACCCTTACTTTAGACAACACACAGGTTTATTGAATAAATAAAAAAAAAACACTTGGCCTTGTTGGATTGATCACAGTAATATTGGTGTAAACTTTCTAATGGTTTACATTGGTCACATAAAAGTTTTGGTGTTATTTCTGCTGCCAGATCTGTGACCTTTAAAGGGGCTAGATGCAAGTTAGCCATATTATACTCGTTACTGCCACCTCAGGTCATACGTGTAGCTTCCATATTAAGCTCGTGCATAAAGGCACTTCGGACTCGAATTATCACCTTTTTGAGTGACAGTGCAGGATTTTAGAGGCAGTTGTGGTGAACAGGTCTGAGCAATATCAAAATCAACAATATATGTATTAAAATAAATGAGTACTCTCTAATCTGTGTAATAATGTCGTAATTCATTTGCAGTGAGTAAAAATACCCAAGGACAACAAGACCACAACAAACAGCTCCAAACATTCACAACATGCAAAGAACATAAATAATGTTAAAAACGTTACCTACGTTCTTTATTGTTTCTCACAATCATCTTGAGGGCCACAGGTTCTGTGCTTGAGGGCTGGATTTGGCCCCCGGGCCTGGCGCTGCCCACCACTGCTGCACAATGACGTTCAGTCCCATTGGCCTCAAAGTGGTGCCCCTCAGATACATGGTCCCCCCATTATCGGTGTACAGGGAGCGGCGGCACTGCGCTTGGGTTGTTCGACTAAAAGGCTTGAGGCAGACTATTTTTTATGTTTTCTGTGACCACATGGCTAAGATTATTTTTGGCTATGTTTTTTTCTTACATTTAACCCACGTCAATAACGATACTACGATTACCCTGCACTAAGGCTACGCAGGTGCTGAATGACGGAGACAATACATTTACACTCAATTTAATGGCAGACATTAGAATTAGTTTGCACAGAAAAGAGCAATTGACCGAAGCAGCGTCAGTTTAAGTTCAATTTTAAGACCACTTCTCATTTCCATTCCCTAAGCCTGGTGCATGTTATTTTAGTACAATAATTGTCCATTGATGCCCATGAAGTTCCCCAAAACCACTTATGGTCAAGCTCCTCTGGGACTGGACTCAGACAGGCTGCCCATGTCGGCCCAGCAGCAGAGGACACTTGATTACACCTTAACTTAAGTCCTAAGGAGCACACATAGGGGAGAGCGTCTATCAGAAGGGATGTACCTATACAAGTAAAACAAGGACACATAGACTTGAGCAGGGTTAAACGTATCATGCCACTTTCCACGGACACGCAACGGGTCCAGCCGAGCTACCAACAGTTCGTAGTAAACACAGTGCATTAATCATACAACGAGAGCTTCTTACAAACTGAGACGACTTCAACTCACCGATGATTCCCGCAGCACCTCCTCAGTTACTAACCTTTATGCTTTTATAGGCTGACTTACAGTAGATGGTTAAATCCCACCTTTTTCCATTCACATCAACTAAATCTTTACTGCAGAGCTAATGAGAGGATTATTGCAGCCTCCAAAGATAATGAGTGTTGTTTAGTGATTACACGCTTGCTTGTCCTTCGGAGTCTAACGCTGATGATGACATGGTTTGATCGGACTTGGCCACATAAATCGATTAGCGATTTTACTGGAAGGCTAATGGGGCTTTTGTGTCCGTACATCTGAAGAGGATGGCTAAGGTCCAGTGCTGGTACTGCAGCGCCTGAATCAGCCTCGAGGCTAGACTCTTCTCAGTTAATCACACCACTTTATCACAATGAATCATGTCCCAGTGAATATCAGCGCCTCTGACATAATGAACAGTAAAATGTGCCATTATCGTGTCAAACTTTCTGATTTGTATTTTTGTACTATGCACAATTAAAGTGAAAACCGGTTTGATCAATTGATCTTTCGTAAAGACCACAAATGTTAGTAGCTCATCAAGTGGAGTTTATGTCATAATGAAGAAGAAGTGCGAATTTGTGACTCATTTTGGCGCAATACCAACACAATAGCATCCAGATAGAGGCTAAATGGGTTGTAATGTGCAGTAGAGGAACATAATCAAAATACCCAACAAAGAGGACACAACAACTATTGGAAATCAGAATCCTGGCGTTACCTTAAATGCAACCAGCACAGTCATGTGTATACTTGTCATACTCTTGCACTACCGGGTAAGTTCTCACCTTTTACTAGTCTAGTATTGATAAAATACAGTATTTGTTACAGTGTTATTGTTAAGTTGGATAGATTTCTAAAGGTCAGCACACACTACACGATTTGTATGCCCACTTTTGATACAATTCTCAGTCCACTTCATTGAACTGTGATGTTGTGACAGCGATCACATGACACTGTTGACCAATCGGGACACACACGTGTTTCCCATGCTCACAAAAAGAGGCATGCTGATCTGGGGTCAGTTTTTGAAGCCAGAGGAGAAAGCAGGAGAGGACAGACAAAGCTCTTCCACGTTTTCCCTATTCAAATACGATTGCGTGAGTAGTGCATGTTGATTTTCAAAGCGGATAAAAAGGGGTGCTATATTGTTAGGCATAATGACACCATAGGAGAACTTCGACGTTGGCGCAGTAATATCTTCAGAATTCTTTAGGAGTGAAGTGTAACTACTCAGGTAACCGTATTTAAATAGGGAAAACGTGGAAGAGCTCGGTCGCTTGTAACTTCACCCCCCATTTGGGTCCATTGGAATAAGCTGATAGAGGCTAAATGCTAAAAACATCTTTGGTCTTTTTGCGTGACTGAGCGCACGCACAGTTATGCGATAGTTACGCATCAACTTGTCTAAGCTCAGGTAAGAACATATGTCAGTATGGAGAAACGGTGGCCTCTTCAAAAAAGGTCAAATGTGCCAGAAATTCCAGTGGCAGAAACAGCTTTTTTGTGATGATGTCCAGCAACGACAGCGCTTAAAACAGCTCTTAAAACTCTAGGCATATGACAAGGCAGATGGTAAATTAGGACCCTCTTTTAAGCTCTGAAAGGTGAGAAACCACACAGCGCTTTAATACGTTCATTTCTCACTCTGGGGAATAAAATATTGCAAGCCAGTGATACAGAAAAAGTCAGTTCTGCCTGTGAACACATCAATTCAATGTCATGGAAAAATATATGAGCTAGTTTATGAACTGCTACTATTTGTCAAGGCCACACCAAGGCTCAATATAGAGGAAACAGCGCCACACGTTGGCCGTGTATCATGCCATTTGTGACTTCTTTAATCGATCAATATTCAGACTTATTAAGTGAGCTCACTTAAAGATTTATCATATATATTTTGCTCCCACAATCAAGACTACAACTACATGGTCAGCTGCATAAAGTTCTCTTAATAACAATCTAAAAGAGACAGAATAAAAGCTGAAGCTGTAATGACATTATAAACCAACAAGCAAAAAAGTTACACAAGTAAATATACTGACATGTAATGATCACAGTGCGTTTCAGCTGCTCAGTTTAAAAGCATTTACAGCCTTCTCGATGAATTATCAGACACAACAGATCAAGTTCTCACACGATCTCTCTGCCTAGTCATTTCAAAGAACAATAGCTTCTGTTTCACCCACAGGAGCCGATAACCTTCTCAGTGACGTCGACGCCGCTCACTTCTATGACGGTTTTGGGGCAGGGTTTTGCGAAAGGCTTATTGGATCAAGTCATACACAAGAAAAATAAAAATGATGATTTACACATGTGGCTAATTTATAGTCAGAAGATGAGAGATAAATCTTTGTTGAATTTAACCAAAATGAAATATTAAACCAAACACTAAAACTGAACAATAATAAACCCACCTTGTTTCCTTATTGTATGACTCATTCTCTTTCCTCGGCAGCTTCCAGTTTCACTTAAGCAGATCTTGACATTTAAACTGGCATGTTATGGGATTACCTCCTTCTGTCAGTACATTTTCCTCATGCTAGCCTTTAACTGTATGCCTTAAGAAAATCCCCTGTAATCCTACTTAACTTTTTAGTAAAAGTCGCCGTCTGTGTGAGATGCGGGCTCAGCTGGGTTATTTATGTGGGGAGATTTTCGAGGATTATGTCAAATCAAAGAACAATATGTATTCTCGAGAGGCACTTTGGACATTTCGTTCTGTGCCAGGCAGGGAACAGTTGACATGGTCGGCCGCAGGTCTCTGCCTCTTCACCTATGGCTTTCACACATCATTTAGCGCCACAGCACGATACACCATGTTCCTTATGTAAGTGCGCACAGATGAACTAATTTATTCTGGCTTTATCTGCAAAGTGTCTGAGTTTAAAATGAGCACACATAAATGTATTCAGTGCCATATGTCAAGCCCCACGCATAAGGCATTTGAAATAAGCACGTTGCCCAACAAGCACTCAGTGAAGCCATAAAGGGAGTTATAGCCCATTAACTTTTTCTCTAAATATCGGTGCTAACATCAGCAACCGTTTAAGAGATACATGCCTTTTTATAATGACAAATGAGTGTTCAACGTCCATCGACGATTCAGACATGGTAAATGGTTATGGCTTCAACTTATATAGCGCTTTTCCACCCACATTAGGCACTCAAAGCGCTTTACAGCAAGGATCCACTCATCCATTCATCCATACACCAATGTGCGCAGACACTGGAGGCAAGCAGTGTTTAATTCGTCGACTAAAATGTTTAGTCATCATTTAAATCAAAGCAATATTTTTACAGATCAAATTTAGACTTAAAGTTAAACTACTGGACTAAAATCATTCAAACTTCCGATGACAGTTTGAAAGAGCCTCATATGAAAAACGACAGTGTGCACCTTCAGGAGCCAGGATTCGAACCCCCAACCTGCCAATCATGGGACGACCCACTCTAACATCTTATTTTACTCCTTATGCTCCAACTGCAGCTCATTTAAAGCAGAACTACTGTAAGTAACTCATGCCCCTAGAGGCCATAAGCGCCACTGACGGCATCATAGTATGTTGTGTTTTTTTACTCATTAATTGTCCGTGAGAGTAAATACTACGCTGACAGAAAAGACAAAGGGACAGAGGGATATTGTACATCCAATTACACAAATATTTTTTTTCACTAAAACATAGCCTGTCAGCTTCTTCTCCGTGATTCTATTAGTGTGTATTGGGACCTCCAACCCGGTGCAGGAAAGTTACAATTGTGGTTTTCTGGCCAGAGACACCAGAGGGAGATGAAAGACCCCCCAATCATCCCTGTAACACTTGTATTACCCCCAGAGGGACTACGGAAAGGATTTATTAAGGTGAACAAGTTACGACTGCAAAATTTTTCTAAACATTTCAAAAATAAGTGCTTGTTTAAAGCTTCAGTATACAGAAATCCTTACATTTTACTTATTATGTACTTGGGCTTAATACTGTACTGAGAACATGTTTTTTTTCATTGTTTCTCTTACTTTTCATTCCACAAAAACACAGTATTTGACCTTCCAAATACCACCAGGCCTAATTAAGATTAAATCCGAACTAAAACGGGCCTGAATTATACTTAAAAATTACTATTATATATAAAACAGGGAGTAAACCATGTTGGTATTTTGGTCATTTGGCAGAGAGAAATTGAGAGAATTGTGTTAATAAAAGAACATTCAGTGTTTCGCTAAAACCATGCAGTGCCAGTGTTAGATTAAGCTAATAGAGTTGATTTGCACGGGGCGAGTTGAAAGTTTGAAAGTACAACACAAAAGTGCTACAAACTGTTGCAGAAATATTCTACTACAGCTTCAAAACACAAACATGTGACAGTATAACCAGTGAGAAGGAAGTGAGTGTCATATTTTATGGGAGATGCTAATTGTTTGAAACTATCGCCATCTTCTCATCTCAATTAGAAGGAGAGGCTGTGACTAACACTGCGCCATGAATTCCTCTGCAAACACTTGAGTGCCCTCTGTTCGCCCCTATGGAGCCACTGAAACACGCCTATAGGTTCACTGTGTGGTGCATGTGTAGTGCCATTACCTTACACCACTGTAATTACAGCAGCCATCAGGCACGATTAGTCATCAGCGGCTGATGCATTAACATGAAAGTCTGTAGATATGTATGTTGTCGTTCTTTCTCTTCCTTCTGTGACACTATGGTGCAATGTTTGACCTGTTACATTATCCATGTGTCTTGTAAGAATCAGTTAACATTGTACAGGCTATGATAATTATACAAAAATGAATCAGGAAAGAGACATTGTTACAGCACATTTGTTAAGTTCATTTTGGGCATTTAACAGTTGATACATTATTGTACAGGCAGTGCAAAAATAATATACAGTGATAGGCCTTCGTGATACAACTTTGATTTTAAAATGGGTTGGACACAAAATAAACCGGTCTGTACCTCGAGGAGTGTTATTGGCAGATTCCCTGAGGTAGTGCGAACAGCCTGTATCGCATGCATGAGGAAGGTGGGCAATTCATTTATGCATTGAGCTTCATAGGGGTCCATGGAGAGCCTCGCCCTCTCTTTGGCATGCACGGCCACTATACTGTAAAATTGAGTGAGTGAAATACAAAGCCAAGCAGATAGTCTGTATGGCAGAAAACAGGCTTATTGTAAATGTGCGTTCGACGTGCAGCATTTCCACCAGAGACCAAATCTTTCCTTTGCCATGAAAGCCTCGAGAAACTGTAAACACTGTATTGAATGGTAATTTAGACTTAGCTGCATAAACAGTTTGGACAAAGGATTACAGTGGGAAAATAGTGTACAGCTTCAGACCCGGTAGATTTCTTCAGTATTTTTGAAGCACTCTATATTGGTTGGACAGAGCACATTGATTCTAACATGAGTCACTGGTCTTCTACTTAAAGCTCCTCTCTTGGATCACCTTTGGTGCACGGAGACCACAGGAGCCTGGGTAGAAGTCTAGTCTTTTCTGTACAAGTGACTGGCTTGTCAGGTTGGACCACATTCAGATAAAACCACCCAGATGAGGCCTTTGTGCGTGCCCTCAGTCACACAAAAAGACCAGAGATGTTGTTAGCATTTGGCCTCTCCCGATGTATTCCTAAAGCTCCAAATGGGGTGAAGTTGGAAGCGACCCCGCTCTTCCACGGACACGCACAAAGACCAGACAGGTACGTATCAACTCGTCTAAGCTCAGGTAAGAACATATCTCAGTATGGGAAAACAGTGGGTGGTTCCTTGATTAAGTATCATTCCACCATTTTTATAAACAACTTAATAGAAATATATAGAATGTAATGTAATGTAAGTGTCAATACCTGCTCCTCTAAGGTCCATAAAATCACATGTGGCATGCCCCAGTGTTCGATTTTAGGCCCAGTGCTTTTTAACCTGTATATGCTCCCTCTTGGCGATGTCATCAGGAGACATGGAGTCAACTTTGTCAACAGGCTAATGGATGCACTTTTTAACTGCATTGTAGATATCAAATCCTGGATGGCAGAAGACTTTCTCTAGCTTAACCAGGACTACAGCACGTGCACTGGGAAAAAAGGTTGGGAGCCACCGTTCTGAAGTCTGTGAAATGGACCACTATCACTACCACTGAGTGGGAGCTTCAAAAGTCCTGTTTGTGTCACTCTGGTGAACACATAAAGCAAAAAGGCCTGAAATTGCCTCAACTTTCCACTGACACTGTCGTCAGCTGCCAGTCAAAGAGAAAGTGAATCAGCACACAGCCTGGCTGCATCATGTTAAAGGTTAAGGGTTATTTAAATTTAAGTATATTGTTTCGTCTCCGCACCAGGGACATAAGCGCTTCTTCTTGTTGCCCCCATGGCCCAGTTCCTGTACACTGACAGCCATCACAGCGATAATTGGACAGAGTAACAAGGCGGTGATGATCTTGAGCATATATGGTGGCCACATATGTTCTCACAAACATCAGTGTTTAAATTTAGAAATGACATATTCTCTAAACAACAAGGTGAAAATACAATGAGTCCTATTATTTGACCACAATACCCAGGTCCATTCATAGGTCTGCATTTTACAATTAAATTAGAAATAACTGTTTTTGTTTAGGCCTAAATAGTTAGAGACAAATACTGTGAATAACTTGTTAAAAGCCCTATACCAGATGTTTATTTAAGTATTTATGTTTGCATTCAGTGAAAAGACAGCGTGTTCATTTCAATTTGTTAGTTGTGTTCCGATATAATTCCTAACATTCCTTACCCATTTCCAACACACCCATGATAGATAAAATGAAATGCACAGCACACAAATGTCTTTTTTAAATGTATTTATTTATTTATTTTACAAATGTCTGCTTTTACAATATACAGAATCCACTTCTTAAGAATACATAAATGTAATAAATCATGCATAGACAAGAGTCACACATACAGTACATTAAAGGAAATTTTGAACACCTGGCTAGAGGAGGTTTCCTTTTTTATATCTTATTTCATTAATCAATAATTACCGACAGGAAAATCGACTGTGATAATGTGCCCCATATGTCGGGGAGGTTGGGGTTGGTTATCCCCACTATTTTTGTTTTGTTAATCGTTTATCATTTTCTGGCATAATTTCTATTTGGGTCTGATTGGTTTATTGTCATATATTATGTTAATTTTGGTAATTATGTTTCTTTGTTATTTGTTAACAGTTGTTTTGGCCAAATTTGCTTTGCTTCGAATCATTATTATTAATGTTAATCACAATTTTGGGAATTGGTATTTTGTCATAATCTTGTTAGGTGAGGCTCACTATGATGCTGCACAGACTGGTGCATTATGGGAACCCATTATATGTTTTGACATGAAATCACCCAATGCAGAAAAATATGTGCTTAAGACATGCTAAAATTATAAAATGTAAATGATCATGAATGTATAGACACAAAAACTATTTTTACACCATTATTTCCCAATGTGGCGACAAACCCGTGACCCACCTGAGACGACCAGCCCCAGCTGACCGTGTGACAAAAGGTTTGAGCTAGCTCACATGACTTTAGCTCAAAAGCTCAATTAGCTCAAAGCTACAGTATGATCAACAACTTCTTGCTTGATATAAGATTCTTCAGAATCTAATCAACATTACAGTTGAAAAATTGACCAGACCCCCAAAAGAGACAAATCCTCTCCTCATTTCAGTGTTTTGTTGTGTGAATGGAAGCATATTACAGCAGGGAAAGCAGGGTATTTAACTTGATGAGGCCATAAATGTGACAACCAACCCTTGTGACAAACAGCCCCAGTCTCCCCTACCTGTTTGTTATTTTTTAATATACAGATGGGGGTAATAGGAGAACCTGCAAGGACACCTACCCAGACACTGCAGTACAAAGTCCGCACAGAAAGACCCCATCTGGTTTCTAAACTTATCCTGAGATTAATGTCAATGACTTATGACATAATTTGAAAGGGTTGTCTTAACCATGTTGTCATAACAACCTCTTGGAGGTGTCGGAATAAATAAACAAATAAATAAATGAATAAATGAATAAATGAATAAATGAATGAATGAATGAATGAATATTATAAGCGTGAGGTGACACAAAGACTGGCTGATAGATAATCTCAAATTCAGTAATGAAGAGTCCACATGCCCAGGATGGAACCCTCCATTCAGAAGAGCAAATACTGACCACTCTGCCACTGCTAAACACCACATGCATTTACAAAGGAGAGCTAAACATTTCCCTTTTGTGTTGCAATCATAGCATTCATTGCAATAAGGATTTACCATTTAGAAATAATTCTAATAAAACAGTCCGTAAATCCAAAGCAGGAGTGAAAACTGCAGTCATAGCTCCATCTGCTGGAAAAATCACTGCACTACCCTCGCTCCATCGGCCCATTCATGGTTCATTTATTGCCTACATCACCTTTTGTGACTATAACCTTGTATATAGTTCTATGCTATAACCCTGAGTGACAACATTACATTTGCTTGTTTATAAATCAAATTGACACCGACATAACGTTCTTTCACTTTGTTTATTTGAATGACTTATCACTTCGTTTCCTTATTTATTTAGCAAGCTGTTGCCCAAAAGTGATACAGTTTTTTTACATGGCCACTTGTTCTAGTTGGACTCCTCACTCTTGACATTCTTGGCAAAATCCCCCAAAACCTGGAAGAAGGAGCTCGGTGCTTCGGCCTCAGCGGCTTTGCTTTTAGGACAGAACCAGGGAGGGATGAACTGCATCGGGTCGACAGAGCCAAGCACCCAGTTGAAAGTGCTGAAAGGAGGCAGGACATACAGTTCAAGAAGAGCTGGTATCTATCTTTTAAAGCTGTACCTTTCTATGTCAGGGGCACGTTTAATTTAGCATAATGATGGAATGAGCCTGAATACTTCTGTTACTATATGATAATGTATTATTGTACTGTTATGTATGCATTATTTGTTCACTTATCAATTCCTTCTTACTTTTATAAAGTCTGTAGTTTTGTTTTTACCTCTTACCCCGGCCTTAACTGTGCATTTTCTCCAGTTCAGCTCTACCCAAATCTAAAAGCCTCTGGCCTGGAGCTATAGGACAGTGTGACACCTCATTTAAAAGTAAAGACTGACAAAACTGATAAGCTTTTACCTAGTTATGATTGTCACGTTTTTGTCCAGGTTTCCATCATGTATTTGTTGCTTTTTTGATACGCTTTGGTCACATTTTAGTCACATTGACACACACACAAAAAAAAACTAAATGTGGCCAAAACGCTACAAAAATAATTGAGAACCTGACAAAAAAAAACATGAAAATAATGCAACAAAAAAGCAACGCAAATGTGACAAAAATGTGATAAAAAAGTGACAAAAATGTGATTTAAAAAAAGTGACAAAAATGTAATAAAAATGTGACAAAAATGTAGTGAAAATGTAAAAAGTACTAATAATAATAAAAAAACGCAACTACTAAAATGTGATGACAACAGTAAGGAAGAGGCTTAGATGAATTTTGCAGATCTTTGCTTTGAAATAGGGCTTCAAGTGGATTTTGGTCAAACTGGAGAAAATGTGCTCGATGAAGGTGGGGGTTAAGGGGTTAACTTGTTATTGTTGTAAAATCCATTGTGTGATTTCAGTATCTATACACTTTTAATAATTAAGAGGTCTGAAAACTTTCCGAACATTATGTGTATGTATAATGGAGAAAGATAATATTGGGCAATGGTTATTACTAAAGAAGAAAACTAGAAAAGCAGAACCAAGAAATGTATAATGTCACTTGATAGGCAATTGAAATGCAAAGCTGTCAGCATTGAACATGGCACTCTTGCTTTGAACTGACAGGACTTTCTTTGTATTCTTAGGTGTAAACGATGTGCGGTTCATCACCTGAGTGTGGTCCATCCAGACTGGGGGGTGTAGCCAGTGTAGGTCATGGGGATGCATCCGACTTCAGTGAAAACGGTTGAGTATGTGCCTAAAACATGCAGCAGTTTTTCTCACACCGGTTTGAAAAGCACTAAAAATACTCAAGATGAACATTTGTTTTCCTGGGGGAGGGGTTGTACATTTAGTTTGTTGACTTCTCACCATTTCCAGGCAGAGATCCATACCACGTGTTGACCAGAACGCCCATGCCCCAGGACGAGGAGGAGCCCAGAATGGCCTGGCCTATGAGTTTGGCGTCAGAAGGCACTTGCATGGGAACAAAGGCGACATCCAGGTCCCTCTTTTTGCAGGAAAATTTGGCCCAGTTGATTTCATAGTACGCTTCCTGGAAGGATATTGACACATATTTCCCTGGACTTCCATTTAACACTGTTCTAATCCATGTTACCAGCCATAAGTATAGACATAATATAGTATCTTATTGGTGAATACAGATTTGTGGTTACCTCTTTGAAAAGCATAAGAACTTCCATATTGAAATAGGTGCCATTAGAGGAGCCAGTGTACTGAAGACGAGCCCTCTGCGCAAAGTTGTCATAAGTGATTTTTCCAAGGGAGGTGAAAAGTCCATCTGGTCCCATCTGCAAACAGAGGCATGAGATTCATGTGATTGTGGAAACAGATCAGTCAAAATGTATAAGGTAACACTCACAAAACTGTAGGAACCAGACATCAGAGGTGGAGATACTGAGGGCAAAAACAAACAAGGTCCAGAATACAGTCTGGTGCAACTAAGACTCTTACTGCAAATTACTAATATAAAGATTTATAATAGTAATGTTGTGGATAGTAGCCATAAAACATGTCTGGACATCTGCGACAGTGTGTGTGTGTGTGTGTGTGTGTGTGTGTGTGTGTGTGTGTGTGTGTGTGTGTGTGTGTGTGTGTGTGTGTGTGTGTGTGTGTGTGTGTGTGTGTGTGTGTGTGTGTGTGTGTGTGTGTGTGTCTGTGAATCACAGCTAGATTTATCACCAATATCAAACCCGCATTACTGTAACAGGGCATTGGAGGGCATAAAATACAGGTGCAGGGTTTTATATTAACACATGCTCACGGGACAAATGCTGTAGAGCAGTGCTCATTCTTTCACTCTCACAAGCCATTTAGGACACTAATGTTGTAAATTGTGGTGAAGGCTGTGTTGTAAGATGAACCTCTGAATGTGTCTCTTTCACACTGAACTGTCCTGCTTAACAAATCGACTAAAAAAATGTATAAAATAAAGACCAAATATTCACTCTAAATACAGTAACAATCTCAATTAGAATATATACTCAAATTTAATTAGCTGCATAATCTCCAATGGAAAACATGATTCAACCAACAAGCAAGGCAGGAAAGATCTAAACATTGTACATAAATATCCATACTGACTTATCCAGAGCAGTGACTCACCACAGTGTTTGGGCTCCTGAGCCTGAGCAGAGCTCAGCAGCAGAGCACAGAGGCAGGACAACACACAAAGGACGTCCATGATGAGACCAGAGCAGAATGAGCAATAGTTTCCAAAGCATCCTTATGTACCCCCTCGGACAGTGGCGCGTGTGAACTAGACCCTCTGTGGCAGATGCAAACTTTCCCTCGACTGATAAGAAATGCCCCAAATATTTTCTGATGACACTACAGCAGCTTATCAGTGTTTGAGGGTCTTGTTTATTCTCTTTAATGCTAATGAGGCTGAAACTCAGCCCTGGACAGATCAAAAGGCAGGTAATTGGCAGTGATCAGCTAAGTGTAAAGCCGTTCAGATTGAAACTCAGGTGTGAGTTAAGTCGTTAGGACTTAGAACTACAAAGATGTTTACCCACAGGTGAGTGCAGTCGTTAATAGAGGGGAGGGACTTAAGCAAACTAAGCTCCCCCGGTGGTGTATATCTAGCGGTTAGCGCTCGTGCTTCACAGCTACAAGGTCTGGGTTCGATTCCCACCAGGGACGGTTCCCCTACCACTAAAAACATGTACAATAGGTGAATCCTCCAGCTAGGTGTTTCTGACCACCAGCCTGGCTGCACATCATGGAGATGGGTCCCTGAGCGCCGGCCCACGCTGGCAGCTCACTGTTCCTACAGGTCACCCCAGTGGATGCATTGAGGATGGGTCAAATGCAGAGAATGAATTTCCCTACAAGGATTAATAAAGTATACCTTAGTCTTACCTTTAGTCCTTAACCTTAACCTAGTCTGCGGGCAGAGCTTAAACTTTAGTGTAGCTTACGAAGCCTTTCTGATGAGAGGAGAAACGTTCCAACCTTCAGCTACAGAAGACGACCCAAGAATATTCATTGAACATAGATATTAATCACTAAAATAAATTATCCTTTTTTTTTTTCTAAAAATACCACTTATTTTGTGTGTATGAAACGGGTAGAAATCAGAATGTGTGGCAGTGCACGACTCCAAACAAACAGCTGCGACCGTCTCAGTGAGGCCTCTTTTATCAAAACCACCCTGTCGTGTTCATGCAGCTGCTTTTTCATTATTATGTATCTATTATCTACTTTTTGTTTATTGTAATGAATAAACAGTTGACATCCCACTTGTCTGCCTACGTTAGGTCTAGTCCAGATGACAACCTTTGAAGAGAACCATACTTTTTTTTTTTTTTTTTTTACCATAGCCAAACATTGTAGCAAAGGATCACAAACCTTTGCTACAATGTTTGGCTAAAAAAAAAGTATGGTCTTCTCTTCTCTTCATTTTAAAGCCTGTGAAATAATGAAACATCCAAATCCAATGATGCTTTAAAATAGATGTGTTGTACATGACAGTAAAAAAACATGTGAGGTTGCAATTTACATTTATTTAAAATTATGCATTTCCAATAAGTAATATTTCCCCACATATTCTGAAGTTTCCCAGGTCCCCCTCTGAGGGCAACATGTTCAACAAAGCAATACCTCCAACATTTCAGTGCAAAACAGCTAAAGACAAGTTAGAGTAACGCTCTAAAGTAAACCTTATTTAAAACCCAGTAGTTTTATAAATAATATCAAAAAGCAAAACTGGCAACTGTCCACTCTTTCATCACATCCCTTGTTATTCAGTTAGATTGCCATTCAATCTATAATTTAACGTACATTAAATCTAATAAAAGATTACTCAGGGTTTCTGCACAATTTAAGACATAAAATCAATAGCAATGTTTTTTTATATACACATATTTAACACTATCTTACATTTTTTTTTCAGTTGTCTTTAGATCATCAGACAAAGAGCAGAAAACCTGAGTATCTCGCGTTGTAATGAAATACTTCTTGAAAAGGCATTGTCTTGTTGTAGCATCATAAAAAAAAAAAAACATAAAACAAAGTGTTACAGTTTTTCTCAGCTGATACACTGTTCCCGACACGGAGCACATATTTCCCAAATATTTCTCAAATTCTAAGCGAGGGCCCGTCCGATATATAAGCACCTAAAGGAAAATCGGTTATCGGCCAAAGTTGGCAGAATAAACTTGCCGACGACTTGGCGACTTTTGCAAATATATCCCGAGCCAGAAGTGACAGAGACTTGCTGAAAGAAGAGGATTAGAGCTTTAAAAAGAGCCCTCCCATAAAGTCCTAGATCTCAGGGAAGCTGTGTGAAATAACATCTAATGTTACACAATGCGTTCAAATGATACATGATACTGTAAATACTTTGTATAAAACTAAACTTTTTCATCTTCAAAATCTATCCACTGATCAGCTGCCTTCTTGCTCTGTTCTTGTTCATAGAGCATGATAAGAAAATGTATGGAGTCATTATTGTTGCATAATGAGAATGCAATGACTTATTACAATGAATAAACTGTATAGAGTTAAATCAGTGCCATAATAGTGAGACTAAATGCAGGTGGCACATATTGGTGGTAATGATGCCAAAAAAGTGCAATGAACGCATCAAATTGTTTGAGGTTATTTTTTGATTGTAGCTTCTCATTCTCTCCCAGTCCCTCAAAGAGCTGCAGCAGTATTCAACTGTACTGCACCCACTGGCATTTGTGCGCATATTTAAATAACCGCTAGATAAGTTAACATTTGGCCCTTCTTGATTTCTGCGACTCAATGTTTATAGATACAAGTCCCAAGTGACCAGAGTTTGCTCTTAGTTTAATACAAAGTGACATGTGACAATGATGCCCCAAAAAGCTTCAATGCTTAGAATTTAAAATAAATAGCCAAAAACAAATCATTTTACAAAAGTGCCAAGTGTTATTTCTATGATTGAAACCTTTAGTAAAGTAATTCATATTATCTATGGGAGATTAAAAAAATACATCTATATATATAATATCAGTGTGGGCTATATGCAGACTTTCCCCACGTGACTTCTTCCTGAACAATACGCTGCACTTCCTGTCGCCAATCGTTTACATTCACAATTAGCAGATTAAAGAGAGTAAAGGACAAGTTACTAATGGACAGTCGCTGCAATGTTTTTCAAACATCATGTTCGCTGTGAATCCTGCCCCAAAGGAGTGGTCATCAGGTAGGAGCTTTTATCTTGGAGCATGTAAACATGTAAACCGCTAAATATAATTGAAACAATTTCTTCTAATTCTTTTGAGCGCAGTTCAAAACTTTGTACTAGTTTTAATTTTTATTTTGTTAGCCGCGTTAGCCTCAAGGTAAAAACATCCACCACCGCCATGAACAATGAGGTTTCCTCCAGTGAAGTCGTTACGTCTCAACTAATGTTTTTTAACCTGCTCCAGTCACAGCCGAACTTTTACTCGCTGTCCTTTACGAAATCTTGAGCTATCGCTTCATTTCTGTTGACCCTGCTAATTTTTAATGGGAAGAGATAGCGGACAGGAAGGACAGCGTTGGGTTTGCTGTCCAGGCGGAAACCATGTGGGGTCACAGTGCATATAGCCCATTGGAACCCACAGATCCATATCAGTCGGGCCCTACACTACACTCCTCGATCAAAAGGGCACTTTGTTCTAAAAATGTGAATTTATCAAACAAACCTGCACATAAAAACAGACACAGCAAACATTCAAACAATGTTCAATGAATGTGTCCAAATGAAACTGCAACAACAAGTAAAGAGGTGTTTTTGCATCTTTGTTGTGACTGATTAATCAAAAATGCCCCCTAAAATTGTGTTCATGGATTTCACGAAAAGAGTCATGTTTAGGGAAATGTGTTCAACCGTTTGGTGACTTGGTGCTGAGGATGGCACCAAGTAATCCTCAGCATATCAATCGAGAAAAACTGTATATAGCACCCAGTCTTCTTTCACTCAGTAGGGTGACTGCTATATAGTGTGCGTCAAGTAATACAACTTAAAAAGTAAGATAATATATGGTCCTTTTACGTTAAGAAATCACGCTCTGTGTTGTCTTTAAGCTGTACAAAGGTCTCAGTAGTAAAGTAGGTCCAGTGTGATTACCTCTACTTCACAGCAGCATCCATTACATAAAAAATCTAATAACAGAGAGTGAATGGAGTGCAAGGTTTTGGATAAAGACAAACCATGCAGGCGTCGGTCCCTTCCACACCAAAGAGGGTCCCACTAGTTTGTAGCGGTCTGTCATTTCAGGTGTTCAGTGAGGACAAATTGAGTCTCTCTCTGGTCCACCCACAAGAGGGCACAATTCACTCCAACTTGTACTGGTCCTATGTCGGGATAACTAGTTTAACAAACCATATGCAAGTCACTGTTTGCAAGAAGACTACCACCTGGAGGAAAAATCAAAGTAAGAAGAAAGTTTGTCCCTCCTTGCACTTAATCAGGAACTAATGGGGCTCTCCATAAAACAAACAAAAAAAGCACAGATGCTTCAAAGTGCAGTCGTTTCAAAAGCTGAAAGGAAGACCTTGCATCAAACTCCTCTCCGGTGTTTAAAAGCACTTTAGTTTGTCTGTATCAGCAGTCTGACACCTCTGACATGTTGGAGTCACTGGCCAGTTTCCGGCGTTGGCGGACAGATTTCTCTTCGTCCTAAAAAGAAGAAGAAGAATGTCAACAGCAAAGTAAAGGTAACACTTAAAAGGGAAAAAGATGTACAGTATGAAGGGGGCTCTTGAAAGCACTTCATTATGTGTAACCTTTACTCATCTGTAAAACTGAAGGTTAGGGCAGACTGGTTCAGTGGATTTTAGGAGATTTAAAAAAGCAAGCGGCGAGAAACTTTAGCTTCTGATGCATTTCCAATCATTTGTAACTTGTTTGTATGACATCCTTCAGAAGAGTGTGAAGAGAGCGATGAGAGGGCAACGTCCCCAACTCAAACAGCTCATTTCAGGTTTTAAAAACATTTACTACAATGACAAATTGGACGACTGAGAGCTCTCACAAACCTCTGAATGTTCTGTATATTTACCGTCTGAAAGACTCCATTCGGGCCCCAGTCTCCAGGCGAGTGGTCGTCCGTCTCCTCCTCCTCTCCCTCTTCTTCTCTCACCGTGTCCATCCCGTCCTCCTCGTACTCTGTCAGACAGTCCGACTCCTCTGCTCAACGCAAAGAATTATGGGACATATTAGCGAGGGGCAGCGAGATCCATCATCCCAGGGACCCATTTGTGGATAGTGGCCATAAAACATGTCTGGACATCTGCTACAGTGTGTGTGTGCGTGTCTGTGATTCACAGCTGGATTTATCACCAATATCAAACCCACATTACAGACATTGAAGGGCTTTAAATACAGGTGCAGGGCTTTATATCAACACTAGCTCACGGGACAAATGCTGCAGATTTTGGCTTTCACTCTCACAAGCCACCTACTAGGCCAGGGGTGGCCAACTAGTCAGAGACCAAGAGCCGACATTTTCAACCTTGATCCTGTGAAGAGCCACAAAGGCACCAACCATTAGCGAGATCCAGGGGCTTTAGTTTTCTGTGATTAAATAGAATGTGACCGTTATATTTAATCAAAATAAACTATAACTTTATGCCTGGCCTTTTTTTGTTCAATAATTGTGTTAGATTTAATGGTTTTACTCCTCACCAAGATTGAAATACATGTACATTAACTGAATTTTGTATTGTTCTGCTCTGACTAAGACAGAATTAGATTTTTTACTTTTTTTTTAAGGCTGTGTGTTTGTATGTGGGGCCCTGCCCACTGAGACCCCTTCTCTGATCCGCCCCTGGCCTGTGCGCTCAGTGCCTGCAGCTTCGTCCTTACTGGACTGTGCAGAGAACGCACTCTAGGCTGCACAAAGTTTATAAACTTTAACCAGGAGCCTCTGGACGTCTGAGATTGTGTTTTATGTTGCATTTGTTACAGTTACTGTCACATGTGAAAGAAAAGTCAATGACTTTGCGTATTTTCACGTTACGATTGTGTCGCGATTCGCATCATAAGCTTCATTAGACCTACGCTTTTTTCCATTTCCTAATTTAGATCTTTATCTGTCAATATGAGGCCAAATTCCATCAAATAAAGAGTAGGTTGATCAGAAACCTGAAAAGCACAGAAGCTAATCCTAGTGCCACGATCTGCCTGCCTGTTGTTTAACCTACATCCCACTTTCAGTGAGGACGGGCACCTTTTACACAACGCATCATGTGTAGAGATGGAAACAGGGTCTTTAGGACTATGGTTGGATTTTTGGTCAAAGACTGTTACAGTTTATGGGAAATATTTACCAATATTTTGCAAAGAGCCGCATTGTATTATACCGCGTGTTCGCCACCCCTGTACTAGGCCAATATCCGAGGTAATCCTGAATTTATACGTTTATGAGTTTTTAGGGTCTAAAAAGCAAAAAAACAACAACAACAGCAATGGTAAAGCTATATATTAAAATGTGCTCATTAACTCATTGACTGCCAGCCATTTTCAAATCAGAGAGCTCCCCACTGCCAGAGGAGAAGAAAATAGGTGAAATCCCCCAAAATGCTGTTTTGTGACCAAAAAGCTGAGAAAACGAAAGAGCAATGCCGTCACGGAGTGACTCAATAAAAGAAGTTGAAAACCCTAATTGACGCCTATAGACGTCATTGGCAGTCAACATTCGGATATCAGTTGCCGTCTATAGACGTCATTGGCAGTCAGTGAGTTTTAAAAAGGTACTAATAAGCATTCATAATATGCGTGTGAGTATTAACACTGTTTATTATACTTTTATACTAATACTAATAGGCCATTAATAATACGCTTATTCATAGCCAACCCTTAACCTAACCCTTAAAATGTTTATTAATGCTTTTTAATACTTAATGAGCAAACCTTAATCTAAAGCGATACCACAACAAATGCTGCCAGTGGAACAGTTATAGTAGGTCTTGGAATATTGTAATTGAGTTTTGTTTGAAAAATCTAATGACATAAAACCAGAGGCAACATTTTGCACCACATGCATTCAGTGTACGGTAGGAACATTACAGATTCAGGAGGTATAAAGTGTAAGACTAAGAACATTGAATAAACATGGCAGCAATACCAAACACCCTCCTAGCTTGATTCAAAGTCAGTTAGTATTATAATAAAGGGCTTCATATAGTTAGATCAAAGCAGCTTCATCTGGATCCTAACGAGTCGGTTTGGGGAGAGGCAAGTTCCCTCACAGTAAAGAGTATTTTTAGAGGCGTTTTTCACCAATAGAAACACAACGCAATCAAATAAATGAAATTGATTAAATTATGGCGACAGACCAGGGAGCAAAAAGCATTATGTCCTGTCCAGGTCTATGAAAAAATGTATAAATTAAGCATCAAAGTAAAAATAAATATCAGTGCCCCAATTAAAATTTGATAACAGAATTACTTGAAACCATTTCTTACCTTCAGCTGCCACAAAACTCTGAACTGGCTCGATCCTGGAGACTATCTCTGCGAGGTCAGTGAAATCAGCATCCGGACATGTGCAAGACTAAAACGAATAAAAAACAATATTATAACAAACAATATTGTGCAAAGGCACAATCCCTCTGGTTTTGTGTTTCTGTCTTACATCGGTTCTCTTGCTGTCGTTGTAGTCGGCCGAGCGGTGGTCCTTCAGCATGTTGTCAATGATGTCCCCTCGACCCCAGCCAGTGAACAGCAGTTTACCATGCTGATAGCCCACATCCTGAATGCACATTATACATTTAAACATTACAACAACATCATATTCTTATCAGCCATAATGGACATCCAGAGCAAATATATGCAAATGTGAAGGCCTAATGAATTCTTAGTGTATGTTTAGCAATAATATACAGAAAGGGTTGCATTTACGTACGTAGATCTCATCAAACTTTCCAAAGTCCATGGTCTTGAAGCGGTCGATGGGTGGTCTGATATACTCGCAGTAGGCACTCTTCTTCACCACCTCCAACTGCCGCACACATGACACGTAGGCCAACCGGGACTGAATCTCCGCCATGTCTGGCACCTGGGAACACCACAGGTAACATCAGGCCTGGGGCCAAAATCTGCCACTCAGCATGTATCCCCTGGCCCCCAGATGAAAGCACTCAAAAATATTCAAAACATTATATGTTCTTAAGTTTCATCTCTCTGTGTTTCGACTGTGTGAGTGACTTATGAACCATAAGATTAGTGGCTGAAGTTAAGGGCTGCAACACTTACAGCTGTGGTAATTCAATTATTTTCTAGTAGCGGAGTAAACAGATCATGTGCGCATTTCAATCAGGAAGTCAGAGGCTAAATTAGCACATCCGCTCTGTTGACAACTTAACTCTGTCTTGCTATGAACTTCTGCTGAGACGTGCTTCTAAATAATTAAAGTGGTATCTGTGAGAGCTGTTGTGCATTCCATAATTTGGGTCCTGCGACAGAGAAAGAGCGGTCCCCCCGCAGGTTCCCTTTTGTTTTGGACACCGCAAGCAAAAATGTATATGCTGAACTGAGAGTGCGAGCAGGAGTGTAGAGCTGCAGCAGGTCAGAAAGACACCGTGGAGCAAGGCATTGAAGGCATTTAGAAACAAATAAAAGAATCTTAAAATCAACACGAAAACAAACCAGAAGCCAGTGCAAGGTTTTCAGAATTCAGTAGCGAGATGTACCAATGTTTTTTGGTGCCAGTTAAAAGCCGAGCGGTTGCATTTTGATCTTTGGCCGAGTTATCAATTTGTGGCTGATCCCGAAATAGAGCGCGTTGCAATAATCGATCCGATTTGTGATGAAAGCATGGATTAAAATCTCAAAGTCATGTTGGGAAAGGACAGGTTTGACTTTGGCACAATTGAAAAAAGCTGGACTTGACAAGTGAACTCATTTATGTGTCAGGTTTTAAGTCCCTGTCATTTTTTTAACTGAGTCTTAAGAGTATTGTGTCAGAGCTCCCAGGCCACTAGTGACTGCTGTGGACTCACTAGGTTTCGAATACAATGGAACAGATCTTGTGCTGGCGCACGGAGGGGCGCAGGCTCTTGGCGAATTATTTTCCGAGTGGTGGAGCTATGTGCTTTGCGCCTTCGCCACTTGTGAGAGGGCGTCATGAGAGCTAAGCTAAACAATGTTCATGTTTCGAGAGAGAAAGAGCCACAGCGTCCGCTGTGGTGCGGATCAGCCTGCTTGGCGTGAACGCGAAACAAAACAAATGCACATGTTCACCCCCCACTCCCCCACAACCCCTCTCCTGGCCGCGGAGTCGATCTGGTTGGAGGAAAAAGTGTGTCTCTCTCCACCCACTCCCTAAGTCTGGAGTGGCAAGATCACAAAGTGCGCTCCTGCTAAGCTCAAAATGTTACGCTATCGTCTGCATTTTGAGACACAAGATCGGGCCCAATGACTTTAAATGTCATTAAAATGCAAGAAATTTTGAAACATCCACGACTTTCTTTGACGCATTCAAGACGTTGTCTTTCTCAATAATTCGTTTCTCGTTTTCAGCGCATTTAAATTGGAGTGTCATCTTATTTAAATATGTAACGACAATCCGTGCTTGCAAATTATCGCTCCAAATGGAAGAAGGTACAACAAGAAGAGTAGAGGCCCAAGGCTGGTCCATGGGGCACTCCACACGTGAAGGAGGCAAAAGATGACTCAGCAGAGGGAGGCAAAAGATGACTCATCATACCTTTCAGGTATTTTCTACCTGAAAGGTATGATTTAAACCACTCTAAAGCACAGCCCTTTATGGCAACACAGTTGTCCACAGGAGATGAGAGGATCTGGTGGTCCACTGTGTTAAAAGCTGCTGTTAGATCTTGCAGGACCAGTATGGTCCAGTATCAGTAACACAAAATAAATAATAAAAAGCCCTCAGCAATGCTGTCTCGAGGCTGTGCCGAGTTTTAGAGAGAGACTTTACTCAAATACCTAACACTTCACGCTTATGGCCTCTAGGGGGATGAATTACTTAGTACTGCTTTAATTAAACGTATACTTATATTGACTTATTGAGCCTGAAGTTACTATTGGTTGTGAATTAATGCAGTGTAGAGGGTCTGCACTGTTGAGAACTGCTGCATATCAGGCACAGCTCAACTCATGAATCAGACAAACTGACAGATCGGTGTAAGACAACCATAATTTGTCATGCTGTTTGATACCTTCACTTTCTCAGCCCAAGGATTGATGCGTTTCCAGAGCAACCACCATCCAGAGAGGCAGTCGCCGTAGTTACACAGGTCAGTCTCATCCTGGCTCCCCACGTCTATGGCGATGACGGTTTTGGCACCCATGTTCCTCGCAATGTCCGCTGTGGGTCCAAACGCACAGACAGAGACACCAGGTGGAATCCAACGACAAAATGATAAAAGTTCATCATTAGTTTTGAATTGGGAGACAAAAAGTTGACAGCGACTTTCCACCACAAAAATTGGTTCCGTTTTGTTTGGTAGCTTAGTGCACTTCAGATAAATTGGTGCGCAAAGAGTAGTGATTTAACAGGGGGAAAGAAATCTACATTTATTTTGAACTGACCTTTCCCATCTGTCCACATTCAAATAAGGATGTAATAAGGTCTATGAGATAAACATTTTTGTGGTGTTGAGCCGTAAAACAAAGCGGAAAGCATCCCAAAGCCAAAGCTCAAATCCACTGAACCAGGAACGATATATACACAGCTGACAGAGATCAAGTCTACAGGGAAATGCTAAATAAAAACTTCGATGGTCATTGTATAAGAGTTCCTGTTTTATTGGATTTGCATTTGAGCAAAACAGAGGCACACTCTGCAAAGCTGTTAAGCTTTGCAAAATACAGCTTGTTTTAACAACAAACTATAATTGTTAACAGAACATATAAAAGACACACATTTTATCAGGGCACCAAATGAAAAGAAAATATATTTTTCATTTTATCACTATAAGAACAAGAACACAAACGTCCATTGATAAAAAGCACAAATAACGGACAGACAGCGCTCACAAACCCTCAAGTTGAAATATTTTACTCACAATTTATGATGACTTTTTTTTACAAAGTGCTGTTACAGGTGGAAAAGAACATAATTAAAAAGAATAGAGTTTCATTAAATATATAAATCCTAGACAAATTGAAGATATTGCCATTTATTACACATTCAACTAAAATGGGATGAGTGTTTCTTTCAACTTGAGGGCAGGAGAATGAGTTTTCACTTTCAGTACATACATCACAAAAGTTAACTTCAGTTTGGACATAGATCTAATTGGTGTCTAGTGACACTTAGATTAATTTTAATTTCAAAGTATGCAGTACTGCAGCGTTATACTGCATGGGCTCAGAGTTTTAATCTCAGCTTCACATAAGATTAAACCTAAAACTTTATACTTACCACCTTCTACTGCTAAACCCTGAAATTATCCCCACCTCTCCTTCCGCTTTATTTCTGGAGGCTGGGACACGGAGGTTTGTGGAACCCCGACTTGCCTGGCAGGTTGTTGATGTAGCCACCATCCATTAGTAAGTTTCCGTCTTTGGGGTCACAGAGGGGTGGCAGGTACCCCGACAGGGTCATGCTGGCCCGCACATAGCGCCACAGTGAGCCTGGCACAGTGAGGAGGAGGAAGGGAGTAACATCGCAATACCGGTTAGTGCAGGTGCAGACCACAGCACGAGCCCAGGCCAGAGGGGAGTCCAGCTGGGCCCGTCCTGTGGTTCTGCCCACCTTTAAACTCTGCATCCACCACTACACACCTCACTGCCGCACACATACAGTGCAGCAGGTAAGAAATGACATGGCATCATCACAGAGCACAAAGGCTGTGTCAATCTCTAAACTAGGACCAACATGATGCTTCACACCCCACAAAATAATATTATCAATACCATTGTCTTTTATATTCAATTGTTCAAGTGTTTCTTTAAGCATCTTGTTGTGGCCATGTTTAAAAGATCTCTCACCGTGAACATGGCAGTGCACAGCCAGCCTGCTCTTCCCTCCAGTGCCAACAGAGGGCAGGAGCAGGTCGCTGCATGGGTTGGAAGGATAAGGAGCACCAGAGAAAAGTCAGGGTGCCACTGTAGTGTATATGGACTGTGGTAATGGATGAATGTGAATGAGCTGAACTCATGAACAGAAACAACGGCAGGATCCAGAACACATTAAACCCAAAGGTAATCAAGGCATCAATATAACTTTGTAGAATATATTGATGCTGTCATGCATTTTTAAAAGCAAGCAAAGCCCAGAGAGGAGGACAGTGTGGTGGAAATGGTTCAAACCGAACAAGCCTCTGCTCATACATGACATACTGAGTGTACTGAGACCACAGGATGAAAACATTTAGGCTAACAACAAAGCCACGCAACACACATATCTTCATACTCTTCCTGTCCTACATACTCACTCGCCTGCACTGTGACTGTAGGATTCACTCATCTGTTTACATGAGGCAAGTTTACATGTAGTGGAAGATAAACTTGAGCAATAGCAAATAAAGTTGGCTGAAAGTGATTTAGGAACATCATGCATCTGTCTGTAACTGGAGTATACCCAGACATGCATGGAAAGTCAGACTGAAACCCCTTTTGAAAGTTGTTGAAGTGTGGGCTGTAATTTGGGTAATTTTTGTCCAAGTGTTGCCACGGAGACAGAAGGGCAAACCCGAGTTCAACTACTGGAATAAACATGTCCTTCCAAACCATGGTCTACCAATGTCCAATCGGTCAGGGTAGGTTTAGTAAGAGGGGCGTTTCGGGGAGGTGAGTGGGTTTTTAAAAATCTGACCTGGGACATTGTTAACATAGCAACCATCCACAAGCAAGTGGCCATCCTTGGGGTCGCAGAGAGGGGGTAAATAAGGGGTGTAGGAGGCGCTGGCTCTAACATAGCGCCAGGTACAACCTGTCGGGACACGGATATGGAGAAGGAGCAACACGTCACATATGGGTTGGACTCAGAGGACTGCGCAGATGGGACAGAGAGAGAGAGAGAGAGAGAGAGAGAGGCAAGAGTAGCACGGCTGAGAGGAACACAGTGAGCCATGTTGTCCTGCATTTAAAAAGGATTTTGTAGAATCAAACAACAAACATGGTCGTGACTGATGTTGGACTAGGTCTAACAAGTCACGACAATACATACAAATATGAATAGTTTCAGGTTGAAATATAGTACTTGGTTTATGTCATGTTAAAATTCGATTAGCAAGATTAGAAAAGTTATTGGGTTGCTTCGTCACACAACAAGGTGAGAGAGGACAAGCAGAGCAAGGAAAGAGATAGAAATGTAGAGAAGCAAAGACTGTCCATCACTTTAAATGTTTATGGGCCTTTTTGTTTATCCATCACCAAAGACCGAACACTACAGGCCAAGGGGGCTATGGGGCTACATCTCACAGCACAGCGACACTAGTCCTTGCCAGAAAGAAGAGATACAAAAAGAAGCTTAACAGAGAACTACATAGTGCAATTGAAATGGCATAAGCGGCAGAATGAAATGAAGGTGAAGGAGGAGCGAGGAGTGTTATTCAAAGAAAGAGAAAAGGCAGGTGTTCTGGATCCTACATGTCGACAGTCACAGGACAGTATCACTACAGTCTATGAGTTTCAACAGCACACGGCTCTGTGATGTGCAGAAGGACTTTAGCATGGTTTAGCAAGTATGATGATGGGTTAGAGCTGTTCCAATTGAAGGGGGTACTAATGACAATAATCCAGTATGAGTATTGAGGATTTTTTTTTTAGTACTACTAGAGTTGTAGTAACTAGTAACTAGACAAACAGAAGAAAGAAAATTGATGAAGAAAAGTAAAGATGGTTTGGTGTTAAGAAAGGACAAGGCTTTGCTCTTGTAAGGTACTGTACATGCCACGATGCAGTCTATGGCGTTCACAAACTAGACATGCCAGCCCAGTGCCAACACAACAAGCCTCCCAAATCCCGCCTTTTCTTTGGCTTTCTTACAGTTTATAAGAATAAGCAGATTTAAAAGGCTTGTGGTTTGAACATAATCATTATTAGCGTTTGATTGGCTGAAATCTAAGTCACATTTTGTTTTTTAAATATTTAAGTTTAAGCCTAAAAATGGATACAAATCACACTGTGTGGGGCTGCACAATATATTGCTTTATATTTATTGTTATCGCAGGGCGATAAATAATCCCACATCAGATCAAGATTGTCAACATCTTTTGCAAATGGCTTAAAAGAATAATGCAGGGTAACTTAAAATGAACAAAAGTTCTGTTCTTACACATGTTGCACAGCCCTTGCACACTGCAAACTCACAAACTGATTTTGGGGTGTGTTTTATCTGTATTGATTTCTTATAGGCCAATATAAATATACACTAAATAACCCACAGTTTGACCCCAAAATCAGTTCAGCTTGGTTCCTTCAAGACTTTCCACTGCACTTCAGTCATGCAGTACCTAGAGAATAGTATTTCTTAGAGCAGTCTGCTCAGGGCATGCTAAAAGTATAACATGCAAAAGAGAAATTGTTTTTTTTTTTTTTTAGAAAAGTGAAATATAAAACGACTTGGTTATGAATTACAAGTTAAATCATAATCATTGTAAATGCTTAATGTATGTTATCTGGACGAGTATATGTTGCCAATGGTGATAATGGACATAAATGCTGTGCCAGAGTAATACTAAAGGCTCACTTACCGTCCTGATGAACTCGCATGGCTGAGGCAGTGATGTCAGTCGTGACGTTAAAATATGGCAACCACAAGTCCTACAAAAAAAAACATAAATGTTTCTCTCCTTGTCCTTGTTTCATACATTTGTTATCATCAATGCCTTTTTTTCCCTGTTACCTCTATTTGCTTGTCCAGGAAAACTTTGTAAATGCTGGTGTTGAAAGCAGAACCGGAAAACATTGAGGTAATTGGGTATGTCAAATCAAGAACTGTCTTAAACACGGAGTTCATCGCCTGTAAGTAAAAGGTGCTTTAGTATCTAAATGCTGTATATGTTTTGCACACGAGTGGGCAGCTGGATATAAACTGTGCACCTTCGACCACTCCCTGGCTCTTTGTTTGGTCCGAACAGCACTCCTCTCCTCGGCGTAGAGCGCACCAATGAATGATCCTATTGATGTCCCTCCAACTATGTCGATAGGAATTCCTGCTTCCTCCATGGCTTTTATCACTCCTACATGAGAACAGCCTCTGTACAAACAAGAATGTCAAAGCCAGCGTTACAACTATATTTATAAAATGCGGAAATCATGTCTTGTTGTCACCTGGCTCCGCCTCCTCCCAGCACCAGGGCGATGCTGTTTCCGGTCAAAACTCGGGCCAGCCGAGAGAAATCACTGTGTCGGTCTGCTGTTTTCTCAAACACCTTTTCATACACTTCTCTCTATTGATGAATCAAACGTGCACCATCAGACACAAACACGTCACATATCCACATTATTAAAGCCTGTACCAGTTTGTTGGGACTGCGTCGAGAGAAGACTCTGCGGGGACACTTGAGGTGCAGGTGACCCGAGCACCAGCTTCTCATGTTGAGCCACTCGACTGTTCGGGCCGGATCTGGACCGTCCTCTCTGTGTAAGATCACCAGCTTTTTGAGTGCTCGAACTGCTGTGTTCTCCAACATCTGCTCCAGCTAACAGTATACAAGAGGGTTATTTCAACATTTGAGACACAAATCTATTTCTATAGAGCTCTGAGAATCCCACCTCTCCAAGTGAGGGCTCCTGATCCCCCACGCCCACAATGAGGATGCAGTCGGCCTGTCGGATGCAGCGCTGAGTCCAGGGGGTCATGCTGTTGTCGGCCTGGTACAGGACAATCCGATTGATGTCCTCTTGCTGTGCCAGCCAGCCTGACAGGCGGTACTCGTGAATACTGAGGAAAGTAAACAATTTGTATACGCCCAAAGACCTTTATTGTTATAGAAATAACAATATGAGACTGTGCATCATACCTGTCCAATGCAGATGCACCCAGTCGCTCTCTAATTATGTCACTCGTTAAAAGTAACGTTGGCCCTTAGGTACAAATAATAATAGAAGAAGAAGAATTATTATTTTAAGATGCACATCTACTAATGAAACACAGTCCTTACCGATAGCACTGAGGGCATGGCTGAGCTCCAGGTTAAAGGCATTGGTTGGTACCTCGTCGCACACAGGCAGCACTGCTACAGTGGAAAGGTTACTGGACGGGTTGGTCACATCTGCACTGGTGGCGACATTGGTCAGACCCAGAGCAGAGGCTGAGAGGCAAAATAAATATGTTAAAAGCTGTGCAGCAAAGACTAAAGTTTTAGATTTTACATGCTATAACAGCGAACCTGTGAAAGGCCCTCGTCCCTGCTGAAGATTCCCTAAAATCTTTTGGCCTAACAAGTGGATCAAGCGCGTCACCACCTGGTTTAAAGGGATAACAACAGTCAAACTGCACACAAACATAAAGCAAGATGATTTTGAAAGCCAGATTAATTACCTGTGGATATCGCCGTTTGATGTTATTGAGCGTTCCTTCGGGCAGCTTCACCAGCTCAGTGTCTCGAACTGCATGGACAGTGGTGGCCCTGGGCTGTTTGGTCAAAGCTTCCACCTCATGAATAAGAGAGAAAAATATATTTATCTAAAACAAAAACAGTTGTTGACTATTGTGTCCAATACTGAGTCAGATTCCTACCACTCCAATAAGATCTCCTCTGCCATATTCTCCAACAAGCTCTTTCTTCCCATTTGCCTTGCGAATGACTGAGCGCAGTCGTCCATTTAACACTATATAAGTGCAATCTGATTTGTCATCTTGTCTGAAATCGAGAAAGGACACAAAGCACAGTGTGATTCCTTTCAGTCTGGTCAAACACTATATTATCAGTACCAAAGTATGATCATTTGCATTGAGACAGTACCTGTACAGAGCTCTCCCAGCCTCCACAGCCATCCAGTCAATAGCGAAGTCCATCTGTCTGACGAAGGCTGACATCCGGATGGCCACTGTGTGTGCCGCACTCAGCACCACACTGGGCTGCTCCCTCATGATCCTGACATATACAAGTGTGAAGTGTGTTTTTGTTTGTAGTATTTTAAACGTTTTATGATTTAAGGCATCAACCTTCAATGTTAAATGTATAGCGCCGACACAGAGATGAAAAAAGGATATTCAAGTTTGTAGGTAACAGTTGTCAAATAATAGCAATAGTAAAAGGAGCTCCAGTATGTAGGTTTTTGTTCTTTTATTAGTAAAGGAAACTTCTTTAAAAAGCAATTTGTTGAACTAATTTGCATCTACCATAATTTTCAGACTATAAGCTGCGACCTTTTTCATCCGCCCAGAATCATGTGGCTTGTGCGACAAAGCGACTAATTTAAAGATTTTTATGCATTAACTGTGTAGAGCCCATCCAGATATGATGAACCAAAGGAGTTGTCCTTTGGTTCAGCCCTTTTTCCAACTTCTACCGTATCCAGACTGTGGCACGGGGAGGGGTGTGTGTTGGTCATGTTTCTAAAGGCCAGGACTTTAATTCTGACACTACACCGAGACCATCGTGTTGAGCTTTGTCTTAGAACAGTTTTAACTCACAGTAGTTTGTTGTCCATTTAGTGCGTAAAAGTATGGAAAATGCAGCGCGATGTTTGTGAAAAACGAGCGAGGAGGAGCTGAGAATGAAGTACAGCGTGCACTCTCTCGAGGATCTCTCGGCCCTGGGGCAGTGTGTGTGTGTGCTCTCATGCTACAACATGGACAGAGCCCTGCGGCTTATAGACGAGTGCGGCCTGAACTGGTCTGGTTCTGTCGAAATCCCCCAATCCACTTTTTCTTTTTTCTTTCTGGATTTTCAGGTGCGCTCAATAGTCCGAAATTTAAGGTACTCTCCAGTGAATTATAATAAAGCCTCAAAGTCAATCACAAAGGTCGTCTGCCCTGCTTCGCTTTAATAAAAACTATGCTCCCACATCAAGCAGGAGGTGTGGGAGGGTTTCACAGTTTGAAATAGGGCTGAGCGATATGGCCAAAAAATAAAATCTAGATTTTTTTTTACTCAGTTTGGACAAATACGATTTTAATCGATTTTATTTGAAATAAACTTTAAAAAGTCTCCTGATCTTTCATATGAAGAAAACTGCTCAGAGTCCTGCTCATTAATATTTCATCATGTAGCCTGTGATTAGGTTCATTAAGATAACATAACCCTTTATTTAAACATTGTTATTTCTGTTTTAGACATTCCTTGTCTGCTCTCAAAAGTAAAACCTCTTAATAAGTCATGGAGTTTTCAAAAGTGTTTTACTTTTATCGTCTTCATGCCTCTGCTGTTATGGACAACCGTCTCCATGGAGACTCAAGGGAAAGGGGCGGAGTTAAAATGGTCCGCTCAGAGCAGAGTGAGAGAAAGGCACAGGAGCAGCAGAGATCGTCAGAAAGTCGCTGCTTCTCCGCTGGTGTCATTTCGCTAAAACGCTGCTAAATTGGCCGCACGCCGCACGTTGGGGGGACATGAAGCGGCTGACTCGATTTTACGATTTAGCCATTTTCCAAATCGTCTGTATTTAAAAGCATGAATTCATTGAATTAATTAGATTTATCGTCCAGCTCTAGTTTTAAAATTAGGTAAAATTAGATTGAAAAACAAAGATTATCGTCCCTTTGGTAAATATAAGCGGCTTTTCTATTTTGATTGATATTTCTGCTCTTATGTCATAATTCAAATTTAAAAAAAAAAGCCAGTCTAACGTGACTTACTCATAAAAGTCTGACTTGGAGATCTTGAGATAAGTACAGTCCCGGACAGCCTTGATGGTGAAGATTAGGGGCTCCCCTGTGAGCACAGCCAGCTGTCCCACCATCTCCCCTGGCTGGGTCACAAACAAGCACACGGCCTCCTGTTTGTTGATCATCCGCTGATACACATGTAGACACCCAGAGAGGACAAAGTGCAGACTCACATCCTGAAAATGTCAATATAAGATGAAGTAATTACTAGAGGTATGTGTCAAAAATGGTATGAGTTAATTATAGTTTTATGGTACCTGGTCGCCTTGTCTGGCTAAAACAGCACCAGCTTTAGCGTGATGCAGAGTTACTCTCCCATTCAGTAAGGAAGCGTCCTATAGCAATGAATAAAACAGATGAATAAAGCTCTGAAAACTGAAGGTTAGTTTACAATGGACTGATTAAATAAATACAGAAAAAACATATTAATATCTATAAATATCCAGTACATGCAAACTGTAGAAGATGTCTGACCCACATTACGCGGCACAGTATTATAATCATCTTAATCTGGCGTCCGATTAATACTGTGGACAATATGCTCATTCATGCAGAAGAAAACATAATAGATCTTCGTTGTGTGCTTATACGGACAATGCTTATCACAATAGAGCTGCACCGAGATAGAAGCACAGGCTCAACATAGAAAAAACTGAAACTAACCTCAATCCGCATGAGTTTGAGGACTTCTTTCTGAGCGTCTTCAAAAAGAGCAGCACTGGATTTAGCAGACACAGGGGTAAAAATGTTATCCACTCCGTGCTCTTCTTCTGGATACAGGTAGATCCCTGAAGGTACCTCGTCCACGGTGACTTTACGCTCCCGCGGATCCTGAGGCACGCCACATACACAGCATCACAGAGCTACACTTTCATACATTATCTAAAATCTAGAGGCCACGTCAAGTTACTGTCTCATTCACATTTACTCACTTTGACACTTACCTTTGAAGTTTGGGGAGGAGTATTTCCATCTTCTGCAGAAATCGAGATACGGCCTCTTTCGTACGCCATGTCAAAGTCTGATTTCAAACTTTTCTGAATACCTGAATTTGAAATAACATTATTTAATTAAAAAAGAATATACTGTATATCTGACACTCCGAGGTGTCAATTATCAGAAATAACTGGACTCTGTGACCGCGTCGTCCAGTTTATTTCTAATAATGGACACTTCGTCGTGCCTTATCCCTACATATAACTCATCTTTAGTTGTTGCCTTTAGAGTTGTAGTGCTGTATTGAGTAGTTAAGTATATGGATATCAGTATTCAACAAAAACTCTTACCAGCAATATCCACAGGCATGGAGATTGCTCTGCTTAGACTTGGCACCGTTGAGCCTTCCTTCCCTTGGTCCCCTGATTGAAAGACATATTTCTAATGAATAACGTTCATATTTTAAGCCATGATTTCATGTTACTGAAGCATGTTGTTCCACCTGCAGCCTCTTTGACTGCAGCCTCTCTGTGCTCCTCCGGTACCGTCAGGCTGCTGAAGCGTTTCCCGTGGCGTATCGGGCTGGTCCGGGTGGGGTGGGGCGACGGAGGTGGCAGACGACTGGGTTGCATTTCCTTCAAAAAAACAAGATCATGAGTCAAAATCAAAATATGTGTGCAGCAGCAAAAGATTTTACGGGTCACTAATGATGCCGAATTCCTGAATTAATGCCAAACCACAATCCGTGCAGATGTTTACATAAGTAGTCTTGTGAATGCGTGTTCTTACATGGCTGAAGAGCTCGTTGGTGAGCCCCAAATAGTTGTGCAGGGCCAGGACAGTGACTCTTTGGAGACGAACCATTATAATCTAAAAACATACATGACATGCATCTGTTTATCTGTATGACTCGCGAATGAACAATAGTCACAAAAAGCTTTACTGAAAGCACATACTTGCACTACTCGCACAAGGCTCTCTGGGTACTTCTCAAAGATAGAGAGGAAGGCTTCGACAGGTAAACGAAGAACAGTGGACACCTCTGCTGCCCGAGCCGACACCGTCCTGTAAGGCTTCTGGTGGCCCTGATGCAAAATATTACATCATAATCTTTACTTTCCAACAGCGTTCTTGAAAACAAAAAGAACACCGGTATGTATCTTACTGTGATGACGTCTAAGATGCTGAGAAGGCTGTGAACACTGTCTCCTGCATACACCTCCTTCACGACACTCTCTTTGCCATCCTGTAAGAAAGCAATATGTCCATATTTATGTGAACAATTTGTAACTCTGCAAAAAGTGTGCAAACATTTTACGCACCAGTCCAGTAAGGCACAGTTCGAGCTTCCCCTCCTGAACCACATAGATGCTGCTGTCGGGGTGGCCTGGTCTAAAGACATGCTCCCCTTGTTGGAAGCGCAGGAACACCATGTGCTTACACAGTTCCAGGAAAAGTGGCTTTTCGAAGTGACCCAGCACCCTGTTAGACGGAGAATTGTTTATTACAGACTTTAAACACAAACGTCTTTTGTCACACAGTGCACCTACCGGACGTTTTTGAGCATGTAGAGCACCTCTGAAGGGAGGTGGGAGTTGGCCACATCAAACTCTGTGAGATCAGCCTCCAACACTGATGGAGGAGGCTCCTTGGCCTGTAAGATGGGCACCTCTTTCTGAAAGCGCAGAATCCTGTAAGGGACAGTCAAAAAGGCACGGGATTATAATGTCATATGGCTATAATGTCCACAGGTGTTTTGCGAAATACTTTTTGGCAATGTTAATCATCTTCTGCTTCTTTTTCAGACGGGGGCGAGAAGAGGAGGATGTACCCACCAGGGAAGAGGTAGACTGTGACATCTGGAACATAATGATCATGAATTAAAATAACATATCAGTTCATTCATTCAGTATATTGTTTCTCGTGGAACAAACCTTGCGCATAATTTTCCTGCCATAGAACATAACTTTGTCCCTTTTACGAAAACGATACTTTGGCGTTTCTTCGGTTTCTTCATCTGTCAGAGTTAGAAATGTCATTCTCTCAGTATTAATTAAAGCAGTTTTGTAAATGGTAGATGTATATAGTAATACTGACTGCGAAGTTTTAATTTCCGAAGGACAAAGAAAATAAAAATGGCAATGAGAACTATGGCAATGCCAGCACCAATCACCATTCCCACCATCTGAGAAATAAAAGTGCACACAGGAAAATGAACATCAAATATTCTTCAGCGCTTGATGGTTTGACATGTGTAATCTCACCATGCTCGTCTGCAGCTCCTCCTCCACCAAAGACTTGATGTCATTAAACCCATCCTAAACAAAGAAAATACTATTATCATAACAGATATAAACGCCCACACAAGAAAAAAGCTGTTCAGTAATATTTTTTCTATAGGTCTTTGCTGGGAACGTTGTGGCTTCTGATCCTAAACCACTGAAGTGTAATGGAATGTGAGAATAAAGAATTTGGCTTCATGATCCCAATGACAAGGGTCACTCATTTTGAATCGAGGTTTTCATTTGTTATTTGATCATTCAGTTGCTTTTGGCAAAGACAGAAGATTCAATGCAAATAGCAATTCACTGTAAACCACCAGAAATAAATGTGTTGTCATCATAATGCAGCACAACATTGTTCAATATTGTAAATAAAGTTATGTTAAGCACTGGAATAAATTACTAAACACCATTTTTATCATGAGACGTAGAACAACAGCTTTTGTTTAATTTGGTAACTTCACATTTGCCACTATTTGATGTAAAAGAAATTACATTATGAGACTTTTTTAAGAGTTTGTGAGATAAATGTGTTTGTTTCAAGGCTTGATAACTATCAGACAGGAGGGTAATAGCTTTTGGGCTTGTGCTTTCGGACACTTGCATGTCCATTATCAGTGGTTATTGATTAACATACAGAAGTTGGCCTGGTCTATGACAGTTAAAAAAAGAACTAAAGCTGGACACGGAGAATATATGAGAGGCCAGGGTAACAGATAACTACTCTTAAAGGCACACACACATGTTTTAAACCCAACAAATAATATTTGTGGAATTAAATATGCAGATGCCAGCATTGATTACATTACTACATGTAATAGAAAGTGGTTAAGAGGGAAACCTCGTGGGTATCTGGTTGTGGCGCCTCTTGGACCTCTTGTTCCGAGGTACTTTGTCCCATTGTAAACCCGTTTCTTCATAGGGCTGGTCCATCAACATCTACTGCAAACAAAACAAGACACTAATTTCTTGGTAAGTATGTTACAGTGTGTTCTTGGTCCCTGAGCCTAATAGCAGAGGATCATAAATCATTCACTAGCATCCCTCAATTATCCCATCCTGCAGGGGAGCCATGCAGAGGACTAAGAGGAAGGCGGTTGTATCTGCCCTGATAAACCCTATCCAGATGGTAAACCCTTTTATTCATCTATCCCTCATCACTGCCCTCCCCAAAGGATGATCTTCTGACACCGCTGATACTTACGCACAGCATTTTATTAAAGCAAATACAAAGAGGCTTAACCATGTGCAAGAACATTCCCACCAAATTTTAACATATTGTTTCATTTAAGTCATCTCACAACTTAAAGCAAATACTTAAATAAATCATCTTGTACAGCCACATACCACAGTGATGCCCACATAGAGTGATTCAGCTGACACAGGGCCATGAGCTGTAGACGGACAACAACCTTGTTCAGTGTATGGACATATGAACAGCTATGGCACACGAGGGGAAAACAACAGAGCCACAGCATGCTCAAGGGTGATATCTAAACCTCCTGCATCAGGTTTAGCTACTGTCTCCAGGAAAGCGTCTTGTGTCTAATGTATAGCTTTCTTTTCTGACAGGAACATGGTAGTGTTGGTGTCATGTGTGTGTGCTGACAAAATTATGTTTAAAAATGAGTTCATGTAAAAATGTTGCCCAATTGTACACTGACATTGTAGCGTTCTCTTGTTTTCTCATAAAAGCCAGACGGTATTGTACACAATCAGTACTTTCATTGCAGTGAGAGTCATCAGGGCAGAGAGACAGTGGCAATCCTGCTGTATGGACGAAATTCAACCATAAAAGGCTCTGTAGAGTCCTATTACACAAAGTATTTCCTGCGAGTCCCACAAACAAAAACAAAATATATTTTTACTCAGAACAATTCGATGATTTTACTTGAAAATCCCTCATGAAACATTACCTTTGGACTACACATTATGTTACTCTTTGAACATGTTGAAAATCATTGCAACACCTTCCTCAGCTCTTTGTCAAGAAGGTTAAGACACAAATTCCCCCATCTTTAAGGAGTGAACGTTTTAAGATTGTCCGTGCCCTTATTACATGTGAAAAAACAATGAGCCTTTGGTTTGACTGACACTCGTCAACCTCAAGACTCCAAGCATTGCTTCCATTCATGGGCCAGGCCTACTCCTACTCCCATTGTTCCCTCAAAACAATAAAGCTTGTGTTGATGACCTAATGATACCCAGTGGCAGACAAGAACAACACAGCCTGCATGTTAGCATGAGACAAACACAAATGACTATAATTGTTATTCCTTCCACAAAATGAAAAATGAAAACATGCCTGAAAATTGTGAGGACTGTTGTTGAGATGGGAACGACAACAGGGAAACAGCAGGAGAGTTATAACAGACTAAAATATGCCTGTCCCTATGCAACTGTACCAAGCTGCTGTGCTATGTATTTAAATACTCTTTTGTGTGAAGCTTAAAACTGATGATTGTATCGTTAAAAATCTGTATCTGTTCAGCTCAGGAAGGACTTGCTTGTATCAAAAGTCAATGTATATATATATATATATATATATATATATATATATATATATATATATATATATATATATATATATATATATTTTCATGTGGGAGCAGCTCCATGAAGCAGAGGAACAAGATTAAATATGATTATAATGAATATTATAAATGCAAAGTCGACTTAATTTAGGCAACCAAAACTAGACTAAAATTGAAAAGATTTTTTTGGACTAAATCTCGACTAAAATTAAATAACATTCCTTCCTAGCATTTAAAGGGGTCCTTAATTAAATTGGTTGAAATCCAAACAGTCATGCTCCCATTAATGAACGTGCGCTTTTGCTTGGACTTTTTCTTTATTCCTGTTATGTTAAACTAACATTGTCTTATTGTGTGTGTTTGCTTTTTTCTACCTGCCTTAGGACAATGGATGCAATTTAGCTTTTGTTCAAATTCCAGCATATATATGTGGAAGCTGTCGGCCGACACATTGATTAATATGCACTGTCCTAATTCAAATAAATCAATAAATACATGAAATTAAACATTTTAGTCAAAGGAAAAGACTAAACCTAAATTAAAATATGCACTGTTCAACCTACTGAATTTTGGAAGATAAAATGAATGTAAAATTGCTCAAATAAATGTGTACACATAGTTAAAAAGGAACACATTTGTTTATGTGGTTATTAAAACAACAACAACAACAACATGTTCCTAACTACAACTTGCCCAAGGTGAACTTCAGGACCAGGAGCTCATATTCCCTCAAGTCAAAATAGTTGAGCACAATATTTACGTCCCGCAGTGTTACTACCTTACTGACCTGTCATTTCCTTCACTTACAAAAAAACATTATGAGGAAAATTAAATCCAAAGTTGATTTAGTGGCCTGCACTTGTTACATCCATGTTATTACATATTTGTACACCGGTATTCGCCCGATAGAGGGTGTTTTGACGCAGTGCCACATAGAGACTGACGCGCAAACGATGCAAAAGCATGCAAATAACATAACCACACGCCATAGTTAATGATCAATACACGACAACACGTTCATGGCGACAGATGTGCGTCCGTGGAAATATGAGCACACGAAGAGCAAAGTTGAATCGATAATACAGGCGCTTATGTTGACATCAGTGCGCGGAGGCTAATGTTAGCTAGCGCAATCCACAAGACTGATGCCTACACAGCAAATACAAACGACACATCTAATAAACGGGCGTCTAAAAGCGATCGTGTTGTTAAATGCCTTTCATTGTGACCTCTGCGGGACAATCTGAGACCACAGCCTCTATACACTTTCTGTCATGCTATTTAAAAGCCGTTTTTTCCGTTACATTTCAGAGTAAATGTAACGTCTCAACCAGTCCTCGCTTAAATACGGCTGCTACGTTTATTTCAAGACTTGTTGCCCAATAAAACGATATTTTTACCTGGCTGATGGACTCCGTGAACTGCTGTGGATTGCTGTAAATAAGATAAAACGGAAATCATCTTCGCTAAGCCCCGCCTTTGTGGCCGCTAGAGGGAGAGAGGTCCGTCCGACTCCGGCCCTCCGCTCCAATCAAAATGCAGCTTCATGGTCCCGTGTGATTTAATAGAATTCAGCGTACAGATATTAAGAGTTAGTACAAATCAGAGAGTTGCTCCAGAAATAAAAACACTTTCAGAATATTAATTCAATAAATGTATGGCAATCTTGGAAACACCTTACAGAACCCGACAGCCTCAAAGTATGAGACCTGAGAAATGTTTGGAGAAGACAGATGGAGACTGAATATTTTATTATCCTCCAAAATTCCTGACTAGAATAACATCTGACTTCAATTTTGAAATAACATTGCCCCCAAGAGAGAGTTGCGTATGTCACAAAAAAGAAAACTGACGACAAAATCAATTTTTAAAATACATATTTTTATTTTGAGAGAAACAATAGACAGATTTACAGCTCGGAAATGGGCTTGTGAGGCCAGTATGGATATTTGACCTTGTCCAGTTTGGTCTCAGGGAAGGCCTCATTGAGGTCCTCTATGGTCATCTGATCAAATGGTATCATGTTCTTGAATTTCTCCAGCTAGGACCAACACAATGATTAAGTAATACATTATTACAGTCACATACAATATACAACTCATTAGTTATGGTTCACCTCTTTCTCATAGTGAGCAATGCGAGCCTGGGACTGTTCAATGTAGGCTAAAACAGCCTTATTCTATAAAAAGAACACAAGAATGGATAATGTCAGGAAACAGAATTGTACTATAATAGTTAACTGATACATATTAAATGTGTATTTACAGCCTCAGCCTCCTGGGTGTTGATGCTGCTCGTCTGTGTGTCAACAGGTTCAGGGATTGACAGTGCTGAAAACTGAAACAAATAATTTGATACACAAAGCATGTTTTATACCATTTGAGGTCAACTGATTATTAAACAGATGGTGCTTAATTTACTTACTTTCTTCTCAAACTCATCAACCATCCCGGACGCAGCCACTGCTTTCCTGTACTTACTCCAGTCAATAGCAGCAGGAGTCTCAGGAAGAGAAGCTAGTCTGTGGGAAAGACATACGAGTTGGAAAATAATAGAAGAGGTTTTGGATGAAACATGTCATTATAAAACAGAATTGTGCTAGTGCAATTTGTCAGAATGAACAATGCCTTTAACTGGCCACATATAAGTTTGTATAATGTTTTCTTACTTTGCAGCAATTGCATCACTTCGGGTCTTCAAAGCGTTAAACATGCCCTTCTGGTTAGGTGGCACTCGCTCGGCAAATGCCAACCAGTCAATGGCTTTAAGTGACATCCTGCGACCTGCCATTGTTACTGTAAGACATAAACAGACACAAAACTTTCAACACAATCCTGCCACACAAGAACACAATGTTCTGTTGGCTCAAAATGAGTGACAAAACTATAATTCATATTAATGCTAATAACTGCAAAGCTAAATGTGTTAAAATAGTCATGGTTGAAAAGGCTGGATCTATAAAGTAAGTCCATGAAACACAAACAGACGTGCTAACGGCGCCGACTCACTGCACTCTGGACAATCGTTTTAACGACACAATAGAAAGTAAGTTCTAGGCAACACATATTAGGAATATGCAATACACCAGATTTACAATTTTGGCAAGAAAATTGTTTGTTGTGTAGCTACAAAAGGAATACTTTCCATTGGCTAAACTAGTTAACGCTAGCTTGCTAGCCAAGGTCAGAGAAGATTTCCATAAAGGTCGTTTTTATTGTACTAAACTGAATTCGTGTAAGAGGCTATTAGATGAATATGTGTTAAGAATAATTGTGCACTTAAAGCTACAGTGCGTTTTAAATTATTTCTTATGAGCATTCATTCATAAACCAAACAAATGTAGCACGTACCTCGCTGCGCTGCGCTAAGCGTCTCTGACAGGACTAAGGGCCGGAAGTGGAGCTTCTTCTCTGGTTAACACCACAGCACTGGGGGCACGTGTGCCCTCTGCGGGACACGCGAGGTATTACACAATACAACGGAGCCCCATCAGGCTGCAGACGAGTCTATGGGCAGCAGGGAGTGATTTATTTATCTGTGTGTCGCATGTTAGTTCACGATTATATACTCAGAGGCGGGTACTTTGAAATGATTTTATTCAAGAAGAAGTAAAACGTAGAGACAAAAATAATTATTTAAGCAAGAGTAAAAAAGTGCTACTTGAGTACTGTGAGTAACTGAGCGTAAAAGTAGTGACATAAATTATGATTAACAAAACCTGGAAAGATTAAAATATGCTATTGTTTTCACAGGAAATGCCAGAAAAATATACAAAAGATGTTTTTTTTCCAGAAGAATAAAGTGCATTTTTTATTGTAATTACTTTATACATGCCCTTAAAGTTTTATAGATTTACATTTTTTTGTTTTGTTTTTTATAATAGCCTAGTTTATTATTTTTCTCATACAAGTTTTATGTTATATGTTTCATGTTGCACGACTGCACCGAAGAAAATTCCTGGTTTGTGAATCTGTTCACTGACAATGGCAATAAAACCCAATTCTGATTCTGAAACACAAGCGAGGCCTGTCTACTTTACGTGTCAACATGAAGCTTTTGCCACTGAAATTTGTATTCACTGTGGAACTATTTTTTTCTGTCAAGCAAGAGTAAGATGCTTCATCATAATATTACTCATATTTAATAAGTAAAAATACAATAAAGTAAAACTAAGAAGTACAATCACTTTGAAAAGTAACTGAAGGACCTGTACTAAGTAAACGTGACTACTATACTCGCCTCTGCAAATACTGAACACTTATAATTTTTCCTATAAAGATACATATTACTTTACAAAAGCGACGCAGGAAAATTCAGCTGACTTTGTTCTGTGTAAGCTCTGTCGCACAGTTGTCCATCCTAGATAAGAACCTTCATCTTCAGCCTTTATTAAAAGGTTATTCTTAATGATAATAATTCTTATGTTTTTTTTTTTATCATTATGATTTTTTTTTAAAACAGTTATTAGGTTGTTCTCCACACTTATAATATGTAGTAATAATAATAATAATAATAATAATAATAATAATAATAATAATAAAAAATATATAGGCTATATATCGTCTAGGACATATATGCAAAATACACATATTTATAAAGAGGACTCATTAGTCTCATGTTGTATAATGTTTATTTTTTACTAAAATTATTTTTACAATTTGCTGAGCATAACAGAATTATGTACACAGTACAGATACAAACAGTTTCAATAAATACCACTGTGCGCATCACAGAGGCACAGGCTTCCTCCACAGTACACATGTGGCCTGTGTTCAGTTTCATACAGAAAGGCACTGAGAGAGTGTCTACACGCGTGTAAGCACATCATCTCCCATTTTAAACAACAGGCTCCAAACAGTGACTGGGACACAGAAGGAGTTCAAGTGACTCCACTTAAGTACTTTGTTGCTTAAAGCTTCCCTGTCCGTAATTACGCATAGAGTTTACGTCCACAGTGAGACCTTTAAGGCTTGTGGCTTTAACCTGATTAACCCGTGGATATTTTCTTAAGGCGAAATCACAGAGAATTTGACAAAAAGGACAGGTCAATCTCTGAATGTCCTCAAATAGCCAACTGTTATAGAACTATAACAGCAACACACGACATTATTCTGAGTCTGTTCCACACACTGAAGGCATCGGCCTACTAGGACAGGTAATACATTCCATAGGCCACAGGTCCACTGAACAGTCCTGGGACTGGCACGCTGGGCCTCGGGAAGCCGCTGGACGGCCCCCAGGCCGGGGATCCTACATGCGCTCCGATTGGGAAAGGCAAGGCAAAAGTTGGTAGCACGGGTTTGGATGCCAGCTTGTACTTCTCCAGCTCGGCCTCCTGCAGCCTCTTGGCCTTCGCCCTGCGATTCTGAAACCAAATCTTGACTTGGGTCTCGGTCAGGTTGAGAGAGTTGGAGAACTCGGCCCGCTCGGCAATGGACAGATACTGCTTCTGGCGAAACTTGCGCTCCAGCGCCAGGAGCTGAGAGGTAGTGAACGGCGTTCGAGGTTTGCGGTTGTTTTTGTGCTTGCGCAGAGTGCACTGCGTTGGGCTGGAGCTCCCTGTGACAGAGGGAACAAGTTAGAGGATAATTCGCATGACATGGTAAAAAGTGGGATCAATAGCCTACGTACAATCATAAGAGCAAAGTAACCTGATTAATGCATCATCGTGGAGATAAACAAAACTTTTCCATTAGCTTTTTCTAAAGTAAAACAAATAGAAGGTCTGATAAAATAATGCAGGCTGTACAAAAACACAATAACATGTTCCTCACATTTCTGATGTCATTTTGGACTGCACACACACGCACACTTTTTAACGATATTTCTAAAACGTTAAGGCTATGTGCGTAATTCATCAGTCCATTGATAAAGCATGCGTAATAAACAATGTGCATTTTAACAACTGACTTCCACAAAAAGTCCATTACATTTAGTAGCTATTGTTCTGCATGATGAACTTACGTGGAGGAGAGGAGAAGGAGGTCGTCTGGAACCAAGTGCTCTGGTCTTTGTCGCTGAGCTGCGCGCTGTCTTCACTTGGCGAGAGGGAGGATGCGCTGTGCGCACTGTCTCCAGGTTTTCTCTCCGCATAAAAAGTCCTTTGCGGCATCTGTTGCTGTGGTGACTGCGTCCCGGACTTATTGAGCGTTAAGTCTGTGCCAGAGTACGAGTTTCGACAGGTGGTTTTCTTAGCGATGAGCGACTCCACGCTGAACGGGAGGCAGCTCCGAGGCTCTTTAGGTCCTTTCTCCGCGCTCATGTCTTTGGGCTCCTCGGTGTCTGTGTCCCCCTTTCCTTCTCGTGGCGGTGACTCCTGTCCATTATTCATGTTGAGGCGAAGGAAACGGGCCAGGTACGTCCGTGTTGGCCCCTTCAGTGAAGTTTGTATGAATCCCGTGTTCAACCTTGTGAGTGTTGTCAGTAGCCCTGACCGGACGAGGGTCGTCTATAAAAGGGCAGGAGTTGTTTTACTCCACCAAAACCTCCAATCAGCTGCACTTGGTGACTTCATGACGTTGAAGCGCTCGACGCTGATTGGCTCGCTGCCTCGCAAAAGGAACATCAAGAGGACTTTGAAAGGAAGAAGAAGTTAATCATACAGACCCCATGCAGCGCGCCCCCATTCAAGGCTCTCACAAAAGTGGCTTAGACCAATTTTAGCGCAATTAAGCAGTGGGGAGGACTCCTTGCCATTTCCATCCATTAGGAGCAGCGTCCTCTCCTACTGTATGGGAACTAAAGAGCCCCACTGACATTATCAAAGCGAGACTACATCTATCGCACTTCAGAGCGGCGCGCCCTTTGAAGACAACCACTGTAATATTTACAAACTTTATTTAGAGACTGGCCCGCGGCATCGACCCAAATCTATAAACTCGTCCAAATCCAAACAAAAGCGACAGAAATTGATTAGGTCTGAGCGTTGGTCACACAACATTACAGCAATTTAGGAGCTGTCATTCGCTCGTCTCCCGCACAAAAGCCCCAGTTGAGAAGCAACAGGCGTTTCTCCTCTCTCCAGGTCAGAGCATTTAATAAGCCAGACGAGTTGTGTTGTGCGAGGCGCCAGACTCGGCAGGATCAAAAAACGGAGATATACCTCGCGGGGAGAGAGGGGAAAGAGAGGAGGGGAAATAAAAGAGGCGAACAGTTAACTCCACTTAACCAATTGTCCCGCAGATATTTCATAGTCCAGTGCGTGTAGTGCAGGAAGCGGGGGCGCACCGAGGGTCTTAGCAGTGTTTTCCCATGTTTAAATTATAAAGTGAACAATGATGGACTCAGCCAGCGCCACGATCGGATCAATAAGATCCAGCCAATTAGTTTACACCTTAACTGATAGCTATCATCACTTTTACAAAGACACAAATTAGTCTCACTGACTGATTCACTGCTTCAACAACAACTTTACAGTTCATCAATCCACAGATGCATTATCTACTATAAGCAGATGTACCAATGACCCACACACAAAATCAAACTTTATTTGATTTTCTGTGTGTTTAGATGTTTTCAAATTGAAAACATTAACATGAACAATTAAGTTTTATGCCAGTTTTAAAAATATGAATTTAGGAGTTCCACTAGGGAGGGCATCAGCCTCAAACTTGTGAAATAAAACCACTGGATCAAGATAAAGGACTAAACCACATAAACTGAACTACATATGGTCTGAACTGTGAGTAAACGGGTAAGAAAAACACAAAAATGAAGTTATCTTTCACTAATAACAGTCTAAAATTGCAGATGATCCAATGTACCACCAGAATAACCACAGTTTGATAAACCACTGCACCACAGAGTGCCACTACACACAACGTAAATCACTGTTTGTGATGCGATGGGCAAAGTTTTAGAGCAAAAAAAAGAGAAAAGAAACAATTAAGTTGTGTAGCTTTGTTCTACTTCTATAGATGCTCAGTTGACAAACAGATGCCACTCCAGTTGTCTCCAGTTATCCAGAGTGTTGTTGATTTCTGGAGATTTTTTTTGTTTTTTAATTCATGCAGTCCTTATATTTGAAGAGTTTAGTGGTGCTAGGCTAGCGCATGTCTATGGTAACTAGTAGCCTGCATTAAAAACCTCTTCAAAATCATTGGGTAGTCCTCAAAACGTTGCCATATCTGATTTGTAGAAAGCTCCATGTGTATTAATGCCGGTTGCAGGTAAACAAACTACTGTAGATCCGGTAACCTAGGAGATCACTCCGCCGCTGCGTAGCAACCAGGAAGCTGATGCTGCTCAAATATAACTTATTTTAAATGCAAAATGGTTGTAATGTGCTGCTGACATATTAATTAACCCTTTAAGGTTCCGGTCAGTGAGTCAGTCAACTTGAGTCAACTTGAGTCAACTTGAGTCAAGGGCGATGCTTTACGCCCTGCTTCATTTCCTTTGTGACACATGGGGACTCTCGTCTGTTTGCCCTGAAATCTTTCAATCTAATCGGCCCACGCTGCACGTCCCACACAAAACAACATACATCACAGATCTATACATAGGATACCTGGGCGTCCCAGGCGTCCTGTCCCCTGTTTCGCCCCTCTCTTTCAGGCCAAAAGACATTTCTGTAACAGCGTGCAGGCGGGTGAGCAGTGTCATGAGGTGTTAGAGAGTTTGAAAGCAGATCTGAGGCTCAAGGTTAGATACTCTATGGGACAAGCTCTCCCCTCAGCTGCCACCACAGACCTAAAGATTTTCACATGTCCAAGAGCGCTCGTGTTTCGACTGGACCACTTAGACACTTCACAATGTGTAAAAGGGTCATGGATGAATATAAAACAAGCCACACATTTACTACTTTCAGAAACTTTGGTGAATAAAAACGGGAGAGCTACTTATGCTTGAGTGTGAGATGTTGTTTATTATTTACATTTGGAATGAGTGCATCATGTATAATGAACAAATACGGTGTGTAGCTAATACTGTAGCAGAACAGCACAAATTCACGACTACTTTTTCAGTTTTAGGTGTGCATAAAACTCGTTGTCTATTGAGAGTAGCAGACTTACTAGCCAGACCTTCCTGCATTTGGCTAGTTGGGGTTATTGTAAAGCGTTGGTCACATTTGAGTTTTATAATGTGATGCTACGACACGAGGCATACGCAAAAATGCCTCCCATAAATGTAACGACAAAACTCTCCCACTTTTCTGCCTCATCACTGTTAAATCCTGATTCACATGAGGCACACACCATGGCATGCTAACCGCTTGCATTTAAACCTGGGCCTTGTGCAACACTACGGAAAATATTTTGACCTTTCATTTGACTTAACAAGTTGATCCCATCCACATCAGACCCACTCGAATCCTGCACTTAAATGCCAGTTTGACGTGCCCTGCCAAAGCCACTTCCTCTTGCGGCATCAGCGTGCCCTATGTTCCACTGTAATGAGGGAAATATTCTCCAAGTGAACCAAGCAAATTGCCTCCATCATGGCTTCTTTTTTGGGGGTTGTAAAAATGCAATTAGGCAATAAAGAGTCCCGTTGAGCTTTTAGATTGAGCTCAACTGTAACAAACAGCGGAGAGATATTTTCTACAATCAGACAGAAGAGGAGGAAAAAAAAAAAAACCCACAAGAGGTGACAATGCGATTGGCAATTACGTCTGGCTTGCCGATGGCCATAGAAATACACATTCTTGAGGAAAGTGTGTAGACAATACGAGTGGGCGAATTCGGTCGAGCACTGTGCACTAGGAGCTCTGTGCGGCTGCTCCGCGGTCGCATTCGCCAAACCAAGAATGTGGCCACAATCACACACACACACTGCTCACAGCCAGGGCCCAAAGCAAGTGTGCTGCGAGATGAGGGTTTTCATTTTTTTTTTTTTTTACTCCTGGCTTCGCTCCACACCAGGCCAAAGCTGAGAGATAAATGACAGCAATTTGGTTCATATTTTCTTATAAATGCATAAAATAAACTAAATGAAAACATGCAGTGAGTATCAACTGGTGGGTCAGGACACAAGCCTTTGTCAAAAATGACTGTGTTGGTCATTTAGGATTGCTCAGGGTGAAAGGAGAGACGTTCAGCAAACTGTTGGAGCCAGGAGTCAAACCCACAGCACCGAGGGTGGAAAATCGCTGTGCTCGTTATTTAGATTATGCGTTATGTAAGCAATGCATGAATCGACTAAACACTTAGAAAACGCAGCATTTTGATATTGATTATACTCAACGGGGCCAAGTTTCAAATTCTTTTTACTATAAGTGAGAATCATTTTTTTCCATTTAAGTCATGGCCAGGACAGATTGAATGTGGGTCCTGAAGCTACAGGAAATTTGCTACTAATGTAATATGACAATGTAATCATTAAAGCAGGGGTACCTGACTTTTTGCTGTTGTAGAGTACATTTATTTTTGCCACCACAGAGCATATTGTACACACTGGCAAAAAAAAAGAAAGAAAAAAAAAACAGACCTTGTTGCATTGTCTTCACTTACATATTTACTGATCGATGGAAGATAAAAGTATAATCTAAGCACAAATTATTTTGGGGGTGGTTCCCCCTGCTGCCACCGTTCAAAGCTGTACACGGCCATGAAACGTGCATATAATTAATTGGCATGAACATTTCTGGTGTGCAGGAGGGATTGTGAGAGCTAGAAATGAGTTTGGACCCAAACTAAACATTTCAAAAAACAGGTACCCCAGCTTTAATGTTGATAATCACATCATGGTGTCATCTTTTCTTTTTGCTTGATTTGTTTCAAGCGTTTTAAACTACTGTTAAATATATTCTGAGGTAAAAGTGATAAAAACAAATTCACTCAACAAGCAGTTTTTAATACTTTTGTGGACATCAAAGCTCTTCATTTTAAATATGTGTGAAGCTGTCTCATAAACTGACTACTTCATAAACCTTTTCTCTGCTTAAGTCACAGTGGACAAAACAGCCGGGATCCGAAGTGGCAGAGCTTGTCTGATGGTAATAATGTTATTGCAGGCACCAGAGGTCACAACAAATGTGAGTGTTTGAATATCCTGAGATTACAATTTCAAAGTCCTCCCCATGAAAAATGGAACAATGGCACCGGGTGGGAAGTTAAGAAAGCGGGGGTCTCTTTCAAATAAACATGCATGGCCCGCTTCTGAATGGGGCTTTTCCACGGAGCAGCCGGATTGGTTCTCAGAAGCGTCCCACAATGACAGGCCGGCCCAAACACGGAATCAAAACTTCAATGTATTTAAAGTGCATTTTATTATCCAACTGTTTATGTCGCCATTGCTCCAACCGGGTGAGGACGGGAAAGTAGATGGGGGGTCAGCGTTGCCCCCGTTGGTGTGCTATTGCTTAATGAGCCTGAAAATACAATTGCAGTGTTCTGGCTGTGAAGGAAGCCTGCAGGCTAGTGTAAATTAGCAGCGCGAGGAGGAAGCCCAGAGGCCGGCTCTTGCTGAGCGCTGAGAATAGAGAAATAGGAAAATCCTGTTAGCTCAAAGCCATTGAAGGAATCACGGTGCGTTTGGAGATTGAGAAGTGAAGTCGAAGGCACTTGTTGCTGCAAACAGACTGCTGCATACAGGACATTACTGAGGTTTTTGGCTCATCTCGAAACCATAATTCCAGTTCGCTCCACACAATAGCTCTTTTCAGCCACTGCTACAATCATCATTCAACTTAATTTTCCATTCTTCTGTAGATTCCGAGGCAGCGTCCCACACTGCACATGTTCTGCTCTTTTGACCGCTCCGCTCGGCATCTGTTGCCCAATGTCTGCCCATATCTGCATTCTAATGCTCATATCCTGCTGGGATGTTAACTTAAGGCCCACAGTAATTGATGGCTTCCACACTTCAGCATAGTCCCCCCTTCTTCCTTCTACCCTGCCGATTGTTGATATATCTGAGTGGTTTTGGGGGTCTTTCACTCCACCATTGTTCTTTTATGGAGGAATTATAATAGACTAAAGGATGGAGAGAAAGGGCAGTGGCAGGGGGGACCGGGGAGGGCTCAAAAAGAGAGAGCCGCTGATATTTAGTGAACTCCGAAGGGGGACTTTTCTTTCTCTTTCTGCAAGTTTGGCACATGCCTTCTGTTACTAAGTGGCAGTGCTTTGAAAGAGGGCCATGCAGTGGCTCCAGTAGGTGCCTAGACTTACAACCCTGGCAGCTGTTGTGCTGTCTCTGCTGCTATAGAGCGCTCTCCACAGGTGAGCTCCCAGTCTCCGCTCTGTTCAATGGGCCTTTCTCAGGCGTCAGCAGCAGCAGAAGCACTCTACACTGCAATTACCTTTATCCATGGTCCTGCTCTGATTCAGGATCAGTGATTTATATCTGTGTTTATCACTCAGCTCCTCCCCTGCGTATGTTTTCTCTGTTGCATCTACAGTGGACAAGAATTAGCATAAATAAACAATGATTTGCCTGTATATTTTGATGAAATTAAATCTGTCTAAATGCCTGCGTAGAATGTGTTTCTCGCCTGTCATCACATAAACTGTGTGTGAAATGTGGTGCTTACTGCAGTGGTTGGCTCTTTATTTCCTTAATAGCTCAAGTTGAGTCTAAAAGCTCTCATCTGGATTGGTAAACCGCTCTAAACGATGTTGTTGTTTTGGTTTGGACACGTTTCACCAACTCCTCTTGTTCTTTCTTCAGTGAGGAAACAGTGTGCTGTTTACTTTGGTTCTCTTTTCTGTGTTGCAAACTGTTACATATTACTCCAAAGGTGTGGTGCCTCTTCTCTCAAAGGCCTCCACTGTTTCCCCCAAACTGCTGCCAAGCTGGGCTATCTATTCATTTGGTTACTTAAGTGTAATTGCTCCCCTTTGAAGCCTCAGAGAGGCAAATGATTTGCTTTGGCCTCGGGGCAGTAATGGTCACCGAGCCAGCGACCCCCTCCTGGTCTGAGAGCGTCGGAGAGACCGCGAGAGGCCAGCTCCCATACGGAGAAGAAATAATACAGCCAGGGCCGCTCAATTTCACCTCCTTTTCATCCCATTCTTTGAAAACTTTTTATTAACAACAGCTTTCTCTCTCATAGCGGGCGCCAGCAGAGGGAGGGGTGGTGGTGCAGGAGGGGGCAGAGGATATCAGCACGCTGTCCCCTTCACACACATCATCAATAGTGACAGGTCAAGGAGGCAGTGAGAAAACTCCCCCGCTCCACAGCACTAAACAGCACTCATGTTTCATCTGCAGAGCCCAGAGCCTGTCAGCCGGCCCACTGTCCTCATAAGTATACCTATACTCTTTATTGTGCACATAAAAGTGCATGTGATTCACAGGGCTTCAACCGGTGACAGTCTGTAGAGCTGCACTGCACAAAGAGCCCATTTAATGCTGAAAATTACTGCACCACTTACTGTAATTGTCACAATTGTGAGCGCATTGACATTGTAATCTCATAATAAGATAATGGGGTCGAAACTGTGTACAGGAGTGTGATTAGAGGGGTGTAGCTCCCAAAAAGGGGTTAAAATGTCAAGGGAGAGCATTCTCCTGTCCCGACACAGACAAGTATATTGTGTATTTTGTTGTGGATGGATGTGACTAACACACTTGAAGGTCTCTGTTCTGTTTTGAACTTTGGTCCTATGAAAAAGATTACCCCCTAATGACCTGAAATATGAAGTTGTATTCTCAATGCGCTGCCAGAAAGTAACAGCAAACCCCCTTTTAAGAGAAAAAAAGCTTTCTAAATTGTCCGAGTTATCTCCAAGACTGAGTGGAGCCGCATCGAAGTGGACAGGCATCCATAAAAGCCAACCTGGTTATGAATGCTGCGTTTGACTTGTATCATTTTGACTTTGAGGTTTTTAAGAGAGAAGTATTCCCTGCCGTGGAGCCAGATGGTAACAATTCTTGGACATATTACGAGCCACTCTCTGCCAAACAGCATACCTTGGGGCTGTGTTTTCAGTGGGCTATAAAAGCCAATAATGTAATTTTGATCTATTTTATCAGATATCACCCAGCCCCCGCTACGTTTATATAAGACAATGTTTAAAATGGGACAAGAAGTCTCTGTGTTTTGCTTTTCACTCTGTAAGTGCATAATTTTCAATATATGACCCGCTGGGCAACTGTGCTTGTTTGACTTAAAGGCTGAAATGTGCGGCTCAGAGCCAAAATGGTGGTTCTGTGTCAGTAGTCTGGCATATGGGACTAAGTGCACGTAAAAATACAGTTGTGTCCACTCAGTGATTTGTGTAAAGAGACACAGTGGGCTCTTTATACAAACACCTCAAAAATGTGACCTTGGATGAGCGGATAGCAGTGACACAGTAGCAAAGTATCCCAGGACCAGACTCCTCGCTGACCTTGTCAAAATCTCCTTTGGACCCTTTTAAGGAGTCCCCAACGACCGACTTGTGTCTTGACTCATTATTACGCGTTGCGCACACGTGAGGTTGAGCCTGTACCGGATTTTCTGGACTATAAGTCGCACTTTTTTCCATCGTTTGTCTGGGGGTGCGACTTATACTCAGGTGCAACTTATATATCAAAATACATAATTTCACATGTTTGTTATTTCCATACTGAAAATACGGTAATTGAGCAGCAGAAAAAAAGTTTGGTGTGAGCGAGAAACTTGTGAGGGACTGGTGAAAAGCAGAGGACACTCTTACTGCAATGAAGAAAACAAAAAAGCTAATCGCGAGCTAAAAGCTTGAGCCACAGCTAGAGGAACAAGTTCAAAATGAGAGCTTGGACAACGTGATGCCGGGAGAGGCTTGTCAACAGTGCAGTTACGCCTCCATGTCCAGGTAGTTGTCAACGCTGGTGAGACTTATACTCCAGAGTGACTTAAATATGTTTTTTTCTTCTTCATTATGCATTTTTTGACTGGTGTGACTTATACTCCGAAGCGACTTATAGTCTGGAAAATACTCTACATTGTGGATTGCCCAAAGAACTCTAAACATCTGTGTGTAACTACAGAGGTTTGCTGGAATAGTTAAAGTTTGGTTGTGCTTTGATTAATTGTGTTAATGCTTTGCCTTTTAGAGCTCGTCTCATGAAGCGGAAGTACTTGATGTTATTATAATCACCCATTTTAAAGGTAGTGATAATAGATTAATCCAGGCCATCGACAAATGATTACAATCCACTCAGAGACAGATGGTTTGCTGTGGTAACTAAAGTTTTTCACCTTACATTGAAAACACCTGAAATTGAGTTCAAATGGATTCCTTACAAGAAAAGTCATTATGCGGGGATACGTCTCACCAACAATCTCTATAGAGAACGTGAAGACGGCCACAACAAAGCGCTGTGATTGAGGTCGTGAGCTCAACTTTTCCATTGTGATCCTTGTTGTTTGAGTCCTGAGTGTATCACACGCACAACTGCCGGCCTGCTGTGTGGAATTAACTCGCAATAATGGCACTACACACTTTAGATGCAGGAAATCGGACAGCCGCGCTATAACTGCTAAAACGGTGATTAAAAAACCCAAATTGCCTCATGATGTTGGGCAATTAAGGAAGAGAGGGTTTGAGGCGAAAGGGGGGGGTGCGCTCTCCAAGTGTATTAGCAGTTGCGGGATGTGTAAACAGCGTGCAGAGGGCTCGCCTTGTCTATTCGGAAAAATAGGACTTTAAAATAACTTCGCCAAATGGGAAGGTAGCTAGTAAAGTATAATTAAAGATCACAATATTAAGTCTGTAATTTGCTCCTCTGTGAGATCATTAAGTGTCTCTCCGGCCCAGTTTAATGGCAAACAAAGTGCACGTAATTAGACAAATAGAGAGCTGGAGACATAGCAGCATGTGAGACCATGAAGACCAAACAAAGTCTGCTCAAACCTGCTTTGTACCCTTTATGGCAACGAGGGGTGTTGTGATTTTACTGCAACAAAAGAGGCTAATTCATTTTAATAATCAGTGCAGTGAGAATTTTCCTTCAGACAAGTGCTGTTGAAATTGCATCATCACAAGTACAGCAGATGAAACGTTTCACCATCCGCCCGAAATGTAGCCTCCAGTAAATTGAATTGAAAGTACTGTGCATTGACTGTGCTTTTTTCCCTGTTTATTCCTGAATGTTTTCCCTTCTTGTCCTTAGAAGTGCAAGTCCTAGTTATTTGGGTATAACTTTACATAGCTGCTAGGGTAAGAAAGAAGTATTGTCTCCCCACGTTTTATAAAAATATTTGGGTACAGCAAGTTTTATGTTTCTGTACGTGAAGTGTTTCTTAGCAGCTGCTTCCCTGTCGGAGCTTATTATTGATGATACCTTTAGTTTTTAAGTTGCTCAATGGCTCCGCCCTCACCTGACTTAAAAACACAACCTCAGTGTAATTGTCTGAATCAGCCGTTTTAGACTTGATTGATTTCAATTAAAGAGACATCATTTTATCCATTTTAGGTCTACTTAAGATCCTTAGATGAGAAGGGGAGAGGCTATATGCTAACGCCGTCTGTGCTCTGTTTTGTTTTTGTTTGTATTTTTCGCATTTTGGTCACTTTTTCATTGCATTTTTGTCACTTTTTTTGTCGCTCTTTCGTGGCTTCCTTGTTGATTAATTTTTTTGTTGCTTTTTCATCATTCTTTTGTCATTTTTTGTTGTTGTTATTGCTTTTCCAACACGTCTTGGTCGCTCTTTTGCCACTTTTTTGTCACATTTTGGAAGTGTTTTTTTGTGTCATTTTTTCATCTAATGTTTGTCCGTAAATTGTCTCTTCCAGTTTCTCCTACCACTAAAAACATGTAAACTAGCTTTCCCTCTGGGGCCAGGACTCCCCAGGAAATGAGATTCTTAATCTCCGTGGGACTTAAATTAAGGTCAATTAAATAAAAAGGAAAAAAGAAATTCATGTGGAAGTACTTTCAGGTCAAATATTGCATGAGTCAGTCTTAAACATCGCTGACTCTTCAGTTGAAATAAATATGTAAAATAAAAAAATATTAAACTCTATTCATTATTATGAGGTTTTCTCTACTTTCAGAAAACCTTAAAATATGATTAAGGCTATTAAGAGAGTAATCAACATGTCTTTTCGGTTTGTCTGAAACTCATTTCATTAGAAGGAGCTGATGTGAGCGATTAGGCTGTATAACAAATCCTTGCGAGGTGGGAGGAGCTACAGTACTTTTAATTATTCTCTGCATTGCTTATTAATTGAAGTTTTGCTTGTTTTTAATCTGTTGTTTTTATGTTGGGTGCAGCTGATAAAATGAATTTTCTCCGGGATTAATAAAGTATAACATGTTGTATCGCATCGCATCATATCGTATTGTATCGTATTATATCTTATTATATCGTATTGTATCGTATTATATCTTATTATATCGTATTATGTCGTGTTATATTGTATTGTATTACATTGTATTGTATTGTATTATATTGTATTGTATTGTATCGTATTATATTGTGTTATATTGTATCGTATCTTATTGTATCGTATTATATTGTATTTTATCGTATTGTATAGTATTGTATCGTATTCTATTGCATTGTATCGTATTGTATCGTATTATATTGTATTGTATTTTATCGTATTGTATCGTATTGTATCGTATTCTATTGCATTGTATCGTATTGCATCGTATTATATTGTATTGTATTTTATCGTATTGTATCGCATTGTATCGTATCGTATTATATTGTATTGTATTTTATCGTATTATATCGTGTTATATTGTATCATATCTTATTGCATTGTATCGTATTGCATCGTATTGCATCGTATTGTATCGTATTGTATGTTAACCTCTTAACCTCCACCGGAGCCAAGCACATTTTCTCCAGTTTGGCTTTACTCAATTCTAAAAACTTCTTGAAAAAAGTGTTACAATAGCGACAAAAATGAGACAAAAAAGTGATACAAATGTGACAAAAAAGTGACACAAAAGTGACAAAAAAGTGACCAAAAAGCCACAAAAGAGAAAAGAAAAAACTCAACGCGAGGAAAAAGATCCGTTTAGAGCCGTTTTGTAGGTCTTCGCTTTCAAATGAGGCATTACACTGGCCTATAAGCTCCAGTCGAGAAGCTTTTAGATTTGGGTAAAGCTGAACTGGAGAAAATGTGCTCGTTTAAAGGCTTTATTGATCATTTGTTTCGATAATCACTGTTCACGATGCAAGGTCAGCTATAACTCAACATCACTATGAGGAAAGATTAATTAATAATAACAAGCAACAAAGAAGAACAACACAAGTCACTCTTATTTATGTTCTTCCATAATGTTATTTTGACTCCCTCGTGCCAGACCAGAAGAGCCAGACTATAACCGCGAGTAGAATAAGACATTTTCAATTCAACGGAGACTTCATAAACATGATTATATTCCCAGGGAGTCGTTTGATGAACAGTGCAGAATGAGACTGTATAGGTGCCACGGACAATCAGGAATAGCAGCCTGTGATCAAACAACGCGCACCAGCTTTTAATCATATCTGACCTTTTTAACAAAACATGTTCCTCATTTAAGATCAGAGGAGGGCTGCACCGCTGGGTTTATCTCCTCATTCTCCTATCCCCTTGATGCCTGCACCGCTTGTTAGGAGCCATTGTCAATAACAAACACAAACTTTTGCCATGATAGAGCAAATTGGACAAAGGAATCCAGCACAGCATCGTCTTTGTCCCTCATCTCAACTTTTCTTTTTTTTTCTTTTTTCTCCTCGTGGTGAATTTGTGGTTGTGTGCAATCCTCTAACAAGCTCCATCTTTGACCCGGGTTGTATGTTTCCAGAAATGTCATGTCTTGTAAGTCAACGAAAGACTTTAATGTCCACATGATTTAACATTAAAGCCCAGGGATTCAAACAGCGGGGCCTCGTGCCAGAGAGGTAATAATATACCCCTAAATGAGAAATTGTAAATGCTAAATACATCCTACGGTTCATGGGAGCAGGCTGAGGAACAGGGAGCTTCTGTGCGAGACTTTTATTTCATATACAGTTTTTCTTTCAGATGCAAACTGAATTTCTCTCTCTGTTTTTTCTTTGGGATTGCCACGGCGTATCGGCTTAAGTAGCATTCGCTGACTTAATTAGCATGGATTACAGCAAATGTCCCTGCTCATGCAACCCTCAATTTAAGCAGGCGTCACACTGCGCACACCGTTTTTTGGTTGCTACTTTTAATCTCTCTCTGTGTGTATTGTTTGTTTTCGCAGCTCAGTTCAACCGCCAGCAACATATATACAGACATACAGCCGAACTCGTCAAACTAGTGAACAGCAGCTACGAAAACAACAGAATTACCAGTATTTTCTGCCTGGCAAAAGCAAATATCACCCTCAAAATACATTCAGTTAGAATTCAGGGCAAATATTTGTCCATGTTTCCCCCACACTTTCTATAAATGTATGCTTTAATTTACAGCTTCTCTTTGTAAACAGAAGATGCCCGTATTGACATAATCATGCATCAGGATGTTTCTACAAATTAGATCAGCCCTCCTATTGAAGATTGTGCAAACTTTCATTATATCCCCGCACACAGAGGGCATTTTAAATTTCGATGCAAACTGAACTTTAATTCTCTCAAACTGAAGCGTTGCCATCACATGTCAATATAGCAAAATTACAGCAAATGTTCTTCCTCATGCAATGTCACGATATGGGTTTGGGACATTCACAAAGAGAACGCTCCATCTTTATTATATATTATGTAAAATGTATAATGAATGACTGACAATAGCAAGACAAAAAGAAAAGTTCATTTTGGTGTAAGTATAGGCATTTTAGGCGTTTTTGACTTCTCCCTGCTCCCTTTCCAGTAAAATCTGTATCTGTATCTATGTGAACAGTAATGTGATGTATTACACATCTGTATGCTATTGCTTGAAATAAACAATCAATCCTCTTTGCTTCGAACCTATAGTGATCCTTAGTGCAGCTCAGTGCAGTGCACAAAAACACACAAGTTCACAGAAAGAGGATCTGCTTCACACACATACATGATACCAGTGAAATAAAGCAGCTTATTTTCTGGGAAGAAGAAGTGATTTTTTATACCAAGTTACGGCTCTGCTTAGTTTTTTTTCTTTTTGACCAATGCAAATAATTTTCCAAAACATGAAATTTACTGAAAGTATTTCTTCAAGTTTCACCATGCTCCACTCGCAGAATGAATTTATAGCGTCGTTTCACTTTGTAAACAGAATATGCCACATTGACCAGGCCTTCATCACACTGTTTCCACACATTAGATCATTCTATGCTAAATACGATAAACTACGTACTTGCAGGGAATTTACGAAAAATAAAGCGGAAAAAGCCAACACTGAAAGCATCATATCTGCGAGGCTCTTGGCTTGTGTGTGTTTGTGCGCTGGCCACAGCATTGTCTGGGTTTTATGCAGAGCAGTAATCAGGTTTGGAAAAGGACTACGGACCTGCTCTCCAAGACACGGTGTTGTCCAGTAAAAAAAAAAAAAAAGAGACTGTAAGCTAAATCCTTCTTTACTTTAAACTTGCCTGTTATGTCCTTCTATATGTTTGTTTTCCTCCGTTGCTTCGGGCCACTTTCATTTTCAGGAGACCCTGCTTCAATTAAGAGTGATGGAACCCATGTGTCCCTTATCGGGGGCAAGTATCTTCTTCTACCGTTGGCCTTTGAAACGGTGGGCTGTAATTGGGCTTTAAAGGCAGATTGTCCCAGGGTGCCGCCGCCGCCCGTGCCTGTCCGAGCGGATCAGCTGACTGCCACAGAGTCTGCATACCTGAGGGAGCCACCGTAAGTGGTTCTGCATGGAGTGGAGTGGCCGCAGGGAGGGCAGCTATCCCAGGAAGCACTGTTAACTACAGGGCCCCGGAGCAGCGGACAGCAGGCACAAGGTGTGTGACACTGGGCTGATCACATTATATGGTTTGTCTGAAGTCTGACACTGTGTGAAAATAGATTTGAGTCACACCAACCTGTGGATACAGATACTGTTTCAAAGTGCAGTAGATTGCTCTTTTCTCAATTTGAGAGAAGTTAACATGTATGACAGGAAGCACTTGTGATGTGCTCCAGAGAGATGCCGACTCGAGCCTTTTCCAGCGACTATGGACTGTAGGCAGGTTACAGGACCACTCAGTATCACAGTCATCTATTTACTAAAAACAGTTGAGTCATTTCGAACGCTAAGAAAGCAGGACTTCTTAATACTGTATGTGGTCCTATTTTAGACCAGCTTAGTCCACTTCAAGAACAAATGAGCCCAAATGTAAACTGGTTCAGTGATGGTAGAACTCAGGTTTGGTTAGGTGTCTCTACTGTATTCATATCCGTATTCAATTAGAGTGCAGTGAGAGAGAGGCATCTCATATCAACACACACAGTTACAGTAAATACAGAACGTAAAACAAAAGACAGCTCATTGATTGCATTATAAGATTAGTAAGACGTCCCTGTCTAGTAAACTAAACTATATGGCATGAAACGTTTGGGAAGCACAAGAGCAATAATTCAGGGAAGAAAAGAAAACGCACTCTAACTTGTGACGCAGACATGCAGTTATTTTACAAAATAACACAGTACAAATGTAAGTTTGGTCGGTGTTAATAAGCCACTTTGAAGTGTAGCAGGTTCTCTTTTGTCAATGAGGCAAACCAAATAGGATGCTGCTAATTGTATGACTAATGTAATTACAATAGGATAAAGTTAAAACATAAAAGGGTACGTTGTGTGGATGCGTGCATGCCGCAGAGGTCGTGCATGCGACTGACACGGTTCTTTATTTAGCTTTATCATTGTTGAGTCATAATCAGTATTACTCCTTTTTGGAGAATGTATACAGTATATGCGTTTCAGCCATGTAATGCCTTATGTAAAAGCCATCTTGTAAATGGTCTTGTCTTCTAAGATCGGATACTGCAAGTGTATTTAATTTTATTCTTTGCTGCTTCTTTGTTCTTTTGTTCCTTTTGCACTATGTTCCTTGTATTATTGTGAAATGAGAATTTTTATTGTATTGACTTGGGGGTGGGCAAATATAAGCTGTTTGCTTCGGCCCTCTCCTTTTGAGCAGAATGTTCACTGCTCAAATAAACTAAACTAAACTAAAATGATGATTTTCTGGATCTCATGCGGTTTAAAATGACACTCAAACAGTATAGTTCCATCTCACTATTTCTAAAAAAAACAAAGCAAAAAAACACTAATTTGCATGGACAAAAGCCTTCAAAATAAAAGCATGTGTGAGTAAGCGCTTTAATTTAAAAAAGGGGAAAACGTTTAATGCTCAGTTGTGACAGAGACAAACTGAGCTGAGTGGAAAATGAACTCAGTGCAATCATCTTTTGTTTTATCTGACACCGCACTGGCCCGCAGCGCTTGTCTTTGCGCCGCTTTGAACTGTACTCAATCCCTTTTGATTTTGTTTATTTCTTTACATATTGTGTTTACCTTTGGCAGATGCCTCACCAAGTCATTACAGAACAGAAACACATGCTCTCGCTTTAGCCTTAACTGTGGAAATTTGCCCCGATGCTTAGACGTAACAGCATCGGACTGGGGGCGAGCTTGTTGCCGGCGCAGTGAGGACTCCGCGACATCAGAGTGACTGCTTTAATTGGGTAGTGTGCAGGAATTTGGGCTGTGGTGAACTAATTGACCCACAACTCCCTGGTGCTTTATCAACACGGGGAAATGCCACTGGCCCGATAAGCAGCCAGCCTTGTAAACCAATCTATAACCAATGGCCAATTTGAAACACGTGTTACGGGCTATTTTACGACCGCCTTCCAACTACACTCGGATGTGAAGGTGTGCAACAAGGCGCCGACATGTTCATACTGAAATTGCGCCGCTCATGTGGCGAAAGAGGAAGTCAGTTTTACATATTTGTGTGCATGAATTGAAAATTACATTTGATTAAAAGACATCAATATATGAGAAAAAAAGAAAACAAAAAAAAGTGAGGACTTTTATTACAGTGTCTAAAGTCACAACTGACACAAGTACGTCCAATAAGCTATTTTTGAAATAAGCCGACTGGAAGAGGATCTGATGTATTGTTTGTCTACCTGCAATCAAAGCAAAGCTGCACCGTCATTATGGAGACGAACTGGTGATGTGTCACTATAGCATCAAAGCTACGAGACCGATCTAAAGGAGGCCAGTAGATGCATGTTTTTGTGTGTGTTTTTCACCAATAAATCTTATGTATATTGTGTTTTATTGATTGGGTAAAATGTTGCGCAATGTGGCTTTAACATATTTTACTTCTTCTGCAAGCACACTGCCCCTCGCATTAGCGTGCCCAGACACAAATAGTAGATCAATAATTACAATTATTTTGCCTCCTCTTTATGTATCAAAACTGTGTAGATGTGCATTAGCTTAATGTTTATTTTTGCATTCAGATATGGGCCAATAATAGTTCATTAACCAATATGACACTCTGCTTCCTTTGACCGCACAAAACAGATATGTCCTGAAGTATTTTGATCAGGGGGCCAAAGGCGGCCCATGTCGCTTTAAACAGCGGCCCACAATGCATTGAAACTAGTTCTGAGAATCACTACTTTGATGTCTAAAGAGGGTAAACAACACCGATGTTCTCACTAACATAAAGAAAGGCAATTTTTATGTAGTTCAGCAAGTTACAATGATTACCGTATTTCTGGACTATAAGTCGCACTCGTTTTCATAGTTTGGCAGGGGGTGCAACTTATACTCAGGTGCGACTTATATATCAAAATATATGATTCACATGTTTGTTATTTTCACACTGACAGCCGCTAGACGGCGCTCTAGGCTTGTGTACCAGAATCTGCAGCTTCTGAACCACTGAAGATTTTAAAAAACGAGCAGCAGAAAAAACGTTTGGAGTGAGAGAGAAACTTGTGAGGGACTGGCGAAAAACGGAGGTTACTCTTACTGCAATGAAGAAAACAAAAAAAGCTAATCACGGGCTAAAAGCTAGATGGCCACAGCTAGAGGAAAGAGTTCGCAAATAAGGCTGATGCGACTTATACTCTGCAGTGACTTATGTATGTTTTTTTGTTCTTCATGATGCATTATTTGGCTGGTGCGACTTATACTCTGGAGCAACTTATAGTCTGGAAAATGCGGTACCTGATTAAGAAATAGTATTTTAGATATTGGATTAGTATCAGATCTTTTCGACAACACAAACCAGGACCATCTTTAAACGATCCCACCACAAAGTAGAAGGAGAAAATGTGTCTTTATGATGTCAGTTTGCACTTTGAATGACCATAGAATGAGGCCTGCTGCTGTAGCAAACACATACCTGTTGCCCATCCAGAGCATGCTTCAGCCTAATGTGATGAAAGCACTCATCACAGAGGTCCACTGCCTTCTCAACAGAGCCACTATTGGCCGCTTAGCTTTCTCAATCGACCACAGAAATGATGCCATAACGTCTGCGAGCGAGTGTGACGGACCCTGATCAAAACCAGCTGCCAATTAACTTAATGACGAGATCTATCACATTCAATTAGAGCGAGCCTACGAGCTGTCAATCCAGGCCACGCAGGGCTCGTTAAACAAAAACACTGGTCTGAACGCTCACTTACGGAGGCAGCCTGTCTCTGTGATCCTTATCTAGACCTGGTCCTGTGCAGGCCCTCTGCTCCTGACAGCTCCCAGGATAAAGCTACGAATATGAAAGGCCTCACCTCCGCCTCTGGAATCCATCGTCAGCTCTCTGTCTGCGCGGCTGACTAATGGCTTCAAACAGCAATGGGAGCTTTACAGCGGGACAAGGGGGGCCCAACAAGAGCCGAAGAAGAAAGAAGAGATGTGAGGGAGATAAATGAAGCAAAACAAAACTTAGAAGGAGAGGCACTTTCCTTCAATTGGCTCGTGGCCTTGGCTGAGGGTCTACTGTAATCCCAGGGGAGCAGCCGGCTATCAGAGTGAGCGCGCTCGTGGTCAGTGTCTTTGACCCCACATGATAACACTTAGCCCGGCCGTAAAGAATAGACCCCTTTAACTGATCCATTAGAGCCGGACTCACTGGTGTCTACTGAAACATACCAGGAAGCCTTGAAGGAAAACAGCATGGCATGAGACATGCTCCAGATCAAAGAGTCTCTCCTCGCCCTCAGCACCCTCCTCCTGTGGGACGTCCAGCTCAGTCCCCCCTCTATGTCCTGCAACAAGACAAACAAACTCACTTATTTATACACAAGAGTAGTCCTGCAATATGGCACAAAAAGTCATAATAGATCAGTTTACTCTTTTTTTCCCCAACAGCCTAAAACAAAAATGCTTCGTCAATTAAAATGTGCAGATGTTCAGTTTTAGTCATCATTTTCCTAATTAAGTTACATTTTAACCTTGTTTTGTTCAGTATTCAGTATTTATTTTAAGGGACTATACCTAATTTCTATCTTGTAATGGAACAAAATTAGTTTTGTCCTCCTTAAGTAAAACTGTAAACTCAGACATTTATGGGAAAAAACAATATGCATCTAAATACAAAGCATTAGTATCTATTTCATGGGCTTGCAGGCGAGTTTTCAAGTATTTCTGCAACAGTGACCCCGAGATGTGACCCTGTAAACCCGTCTCTGTGAAGAATTGGGAGGCATCAAGTATGTTCGGAAAGTTAGGAGTGAGTTTGGATCACAACTAACATTTTTATTTAGTGGCCTCCTCCTTTATTGTTTGTAACAACAACAACAAAAAATCAGGTATAGGGCCTTTAAGGTTTGTTTTGGCATAATTTGCTGACTAATAAATTGCTCAGTCTCCTCACATGACATCTCATTACATGTGTGCAACCGACAAAAAAAATCTTACATTAATTGAAATGTTTGGGAAGGAGGTGGGACAACCATTTTCAAAATCCGGATGTTCAATAGATTCCTGACACTTCACATTGCAGATACATTTGGAAGAGTTTGTAAAGGTACAATACCGCTGTCTATTTTCTTATGTACCGCTCTGCTTGTGCTAAAGTTCCTAAAGGTTCTCGCTCACCCTCTTTCCTTCTACAGTCCCGAGTCCTCCCTCCTGCCTTGTTCTCAACTATCCCACGATTGCTCCTATCATGTACTCTTAATGTACCGTTATCAATTAGTCCGCAGTCGCTCTGGGGTTTGGGGTGTGTGTTGGTGATTTAGTGGCTGTGCAGGAGATGTACAGTGATATGAATGTCTGTACAGGTCTGTGGGAAAATAGTGTGGGCAGGGAGTACCTCCAGGATAAGCACTTGCGGTTTAAGCCCCTGCTGTATGTAGTGTGTGGTGAAGATGAAAAGACTCAAGAAGAAGAGGAGAAACACAGGGAACGAATTAGAGTTTGTCTGAGAATGGCATTTTCATTTTACCTCCGCTCCAGGTATCAATTCAGAAATGCTTCTAAATAAAATCCTGAAACTGCTATAACTATCAAAATGAGACATTATCAAAAAACGCACACTAATATAAGTATTCATTCTCAATCTGTGTATTCTCTGCCCCAAACCCAAACTTAAAATATTCACTGCTAGTTAGTTTAGTGCATTTCTGTTTGTGTCGTGTCAACAAAAGCAGGAAGGTGATTCACAAACCCAAACAGATGGAAAACAAGTATGTCGTATAATGTTTGAATACCGTGGCACCAACTTAACTAACTCCAGTAACAGCGTTAGTAACAGCATCAGGATCAGAGTGTCCTCACAGTGGTGTAATTGTGCGGTATTGCACTTGTACACATGTTGTGCCGCAGCAGGAGACCACAGATCTGTTACAAAGCCCCTGTGATACTAGACATGATCATCACAAAGAGTGGCTTTGGCACGAAACACGAGAGAGAGGTTACGACCGCCCATAATCACTTTACTAATGGCTCTTACTGTAGTTAGCTCTGGTGCCGCTGTGAGTGGACGATGAATGACAAGACATCAACTTAAATATTTTAGTTAAGTCAAGTGCAATGTAACGACGCATAGTATTCTACTTTTGAGTGCACAAAAAGAACATTACAGTAACTTCAAAGTGACATTGCGAGACTATACATTTAGCCCTTAGCTCAAAAACTATTTTCACACAACTACTAAAAGTGCTATGAGACCAGGAAATTACTCAAAAGTTTAGAAACAGCACAATTTAACTTTTAATGTTCAGCTAACAATATTTTGAAGTAGTAATGAAAAATGTGCTTGAACCCAAAGAGTCATATCAATATACGTTACATAGAGGTCTGTTTTACTCTCTTTTAGTGTCTTCTCGAAAATGTTCTCAGCGCGTTCAAACATATAAGCAGCGGTAAATTGCAGGATATATTAACAAATTACTGAGTAAAACTGAGGGTTTGTTTGTTGACTTGTCGGAGCGCACAGCCAATAACCTGTCGACCGTCAGGAGCCCCCCGGTGTCTCTCTGTGTCTTCCTCTTAATTACCCATCATTCCTCTCACAGCGTGGCCCCTCACAAATTACACTGCATTGTGCTCTGCCCATGGGCCTGTCATCGCGCGGCTCCATGTTCCAGGGGCCGTCTCTTTGTGGGACGGGGCCGGACCATTAGCTCTGGTGCCAACTGACTCTGTGACCCAGACAGGCTCTGCCATGTCAGCAGGCCCTGTGGCACTAGCCCACTGTCAGTGAATAACTAAAAAGAGGAGCAAAACGTACAGCTTGATGAAAGGGGCTTCAGTGCCTGGTTTGTCAGTGGTCATAAAATCCCAATATTGTTGTGCTACATTGAAATGTAGGTACCGTATTTTCCGGATTATAAGTTGCACTTTTTTTCATAGTTTGGCTGGGTGTGAGACTTATACTCAGGTGCGACTTATATATCAAAATATATAATTCACATGTTTGTTATTTTCACACTGACAGCTGCTAGAGGGCGCTCTAGGCTTGTGTACCAGGATCTTCTACTCCTGTAAAAAACGGTAATCGAGCAGAAAAGTTTGGAGTGAGCGAGAAACTTGTGAGGGACTGTTGAAAAACGAAGGCTACTCTTACTGCAAGGAAGAAAACAAAAAAAGCTAATCGTGGGCTGAAAGCTAGATGGCCACAGCGAGAGGAACAAGCCTGAACAGTGTGATGCCGGGAGAGGCTTGTCAACGGTGCAGTTACACCTTCATGCCCAGGTAGTTGCCAAGGCTGGTGCGACTTAAAGTTTTTTTCTTGTTCATGAGGCATTTTTTGGCTGGTGCAACTTATAGTGTAGAATTAAATCACTTTTTAAAAGAGATCTTTCATCAAACCTTTTGTTCTAAGATGATTCCAGTCACAAAAGGCGAGTAAAGAGTACAGTCTTAAAGGCTTCTTCAGAATCAGGGCTTATACTTTGGCGTTTGAATCAACTCTATTGTATCCACGTAATGTAATATTTTCCCCTCTTATATGAACTTTTGGCAATGGCTATATGTGGAAAAACAGGGATGAGTCTGCGAATGCATCAAATGTGGGCTTGCAGAAGTGGGCAGACTTGTTCATATTGATCCACTCTTTCAATGATGACACCGATTCTCACTTATGTTGTTTATCTGCCCAGCTCCAGCTCTTCCCTGCGGTCACATTAGCGGCATTAAAACCCTACTGAAAAACAAACACATAGTAAACTTTAATGGCTGGCCTTCGGTATGAGGCTCTATTTTTTATGGCTCTTTTTCTCTTATTACCTAATTAATAATTGCTAGCATATGCGCGGAAAAGTGTGGAATTTGTTTTGCAATGGTGCAAATGGGCTCGAAAGTGCAGCGAGGGCAGTTTTGTGATAAAAACACTTGATCAATGGAGGAAAGTACCAAAGAAAAAGTGTTAACCAGATTCAAATTTTAGGAATCGGGTATTGCTTTTACTCCACTACATTTTTGATTTGACTAAAAGTAATAGTATATTGATATAATGCTTAATAGACGCGAAGTAGATGAGTCAAAGTTGACCCCCCCCCAATAAACAAACAAACAAACCACAAAAACCAGAGCGGCTCATTCTGTCTTTTACCTGGTTTAGACCTGAATTGATAACGACAGCGCAATACTTATACTAACCTAATTTTGTAGACATTTTGTAGATATACAGTATAACTATTTCCACGTACAAGATGTGTGAAAAACTTTGAGTAGAGTTGAAACTTTTACTTTAAGGTACACTGCGTAACATTTTGGACTATACTGTTGCCATCAGTACAAAACATCCTATAATGACCAGCTCAACACAGAAAATGACCAATTTCAATCTAACTTGCTGACTTTAGTCGACATCTCCATGGCGACGAGCTGTAGACGTACCAACTCCCGGTAAAGTTCCAGTCAGGAGAGCTGAGCCGCTCACAGCAAAAGTTCATGTTTGTACATTTATGAGCTATTTTTCAATGATGAAAATATGTGTCGTAAAATAAATGCTTGTATTTAAAATTTTATTTTTGGGTTAAAATTCTACGCGGTGTGGCTTTAAGTAAATTAGTTGCTCCCCAGTCTGTACATTTACCTCTTAACCCCCACCTACACAAGCAAATACTTTCTCCTGTTTTCACCCAGGTATCCAAGCATAATCCAAATCTAAAAGTGTACTGAAAAATGTGTCAATATAGCGACTAAAACGAGATGTAAATGAGGATAAAATAGCAACAAAAACACAACAATGTGACATAAAAGCACCAAAAAAGACGACAAAAACGTGACAAAAAAAGTGTTGAAAAAGCGACAACAAAATTACATAAACGCAATGAAAAAGACCACAAAAAGTGATTCAAAACAAAAAAGTGACAAGAACGCAACAAAAACGTGACAAAAAAAGCAATGAAGTAGTGACGACAGCGCGGTAACAACACATGGAAACACAAGGAAAAATTTCAGATCAGTTCTTAGCTTTCAAATGAGGCAATGCACTGGCCTGTAGGCTTTAAGAATCTCCCTCCACTGCTCTCGATATAATCTAACATTTTACCCATATGCATCATTTATTGAGAAATGTCTGCGTGGACTTTCTGACGAGCTGGCTGATGAGAGTTGGGTGCCATGTGCATGAAGAATTTAGCGCCCTACAGCTCCTAAACAAAATGGCTTTTAATTATGAGCAATTGGCCCTCCTTGCCGTGCGACCACTAGCTGGGACACATGAAAGTGCGTCTATGCGGGTAGAGGGGGTCTAACAGTATGCGACGCGGCTGTAAAAAATAAAAATGGAAGGTTCTCATTCAATGCGACGACTTCCTTCCTTCCTCTCGCTGCCCAAAAATCCTCCATTTGGCACTGATTAGGGGACATGCAAAGGAGAAGGTCGGGACAGTGTTGGGTGGGGGGGTTGCGGGACACGCACATGTATCCGAAACCCACGACAGCAGGGCCCCCCTCTAATTTAGATGTCTAAGAATTTGCTGTACGCTCTGCCTCATGCCACCAAGTCTCACACTCACTGTAAATAAATGGCCCGGGGCAGACAGCACTCGCCGCCATTTGTAAACCATTAAAATATTTTCGCTGTGACATATTAATTAGGGCTGTCGCATTCGTGTCTTAAACCCTTTAAATGGCTAGCAGCGGATTGCGCAGTTATGCTAAACCGGATCATCTGTTACTTATCCAGGCTTCTGATTTAGAACAATAGCCTAAAATGAGTCATGCTGGAAATTTGACTGTGGCCCATATACAGCGTTTAACCTCCACTGCTAATAAACAGGCCCGGAGCCAACGCGTTCAAAGAGACTGAGGTCATGATGCTCCCATGTCAAACGCAAGGCTGTTACTGTACTGACTTAATGCCCACGACATCATGCAGGCCACTACAACGCGCATTACAAAAAAAAAAAAAAAAAAGAATGTTGAGAAATGGTGATTTAGATTAGACATATTAAGTCACCTTTGATCCTTGGTGTGCTGCCTTCAGGGAGCGGACAGTAGGTTTTTACGGGCCAGGGCCAGCCGACTGAGTGACTGAACTCTTGGGCTGCAGCTAGGCCTGTCACGATAATACATTTGCAGTTTGATATATTGAGGCAGGAAAGCATCACGATAAACGATATTATTGACTCTATCGATACTAGATACTCTCAACTCTCAGCCATAAAAATGACAGTAAACCTTTGTTTTAAAAGTCCATCATCATGTTTTACGAGCCCAAAAATGTAGCGTTTATCTGTTTTTATTGAACGATAAGTCGATATAGTATTTATCATGACAGCCTAGCTGCATCTAACGATTATTTTGGTAATCGATTAATCTACCAATTATTTTGATGAATCAATTGACTGTGAAAGGTGTATGAAAATGTAATTTTTGTATTTTTTTTATTATCACACAAATCTAAAGTGCCGCCGCTCGAGGACATGCTGATGGAGTAAATTTAAAGTGAGTGTTTTTGGAGGCTCTTGGTGCCAATTCTGCTTCTGATTGGTTGAGACACAGACACATTTATGACATTTTCAATGTACCAAACATTACAAGCCCAAACTTTAAAGAGGGGGTATTATGCTTTTTTCAATCACATAGCACCAGTCTATAACACACTACAATGATGACGAAACCTTCTGTTGGTCTGTAAATGCAGTAAATTAGAATAACTGCCTTGCATAAAATTGCTCTCTCAAAATGGCTGTAGTGAATGTCTTGAAATAGGCCTCTGTCTCTTTAAGAACCTCTGACCCTTTCCGACACGCCCCCTCCACACGCTGTCTGTGGCATCAGTGGGGAGGGGGTTCTGCTGAGGAGCAGTTATTGCTTTCTCGGCTGGTGACGAAAGCTCGGAGGCGTCTCCAGGAGGTGGGGGCGTTCCTAGGAGGACTCAGGCAAACCTATCCCTAAAATGGCTGCCATCAGAGTTTTTACAGATTACTCAAAAATACGTGAATGTGCCAAGGCAACACTTCAGGCATGTTTTAATGAGGGAATGACATAATATCATGATGTAAAGCTTGAAAAAGTAGATTTTGCATAATACCCCCCCTTTAAAAACGAAAGTAGGTTTCCATCCAAAATAAAAAATGTTCATGTCATTTTGGCTCTATTTGAGTCTGTGTTTACTAGAAAACGATTAATTGATTGAAAATAGTTTGGTCTTTGATACAGTTTTCATCTAATCTATTTAAAATAACTACTTAAAATGAATGTAAAAACAAATTGATGGAAGCAAGTGTTGCCCTAATAAAGTATATCTAAATAGCAGACCTGTCTCAACATTTACTTTTTTGTGCTCGTAATATTGTTCATCTCATCAATCAGTCCCTTTCTGTAACAACAAAGGCAACAGTTAGTGTCTTGCACACTGTTGTCACACTTTGCACATGGGACTGGGCCAGAGCTGTTTATAATTTTGAGACATTCCCTCAGCCTTTCCAAAGATTGAAGAGAGAAGAAGTTGTTTAAATTGTATAAAAGTTGAGGCTAATGACATTTGGGTTAAGCAGGGCTGCCCAATTGAACCAAAATTGTAATTTAAATGGCTACAAATAAAAAATTGCAAAAACTGTGATAACATTATCCTTGGCAAGCAAAGAAATACCCTGGTTCAATGAGCTCCTAATATGTGTTAAAAATCACATGTAGTTTTGACCTGTTTGACTATGTTAAATGTAATGCTTAGTGTATATTAGTTTAGCAGTTATGTTCATATATATATCAGTCTTCTCTCAAATTATAATTCTATGCACTGTGATACTGAATTGTGATTTTGTGAATTGTCAAAGTATCAATTGTAAATCTAATTGCAAACGCAGTGCCTAGTGTCAGAATAAAAGGGCAATTACATATTGTTTTCCAAATAGCACAGCAGTAAGCTTGCTCTTGTATGTAACAACACTGTTTGTGTGGACACTGTCATCCAACATTCAGCACTGATTAATGCATTTGTTGCTATTATTTAAGTTGGCACAGTCCAATACTGTAATTCTTTCCTCCTCGTGTGCCCGTGTGCCAAGAGGGAGATGGGAGGATAAATCAAGAAGCACACTTTGTTTTGGAAGTGAGGCAAAGCTAAACCAACTGCAGCTTGTGCTGGTTTAAACAGACTCAAATTGAAATCAAATTTGTTAATTTCGGAGTGGCTTTTTGAGACAGAGACAAACAGCGCAGTGATTTCCCTGCAGCGTGTCTTCTCCCTCTTCATGTGGATTATCGTTGTATCTGGCAACCCGCTGGGAGACTTATGGCTCTAATAAGTTTGGTCCCAGGCCCCTGTAGCATCACTAAAATGTTTACAACAGGAATGCTCTTTGGAGAAAGCTCACGTTTGTTACAGAGCCTTTGACTCAATTTGATGTGTATAAATATATTCATTTCATTGTGGAGGCCGCTCAAATATTTGTTTCAGTGGTTTTCCCCCCATATAATGTAAATTGCTGCAAGCTGTTGCACTTGGAAAAAGTTTGGTCATAATGCCTTTGTGCTTCACATAAATCACAGCTAAATGTTGCATTCAAATAACTACAGACAAGCAATTTATTCTTGGCCTGCGCTTCCTTCCCGACAGAGAGAGAGCGACGAGAGTCAAAAGCGTCTCTTCGTGTTTTAATAGCTACTGTCATTATTTGTTGACAGCTATTCATTGTCATTTGGATTTATTGCGTTCCCTCCATAGACTGTTCCCTTAAAAGTTTTCTTTTTTGTGTGTGTGTGTTCTGCCTGTGACCATAGTCCGCATTCAATGGGTGCTAAAGTGGGGAGGGATTATTGAAACAAATAATCTACATAAAAATAATACATAAATGATCGGATATTTACAGATAATTAAAGTAACAGCACAGGACATTTAACTGTATATGCCACAATTGTAAACTTGTGAAGTAAAAAGTCTTAAATTCTAAAAGTTTTTTTTTTTTTTTTTACTAAATTGTTTCCAATAAATAAATGAGAATCAGTTTGATGCCTTTTCCACGTTTGAGCTGCTAATAAAATAAAGGTCTGGTGTTTGTTTTTTTACAGTTCTGTGTGTTTCGCCCTGTGTCCTAGAGCAAAGGGGTCCCAGACTAACTTCAAATGTACTACATGACATATTCTATGGATTAATCATTTTGATGTTCACTATTGAGCACATTTGTTATTGAGATTCTATTGTTACACTTGTATTTGCTATGGGGCATATGGGAATCTTCTTAAGCTGCACTAAAAGTAAGGAGATACATTTACAGAAATATATAATGGAGAGGTTTTATAAGGTAAGAGCAATACACTTTGTTTGCAATAAACAGTATTTCAGATTAACATTTCTCCATCAATTTCTGATTTGTGGATTTTTAAGATAAGCATTAATCACAATTTGACCTTCCTCTCAACCAGCTCATTCATCCCCATTTGCCATAGCTCTGCTGGACGATAATTGGTAAAGCAAAACAGAGATTAAACCCAATTTGAATGGTTTCATGTTGAAGCTTTGCAGAGCCGTCCGAGCTGGGCTGCTGAGGTTCACCGGCTCAGGTCCCGGGACAGTCTGAGGCGCCACCACCACAACAGCTAAATCAAAGCAGGCTGCTCCACTGTTTGTTTTGTGTGGGGCATGCAACAGTGCATTTCTGCAAAACCCTCACTAATAGAAACCAACTCGCGGTGTTCAAACTGCATTTGTCTCGTTAACCCATTAGCCCAAAGTTTAATCACAGGATGTTGTAAAATGATTTGGGCAATGAGTAATGACAATATTTCAAGTGCGTAATGACCAGAACAAAGCAGGCACAGTTAGCTGGAGGAGCGGGTTGTTTTGATTTCTCACGGCATGTCTGCGCTACAGCTTCGGGACCTCACCTCTTTAAATAATTGTTTACTTGTGCACTCTTTGTTGCATGAGAGCAACATCACAGCGGCATAACAAACTAATGACTAATTTCATGGCTGTTAGTCATTTTTACAAGGCCATCATCAGGATTATTTTAATGAGAGACTGTGACTAATCTGATAGCACGTACAACAACAAAGACATGGAGACGAGCAGGGCGGCTTAAGCACCTCATTATGGTTTCTGCTACATGGCAACATTTCTCTGTGCCTTGATATGTATGTGAGACAAATGCAGGTGCACACCTTGTGCTTGTGTGAATGGGAACGACAGACGCCGCGCAGTTTTCCTCGGGATCAGTAAAGTATTTGTTTACTATCTAAATCTGCAAAGTAATGTGCGTTTCCAAGTCTGTAAAGATTCATCACGTGTTCTTATAGGTGAGTATCCAAGCAACTATGGCCCTTAAGCGGGGCACATCCTGTTGCACCGCTGACACTGACTGAACTGGAAAATCACATTTGTTTGACAGTGCAGTAATATGAAAGAGTCGAACCCCAACAGATCAAATCATTGATTGTTTTATACAGAAATATTTTAAGATTGATCTATACCCTTGATATTCCACATATGGTAATAATGGGCTGTTTTAAACTGAAGCATAATTTGGTGCTAATCCGAGATCAACCTTTTTTTTCTGAGTTACGATGCCCCATTTAACACAATAAGTGTTTTCTTTTCTTCTTCTTAAGTTCTGTTCAAATGTTTTGTCTAAATGAAGACATACATCAATAAATATTGCAGCAGATGTAAAAAGAAATGGTAATAGCAAATAGTTTCCACAAAATAGATGTAAATAGCCTCTCAAGATTTATTGCACTTACGTCTATCAAGAGTTGTTGCTGTAATCATCTTCTAGTAGTGGATGGACATTCTTCTGTGCAGCCCAGGGAGATGACCCCTAGGGGGCAGTGTGCCTCCTGAAACACAGTTACAGCATCATTACAACCATTGAAAAGCTGTGTTTTATTTGAGGTTGCCTGAGGAGCTACAGGGGGACAGATAAGTTATGATGAGACTTGGTGGAGGGCCTTTAAACAGCAGAGCGATAGGATCAGTCAGGCGGTCAGTGTATGTATAAAGTTACCCTCATCAAAGGCTGTTGTATGACTCTGAATAGAGGATGATGGCTGTACTGCCTCTGCTTAGTGCCGGCATTTCCATCTGGCGCCAGGGCAGAGGAAACCCACTGAGACACACAACAACCCACACAGACACAGGGGTCAGCGCCTGCCTCTGCGCCCCACCTCCGCCCCACTACTGTTCCCAGGACCGGAGCTTCTCATCGGGATGTCCCATCTCCAGCATCCACTTTTTCATATCCTCCACAACCCCCCTCTGCCACTGCTATATCTAAAATACACAGAGATAATAATACACAGAGATATGATGCTGAATTAGGTTACAACCAAAATCTAATATGGTCTAAAAGGATTGCCACAGTATTGCACACATTTCAATCCCGCTTTTTTTAAATTTAACTTACAGATAATTTATTGTGCCACAAATAGAATAACACATAATTTATACATTTTACACATAAGTAATAAGGCCGTGCTGTGCAACATTTTATGAATATAAAATACAAGTATTAATTTTGTGGAACTATGTGGATTCTATTGGTCCAGTTTGTGTGGACTCCTCACAACCGACTAGGAGCTTTGCCGGGAGCAGGGCAGCTCACGGCAAAACTACAATTATTTTAGGCATAACTGGAATCAATTAAATATGAGAAAATGTTTGTATGTATATTTGTTTGTATAAGGTATGTTGTTGTTTTTTATATCTAATTGAATGTAAATAATTTATGCAGACTTTTGACCGAATAAATCTAACAAACTATAATTACATACATGAAACATTCTTGGACACATAAACAAACAATGCTGTGCAAAATACCTCCGTTTGTTCCTTTGTGTAAACAAACAAGCCACCAGTTAGGCCTCAACTAATTTCAACCATACTTGTGTGCAATGACAAATAAAGCACTTACTTACTTCTTCTCGATTGTGGAATTTTAGTAAACGTAGGTTGTAATAATCACAATAAATTGAAAACATACATTAATTGCACAGCCCTTGTTGGGAGTGGGATATCTCCAAACATGAGGTGTAAATGCATATACATATATATACACATATACATGCATGACATATAACCTGGAATGTTCCGCAATGTGGCTTTAAGTTGCTGTTGAAATGGTCTCAACTTATATAGCGCTTTTTCACCTACATTAGTCACTCAAAGCGCTTTACACTCTCATTCATACATCAATGTACGCACACACAGCAGGCAAGGTGGGTAAAGTGTCTTGCCCAAGGACACAACGGCAGCATGTACCAGAATTACAAGGTTTGGTTATAATCTATTCAAAAATATCTCTATATCTCAAAGAAATTTGCAGCATCATTTGTTTGGACCAGCCCCTTCCATTCATTTGAGTGACATCAGAGGAATTTGCTGTTGGTCGACCTTATTGGCTAAACCACTCTTGGCAAGCGTCAGGAGGAATGCAGCAGGGACTCCAAGCGGTCAGGACAAATTAAACCTCCAACCTGCTATTTCACTGTTCAGATCTGATGATGCTATAAAGTTGGGAAAATAGAGCAGGCTGATTTTATGTGATTTTCCCCTGGCCCTATATCTAAGCCTTTTGGCACAGTTTGTTATGCCTTGTTCAAGCATAGGATCTGTAAATGCCCCCATAAATTTCTTTAGCACGTTATTTGGTTCCATGCCCTGGGCCAAGAACATTTAAAGTATGTCACAGGGGAACAGCGGGGAGCTAAAGAAGCCCACAGGCTAAACGGGGCGTAATGTAGATTTAATTAACAAGCTGGGGCTCTCACACTCACGCAAGCCATTAAAACACAGATATAACAACACATACAGTGAACAGGCATTCACTTTTTTTTCTTTTTTTTTTTGTAACAGTGAACACACACCAAGGCAGATTTTCATCCCCACATCATCGCGTTTCAGGGCGATGGTGTGAAATATGCGCGTGTAAATGAGATGCAGGAGGGAGGAAGAGATGGAGAGAGGATGTGGCTTGGCTTTGAAATCGCTAAAGTAAACTTTGAGAAAATGTAGAATTCATAGTTTGCATTCATGTATTTAGAAGATTGAAATGTGTGTGTGTGTGTGTGTGTGTGTGTGTGTGTGTGTGTGTGTGTGTGTGTGTGTGTGTGTGTGTGTGTGTGTGTTTTTATGGGACCAACATAAGGTTACAGTAAATGATGCACATGGATAACTTAGAACATTGTGGCAAAGTTTATTTAGATTAAATAAAATGTACATTTAGTCCACATTGATCTTAATGGAATGCCCCTTTTTAATTAATAACACACTTTACATTGTATAGCCCTGTGCACCTTATCGTTCGTTACTACTGATGACAATATTTGTTCATTTCTGCAAACATTACCTGTATATTTTCTCAAATGTAACTTATAGAGTGCATTTTATTAATATAGGAAGTGGATGTTTTACCCCTGCCATTCCAGTACGGAACAACAATATCCAGGCTCGGGATTCTAGTCAGGCGTAGGACCTTTGTGATCTTTACTGTCAACTGGACTCTGTGATCATTCCAAGAGCGCAACATTTGCTCAAGAATAATTTATAAATCCAAATGAAATCATTTTGGACTTTTGGTGAACCTCCCGGTTTTTGTGAACACTTCAAACATTATGTGTTGTCTTGTAAACATAAACCGCTCTGCATCACTGATATATCAAGATTTCCAGTGACGTCAAAGCGGGCAAAAATGGCTCTCGGGAACAGATGGCAAGCTGTTGCCAATGTGCAAGCAACACACCAGCAACAATAGGCTCAAATGTAAAGACAAACAAATAAATGCTGAAAATAAGAGATATAAATAAAGTGATTTGTGCATATGTTGTCTACTTCTGTAAAGTTGATGGAGAAATTAATGGTTATATTTACATTCTATACTTGTATATTCATATCACGCATCTGAAAAAATGATAACATTGCACATAGCAGATTGTAGCTATTTTAACTGCACATACATTCAATTAGTTAGCAATGTATAGGCTCCCCTACACAATGTTCTTCCCCGAAACATTTTTATTAACAGGAAAAGTGCACTATTTGTAAAAAAAAACAAACAAACAAAAAAATAGTAATGTGTTAAAGCAGTCTCCTTCCACATAAGTCTTCAATTGCAAAATAAAAAAAAAAAAAATATTCAAAATATATAATAGGAAGAAAAAAGAAGACCCAGCCATCGTCAAAATTAAATAAATTGTTAGCATCATGAGCAAGTAAAAATGGCAACTATCTGTTGCCATTAATTGTAGCTTACATTTGGTTGATGACTTGATTTCACTACATTCTACAACAAAACAAATAACATTTCTGAAACATGATCATGCTTTAAAAGGCATAGTCCGACTTCATTATACAGTACCATGCCTTTAGATCACACTCCCTTTAATCCCAATTCACGAGGAATTACAGACTGCTTTTACGCCACAAACAACCAAATACCTCTAGTTGAGGCTGTGGCATCAGTAAAGGCCATTAATCCAGGTTTTTAAAGTGATTAATATTCACAGAGACATTCAGAGACAAAGCCCCTTGACCTGCCCTCTTGGTCCTCCCCTGTACCCTCACTTGTCCTGGTCCATGGGGTTTTGAGGGGCTTGTTTATTCTGGGCCTCCTTCAGGGCACTCAGGACTGGTCTCCATGGTGATGGGAGCTCGGTTCTCTTGATCTGGTTCAGGGCAGAGAGGAGTCCGGCCTGGTCTCTGCTCAGGTCTGCGGTTGGCTCTTGCTGCTGCTGCTGCTCGGAGTAGTACATCTCCAAGGCGGCCGGGCTGCAGTGTTTCTCCTGTAGGGGCACAGGAGGTCAAGGTGGAGGCAGGCACAAAACGCCACTTACGTTTGACTTTAAATTTCTATGGGAAAGAGGACTGGGGGCCCAAGCTCACAATGCTGAGGCAGGCACATTGCCATAAAGACGACTACCCCCTGTGTCAGCGTGAGGTGCCTCGATTTTATTATGTAGCATTCATTTCAATGTGGAGAATTAAATTCCCTTGTTTTAAAATCTAAAACAACAAAAAATGTTTCTGTTTAAGTTTTCCTCTTTATACATGAACTAAAAAAAAAAATCGGTATCACATTTCATCTGGAAAAATAAATAGAGCATCCAGCCCAAACTTCAAACGTTTCATCGGAAGGACCCCCTCCCTCTCCCCCCTCCACTGTTAAGCCTTTAATCACAGTTTAGTCACGCTCAGCTCTAATTAAAGGCCCCTTGGATTCACAGGCGGGCGTCCCATTCTGTGCCTGAGCAGAAAGCGGGCTCAGATGCTCCTTACTCCACCTCCCTCTTATTCTAAATTGTGAGACTCTTAAACTAACATGCGTACAATGCCCCTAAAGGTGTGAGGTACAGATAATGGGTTTCGGTTTCCAGGTTTCACAGCACAAAGAATGCTCCCCAAATGACTCAAGTCACAGTGTGCTGGGAAACAAATAGGTATAAGGTAAAGCAGTCGGGGAGGGGGGACTAATACTAGGATCATATACAAAGGGAGTCCCATGGTGAAATAAGCCTCTGCTCATTCGTTCAAAAATCAAAGTTAATCTCACAACAATTTGTCTGTGTTATTTGAGATGAGCTCTGCGGACACAGAAAGCTTAATTGTGAGCTTAGGTAACTCTGACGACTCATTTACAGCCATTATCACACTTAAAACTTGTGTTTGCATACTTGATTATTTGATTAGAAGTGTATTGGACTTAAACTTTATAAAAATATTTCAATAGCGTCGCCTCTAAGAGTTAGTAGAACATTAAAAGTAAAAGCAAAAATTGCAACAGTGATGCAAATAGACTGCATTATTGTGTACTTCAAAAAACATCTTCTGAACAGTGAGATACCTTGAGGATGAACCCCTCTGGGCAGGTGAGCTGGTCGTACCACATTTCCTTGTACATGAGCAGGAGGAGCAGACTGGTCAGAAAGGCCAACGTCATGAGAATTAGACCCGTGATCTGTAACAAAACATAATAATGTTACCTATAAAAAAGTAAAGGGAAAACTCTTTTAAATTAGCCTCAGGTAATTTGGAGTAATAAATGTTGGAAAAACTTCCAGGCATTCGGTTTGTTCGATACCTTGGCTTTCTCTGAAACATCTCTGTAGAAGTGAATGTTCAGCCTCTTAATACTGGGCATGAACAATCGGCTCTTCTTCTGTTGCAGCTGGTACTGTGTTGACGTTTTCACAACAACCTACAAAAACATGAAACTATTCATGTCTGGATGTAACAGCGAAACAGCATTTTTTTGTTACATTTTTACCCACTCCAAGTATTTCCCAAATACATATACAGGGTTTTGGCCTCTATCAGTGACCCCAAAACCCAACCTGACAAACTACATTTTAAGGAAACTTAAAACGAATTATTATATTTTAGATATAGAACAATCAATATAAAATACATTAAAATGCTATCCCTTATATATAGTTCAAACAGTCAAGTATCTCCAGTGAAGTTACACCATGCTCCTTGTGTTCTAACAACCATATGGATTAATATTCCAACCTTGTCTGCGAATGTGTGCTTCAGCTGGTTGACCTCCAAAGGAGTGATGAGGGGAATGTTATCAAAGCCATCGTCCACTGACGGCTGCTTGTCCAGTTTATCAGACAGGTTTGCTCCAAGTTTCACCATGGCTGCTACAGAAGGGTCTGATAATAAAGAAAGAAAAACAGAAGTGAGATCCTATGCTTTGGTGGGAATTGAAACAGTTCCATAAAATGTAATTGTAGCGTCCTATTATTGTCTCTGTATATTTTATCATTGAATAATGTCTTCCTCCAAAAGCTCCTCATCTCTTACACTATCATGTAAATATGTGAAGAGGTTATTATTACACAGTGCAAGTATAGCAATATCCCACTGCTAAGCCCCCTACACACAGATGTCAGTGACTCACTCTCAAACACTGTAGGCAATGGGCTTCTGTACTTTCAGTTTTTCATTTTTCTTACACAGATGTACTAAAGAAGGTTAATAAATAGGCCTACATGTTTCCATTGAGTTGTATGTTATAACAGCAAATAAATGAGCTTTTATCAGTCTGGGTCTAAATAAGAATCGCGCATAACAATAATGTTAATTAGCCTGAACACACTTGTCTTTTGGTGTGTGGGTGGTCATCTGCGCTGACCATACTCAGAGAACAAAGTGTGCATGCAGTGAATCATCAAGAACCTGTGAAACAACGCTTACTGCTCCCACACTGATAACGCAGGCTACCAAGAAAATACTCAATCAATTACTTCATTAATTACTAACCTATATCTAAATAATACAAAGATACATTTTTAACCGTTTTGCTTGGTATTTCATTGGTCATCCATGTTTAAGAGCAGGCCATACCAGAACTTGCTGCATTGAAAACACACAAACACACACACACACTCACACACACTTCAATAATTAAAACACAATGTTTATCAGGTATTTGTGACTGCGTAATTTAATTCAGAATATATTACATTTGGTTTACATCTAGCTTCAGCAGAATAGGCATTATTAAAGTAGGGATGCATTTGGTCTTGGGACAGTCTCTATATGACTAAGAATGACCTAAAGACTAGATTGGTTCTAAAATTCAGCCTAATTAAATGTTCCTTACACTACTGAATCACACTGTCTAATCCATAACCGCATAGATAGAATGAGCCCAGCAGGACTTACGTGTTGTGGCTGTGGTCCTCTCGGCCCCCTTGTCGCGGTGGATATAATGCGGGACTCGCGGATGCTGTGGGACTGGCCGTGAACGCGCCGGTTGCCGTGGTGATGTGTGATTCACGGCGGCACTGCGCATCAAATCAGCACCGAGTCTGTCCTGCACCACCATCCGAGCGAGGCGCATCGGAAGAGATCACAGTGAGACGAGGGAAATATAAACGAAGGCAAGACTATTATTGTGGTAAAGCTTTCATTTTGAACAAAGAAACAGGCATGCTGCAGTTTTCTTGAAATGCCAAAAAACAAAACAAAAAAAACCGCACAAATTGTTTCGACGTTTGGGAATATTTCGCAGTTTGCATGATGTATGAACTCTCTTCAAAGTGAAGAAAAAACGTTGAAAACACAATCGGAATAACGCATATAAAAAGTTAATGAACAGGATGATCTCTAGATTAGAAAACAGTCATTTTTATGTTGTATTTCATACATTGCCTTTATTTTGTCAATACAGTTTTAAAAAGCCACTTTCAGCATCAACAGTCGATAGCGAAATCCAGTTTATTATACCGTACTGTGCTACTTTGGCTCAGTTATTGGCTTAGCTACAGAGCCATCTAGCGTTCAAATCAAAGTCTTGCAGGTGAGCTTTGAAGATTTCCTTCTGTAGAAATATGAAACGCACACGCGGATAGAAATGTTCCTATTTACAATCAAGTACAAACATGTGTTATCTAATAAAAGGTCATTTAAAATACACATTAGAAAACATAAATATTGATAAAAGATCCAAACTACATAACATTGATGTGGTAATCATCTTCGGGACTGTGATCTTGGTCGCCTGAATTCTGTAAACCAAAAAAAAAAAAAAAAAGTTACCATTCAATCCTAATATATAATATAAATAAGAAATATAAAAAATTTTTTTAATTAAAAACGAGTAAAAGTAAATGAAAATACCAGGGATTTCATGCGGCCAAAATTGATCACAAGAAGGACAGTGGGGCTCGACTCGACCCTTGAAGTATCTGGCCACACACGGATTATGTATTTTTATGCCACACGTGGGACTATCACAGATCTGGCACTAGAAAAAGCAAAACTAAAAGATTAGACCCTCATATTAAAGGATATATGTTGTGTACAGTCCCAAACAAGACCAGTTGAAAGATGGTTGGATCTTTAAAAGGTTCCAAGTACAACTACAATATGCAACAATAAGAATCAGGCAAAAAAAAAAAAGAACAAATAAACGGCATCTGATCAGAAGTTTAGGTCGACCACACCTCAAAAAACAATTGTTGTCCATTTTGTAAACTTCCCTTGACATCAAATCCCCGAGGTTCTCTAGATCGAGGTGGATCTGCTTGTCATGCTGTAACGTTGAAATTTGAAAACCATCAAGGTTACTTTTTTCCTCATCAGAGAATAAAACTTAAACTTTAGCCCAACTTTTAATGTATGGGACAATAAAAGGTCTTGCAAGACTCCAAACGGGCAGTTCAGTGGCGTTTGAGGCGACCAGGCCTTTGACATTGTTTTTCCTTCAGTTGCAGATCCATCTGATCCCTCGCAGATCCCTCTGATGGTTATTGGGCTGCAGTTGGCTCCAGTAATGGCCTAAATTTGGGTTGAGGATCGTCCAGTGTCTTGACTCACAGCCGATCTGATCCGCCAGCTCAGTGCTCTTGGAACTTTTGTGGGTCTTCCAGCGATGGGAGCGCTGCGAGCGGCCATTCAAATGCAGCTCAATGACCTGACTACATTCAACACGACAACGTTTCTGTGCCTTTGCCATCATGATAGAATGATGTCCGGATGGCAACCCTGACAGAAAATGAATCCATGCATGCATTTGGCCTTACGGCATGTGGTGCTAAACTTTTAAACAGCCTGTTTCAGTTTAAATGTACTTTCAATAAAAGGGTAATTCACTTCTATTACTTCTTCTTGTTGTTACTTGGAACCTTGATAAGATCCAACCATGTAAAATGTGATTTTTTTTCCCCCATCTGGTCTTAAACTTCTGGAGTGTGTGTTTGACTTACCTGTAATGCAATATTGTGACATATATGACACACTTTGACCTGATCTTCATACATTCTTCGGATGTATGGCTCCATCTCAATGATACATCTGGTGGACAAGGAGAATTCCCCTCTTTTCTGATTAAACACAATCACCAATTCCATAATAAGCATTATTTGGTTAAAACACCAATAAAGAGCAAAGTAGGTTGAGCAAGTGCTACCTCATTGATCCACTTATCCTGCACTAAGCGGTTCAAAACCTGCTCTGCTTCACTTTTCTTGAGTTTTTTTGTAGTCAGAGTATCAGAGATGTTCAGGACGTCAGTGGAACAAACTTTGCCATTTTCAGAGCTCACAATTAGATCAATCTGCAAAAGGAAAATAAACATGAGACTCTAACAGCTAAAGAAAATAATCTCAACCACAATGCATTTTGCCTTACTCACAGTTTTCCTGAACAGCTCCAGTTCATTATCTGCATAATCGGATGACATTCTAGTCACGTCAGTCTCAGCCATGTTCACCTACACAAGAAAAATGGTAATGCCCAGTTGAAATGAACTACCAACTACTTCACATAAGAGGTACACACTTACTAAGACGTAATATTGGAACCCATTGTCCTCAGACATGCCCTTCCTTATCTGCATGAACATAGGCTGCAGCTTTGCATTGATAGTGTCTATAAAATCATCCAACTTGTCAGGAGGACACTGTGCTGTAAAAATGATAAACCACAATAAGAAACATGGCATTGTGGCGACATCGTAACATGTATATCTACGTTATACATTAGGCATATAATAAAATAATCTCCATAATTACCTTTGTGAACATCACAACAATGTTTATAAAGTGCCTTTGCTTCTTGTTCATCCATCACGCTAATGGACATCATGGACTGCAGAAACCTGCGATGGCTGTCTCCCAACTGTCGTGCCATGATCTATCAAGTGGAGCAGTTAAATATAAAGCCGAAGCAAATACAACTCCTATGTTAAGGAACAGAAAGTCACAACTCTTATCAAGAGGGAAGAAGATAAATAAAGATCTCATCTATGACGTTTACCTCAGTGCAAGCGTATTAAAAACCCGGAGAGTATTATCCAACAGTGAGCCGTAGAAGTCACCCGTTACTGTTAAAAGTGAAACTGCTGTTGTTTACCTGCGCACTTCTCGAGGGCGCGCTTTCCGTTGTTTACAACTTCCGTCTTCCTTCAGCCACTTCAGCGCCCTCTACTGGTTCAAAGCGACATTCACAACCATACTGTATTATTCGGTGGTAGATTTGGTCAATTATATGGTGAAACAATGTTTGGGAATTAGGTAAAATCAGTCAAACAACAAGTTGTTCTAAAGTATTTATTACTCTACCAAATTAAATAAGAATATATGATAAAAGGTGTCAAAGTCTTTGATAACAATAAAACATATTAACATTATGTAAATACAGTGCCCAATGTTGAAGAGATTCACTGCAGAAATTAAGCCAATAGTTATCAGTTTCCCCATTTCCCACCACATCTGATACATTTTTAAAAGAAACGTCCAGTTTAGAAGGTGCATTAAGATCTTTTTGTCATAACATCAACAGTATGTTCACACCTACATTAACCAGCTTTAGCAACAGCATTTGTGAATGTAACCAAACCGTTTAGTTTAGCAAACTCAATTCTCATGTTCACTTTCACAATAAAGATGTAAACCAACAGCCACATAAAACTTCACACACCATAACCATTTAAATTTCATTGGTAAAAATTGCACAATAAAGGGGACATGCCATGAAATGGCGAAGTAGTCAATAACTTTTGGTGGTTTCAGTTAGACTTCTAGATGCAGCTGTAAACATACTGAGAGGTGCATGAAGGTCTTTCTTTAAGTTAACGTTGCCACATTTTAATTATACTGTAGGTTGCTCATAAATTGACCGTAATTATCTAGCTTTCCCTACATTTAATAAATCCATGTCATTTTCAGGAAAGAGCATCAAGCCACATATCTACATCATATTCCTCTTTCAAATGACCATTAAGGTCCGCACAAATGTGACTTTCTAGGTGAGAAGAAAAACATCATGATTTACTGTCAAAAAATCTGTATACTGTAAAGTGTGATCAGTTATGTTTGATCTGAAACATAAATTCGGCAAGTTGACTTCACTTTCAGACTTGTTTCTGCAAAAGTAGCCCAGTGTGGTGTCCAAATGTCCCTCTATGTGCTTTACATCTCCTCCGTCATAGTACATATTTTAGTTGGCAGCAGTTGGTTGAGAAAATACCTGTCAATAAAAGTAGAAGGCAAAATATTTTTAAAGAGTTACAGAAAGCTATAAAGATTATGGCTCCATGTTTAAGTGTAACTTTGTTGCCTTTATCTCCCTTCTTAACTACCTTGTATTCAGTGACTGGAAGAAAACTGTCCAAGTGTATTGATGGACTGTTGTAACTTCTCTTCTTTTGCTCTTCTGCTGTGGCAAAGCTGTAAATCAGACAACAGGTGTTAATACAAAGCAAACAGTGCCCATCTTCAGCTTCTTGCCACAGAAGAAGCACATTAGGCCCTTACAGTTCTCTTTTCCATAAAGGTAGTCAGAAAATCATCTATATCAGTACGTCCTTCCAAGAAGTTTTCTGCCGTCTCCTCTGACTCTTCTTCTGCCTGGTGAGCAGCAACTTTTAGGCGAGCCTGAAGAGTGCTTAAGCTGCAACTCTGATTAGGGGAAATGCACATTATGCACAATACTTGCATCGTACAGTATGCACATGATATGAGAAGACAAAATGCAAACTTTTTGCTCTACCTCACTCAGTTCATGCTGTCTCTGCATCTTTGTCTCAAAAGCTGACTTCATCTGAGTTAGCTGTTCATACTGCCAGACAAAAAGCACACAAAGCACTGGTTACAATAGTATGAGTGGATGTGGTCAGGGCACGCAAGTGAGAAGCACATACTTTGCACAGTACTTCTTGTCTTTTACCCTCCAGCTGTGGCTCCATTTGCAGGTTTTTCTCTGCAAAACAAGGCAGAAAATGGAAATGAAGCATGCTGCAGGCATAATATTAATATATACAAATCACAGAAACTGAGCTGGAACTTACTGGCCTTTTTAACAATACTGGTGACTAGATCTTCTTTATCGCTTGAAACTTGTTTAAGTTGTGGCAAAGTCACAAAAAATTCAAGCAGCACGTCTTCATTTTCTGACATGTCTGATAACTGAGTTAGACTAGAATTGAAAAACAAAGGCATGGTGGAAATTTGTGCATAAATAACAATGGTAACTTTTTAAATACATCTGCGCTAAAGACTTACTTTTTGTCATTAAGTTCTGGAAAAGTGTCTGGAATCTCTGGCATCTTGTATAAATGTCCATTCAGGCCTGCCTGTGTTTGAAACAGAAAAAGCCATTGAGCACAATCCTTCACTCATCTTTAATACTCTGATCTGAACTAGCAGTTTTGCTTCGTTTTAAGCTGTTAATTTCTGCCCTAACGCAGATGAACTGCACCTGAAAGTCTCCTGTGGGCACAGGCATGGGCAGGTCAGGGATGAATCCACTTGGGTGTGGTGCTCGGGGAGGACCATGCATAGAGTCAGATCCAGGGTGGGACATGGGAGCAGGAGCTGGTGAAGGAGCAGCCGCTGGAGTCTGGCCTGGACCAATGTGGCGAGGACCATAGTGAAAGCCCTGAGTTGGGTAAGGAGCCAAGCCTGATGACTTGTACATACTGCAAAGGGTCAACAAATATGTGATTACTGATGTGTTTCATTTTCATTCTTGATTTGCTTTGAAGTCAGTTGAACTTACTATGGAAAGCCACTTGGGCCAGAAGATATTAAGGCAGGGGGACTATTCCAAAGCTCATCCAACAGACTCTGTATGACCTTACCAAGATCTGAATGCATTCCAAACTGCAACATAAGAGCAATGTTAGGGAAAGAAATGATACACTTTAATAAAGTAGCTATTGTGCTGATTGCACAGCCATATTATTTATATCTATTTATCAATAAGGAGTATTGTCAATAGTAAAAGTATCGTTAAATCCTTAACATCCTAAGTAAGGACTGCAACAGCGCCATGCAGTGAGTCATGTTCACTTGTGATTTGTTCTGCTACGCCTCAGCCGCCAATCAGAAACCTGTCATCTGTGTGCATCCAGACCCACTTTCATTAATTCAGAAAGAGGACTGACAATGGCAAGTTCGTTCTGATAACTGAGCTTTTTCTAAATAATGTGATGTAAAAACAGACAGAAAAAAAGAAATACTTACATTTGTAATTAATGGACAAGTGACAATAGTCCCATTATTGCTGTCGACTAAATGATGCCCAACTGGAGGGTAGACACTAACCATTGGCTTTTCTTGAGGAAATTGCTGTGGCAGTAAACTTGAAAAAAAAAAAGAGATAACAAAAATTACAGACAACATTGTTTTTACACGTGGCTTCTCTCTAAAGCAGTAAATTATTAAGATGAGTATTATTGTATTAGGGTCATGTAGAGTAGGGCATTATGTAGTAAGCCATGTGCCCCTTATGTCAATAGGTACTCACATGTTAACACTAATGGTAGAGTTGTTGACTGTAAATGGTATTCGGTATTCCACATCCTTCTGAATTTCTGCGAGGCTAGTAATAAAGAGGAGACATGCATAAGTACAGTGCAATATAAACATACTGTTACAACTGACCCCATATGACCATGCGAACACAAACAATAAAAAAAAAAAACAATCACAGGTGGAGAGGGAAATAAACAAATGCTAATACTTTAATCTCTGTATGTGATTATCCAGCTAGTTCAGTCGCATGAGACTACAGAGACAAGTTCAGCGCAACACAAGACTGTCCAGCGCGAGGGCGATCACAGGACATGTCCGTATTAAGCGTAACAGGAACTGGTGAACCGGTTTCATGCTGTTGTAAAACTACTTTCAAAGCATCAGTAACAGTTTTGACTGTTTCAAAACTGCATCACAGTTGAATTTATGGGAACCAGTGCCAAAGAGTTAGTTGTCAACACAGATCACATGTAAACAACAGCTGTACAAGTAACAATGGATGACATTTTAAACGTGTACTCCAAAGGAATACCCTACAATGTACAATAAACAATGTTTTACCTTGGGTGTGCGGCTTTAAGGGACTCGATTTGCCGCTGTCTTTGTTGCTGTAAGCTGTTGAGAGGTGGGAGAGGTCCAGATCCTTTGGACAGAGGAAAAAGCCAGTTCATCCTCTTGTGGCGAAACCAGCGGTGGGTACAGGGTACAGAAACTGTGATCCCTTCAAATAAGTGCTAAAAAAAAAAGACTACAAGACAGTAGCCCACTGTATGGAGAGAGCTTTGCGATGCTAACTCTTGCTAGCCACTCGGAGCGTGTTGATATCGAAATTCTGCTGCTGGCTGTTTAGGTAGCTCCCCAGTAGAACGTCGCATTACATATTCCTGTGTGACATTAAAAATATCTCAACTTGATATTACCCCCAGTAATTGAGTAAGTTATGCCAGACATGAAATCAATGTAGACGAAAGAAAGCGATAAAAACAACCTTGTGAGTAAGCAGCAAAAGGCTGACCAACTTAGTTACGTATTACGCGAGCTTACGTAAAACGCAACTTCCGGTTTTACCTCCTTTGCAAAAGTAAAAGTAAAAGCATGGCTGAATATTTTGTACTCAGTGGATGTTAAAGGCACGGTACCTGTTTTTTTTTTCTCTCCTACTAGTGCAATACGGGGTTTTTTCTTCAGTGTATTATTAAAACAGACATTTAAACGCATTAATCTGTGTCTGTGTTGGCTCTCAGTCGTACAGGAGCTGTCAATTATTCAATTAAGGTTTATGAGTCATCTTCTGTACTCTGTAGTTTGTACAGAGTTTGTATAGAGTACAGAAGATGATTCGAGAACATTCACTGAATGTAAATCTATGTGCTGGGTATCTAATTGCTGATGTATTTACTGTTTATGCTCAATTTTAACAACATGCACTGACATCACTCTTGGACTGTCAGTGAATCGTTTGGGGAGGGGTCGCACGTTTGGAGCAACATATCCATTCAGTAGTTTTGAAAAAAGGTTATGTGTGTTAGTGTTATGTGTTGCAGCATACCTTGCGGATTTGTTTTGGTAACTTTTTTGGTGAGTAGCATGAGATCAATGTCTCTTGTTTTTTTGCTTTTATAGAATAGAATAGAATAGAATAGAATAGAATAGAATAGAAACACTTTAATGTCTACTAGAGACAATAATGGCATAAATTTGCCTTTGGCTTGCTCACACGTACATTCAAGTACATTTCCCCAGCAAATATAATAAAATACATAATAGGACATTTAAAGTCCATTTTCATATCAGTTCACTGCAGACACAACAGCAGCAAATTCACCTCATCACTAGAAAAGGAATGGAACAGACGGAGCAACATTAAGGGTTACACCTATTTATGTAAAACAGCATAACTAATACTCTTTTTGGTCACCAGCCACTGTGTCTAGTGGTTTTCTACAGTTACAAGACACCAACTGATTTCACTTGCCAAAACTAAAACGTATATATATCTAAAAGTGAATATGTATATTTAAAAATGTTTGTTAGCCTATTCAATTTGCAGATTACTAGTCTCAGTTTATTGCTAATTTCTCTGTAATTCAGGCTCGTTCAAAACTTTTCATTAGCTTACGTTTTTATTTTGCGTCAAGACAAAAACACCCACCGTCATGAACGCGCAGCTTTCCTCCAGTGAAGTCGTTACATCTCATGTAATGTTTTTAACCTAACCTAACTTTTACTCGCTGTCCTTCACAAAATCTTGAGCTATCGCTTCATCTGTGTGGGCCCCGGCTAATCTTGAATGTACAAGATAGGGGAGAGGAAGGACAGCGCCGATGTTACTGTCCAGGCGGAAGCTCACGTGCGGTCACTATGCATAAAGCTCACATCACCAGAGACAAGGCCGGATTTAAGTAAAATGGGCCCCGGGGGTAAAGTTTTTTCAGGACCCCCCATATACTCAATCAATCAATCAATATTGATTTATTTATATAGAACCTTAACAACATCTGTACTTAAAGGAATAGGCCACCGTTTTTAAATACTGAGATATGTTCTTACCTTAGCTTTGACGAGTTCTTTAGGACCTGTCTGGTCTTCTCCCGTGCCTTCAGTCACGTAAACACAGCGCAGATGGCGTTAGCATTTAGCCTCTCCCTCTCTCCTCTATAGCTCCAAAACAGGTCAAGATAGAAGCTACCAAGCTCTTCCACGTTTTCCCTATTTAAATATGGTTACGTGAAGTGTTACACTACAAAGTATAATTACACAAAATTAAACAATGTGGATTTTCTAAGCGGATAAAAGGGGGAACTATATTGTAAGGCGTAACAATACCAGGAGTAGTTTGAAATCCGTGCAGCAATCTTCACTTTACTGCGCAGTAATCTTCACTTTACTGTGCGGATGCCAAACTACTCCTGGTATTATTACGCCTTACAATATAGTTCCCCCTTTTATCCGCTTAGAACAGGGGTGTCCAAACTTTTTTCATGGGGGGCCGCATATTGAAGCGTACACGGGGTGAAGGGCCATAGATCGGTAGTTAGTGCCACAAAACCTTCGACTAGCAGAGGTTTAATTTGTGCCCCATGCCTCTATTTAAGCTTAAAACCTTCATGCCAGCTCAGTCTCACAGTAAAATGTTAGTTGTTAGGTTAGAATTGTATAGAATGATTACATTTCAGATAAAAAGGTCCATCTCTGGTGATGTGTACCGATACAGCAAGAGGCCGAGGGCCACCATAAATTGGTCTGAGGGCCGCATTTGGCCCCCGGGCCGCACTTTGGACACCCCTGGCTTAGAAAATCCACATTGTTTAATTTTGTGTAATTATACTTTGTAGTGTAACACTTCACGTAACCATATTTAAATAGGGAAAACGTGGAAGAGCTTGGTAGCTTCTATCTTGACCAGTTTTGGAGCTATAGTGGAGAGGAGGAGAGGCTAAATGCTAACGCCGTCTGCGCTGTGTTTACGTGATAGAAGGCACGGGTGAAGACCAGACAGGTCCTAAAGAACTCGTCAAAGCTAAGGTAAGAACATATCTCAGGATGTAAAAACGGTGGCCTATTCCTTTAAAGCTCCAGGCCTACATAAAGGTGTGGGGAATTGATGAAACATTTCCTAAATGTATTCAAAGTTCACTACACTGATTTGTGTCCCTCCATGGAAAAAAAGGTTTGGACACCTTTCATGTTTTCACTTGTTATGTATTTAAAAAAAAGAATCACATGAACGCACAGGGTTAAGGTAAGAGGAGGTTCGACAATAAAGTAGATAATATTGATTTGAACAGCTATCGCGGTAACCACTCTGATCATGTTCTCCCCCTCAAAGCTCCACGAGGGAACAGTGAACGTTCATCAATGACAGGAAACATATGAAGTAAATCATTTTTTCCTGCCTGCTTCACGCTCAGAGGAGAACATCACGTCTCATCATCGTGGTTAGCGAGACCAAACACTTTAGAAACACATTTCTCAAGTCAAGTACTATAGAAATGATCCCTGAAAGTATAGTCTTAACGTAACAGTAGTACCAGACCGGACCGTATTCGCAGTGACACTCAGTACGGTCAGGGTTTTAAGGGACGACGCCGAAAAACAAAAACAAAACTCCACAACAGAAAGATCGAATGTTAAGGACTGAACAGCACAAATTATCCACCCGTGCAGCTCAAAACACGTGTGTGAACTGCAAATTTAAATCGGTTAGTCCATTACCCAGCATGCTTTGCAATAACTAAACATCTACGACGATCACTGCGGGATATGTCGTTACAGTGGGGGGGAAAGAGAGCAGGAATTTAAAGTGACACATGTAGCAAAGTTAGTTTTTAGCGCTACAATAACATGGACGCAACAAATGTAGCTCCATTAATCGAAGCGCGTGGATTTGCTGCACGGAACAAAACAAACCTGACACTTTCTTCATTACGCACCACAGTTAATGTCTCTCGAGTCGGGAATGCAGCCTGAAATGCAGTGCAAAATAACCACATAGTTACGAACAATTTAGGTAAAATATAATGCAATATCCTGATTAAAAAAAAAAAAGTGCGCGTGTACATTGTGGCCGCAAGATGGCAGCATTTGACTAACTTATCGTAAGAAAATGTACTGCATACCGTAGATATAATAATTTACCAGCCTAATAATAACTCAAACGCATGTTGCAATATCAACATATTTCAAATAAGGATAGGATGCATACTTTGAGGTGAATATACGAGTTTCGGAGCATAATGGTAATCGACATCAATCTCCAGCTAAAGTTTGCTCAGTTTGGTCGACTCTATATTTAGGTACACAGTTTAATCTCACTCGCAGGTTTAATACTCACTTCAAGAGATTTAGTTTGATGGTAAAAGATTATTTTCTTGTGAATATATATGTTTACCAGCAAATGAACCAATCGGCGAAACTAAGCCCACCTTGTGCGTTAATGATGATGGCGATGAAACAGACACTTGCGCATGCTCTATAAAATCATTGCATAAATGTTTATTTTATTCATGCTTTTTACATACAACACATGTGCGGCATTCTAAGGAAAATATTGTCAATAGTCAACAACAGATCTGGTGTTTTTAGAGGCGGGTTTCCCATTGGCCAAAATAAATACTACTATATTTAAATAAATAACGTGCATATTACAAGGGGTTATGCATAAATATTCTGTTACTAATGAAGAAAGCAGAAACGGAATCAATAAAATATTTGCTCTTGTACTTGTTGTAAGAAATTTATTTGCTGCATTGATTTCTTTCTTTTTTTTCGTGATCCAGCAACGGATATACTATTACATCAGCAACATGCCAATAACATGTAGGCTACACTGTCATTTTAGTGTATTTATTTAGGCCTATTTGAAACAGGAAAAGTGCACAATGTATATTATCGTTGTTAAATGGAGCCTATAGAAAAGGCCACAACTTAACATAGATCTGAAGAACATCAGCCAAAACCATATGTGACTGTTTTGTTTTGTTTTGTTTTCTGTATGACTTCATTTATCTGAGACCACATGATTAAAAGTTAAATAATAACAGAAAATCAAGTGTCTTTTTGCTTTTAGGATTGAAAAACAAATCAACCCAAGTCCAATGCAATTAAAAACAAATTAAATAGCATCATTCAAAATACCAAATTTCCTTGGAATGTGGAATAGCAATTAAAACAACATTTAAACTAGCCACCTCTGGATATTTTAAACTCCATAATCATATAAACAAAAAGTATTTACTTCAGTTAAATAAATATATATATGTAAATATATATTTGGTTTTCCTTCATTCTTTCTTCACAAAGCTGGTCGTCATCTGCTCAGGAGGGGATGGACAAATGCTGAACTTTTACCTGGTGTAGAAGGAGCAGGACAATCAAAGTAAAACCATGAAGCCAGTTGTGAATTCAGTAGAAGATCATTATAATACCGACCTGTTAGCCAGCTCTTTCTTCAGACAGGATTTAAAGGAAGTGGCGCGCTCTACGGATTTATACCCCTAAGTGAACAAAACATTCAGCAGTGATTATGTGCATTGCATCAAATCAAAAGGTTTTGCTACTCAAACATCAAGCAATTTTAAGCCATTTCTTACCCGTGCCCCCCTGTGTAGCCGGTCCTTCATAATGCCGATAAACTCCTTGTATGACAGCTGATCGTCATGATCAACATCAAAGATCTTAAAAATTGTGTTGACGAGATGGCGGGTGAGCTTCAGACCTGTGGCCACGTACACTGCTCGTGCAAACTCATCTGCCAAACAAGGCAAATTATTTCCAATCAAATTAATTCATTTAATCAAAGTGTTTACTCTCTGTTTACCTTGTCCAATGGAACGGGCTGCAAAGTTGTACATCTGCATGGCTATGGCAAAGTCCTCAAGGTTGTTGAGAAACTGGAAGAATGTTCTGAACTCATCGAATGTGATGCCCTGAAAGTAAAGCCGGTGTTATTAAACTTGGAGTGTCGTCAGAAAAGGGTAAGTCAGTCAAGGTGAGAAGCAATGATGAAAAATATCACTAGCCGGAATAAAGTAATCATGAGTTGCATTAAATCAATTCAGCCTGGAGTGATGCTAAGGACACTGTTTCCACAAAATGCTGCGGATGAGATGAAAGGATTAGGTTTCAGTTTTCCAAAATAAAGTGTAGACTTTATCTGCCATGATACAAACATTTGAGATTCATTTTCAAAGAGAGTTAAAATAACAAATGCCATTCAGGTTTCATTGACAAAAGGTGTGTTAATGGAAAGTGGAATATTATTGTTCCCTCAACTGTTTTTGAAATAAAAAATACAATGTTCAGTGACAAAGTGCAGCTTCAGGCAGTGCATGACGACACAAAGACAAACCTGCTACTTCCACCGCATGAGAAGAGGGGAACACAGAGACACATTGGGTCGCATGAGGACGATAACAGGTTTTGTGTGACAGACTGTGTTGACATAAATTACTTTAGTGAAACTGTAGCTCACTGTCTTTGATATTGAAGGAAAATGTGGTTCATTTTAATGTTGGGACCAGCAAGGAGAGTTTCATTTATGTACAAACTGATTACGATCATTGACAATTACCTTTTCGTCTGGGATGGCTTGGCGGACGTTCTCCAAATAGGCATTGATATTCTCAACGTTGGTGAAGCGCAGCAATATCTTTGCAAAGTCCTCCTCACTGATTGTGGTCATCCCTTTGGAGTAGGTCAGAAACTCAATCTCCAGCACTTCTGTTTGGAGGTTGTCCATAAACCTGAACAGAAATATAATAATATTACTTTCTACATCATTATTATGCAAGTGGAGGTTATCACAAATCAACAAAGACTGGTATTGTAATGAATATTTCAAAAGTCAACGCAACCTGTGAGCTCCCCATTTGTATGCATTCACCACAAAGTGACATATTTTACATCATTACCTGTAAAAGTCTTCAAACGTCAGCTCTGCCTTTCCTTTTTTCCCAAAGAAATGGACCAGGAGTGTTGTGTCGATAGTCATATTTTCATCTGCTCGCTAGGGGCCGCCAGAAAGAGACAGAAAACAGTCAGTACATAGGAGTTTCATCCTTACGACAGGTAGAGGCCAGGATGAGGTCATCAACATGGAACTGTTGTGCCAGGCGAGCAGGACAAAAGCAAATAGGAGAGAAAAGGCCTAATGCTTTGGACATGCAGGTCTAGGCAGCAATAAGCACAATATTTTGATAAAATTTTTATATAATATAATTCTTTGTTTTGGGGGCATTATCAGGAGCAGCTTAGTTTTAAACCTTGCAACAACAACTTACAGATTACAAAAGCACAAAGATGGCACATGTAAAGCGACAAACAGTGAGCTGCAGTTGGAAAGAAGACAAACAGCACAAAGAAGAGGTGAATATAAATACTAAAACTGCCCAAGACGGACAAACATGAAGCCAAAACATCAAGGGCATTCCTTTACTGATGCTACAAACACAAGACAAGATGTCAGATATACACAAAGCAGACAAAGGCAAAAATTACACCTTTTCTGTCAACAACAGCAAATTGTACAAAGAAAATATTTTGGAGATTTCGAAAGTAAATGCTCAAAATGACAGAGAAAGTGTTTTTTTTGCAAGTTAAATACAGTAAGTAGAAAAAGAGTGCCAATCATATTTCTCTCTCCTGCACTGCACGCACCACCCAGTCACAGCCCCTGGTCAACTCAGACATGCCAAAAAAAGAAAGACTGGGTGGGATGTCATGGCCCTCTAAGGTGTCTAAGAGCAGTTGTGCCATTTCCATAAACATTATTCAGACTGCGTTAGGTTTCATTGTCACCACGATGCCATTCGTGGTTCTACCTCAAGGACAAAATCCTACAGTCCAATGTGGGACGAGAAGAAAATGTCAAACAGGATGTCAGCACTTGGGAAGAGAAAACCTTGTATCACTAAAGACATGAACTTAACATCATTGGCAGATGTTGAAACTGCAAAGAAATGTAAGTGGGATGTTGTATATTCTCAAAGTAGCAGAGGCGAGAAGAACTCAGTAACATTTACTCCAGTACATGCAGTTGAAGTAACTGTTCCTTTTGGAGTAGTATTATCATGCAGTACTTTTGTTTTACTTCTACTTGAGTAATATTATATTGAATTAAAAAAAAAAACATTTGGGTAAATCTGTGAATGACATAAGCTTAACTAAAATATGGTGGCAAAGTTTAACATTGTGTTGTATTTACATTTTTTGTATGTCATCTTAAGAATGACTTTAATTTCAGGGTGTATTCTTTGGGATTGTCAGGATTGTTGCACTATTTTATGTTTTGTTTGTTCTTTTGTACTTTTACTTGAGTAAATATTTGGGTGACTACTTTTTCTTCCATTTGAGTAAATATTTCAAGCAACTCTACCCTCCTCTGCAAGGTAGAATATACAATTGTGGTCACTGTCTTTAAACTGTGTGCAAGCAAGAAAAAAAAAAGTCCTTAACATCTATTGCACGACTGAGGATATGCACATGCGTTCTTTTCATTCCAAATCTAACCACACTATGTACTGAGTGGCAAATCAGGTAACCAGACCTGCCACTCACTTGATGCTATACCCTCTATTATGGGCGCGAGTATAAAAAGTTCAGGAAGTTCTTATGCCAATTTTGAATATAATCTACAGCCATCCATTCAACCTGATATCCATAATTCATTGTCCTTTCATTCTTTTACATGTCCCGCGAATAAACAAACCCTCTCTGTCTAAGTGACACATCAGACCACATAGACCACATTCAGATGTTGCTTTTCCAAATACCCCTCCCTCTCATCTCTGCGGCCCAAATCCTACGAGTGAAGTCTGTTGTTGCTTCATAACTTTTATCATTCCTGGAACTGTGGCAGCACTTGCGTGACCTCACCTGGCTACTGCGACTATACACGTAATGTGTGCCATGCCCACAAGGCATGAGCTGACACCTGGTCTACGCCTGTGTCCAGCTACACGAGTGACTATGGGCTTCCAGCGACTTTGATCACGACGGAAAAAACAGTAATTACTGAAGCAAGCATTAAATGGTCTTTCTCACCCCCCCCCCCCCCCCCCCGTGAGTAATAGGTCAGGAGGAGGCACTCATTGCGGCACACACTCGCAGTCAGTCACACCTTCAAGGGATTAAAAACATCATCTTTTTGCTTCCCACGACCTGCTTTGTTCTCCCCTCGTACCCCCCCTATCAACCAACTATTTCTTTTAGCTCTTATCACTTCTTTCATTCCCTTTCTTCTTGGCCCGGTTCAGATTACCCAGAGTTCTTTTCAGCTTTGTGGCGCTGTCGTTTTTAGCTGTCAGAGCCTCCTTTACCTGACAAACACGCAGGTGAGTTGCTGTCACTCAGTCCCTCCTTCTGCAGACAAAGGCTCAGAGGTATGGTAATGGTGACTAATCTGTTGAGTAAACAGTTCGGCCTCTAAATACAAGCTGCTGCTGCTACGCTTGTTTCCCCTAAATGCACTTCCCGATCCCCCTTCTGCCCACTTTGTAGCCTTGAGTTCATCTGATCTTACCATTTCATGTACAGCGGGAACCATATGTTTACATACACTTTATAAAAAGACTCTCACTGTCTGAACCAGAACTAACTTTCATTTAGTTTTTTTTAGGTCAAGTGGGATTTAAAAAAAAAAAGAGTCTATTTGCTTAATTCCAGAAAAAAGACAGATAGAACTTTTTAGAAAAGTTTTTGTTACTTTTTACAAAAAAAGGGAAACTAGCACTCGGAAGAAACCAGGCTGGCTGTCCTCTGTCTTCTCTGATCCTGTGCCTCCTGGGCCCGTCCCTGTCTCAGAGCGTGGTGTCCTGCACTGGTCAGTTGTGATGGCCACTTCAAAACATTGACTTTGTTATCCTTAAGCCACTTTGTAACCAGTTTGGCCATAATGATTATGGTCATTGTCCATTGTGCCCAAACTTTAACTTCCTGGCTGATGTCTTGAGATGTTGCTCCAATATGTCCACATAGTGTTGTTTCTTTATGATGTTATCTACTGTATGAAGTGCACCAGTCTCTCTCGCAGCAGAACAACCCCACAGCATGATGCTGCCACCCCCGTATTTCACAGTTGGGATGGTGTTCTCAGGCTTGCCAAATTCTCCTTTTTCCCTCCAAATGTGATGATGGTCATAATGGTTAATTTTTTTTGTTCGTTTTTAATCATCAGACCACAGAATATGTCTCAAAAAATAGTGAGGAAAGTCTTAATCCTTTTTTATTTGCTAACTCCAAACTGGCTTTTTTTGTGTTTCTTTTGGAGTAAGGGCTTCTTCCTGTCAGAGTTCCCTCTCAGCCCATGTCGGTACAGGACTTGTTTCACTTTGGATAATGACAAACTCTTGCCAGTTTCAGCATCTTCACCAGGTTTGCTCTTGGTTTGATATTCACATTTCAGACACAGCACATTCGTCTCTGGGACACAGAACCCGCCTTCTGTCATTTCCATCATTGTTTTAACCAATGTACCTGAACCTTCAAGTGCCTTGAAATTGCACCCTAAACCAGAACAAAAACATTTCTAAAAAAAAAAAAAATCCTTGACCTAAAAAAAAATAACAGTTCTGATTCTGATTTCTTGTCAGACAGTGAGAATAAAATGCAAATGTGTCTTTCTATAAAGTGTATATAAACATAGTTCCCGCTGTAGGTTGCCTTCCCGTGGCTTCATAATTTTCAGAAGATAGATACCGGTAGATTCATATAGACATGGAGGGCAGGTCATTTATAATAGAAATAACTGTCAGATTACAATTGTGGTAAATATATTTGTCATTGCCTATCCACATGAAATAGAGACTGTGAATGTCTCCTCTGTCAGCAGCTTGAATTAAATATTATTGTTGCCATAGTATTGAAAAGGGATTATTCATTTCAGTTGACATACTCGGTGATGGTAAGCTGTCATACTTGTAGGTTTACATAAATATTCTTTTCAGTCAATCACTTGTCCTGCATGCCAGCAACAAGCGACATCTTACTGTGCAAATGGGGGGTTAAGCTTGATTTCTTTTCAGTTTGCTGGATTTGGGTTTCAGGCTGCACTTACAAAGATAACAAACAGCATAGACACCAGTTGGCTCCTCAAACCAAAAGGCATCACTATCAGACAACTTCTTACAAACTACTGCTTTTCCCTCCCCCTTTTGTCTGACTCGTTTGTTGTCGTGCCGCACATGAAAGGCTATGTGGAGTAAGTACAAGGTCAACCTCATTACCCCCCACTGTCATTACCTCCACCTATGTTTCCGCTAGCACTAACGCACACAGCCTATCATTAGGCTGCTAACACACAAGCTAACATGCTAGCTCTGTGATAGCCATTATTAATCATTACAGGCTGCATCTTTTGAACCTCCATTGTACCAACAGTAGCTTGGACAGCCAGCACCTCCACCCTCCCCACCCCACCCTACCGCCATCAATAATTTGCAAAGTTTAAAACATGTTTTCACCAAAACACTGAAAAATAAATGACAACAACAATTTTGCCACAAAAAGGCACCAAAACACAACACAGTTTCACATAAAGAAGCGCAATGAGAACACAAAATGATACACTGAGAGGTATGAAATTTACAGTATAAAACACCGTCTTTAAAACTGACAGTTATTTACTAATCATCATTTAATTTCTGATCATTTCACAAAATTGAGTGAGTCATTATCAAAATACATAATAAAAGCACTTCAAAAATAGGTAGAATAAAATCTGCCTTTCTAAAAAATGGAACATGGTGGAAGTGATGGATTTTTTTTTTTTTATCATATAGAAAATTATCAAAATACAGGGAGGGGTGGGTGTTGAGGTTAGCTTTCAGAAGATAACAGAATAAAAGCCAGTGGCCGTATTACACTCCTAAAAGTAGCAAGTAAAGTATCAGGTTTTATTGCCGGCTACGTGACACCCACTGCCATATTGATCCTTCTGATTAATGTAAACAAATGGCAAAGGTTTGAGTATTAACTGCTCCATATACCATAATCTCACTCACAATTATAAAATGGGGCAACAGGGATTACTACAAGCTGTACTGTCCAAACCTGTCCAAAATATTACGACTATAATTTCGATATTACTAACTAATTTTAGGCCTAACAGCCTATATATATCATACCAAAACTGCAAATGATTAGCAACTGTGATTAGCATACAGGTGAGGTCCATCAGTTCACTCACCATCTTCAAGCAACGAATAAATTATGTGTAATTGACCTTTTCACAAAAGCCCCGCCCCCTTAGCAAATGTTAGCTAGGTCCAGTGGATTTGAACACATGTCCTAATGGGGAGAAGTGTGTGATAGTGACTCTTCCAGATTGAGGCAAAATGGAATATATTGAAAATATGCAACGAAGGGGACACTACAATAAATGAAACTAAAGCATCAGTCTCTCATGAAATCAGGAAATATCCCTGGAACAACCTTAAATGCACCCACCGAAGTCATCTGAACTAGTCATGCTCTTGCACTACCAGGTGTTGGTCCAGTATTGATTGAAATATGGCCAGTCTGGAGTCTGTCCACGCCTGGCAATGGAGCAGCGGAAAGAGGCTGCAGTGGCTTTGTCTACCCCGTATGGCCGTGGCTTAACGAAGTAGCATCAAAGTCATGGTTCTCCAGCTGCAATGTCCTGTGTGCTATCAGAGCAGTGACAATAACAAATATCAAGGCTCTGCTAAGAGCAACTAAACACATCCTGCAGCACTTACAAAGTAAACGTGCCAGATGTTCCATTGGGAGAAACAGATTTTTTTGTGGCAATGTCCAGCAACAACAGCTCATGAAACTCATGCTAAATGACAAGATGGATAGTAAACAAGTCTGAGCTGAGGTCTGAAGTTAGAAAAAAGAAAAAAAGTTAGAAAAACACGGTGTGGTATAGGAGACTCGGGGAATGTCTGGTAGCGACATTGCTATGTTGGTATGATTGGACAATGATCGTTTTGGGGCGGGGTTTTGCGAAAGGTCAATTGTCTGAAAACGTCTGTATATGGGGTAGTAGTGCTGCACTAAGGGCTAACCTTAAGATTTAAGATTTTAACATTCTCAACAATCTTTTGAAAGCTACAGTATCTGGTTCAAAATGGTGCTGGCAGCTCTGGGTGTGACGTAGCATAAACCGATTTTCTGAATGTTTTCAATTCCTGGCTTTTATTCCGCTAATGTCTTACACTAGTGCTGATACTACGGGGATGAATTAAATGGTAGCATAACATAACATGTAAAAAATGTGGGATGGGCACAAATGATGGGACAGAGGACAGCCGGGTCCGTGTACCTCTGCCAGGTCAGAAAACAGGACTTGACTCGCCCCTCGCCTCAGAACGTCCCAGTAACTTCGCGCCACAAACTCCTGATTGTCTTTTTTTAGCACCTGTGGGATCGGTCAAGCAAGGTCATTGTATGTCCTACCACAGCAGGGAAAAAGCCTCCATACAAACTGTATCTGATCAAAGTCTTTTCACATTGAGCAATATAAGTATCAACTAAAAATGATCAAAAATATTTACTGCTAGGTTTTTATTTCTAACTGGAATAAAAATGTTTGTAGATTTATTCTACATTTCATGGTTGTAAACTGAAAAGTGGGCCATTTTCAGTGGGACTTTATAAGAGATGACATAGTCTGTCTTAAGGTCATTGCTTGCAGAATTTTGCGAGGGAATATTTAATATGGTGATAGATATGATGATACATTTAAGACCAGTTTCTTGGTGTATAGTTTGGTGTAGTAATTAAAAACATATATAATTAGACCAATATTTTGACTAGAGCAATATTGTTCTGAAAAAGTGAATGTTATAGAAAAACAAACACCAAACGGTTAATTGTTTTCTCTTTCAAATTAAACAAAACGTCTGGGTAGTCATGATGTAATATAGGGTTAAAAAAAAAAAACTGTTTCATAATGTGTAAAATAAATTATAAAATATAAAAAATACTACAAGCGATTGGGATGTCGTTACATCTGGGGCTTTGGTAGGCAACATGAATTCATTAAATAAAGAAAAGCTAAAAAAAAAAAAAAATCACAAACGAACTAGGCTTTCTTTGTGTCGTAACAAAAAGCGCTACATGTGTAGATACACCAACTGTTTGAAAAAACATTCACTGAAAATTACGGAAGTAAACGACAACAGATCGCTCCTATTCTGCATTTCAAAGTTAAATTCAAATTAAAGTGTGTATTTCTGCACAAATTGACTTGAGGTTTTGTGTCGTCGGCTGAGGCCCTGACCACCCACTTTGTGAGTCTCTCCAGGGAAAAGGCAGTGGCGGCCATTTTATCATGACCCTGCTTCACTCTTAACTTCAACGTAACAATGCAGCTATCCATCACCTCTGTGACAGGACAACGAGTGCGTCTGTGCGTCTGCATCAGCCGACACATGGTGAAAAAGCCACTCTCTCTTTTGGTCTGGCTCTGGTAAATTGCTAATTTTCAAATCCACATACACGTCTATGTTTTTTTTTGTATCATTTGAAAATTACAGCAAGTGTATAAGGAACGGGTGGTATACAGAAAGCAAAATGCATTAACCCAACTGAAGCACATAGGATTAAGGGCATGGTCAATAAATAAGAGCATAGTGTAAATTAAAAATATTGGAGCAGGGGAATAAAAAAAACTATTTCATTGCACAACAGCAAACCAATTCAATTATCTATTTTAATTATTGAGGACAAAACTGTAGCATGCCGAATTTTTGTTTTGTCATCAAATGTGCTGTTAGTTTTTTCCATTTAAAAACTGCTAAATATTTAGTTTCATTGTACAATGAACCATAATTGAGAGCTCTAAAGGTTGTTTTCCATCTATTTCTTTATTCAACCAAACATCCAGCCATCTCTCCCTGAGCTGTTCTGACAGATGGGCAGCTTTCATCCCAAACAAAGTTTTTGTTTTTCCTCCATTCTTTCGTTCATTCATTCATTCATTCATTGAGTCCTTGTCATTGAGCCTAGCGTTGACTGCCAATGAGAGGTCAGGGTTAAGCCTGGTTCAAAGTCTGGCCCAGGACACAAGAAAGGGTCAGCATTAAGTAAGGCCTTTTAAGCACTATAATACAATAACTCCTCAGGTAAGTTAGACACATAAGGTAATAAAGAAAATTACATATTGTTTTGTACAATTGGCTAACACAGCATCTGCATTGTTCTTATCTAAGTTTCATTTTGGCAAATGGATAAGTCTCTCTTCCTATCGTTAACGTGTGACATCACATGACGATAAATTCAGGCATCTGAAGTTAATTGTTGTACGTTATTTTTCTAAAAAGCAGACTCGTTTCTATCTAAAAATCTATTTCCGATTAGATATCACAAAAGCAGTGAGTATGTCATGTCTTTCATCAGGACCTCCTGGTCACAAGACTTCCAGTTGTCCCACATGCTTAATAATTGTCCTGAGTATTTTTGACAAGGATAAAACAGTGTTGGCTAACATGGGCTGTAAGACCATTAAAGGCCAAGGTTATGAAGTGGGTGGTCATTTTTGTTATGCCTGGACAATGACAATGTCTTTTAATTGTGTCTATCATGTGTATGTGGCCTTTTCTTTTGGTGAAAATTGTCATTACTCTGACAAAATATAAGCAGAAAAAAAAAATCAGACCCAACTGAAGACCTATTTTCTTGCTCTGTATCATTATTATTTTTGCTGCTTTTGAACAATTATAAAAGATGTTCAGATGTTCAGAGTCAAACATGACAACAGGAAAACAGGAATGAACAGAGGGGTGTGAATACTTCTTGAACACACCGTTAAACGTTCAGTTTTCTCCTAATGTGCGCTGTTAAAATCCACACAAATTTGCTTTAGATGAGAACAGAATGACACTATATGGTCTGAGATACATACGCTGTTCACGGGGGCAACCTGATATCCATACAGCTGCATAGTCTAACACAGAGAAAGAGACACGAGGAAGAGGTGGACAGGGCATGCGTTCACACAGTGGGACGGGGAGGAGGAGGAGGAGAAAAGGCAGAGACTTGTTAGTACATGCCAGGACAGAGTCTGTGGATACACTCTGCAGGAGGATGTGTCACTCAAAACACATCTGGGACACAGCGGTTATTATTTCAACATTTCAGTCGCGTGCAGCATCAACCAATGTTTGTTTTTTTTATTATGGTTTTGATAGTTTTACATAGTTTGATTTTGTGTCTCCATGTTATTATTGTAAATTATATTCTGTAGATAACTAAGTAAATAAATAAATACTAGAATGCACTTTGGTTGTAAATATTAAATGTTTCACTGTTGACAGCTAGTAAGATTTCCTTGATGTACATGACATTTTTTTTTACAAATTCAATATATCACAAAGCTATTTTCATGAGTTTACAACAACCTCGCAACATTTTCAATAATTAACAAATAACAAAGGCATTTATGTTAAAGTAGTACTAAGTAACTTGTTTACATTAATAAATCCTTTTCGTAGTCCCTCTGGGGGTAATACAAGTGTTAATGGGATGATTGGGGGTCTTTCATCTCCCTCTGGTGTCTCTGGCCCGAAAACCACAATTGCAACTTCGCTGCCTATGGGTAGGTGTCACCAATAGACACTAAAGGAATCATGAAGAAGAAGCTAGCAGGCTAACGGGCAAAGCTAACTGCTAAACAGTATTGACAGCTAAGTTTGAGCAAAAAAATATTATCGCCATTGTATAATTGGATGTACAATATCCCTCTCTCCCTTTGTCTTTTCTGTCAGCGTAGTATTTACTCTCACAGACAATTAATGAGTAAAATACCGTAACATGCTACGAGACCTGCAGTGGCGCTTATGGCCTCTGGGAGCATGAGTTACTTAGTTCTGCTTTAAATTATAGACTTTTTTTTTCTAGGGCATCACTAAATCTTAGAAGCATACAACTTCATCTATTTTTACAGTCTCAAATATTATGCTTAAAATAATTTTACAAATAGCATGAATTATCATTTGAAACTTATAATGTATTTGTGTCTTGTCTGGTTGTATGTGGGGAGGGCGAAGGGTTTTTATTGAACCTGTAATGTTGTATGTGGTTTGTCTTTCTTGGTCAACGCCTTGTCTTGTAAAATCTCATCTTGTTTTTTGTTATGGGTTGTCCATTCCCTGCCAGGGACTGCAGATGTCATTGAGACCAGCGTTGTCCCGCAGTGTATCCAATATACACCTCAACAGTGAATACGCCATAGTAAACAGTAGGGGCAGCATGCACTTAGGAAATAGGTTACACAAATGAGTTTCATTAATTTGGATGAAGTGGAGACATTTTAATACAACCACATTAAAATCTAGCTGGTGATGCCGTCAGCTATTCTCTTCAGGTGGATGCATTAAACTGTGGGATATCGTTATATTTATCATCATGTGCCCTTTGCTGACATCACAAAATTATGACAATTTATTGACATTTTCTGGACTGTTTTGTAACATCTTGCATGAATTGTCTCCAGCTCTTTTCTTACCAACTGCGCTGATTTTTCAGCATCGCCTTTTCTCCCTCTCTTCTCATTCTTTTTCCGAAATATTTCTTGAAGCTGAAGTGTCAAGCAGAAACACAGGGTAATACATTTCAAATACCGATCGTACCAAATTCCTCAGTAACCTAACCTTAAGTGGCAGTCTGTAAGTTAAATATTGTGCAAATTGAAGCTTTAAAAGTGCTTTATAAATAAAGTTTGTGTGGTGTGGTATAACGTAAGTAATATTAAATAATTTGTTTTTATTCCAATGTCTCTTCCTTTGCTGATTTCCTTTGCTGATCTTAATAACTAATCAGAATTCCCAGTGCCATCACTTTGACCAATGAGATGAGCTTGATCGTTTCTCTCTCCCAATTTTCTTACAGACTATCACTTTAAAGCCACAAAACGTAGACAAATTCCTGAATTGTGGGACATAACAAGATTTTAAAAAATTTAGAAATCGCAAAACATAAACAGACATTCATGCTCCTTTCTCTTCCAACAATACAAATATGGTTTGTATTATGTACGAGCAGTATTTTCTTCTCAAGGTGTCAGGCACTCACCACTAAGAACTCCCTCTTGTCCACCATCTGGTTACCGTCTGCATCAAACATGTTGAAAGCAATCTTGAAGCCAGCATGGGGCTCTGGTGGACAGGAGCAGAAGGCACACAAGGCGAGAGTGCATATGAGCAAAATCTCTTTTAAAATCACAAAATACGGTATAGTATTGGGTCGCAGCTGGTTTGACTGTGGAACCCAATTTTAATCATGAGTAACAATTACCTTAATTTTGCTTTTTGTGATCAATTAATTTATTACATTTTACTACAGTTTGGTAAAAAAAAAAAAGTTAAGGCATTTGTCAGTCAGATGCAGCTCCCATACTGTAGATTACAATTAGGACTCAACACTGAATAACACATGCATACTCTAAGATCATAGGAAAGTACATTTTTCATCAATGAATGTATCCTGAAAACTATAAACTATATAAGGCATAAAACTGCAAGTTTGGACTCACTAAATCCTTAGTATTTTGTCCAAGTGAAGATGGTTTACAAGGAGACTGCCATAGACGTCGTGGTTGCTGTGTGATTTTGGTAATATTAAAGGAACAGGCCACCGTTTTTGCATACTGAGATATGTTCTTACCTGAGCTTAGACGAGTTGACGAGTACCTGTCTGGTCTTTGTGCATGCGCTCAGTCATGCAAAAAGACCAACGATGTTGTTAGCATTTAGCCTTTCCCAGCAAATTCCTATGGAGCTAAACGGGGGTGAAGTTAGAAGCGACCACACTCTTCCACGTTTTCCCTATTTAAATACGGTTACGTGAATAGTTACACAATCCAAGTATAGTTACACAAAAAATAAACATGTTGATTTTCTAAGCAGAGCAAAAGGGGTACTATATTGTAAGGTGTTATTATGCCTTACAATATAGAATCCCTTTTTAACCGTATTTAAATAGGGACAACGTGGAAGTCGCTTCTAACTTCACCCCGTTTGGCCCTATATAGAGAGGCTAAATGCTAACAACATCTTTGGTCTATTTGCGTGACTAAACGCATGTACAAAGACCAGACAGGTACACATCAACTCGTCTAAACTCAGGTAAGAACATATCTCAGTATGGAAAAACAGTGGCCTATTCCTTTAAAGTGCTGATTGTGATAATAAATATGAGCTACGGTGAGGGTTAGGAACAAGGATGTGGTTAAAGGGACGATACACAGCAGTTTGGGGGTTTAGCCCTGGACACAATGATCTACATTAAGGCAGCCCCGTGCGCAATTATTGTGTGATAAATGTTCTAATAGCAATACTTTTGCTGCATGGACTCACTTGTGAGGATGCAGAGCAGGAACAGGTACTCTGTGTAGGAGATGATGCCTGGTAACGACAGAGACAGGGTAAAAGCAAAAGGTCACATACGGCTCCTACGCACAATGTTTACTGATGTTCAAAGGCCGCAGATCTCCTAAGACACACACATAATCCTTCCTTTCATGAAGATAGCATCTTAAAATGTGTCTTCTCAAGCTGCCAACAGCCATTTGGCCACACACCGTTTCTTTTTCTACACCCCGAGTGTCCAAAGTAAAGAGAGAGATTGGTTTGGGTTTGTGTATGTTTGGATAAGCAAGTGAAAAATGTTTTAAGAGGTTATCCTTTCTTGCCTCGGGCCCATTTAGGAATCTTTGTAGCCCCATCTCATCTCTCTTGGACTCCTTTTTTTTCGCTTTCAGTCTGATCGTTCAGATAGTTCGGGGTGAGTGGCTTGAGTGTTACGGGAGACTGCTTTCCCATGTGCGACAATGTGAGTGTAGCTGAACATGACACCAGTAAAAACCAGTGTGCGCCTTGTGTTTTCCTGATGCTTGACCGCTTTGTCCCGAGGAGCTGGTCTGGAACCAAAGACCCTTTTCCCTGTGAAGCCCCAAAGTCACACACTCTCTACCCACTCTGGTTTCTGAAATCCACAAAACAGGCTTACTCCAATCTTTCTTCAGTGAAAAAGTTATTAAAAGTTATTGTGTTGTACAGTTGTTGTATAATGACAAAGCACCTTAACCTTAACTATAAGCTAAACTAACCATATACTAGACCCTAATCCTAACCCCTTGGCCATTTTGAATACCGAATAGAATAATGCAGTACTACAACATGTAACAATATCTCTACTCAGGATGAAAATGAAAGACAACTGATTGACAGTGGCATTTTTATTTACTCGTAATCATTGCTCATGAAGATAACAGTTAAAACACGGCCCTAGAGACGCACGTTTATGTGATATAACAGCAAATGTGGCACAGACGTAGCAGCTCTGTCTGTCGAGCTACAGCAGGATTTACTAAAGATCTGCTTCACTCCTCAGACTAAATTAACACATGAAAGAGGAAACAGAAAACCTTTCTCTGTGATTTTTACAGTTTGTCATGTCAACAGAGTCTCAGTCAGAGTCAGTGTTTAAGCTGCTCAAGACGTTAGCATGCTACCGGTTAGCATTTAGCTTCAACACAATAAACACATGTGTGGCTCACATCTATGAGCACTGAAGAAAATACTACAGTAACAGCTCAGCTCTGAGCTGTTGAGGCTAAATGCTAAATGTTAACCAGTAGCATGCTAACATCTTGAGCTGCTTAAACACTGACTTACTGGTTTCTTCACATAAACTTGCGTCTCTGGGGCCGTGTTTAACTGTTATCTTCTTGAGCAATAATTACCAGTAAATAAAAATGTCACTGTCAATTAGTTGTCTTTCATTTATATCCTGAGTAGAGATATCGCTACATGTTGTAGTACAGCATAATTATACTTGGGTATTCAATGGCCACTACAACAATAAAAGTCACATGACTGAAAAGCATGTATAGACAGTGGAGTTTACAAGAGTTGTCTTGCAGGCATGAGCACGAATCTGATAAATCAGGGAGTCGATATGCAAATGTCGCCAAATTTCGCGTCCTGGAGCAGATTGAAGGAAGCACAGCTGTCGGTCTCATCAAAAAGACTCTCCAACAACCACATTCAAGGCAAGGAGAGTGAAGTGTTTTGCCCAAGGACATAACGCTAGTTTGCACCGGCTGGAGTCAGGATTCAAACCTTTGAACAAATACTCAAACCACTGAGCCAAAGTGCCTTGTTTCAGTTACCATCTTGTGCTACAAGTGATTTCCAAGTTTAACAAATCAATTCAAATATGATTTGTTCCTTTACTGACCCCTTGTGGCTGGAGGTAACAGCTTTTTTATTGGCAGTGCCACCAAGCTATCTGCCCCATTGCCTGGTGCAGTGAATCAGCTTTAATCATCTCATACAAAATACTGGAGCCTTCTTCTCCGCTTCAAGATCATAAACTTTGGTGAAGGTTCAGCAAAACATTGTCGACATTCATAGTGCCAGGATACCACTCACAAACATTCACAGTCAGCACTGCTTAGACAACACTGTGCATTCCTCTCAACGACACACAGCATCTCTGAAATGTGAAGCTTGTCCAAGGATTTTTTCTGCCCTCCTTCATCAAGGGCTTGGGAAGAAACCGAGCCATGAAAAAAAAAAAAAAAAAATTGGACCAAGATATAAGAGAGAGCAAACAAATAGTTTCTATGGAGGAAATAATACAATTGGAGAATAAAAGAATGGTTTATGTTTGCGTCAGCTTTTGCGTGTGGTCCTGGCTTGATGCCACAAATAACTGAACCGAACAATGTCCCTCTCTTTGAAAAAGACACTGGATAGTCTTACTCTTTCTTTGTTCTTCTTTTGCCCCTTTGCCTCTATTACTGTCTCTTTAATTGGACATCGAGCTGTTTTAACATCATGAGTATCTGTGATTTGTTTTTTAATCCAGTTTCAAAGTATATGCTGTATTTTAAAGTAAATAGAATTTGGTCATAATAACTAATAAAATGGAAATACTTCATGTCATTCACTGTATTAAACTAAAATGTGTCCTTATGAATGATCTCGTCAGGTCGTCTGATTCAAAGCCTACAAACGTGTGCCATAAACCTTGTCCTCGTGTGTTCTCAGAACAAAACACTCCTCGTGATTGTTCAATTAGCTCTATTCAGTTAAAATGTTACTTTTAAATGTGGTAAAGGTTACGGTAAAGGGCAACGCGATTGTTATCCTGCATATGCCGCAGCTGTTGCGTTATGTGCCGCACCACTGGCGAGAGGGCATCGCTTATAAAAGGAGAAGAGGTCGACTGAGGTGTGGTTTATTACAAGCAGCACTGAGAGCGGTGCTCTAATGGCAGCCTCACATTAATTAATTGCGCTGCCTTGTGTTCTTCCCTAAGCATTATCGGCTCTCACAGATCAAACTAAACCATTAAACAATGCTCGGGTCCTGAGAGAAAGAGCTGTAGCCTACAGCCGGTCCTGCTGTGGCGCCGGTCGGGACTCGTTCGGCCGTAATTGCGTTAACGCGACCCAAACAAAAGCACATGTTCACCCCGACCCCCCCACAACCCCTCTACCTCCCCCTCTGGCTGTGAGTCTGGTTGGAGAAAAAAGGCTGTTGTACATAACATCGCCATTGGTCATGGGTGTTACTCCAGCCCACGTACAACCCACTAATAAAGCGCTATGTCTGGAGTGGCAAGATCTCAAAGTGCGCTCCTATTAAGCGAAAAATGTTTGCACACAAAACACACAACAAAATTAGGAAATCATGGCTTTTGTACATGCATCAGCAAGACCTCAGTGAGTTAAGATATTGTGGCATGAATTTGGATATTACTTCACCTACATTGTGATACCAACAATTTGGCAATGTGTTGTGCAGCCCTGATTATTTGCACTTTTTTTGTAATGACGATTGATGATTTTGACTTTTCTGACTACTTCAATGGCACATTTGGTTCTTGGTTCTGAAGTCTATATTCAAAACAAACTATTTTCAACTGCACATAGGTTTACCGTGTAACGTGTCATCATGAAAAAACAGGAGCTGTGCTGCACATTACGAGTTATATTTAACTCAAAGTGTGCAGATAATTATCACTACAGGGACGCTCGTGCTCCACAGCCTCCTGAAGCAAACGCATTAATGAGAGGGGCTTTCTCCTGCTTCTCTCCATAGTGCAGTATTCCTGTCCTGACTAAAAAGAGGAAAGGAGAGAAGGTTTATTTTTAGTCCTTTCAGCAGGTAGTTTGGCTCGGAGCAGGGACAGCATGGCTCCAAACCTGGATTAAAGACACCTACCGGGACCCGCACACACACAAAGATATACAATATGCGCTACACTGGCACAGAACACTGCATTGTACTACATTGTACTTAATAAATGTTTTTATAAGCTGCAAGAAAAAGGAGGGGCTTCTTCATTCTCAAAAAGAATTGTTGCAAAATACAATATCGTTAGGTGCTTTTTTAATAAATTAAAACATGTTGCTGCCATTGTATACAGAATATTCTTATCTTATACAAAAGACTTTTAAAGCAGTGCTGTGATTTCGCAGGTATTTGGTCAGAAGCTCGAAACAGTCAATCTATGAAAATGTGTGAGTTGATTTACAATGACCTCCTGCCCTGTGTTGTTCACCATTGTTCGAGTGCTGTTTACTTTCTGGTTGCTGAGCTGCATTCATACAGTAGGTGTGTTTGGGTACAAGGAGCTCTGCGCGGTGCAGCGTGCATATAGTCGTGTGAGAGGGTGGAGCTGGTCATACCTCGCTCTCTGAGATTACGAAACAGTTTTGAGGATCCTCTCCAAACAGGGGGAGTGTCCGTGAGAATCTTTTCCAGTTCCTGCAAATAAAAACAATCACCATTATGTATTGCTGGAGATTTGGGTGCACAGATCTTGAGACGATATGAATGGATGAAGGAGAGGTCAGATCGATATGGTTTGTACACGTGCAAATACCTCACGACTGAAATATATAAATGATAGATGTGTGTGAGCTGTGTAATTTAATGCAGTGGTTCTCAACTTGCCCGGCGTGGCGACCTCCCCATCACAAGTTATGGCCCAAATAAAGATCTTTACCAATTCAGCTTTTATGAAACATCACATAAAAGGCAGGTTATAATATGACAGTACTGTATTTGTAAGGATGGGAGACTGAAACTGAAATTGGTTCAGCGACCTTTGGGTCTGAACCCACTCATTGAGATCCACTGCTTGGTGAATTATGTAAAAACAAAAAAAATTTCCTCAGGTATTTTGTTTGAGTAAGAAAAGAATTTGAGCTACTCCGAGGGTCAGTGGTTCAATCCAAGCCCTCAATGTTGTTGTGTCTTTGGGCAAGACACTTAACAGGCCTTGCTTCCACATTGTCCGCATGGATGCAAGAATGAGGACTGGTTGTTTCTTTGATGTAAAGCAGAGGTGTCCAAACTACGGCCCGCGGACCAACTGCGGCCTGCGGCCAACTTTTAATTGGCCCGCTGCAAATAAAAAAAAAAAATAAAAATAATCTTTTATATACAGTATATATATGTAATTGAATTAATATAAAATAAATGAAAATCCATTAATAGAAAGCTGTGATGAAGGCTGTTTTTACTTTAAGCATATTCAATTAAAAAGCATTGTTAACATTTTACTGAATTTGCTAACTTTAATACAATAGATGTCAGTTATATATCTGACCTCTACTGAGTGCGGCCCAATTGTTTGTATATTTTTCTGTATTTGGCCCTCTGTGATAAAAGTTTGGACACCCCTAATGTAAAGCACTGGGAAAGAACAGTGGAAACCATGTCCACTTGCTGTTTCACATCCGTACACCCGCCCCAAATCCCCAAATGTGAAGGGAGATTATTGTTATGGTGTCATTTTGCATATTTTGTGGATAATATGCCCCATGTTTGCGGTCCACAATTGATGTAAAGTCAATGGATTCCAACGAGAGGGGGGGGGGGGAAGCCAAGAGGCATTTGTAGTGCGTTTCCCACCTGCTTGCTCAGGGACTTCCAGGGCCTCTTGTCTGCAAGAGAGAAAGAAGAGAAGAGAGTTTGGGTGGGCTTGCTCTGATAGCATCTGTATGATCTAGAAATGGGTTTTAATGCGCGGCGTACAGTCACAACAGACACACACACAGGGCTCTTCAGTGTATACACTTGTCATCATTACGGGCCCATTTGTAGTGTCTAAAGTGCCCCGTGCTTGGCTTTGTAGTGCGCGGAATGTCCCAGTAAAAGCTCGTACGACTTTTGTTCTGTTTTATACAACAAGGTTCATCTAATTCGACTTCAAAGGGCGCATTAGAGGATGTCGGCTGCCTCTCTGGCTTTGTGAGGCCGTATCGTATGTCAGGGAGTAGGGGCAGACGTAAACACACACATACAGGTGCACAGTTTGCACGCAATACAATTACACGCACGACACAGAGCAGTAGAGTCTGGTTAATCTTTTTCTTCAGCTATTCAGTAATGGAAATAGTAAAACTTAAGTTACAACTTAGCTAGTTTCTGATAGAATAAGATGGTCGAGTTTCATAAGGTCAGTAGGGGAGGTACAGAGGCATGTCAGAGTAGTCTGGTCGAATGTTTACCTTAGACTAAACAAGAGCTGTAAAGCCATCTGCTTGGAGGCTGGCGGCCCAGGAGTGATATTTTATAACTGACAGCTCCCGAGAAATGTGCTTCACCCAAGAGTTCAAACATGTGTGGTTTATGGAGTTCAACTTTAGTTATCAGACGAGTCAAATATTTCAAAAATAAAAATCATCGTTTGTGTTAATCACCCATGCATTGACAGAACCTCAAAGATACACTGAAGACAGGCACCTATTATGTAGCAGTCTGATGCATTTATTTTCTCTTGGTACAAACATTACTTAGATTTCCATACAATAATACATTTCAAATATTGTGAAATGTATTAAAAAGAAGCCCTAAAACAACTCTATCCGCGTTTATCTCAGTTATAGTATAAATACTGTAATTTTCTTTTTTTTCCTTGAGAATTTATAACTTTAAACACAGCATTTCCACACTGGCTTCAAAGTACAAATATATTTTTACAATGTTTTGGCAGCATATTAGCCCAGTAGAAGGTTTGTCCCTGTCGTGTTGCCATACAGCTGGTGAATTCTGGCACAAAGTTTTTGAAGAAGCAAAATTATAATGCACGGCACTTGTTTAAAACAGAGCTGGGAGAATTATCCTCGTAACGCGTTGTGTCAAATTGTAAAACGATCACACTAAGATACGTAAATGAATCAAAGATCGAAGCAAGTAATTTCTCTGCTACCCAACACCCGTTCCTTTAAAATGATGGGGCTTTTGATCCGTGCAGAGCTCACAGCTCAGTTTGCCAGTAGGGACACGGTCCTTTTCAGGCTGGCTTTGACATCTGCCAAAGGGACTAACGATGAAAATTAGCTTTCTCTGCTAACTCGGGCATATTTACATTGTTTATTAATGTAATAAACAATGTAAATTAGCTTTCTCTGCTAACTCGGGCATATTTACATTGTTTATTAATGTAATAAACAATGTAAATGTTGCTGTTTATTAATGTGCACTGTACCTTTTCAAATAGATAAACTAGATAAATGACATGGTAAAAGCAAAACAGGAAGTGAAAGCTAGGGCTGTTATTGCACACATATTGTATATTTGACTGTATCCATACACTTTCCATACGTTCTCATTTGTCATTGCCACAGAGGGCTGACAGTACAACACAGCTACAATAATATTTATGAATGAAACTCCATGGCAACACTCTTTTGACCTAGTGTAAATCTCTGTAAACGACAAGGCCTGGTCAACTTAGTCCTCACCTGACTAAGATGCAGAATGGAAGGCTGCAAAGATTGGGAACCGGGCTGTCAGTATTTCTGTGCTTCACAAATTTTACTGAGCAACTTTTACTTGTTTTTTGGATCCTTTCCGATCCTTGGATCCTTCTGAAGTATATCTTATATATAAATAAAACTTAACATATTTGTAACATCTGTGAATGCACCTATAATTTACACACTACATGTGGATACCAAATATGTCAAAAGCTTTCCACAACGTTTTTCTTCACTGTCGGTCTGTGACAGTGAGGGCTACCTGCGGGGACCGTGGGGAAAGCCGCAACCTGTGGTATGTTGGAAGCATATATAGACACCCAACAGTGTCAAATTAACACTGGGACATTTGCTGTGCATATCTTACATCCAAGCAGCAAAAAACAAAAACAGCTCTTTGTTCGATACTTACTTCTGGGCTCGCTCATGGTGACAGACTCGATGAAGTTTTGTGGCGTCATGTAGAGCTGGCCTTCATATTCAACGGAGCTGAACGTTCGGAAACGGTATTCATGAGATGACATATGCACATCCCCGGTCTCAAAGTCAAACACATTAATCTGCAAACATCAGATAAACATACAAATTATGTCTACACTTTATTTACACTACCTTGATACATTGTACCTAAATTTAGTACAAAGCAATCTGCATTGTACCAATCTGTAATAACTTTTACCTAGGAGTACATTCACGATGGAATGATACTTTTGTTTTTTTGTTTACAAGATTAGATAAAGACATAACAGGGCAGAGCAATGAAGCCAAAAGTTAAGTTAGAAATCCTCATTTTTACTTTGGAGGCTAAATTCTCCCTTTGCAGTGCTGAGTGTAAAGGGTGGCACAGCGGTTAGTGCTTGTGTTTCACAGTTAAAAGGTCCAGGGTTTGATTCCCACCCGGACCGGGCCTTTTTGTGTGTAAAATGATCTATTTAACTCTTTATTTCATTTCATTTGACAGGGACATACAAGTGCGAACAATTAACATGTGACACACTACAACATTTATGGCCATGGCTAATTTGCAATGTCTGTGCCAATAAGAAAAAACATTTATAATAGCATCAATTCTGACATTACACAAAGGCAGTTAATTTCAATGGGATATGAAAATGATTGCACGCTTGGGGCGTTATTTATCAAGACGAGTGCTAAATAACGAATGCAAGTTGGAAAATAGCATATTGTTTGTGCAAATTATGCATCAAATTTACAATTTTAAATTGCATGTATTACAGTGTTCGGGGCCCAAACCTGATATGTAAAAGAAAGAATGTTGTGTGAGTACAAAATGCACAAATTAATCTGCTGCTGATCCACTGCTCAGTAGTACATGCTACTCCTTTTGCATATGAGCAAACGCTTAGTTTGGTCATGGTCTCTTTGGTCTCTTTTAAAACACGCTTGAGTTCATATTTAAAAGCCCCCAGATCTAGGTTCTGTTTCAGCTCCTCCAGTTTGGGGTATATATATTTATATCTATCTATATCTATCTATCTATATCTATATATCTATATATCTATATATCTATAGATAGATAGATAGATAGATAGATAGATAGATAGATAGATAGATAGATAGATAGATAGATAGATAGATAGATAGATAGATAGATAGATAGATAGATAGATAGATAGATAGATAGATAGATAGATAGATAGATAGATAGATAGATAGATAGATGATAGAAACAATTAAACAATTGAAGAACAGAAAGTAACATCTGCGGAAAGGTATGTGGCACCTTTCCGCATCACATACTTTCCATAAGCAGGAGCAGAGCTGAACCCCCGTCTTGCTTACATACGCAGAGGCAAATACATTCTTCTTGATTAGCATCTCTGTGTGTGACGGGTCGAGGTTTTAACTTGATTAGTCGCTGCAGAAGAGGACAGATTGTACTGTATAAAGGCGCTGTAATTAACAGAGAGGTTTCCAAATTTAAACCTGCCTTGACTGCACGGCTCAGTGCACAGCTCAGCTAACATGCAAATGAGCACGTTTCATTCATAAGGCTTTGATGCTGCTACGCTGAGGGGTATTTCAGGGCACACGGGGAGGAGAGGAGAGCTCCTCTGTGACAGGAATAAACTGTAATCAACTGTGTTTGAGTTGAGCCACCCGCAGCTTCTAGTCTGACTAATGAATGAAGTTCACCGAGTTCTCCAATGATACATGCAACGGCATACACTGTACTGGAGACAAAGTCAGATATGGTTGCCTGACACGCAGCTATAACCACACGTCAATATGGAAATAGATTCAGATTAAAACCAGTCATTAATGTCTATGTAAATGTTTAGTAAATAAAGTAAACAGAGTGGAAAATCATGATGATATTAGAGTAATTTAATTTTGAAGATAGTTATAAGTCAGTGTGTATTTACTGCTGAATTACAATATATTTTATCAATGTTGACCACAAAGCGTTTAGTTCTGTTTGCGCAATGTTCTCATGCTTGACACTTTTATGATTTCTTGTTTTAGATGCTTAGTTACAAACGGATTGTCTGTCAGATAAACATTTTAATCATAGTTCATTCATACTTGTGTAATATGGGACTTATGCATAACCTGTTCGAAAGGACCCTTCCTAACTGGACAATAACATCTGTTATATGGCAGCCTAAGGAGAAAGCAGATAAGCGGTCATTGATTAAACAGATGACATGGACATCTGCATTAAGGACTTATGATACATACATTGTGGTCTCTTCTGATTGTAAAGCATTGTCAATTGTTTTTCTATCCAATATTACTAGCTATGTGTTTTTGCGTAAACCATGGTCTGTGCGCACTATTGATAAAATTAACAGCCGCATTTTCTGGACTCACCAGAAGGCAGAGCTCTTGAAACAGAACTTGAAGACTTTAGCAACAGCTTCATAGGGCTCTTTGAATTAAATTAAATGAATAATTAAAGTTTACCATCCAAAGATATTGTTTATTCTTGTATTTCAAGAATCAGTGTTTCGTTACATGTGCGCACATCTTTGTAATACGCGCGCATTGATTTCAGCACCGGCGCGAGTGGAAAGCGCCAGTTCTGCAACTGCGCAGTCCGCAGCCAAACTGTGAAGAAGTGTTTCCACTGGGCGTGCAGACGGAATGAATGACTCTATTAATCCTGCCCAAGACAGAAAAAACACTGTCTAGCCACACCTTCAAAACATACTTGTACAGATGTAAGCAGTGTCCGCTTTGTTAGTCAAATTTAGACCATGACGCAAGATTCCAAAGCTGAATTCATTCCCTTTTAGCTATTATATAATTATCTCTGTAGTAAAAGCAGCTTTGTTAACTTGTGTGTCGCCAGTTTCACAAGACAGTGGGTGAGAGAGAACGATAAAAAAGAATGAATTAACAGCTTTGTGTAGCCTATAGATTACCCAATATAAACACTGGCAGCAGCACTACCTTGTCTTTGGCTTCGACGATGGGGATGTAGGGCAGTAAACCCTGGCCACCGATGTCGCGTCTCTCCATCCTCTTCCTGGCCCTGTCGCTCGCGAAATCATTGTAGAAATAATACGCCACGACGCCTCCAGTTGCCAGACACACGCTAGCTGCAAAACACCCCCGTGCTCTGCCTCCGTGCGTCTGTGTCCCCGTGAGCTCGCGTTTTACTGCGGACCAGAGGTTTCGCTTACCAGCCAGGACTGCCACTCTGCGAAAGGCGGCCATTGCTGCGGCTGATGCCGTGGTGCCAGGAATGTAAACTAGAGGCAAAAAAGGAAAAAAAAAACTATCGCGGTGGTTGTCGTCGCTGACATCGCGAGAACTGGAGGAGTCCTAGTGATGCTGATGATGAGAGGTTTTGCCATGCCCCAAAGAAAATTTAAGGGGGGTTCCCATTTGGTTAGGCTGTCTGATTCAACATCAGTAGACGTGATTAAGGTATTATTTGTATTAAATGGTGCGCAGGATCAAATAAAGTTAGTGTCGACAGTGGCAAGGCAATGAAACAAGTGCTCGAAGTGTTCCCTTTGTAAACTTAATTCAAGATCAAAGCCGTCAATAGAAACCAAGAATCAAACAAATATCAAAGTTGAAGTCTATAAAGCTGCGTTCACCTTGTGAGACTTTGAAGCTTTGAAGTCAACAGTTCAACAACTATCACCTGTTAGCAGATTAATCTGTGCACTGCATCTACAACCAGATCAAACAATGTCATCAATGAAACTAAATCCAATCAAGTTTATATCATCATCTTGTGAATGAAAAATCTGAAAGAGGGTAACAAGCAGAGATCTTTTTAATATGAGTTGGCTGCATTGAAGACATTTCTCGTCTATATTGAGAAGCATCTTGTCACTTTTGTCCTCAAAAGGAAAAATCTATCTCGTTGGATAATTCCGAGAGCCTACGCAAACATATGGGTAATAACTGCTAGCGACCATTGACTGGCTTCAACACTCATGCAGGTGATATAATTCTTGGTACCATTGGATCCATGTGGGAGATATGCGCATTGGCCTAATATAATTTATGTTTCCTTAATTAGGCCACTTTATGTTTGGTTATTTGGCGCAAGACGATGGCTGTCTCATCAACCCAAAAGTCTGTTTATGTTTGAAGGAGTTATACTTTAACAGGCCACCCTTGTCCCAGGCCCCACAGTTTGAAGACCACTTGCATTAATAACCTCTAGGCAACATATTCAGTTATTCCATTACCCAGGCTTTCGATTAGGTTGTAATTTCTTTGTGGCGCGTGTGGGTGTGTGGGTTGGGGGTGGTGGGTATAACCCTGGGGGCCTCATCGCCTCCTCCTCCTTCTCCATGAATTCTATATATGGTGCCTTCATGCTTGACCTTCCTCTTTTTTTCATGTCACAAACCAGAGCTTGCTTAAGATTGGGGATTCTTTTTTTCAATGAAAGCAACGTAAAAGTGCGCGTGGAAATGCGGGGATGTAACTGACAACTTCATTGTGGTAGGATCAATATCCAATACATCAGGATCTGATCAGCCTAGAGGCGATTCCAATCGATTCTGTCTCCTTTAGAAAGTTATTCTTTGAGGGTCATTAATATTCATGAAGTGATGGACAGCTGAGGAAAGCCACCCACAGACGCGCGCGCACTGCCGGCTGCACTTAGCGCTTTATGGCAACTTCAACCGAGCAGCAAACACTAACATCACACTTAAAGGTGAGTGCGTGAGAAACGATCTCTGTGATAATGCCGAAAATGGACCCGCGCACAAACACGTCAACACACCTCTGCACTTTCACTCATTTATCAACACGACTCCCAAGGGAGGGGGCAGCTGTGCGCGCGTGCCGTAGTGTGCTCAAGCTAAGCGCGTGTCAGTAGTGGCCAAAATCAATGTCAGCTGGCAAGGCTTCAACAACATGGTCCCTCTGTGCAACTGCCTGGACAAAACACTCAAAGGCCCTGATCCATTCATCAGAGTTCCACGAGTCTAATGGACCAAATGACCTGCTGCAGGAAAGCATGTGCGGACCAATAATGGCGCAAAACAGCGGATTAGCGGACTTTAATCATCATGTTTGTTTTTTTCTAAACTCAGAGGCGCACGCAGTATTTAAAACATGTGGTCCGGTAAAGCTTCACACTGTGCAGCCACAGGATCACTAACTCTGAGCATTGGCCTTGATTCATATTCCTCTGGCTCTATTTCAATCAACATCCTTCTCCTCTGGTTTGCATTTCATTTAGGTTATTTATATTTGAGAATCATCACAATTGTTTCATTATTATGGATGGGCCTGTGAAGTTGATGACAAGGTCATGTCCTGGAGGTACGCAACATCGTATGTCAAATTATTGTAATTTTCTAAATCGTTATTTATAGGCTTATTAATTTTATTGGAGATGTGGTTGGTTACGCATCAGTTGCCAATGAACACTGGGATTACACCTGACAGTTTAAGCTATATGATAAGTTAGTTTCATGTGTCAGGGTATTTTCGGAGCTCCGCAGTTCAAACAGTTATATTCCCCTCTTGAGGTTGTTATTGCCTGATCCCCTTACAAGATCTCTCCACTTTGAAGCCTCTCTGTCTTTGATTTGTCTTTTAAGACCACAATTAAGGATCTATAGTTCTTATGCTGTTCAAAGGATGGTAAAAAAGATCAATGCCGGGATTGACAGTCAAGTGATGTCGTTTACACAGGTGTGTGTGCCTCTGTAACTGTGTATAGTCTTCCTCACTGTGTCTATGCGGGTGCTGTAAAAGTGAGGCTGAAGGGAATAGGTCTAGTAAAAAGGGGCAATAAATCAACAAGCGAGTGCGAGAATTACGCAAATGGGGGCTTTCCTTTTCTGTCTCTCCTTTTGCACCTGAGTCATTTAGAAATATGGGGCGTGAGGTTGTAAAACGTTTAGGCTCGTGGTAATATCACTTTCATGACTTTTGACACTTGGCTTTATGGTAAAATGGCTTTGCATATATTTTCATGCGTCCCCTAATTTTATATGGGGGAAGCTCGATGACAACTAAGTGACTGTCACTCTAAGTTAACATTATAAATAGCAACTGTCTTTAGTGCACTCTCAACTGAAACTGTCAACATCAAAGGAGGTGAGGATATGGATGAAGAGCACTGTTTCAAACAGCAATAAGCCATAAAAGGATCGGGACTCATTAGCATAAAACTCAAGCAGGGGTGAATATCACTGCGTTATAGAGACGTGAGTCTGAGCCTGCTCGTAGAATGCTGCTGAGCGAGGAGCTGGTGCAGGAAGGAAAGGCATCAGTGAATGAAGGAGAGAGAGAGGGAGAGAGAGAGAGGGAGAGAGAGAGAGAGAGAGAGAGAGAGAGAGAGAGAGAGAGAGAGAGAGAGAGAGAGAGAGAGAGAGAGAGAGAGGAAAACCCTGATGTGCACCGGAGCAAAGGGGAGTATCCCGAGCAGCAGAGGGGAAAGAGGAGAGGACACAGGGATAAATAGCTCAAGAAGAGAAGAGGAGGCTGCAGCAGCGAGCCGGGCTGCTCTGGGAGATAAGGCGGGAGTAAATCTTAATTAGATGGCAGTCTAATTAACAGTGCTGACTGCGCCAAAACGCGCGCTCACTGAGGGAATTGTCATCACCCGCAACTTTTCTTTTTCCATCCCTTCATACCTCCTTTTGGATAACGCGTCAAAAACCACCGGGTGTCTTTATCTGTGATGGGGGCAGCGGCTGACGTTGGGAGCTTCGCCAACGTATTCGTGGACAGCTTTATTGGCTCTGCTGGCGCTGCATCGGCTCCTGTTGGCTCTCATTTGCTGCTCACCCCAGCCGGGGCCGTGGACTACAACTCGGTTACAGGACTCATGATGATGGGGGGACAGGGGGCAGGACTGCACGAGCACCTGGCGTCCGCAGAGAGGCTGTCCCGGAGCCTGGCGGATCTCAGCCATCTAAAGGGGATTTTGAGAAGGAGGCAACTATACTGCAGAACGGGCTTTCACCTGGAAATCCATCCCGACGGCACCGTGCAGGGGACGAGGAAGGACCACAGCAGATTCGGTGAGTAACTATCCATAGCTTTTTTACTATGCGCAGTTGACGTAGGCTGTAGTACAAGGGCAGTAGTGAATGGAGACGCATTTGAGTGGTTTTAAAGGTGATTGGATGGAGAAATAGGATAGCTTTGCGAGATCCACCTCTTTTGCACTTTATGTAACATTATCAGATATTCACATCTCAATAGGTTTTCTGCAATTGTAACCCAGACATGGTTGGTTTGGTGTAGGGTACTTACTTTCCTTTAATTTATTTATAAGCAAGTGACGTGATTAACTGTTTGTGATTGTAATGTGTTTGCAGGTATTCTGGAGTTCATCAGCCTGGCTGTGGGGCTGGTCAGTATCAGAGGAGTGGACAGTGGCCTCTACTTGGCAATGAACAGCAAAGGGGAACTGTACGGCTCAGTAAGTAACATACCATATATAAGTAGCCTACTTCATTATAGGAAGTAAACAAGCTGAGTGTGTGACACCTTGTTTCTTCTCTTTTCCACAGGAGAAGCTGTCTGCAGAGTGCGTTTTCAAAGAGCAATTTGAGGAGAACTGGTACAACACCTACTCATCAAACATATACCGGCACGGGGAGAGGGGAGCTTTTTACTTTGTCGCTCTAAATAAAGACGGGACTTCACGAGACGGAGCACGATCCAGGCGGCACCAAAGGTTTACTCACTTCTTACCCAGACCGGTGGATCCCGACAGGGTGCCAGAGCTGTACAGAGACATTCTAGGCCAAAGCTGAGAGTGAAGGGGAGATTCACGCTGCTGCAAATCAAAAAGCTGAAGTGCACCTCAAGTAGTGCGGTCATGCTCTGAGGCAGGCCCACCAGGATTGTATGAAGTGCACTAATCCACACGTCCCACTGCTGACATGATGGAAGGAACCAGAGCCTCTCCGGGGAGCGGGCTGGAGAATGGCAGAGACAGCCACCCATTGTCCCTCTCATTGGCCTATGCAGGGGCCCTGGTGGCCAAGCTGACAATGTTAGGGAGACTCCATTTAAAAAAAAAAAAAAGAAAAAAAATCCCAAACTGCATGTTCATGGGGACAAGCTTTGGACCTGATACCAGCTGCTTGATCTTTACTGTTTTTCTCAGTTCCTCACTGGCTATACTTGTTATTTATAAATGTGGCTGCTAATTTATCAAAATGCATTATCCACGATTTGGTGTGGCTCGTTTACACTGTAATGTCATGCACTGGAAAATCGCCATGTTTGATCTCGTAATGCAAGAGAAGATTTTTTTATTTCTTCTAAAACCAGCACTGTTGGAAGAATGTGATGCTAAAATGATGCGATGAGGAGGAATTTGAATCAAGATGGTGGATTGCAGTGAAGGATTCGTGTGGCTCTCCCTCGGACTGTGGATGTATGGGACTGAAAACATTCTTATTTATGAGCTTCTGTTTCCTAGGACATACAATATATTTATTTCATATTTATTTTGAGAATATATTTTTACAGTTATGAGAAAAATAAAAAAAATATCCAGAACATATAATACGAAGTTGTTGTTATTTGCCATCTTTATGGTAAGACAAATTAGCTACATAAGGGTAACTTGAGGTTGAAGGATTCAGTTAACAAATAGGATGAAATCTTTCTGAGAAACAGACAGGGAATTCCAAATCGACAGACATTGGATTTGAACAGGCAGGCCCATTATTTCATCTAAAGGTGTTACTTTTTCCTGCAGCTTATGATCACTTTAACCTTTGGTTGTATTCACTTAAATACAGAAAAGTTTGTCCAGTTGTGAAAATCACAGTGATTCATGCAAGGTGGTGTCAATGCAGTTTATAGGACAATAGGACACACGATATGACTGTGTATTTTCAGACAGACTCTGTATTTGGAATTATGCTGACAGTTCTGTTAAAGTTTTATGACCCTTATTTAAAGGCACACTGTGTAACATTTTGGATTATGCTGTCACCAGCAATACAAAAGAAGATAAGACATAGAGAATGCTATTTTTTCAGTGGGTAATCAAATTATGTGCTTGGATGAGGACCTAACCTATTTACATATATTTGGCTGTCTTTAGTCAACATCTCCATGGAGACGAGCTGGAGACGTACCCATTCCCAGTAAAGTTGCAAGTCAGGTGTGAGGAGAGGTGCGCTGCTCACACCACACACGTGTCCTTTTCAAGCTATTTTACGACAATGAAAAATATCTCAAATATTCTTTTGATTAGGTTGTGTGTCTTTAAGCCCTAAAAAACTTAAATAAGAGTACCTTTAAGGAATGTCTTGTCAGTTGTGCTCTTGATTTGTGTTCTTATCTCCAGCTGCATCTGACATCTGACATCAAGGAGATTGTATGATGTACAGTATTGTTGCCATCATAGAGGCTTATTGAGTGCGACTTGTGTCAGATAAGATTACAGAGCAGCACCGCTTCATCTGCCCAGATGTACAGACGAGAGCCACATTGTATCGGGACAAGGCACAGCAGGGTAATCCCGGGATAGGGGTGAACAGAGTGAGAAGACAACAGACAGTCTGAGTACCAGCATAAGTCTGTCAGAGAAAGATGGCTGTCCAGGGGGAAGAAGACAGAACTGAAAAACAGGTGGGTTTCTTAAAGAGGGAGAACGAAGACAATTTGTGGGTTATTAGAGTTGCCGGCCTGTCAGGTTCCCCTGCGCCTTTGAAGTGTGTGGGTGTGTGAGCAGAGGGGAGGCCTGTTTGTGTGAGTCAAAGTGACTGCATGCATTCATGTCAGCACAGCTTCCTCAAGTGTATGAAGGTGAGCCAGGGGTTCTCCACACTAGAGGGCTGTCTGTCTGATGTGTGCAGGACCTCCACCCCCAGTGCTTTGTGGGGGTTTCCACCAGTGCATCTCCTGCATCTAACACTAGTAAATAATTAAGTAATGAGAAGCATTAAGTATAAAACTGCCTTTTGGGAGTGACAGTTCTTCACATTGAATCAATCCTGGTCCAAAATGGATAGAAAGACGACAGAATGTGATGTAATGCAGGAAAAAAAATAAGATAAACTAGTGCAATAATGAAACCATAAATTCTGTTGTAATACATCGTCTGCATTCGCGTCGCACCTAAAAAACACAGCACAGAGCTTTCATATCCAACAGACTGTACTGACTTAGAATGACTGGGTGTCAGGTCACCTAAAAAAATTGAACTCAGTGATTCCCAACCTTTTTTTCTTGAAGCCCCTCTTGCACGTGTTGGAGTCAGGCTCCCCAATTCAAAAACATGGCCCCCATACTTGCATCAAAACTTAAAAATAATGTCCAAAAAGTATTCAAACACAACAATTATGAAGAAATGTGAGTATTTTCTGCACCGTTAGTAATGACCACACCCTAATGAATCTTTTTTATTTATTTTTTTATTTAATTTGCTCAAATATTGTCTCCTCTGACCTGACCCCCTGACCAGACAAGGCTCCAGGGACCCCCTGCACATGTAGGGCCTTCCCCTCAGGTTGGGAACCACTGCTCTAACTTTACTGTCCTGCATTTGAGAGAGGCAGGTGTAAGCTCCACTGATGTGGGACACATGCAGGTGTTCCTCCAGCACACGTCCTGTCAACACACCTCAGAGACACATGTGGGAGTGACTCAGCTGCTGCGAATTCAGAAACAAAAAGAGAAAAGGCCATGATAAACTCTGAATTCTTAGACGTATTAGACATCAATGACCTCATCATTGAATAACAACCTTGAATAACAAATGACGTTGTCCAGTTTGAACTATAGCACCTGTCACAGCTGATACAACATGCAGTAAGCAGGCATTCACCATAAAAAAAGTGCACCAGCGCTTTCTACGGACAGTCATTACATGTGACGCATCAATTTGTTTTCTGATTGATTTCGAAGCCCACTAATCAATATGTCATGCACATATGAAATGTCAAAGATACCCTCCCTTGGATTCCTGTATTACACACTGCATGTTCATAAATGAAAAATACATAAACATCATTAAATACTGTTGATATGTGCATTCTGTGGTGTCTTCTCTTGCTCCTTAAATGAAAGAGTGTTAGTGACATATTGCAGAAGAAAGATTCCCGGCCGTGCACATATTTTCAACCCTGTCATCATCGACAGTTGTGGAGCGGCTGTACACCATGTTTTTAAGCGGAAGGCAAATACCCATCTAACCACTGTCTTCTGCTCATATCCACAAACCTGCAAACCACAAATTAGGCAACATGTGTCCGACATGAAAATGGACAGAGAATGAAACCTTGCTCTTCTCTACAATTTGGGTCGTAAGTCTTTTAAGGCTTTCTATCTTGCACTGTCTTTCGGACTGGTTTACACTGACATTTACAGTATTTGGCTCATGTAAATGCATCAACAATTAACAACCATTTTTGCAAGCTTTTGATAGCTCTAGTCACGCTTCTGAACATTACCTGCAGAGGCCAAAGAGAAACCCAGTTGAACCTGCAGTGACAGGGGAGGGGGGGAACAACAGCATTGGATTCCATTGACACCTGTTCAGGATACTTTCTTTGAGGTGAGCTTAAGCTGAATACCCCCCTTAAGCTGGCCAAGCACAACCTCTCCGCATGGGACACTGAGGGAGTTCACTTCATTTCCCCGTTTGACCAGTGTGTGTGAAATGTCCCCACTTTTATTTCCCAGCGCCCAGGAAGTAAAGCAGCCAAGTATGAAAGAGTTACAGCGCCACACTTTATACATCCATCAAGGTAATGAGTTTTTGGGCCTCACAGGTGCACAGTTAGTCATTATTGTCAGTTTGTCACCCCACTCCTAATTACTGCAGATGGCCTTTCCCTGCCAGCCAACTTCACAAACTCTTCAAAAACTCTTTGTCATAGCCGTTTAAACACCGGTTTAATCAGAATATGACCAGATAAAAGAAGTTCTGACGCCTGAAATTTCATATATAGATCCATGAAATTCCGACACGTTCCCAACCTCAAGGTCCAGTTTGGTTTGTGCAACGCTTCCCCCCAAATATTCCCACTTAATTAGTTGAGCATTACCCCATACAAAATGAATGAGCCATCTATATGTATTAGCATGAATCACTGTCATTTTCCTTAAAGGAGCATTATGCAACTTTTTATGCATTAAAAAAAGGTGATATTTGTGCGTATGTGACCATGTAGCGACAAGTGCCTGTATGAGTGGTCAGCATGATGCCTTTACTTTCCATCACAGTGGTCTCCAGGACGCTCCGGGTTCAATTGTTTTCACTGCTGACGGGCCCTCTCCCCAGAAAACCTACAAAACAATTGATCCTGGATCCTGATTGCTGTCATCATATCAGGAATAAGTGCCGTTGCCTAAGATTACGATTTATCTGTCCTTTTTTTTTTAAATATACTTTATTATAATCTTATAATAATCTACAAATAAGACACCAAAAGCAAACATAAGGGGAAAGAAAACACCAGATACACATAACAACACATAATAAACACCAGCAGAATAAATATCAACATCAGTCAGTCATGTACCGTCATGTCAAAACGTCCATTAAGGGCATCCATGTCTTTTCAAAGTCACTCGCTTTCTCGGATGTACATGAAGAGAGTAGTTTCTGCTTAGGAGAGTCAATAGCCCTCCAGTTCTTAAACTCTCATTTAAATTTCCAATGGTCCAACGTCTGTCGGTATCTACTGTAAATTCTGAGATCAATGTTCACGTTTTTTTCACACACAAATTACTGACACTTATTTTGTCATTTCATTCATTTCTGAGGAGACAAAGCCAAAGCAAATGTATGGCCAGTAAGTATTTAAATTAATTTACAGGGAGATGTGAGGTTCATTTGTTTTTGCTATATACTGACAGGGCAATCCGCAGTACAGTACATGTAAAGCAACAATTGCTCAGTGTCATTTATGGCCATTTATTTTACAATGTTTCCAATGCAATAAACATATTGTGAAGAGGCACAACTCACTCAGCTCTTTGTTTCAATTCTGGACAAATGGAGGTGGGACTTTTTACACAAAGACAAATCCATTTACAGACATGAACATATATGTGATTTACTGCATCCTCACTTTCCTAATTAAGAGACCTCTGTGCACTCTCTGTCCACTCTCTGTCCACAGTACAGTGCATATATTTGAAACTCTAATATAATGTATGTGCCCACCTCCACATATTGCCACTATGTGAGTCATATCAAACCACATACAACACATTTGGTGGGATGTTTGGAGATTTGAACAAACAGAAAGTGTGGAGGAGCTGCACGTTCGTAGGAGCTGCTCAGTCACAGTGCGAGGACAGAGGATGCTAACGCACTTAGCATTGATCCTATATCACAGCTAATCAATTCAACTCCAATTGAATTCACATCAGGCGGGGGAATAGGCACTTCAACATACATGCAATGACTTTCCCTGCTTCTACCATCGACAGCATATTTGACACACATTTGTCATGTCAAGACCTTGGAGAGAGTCCCGCCCCTCCCTTCAATAAAAATCCATTGCTTTTATTCCCCTGTCGTTTCTTGGTAAAATGCTCTTCTGCCTTGTATTTGCCTGTCATCATTGGGTTGTTTTTTTCCACATTCACCATGGAACATGTTTTGACAACAAGCAAAATGTCTCTCTGCCACAGAATTGATTTGGTCTTATCGTAGGCCAGAGCTAAAGATAAGCACATTTACCAAGTACTGACTCAGACACAAAAGGTGGCAGCTAATCTTAAAATGATAGGATAAAAGATATGAACCATTGAGGTATTTTGGATATAATGAATGTGACTTTAGTTTTAGTCTTTATTTTGTATAGATAATACTTTTATCTATACTTTTATTATTTGTAGTTCTCAGATAGCCAAATTGTTTCAATGACATACTTGAAGTCAGATGTTTGAAGGCCACAGACCTGAACTTTTTTTTAATGGTAAGTTTTTTTTTCAGATCTTGGCAAAGGTCCAAAACATTCTGTTGTGTCTAGGAAATGTACGTTGTATCAGACACTCCAGCCACAAGGGGATAGTAATACGTGAAGTAAGGGCTGTTTAGCATTTACTCCATAACTTGAACATTCCAGATAAGATGGAGGCAAAAAAAGGCTCAATATACACTTAGCATATTGCTATTTGCTTTGTTCAGCTCCTCCCTTTCTCTAAAGTTCCTTCTCTGCAGATAGAAGGGTTTTGCAGTGGGAGCCTTTGCAGCAGGTCAATAGCGCTCAGCAAGTGATCTATCGACGAAGCGGCAGCGTGTGAGAGATGAGTTCAATATTCTTCAATTTAGCTGCACTTGCTTTAATTACTTCCAGTCAGGGTGTGTGTATGTGCTTGGACCATGGTGTTACAATGAAGCTGAATCTGAAATTATTTGAATCAAGTCATGTCTTTGTTGAGGATACTTGGCAGGATGCAGTCACAATGAGTCCTTATAAGGACACTTTGAACCAGTCCCAAGCCTAAACATATGAACAGAAAAGCTTTGTGGCTTTTCAATCTTCATCTTTAGTCATTCCGACCTGAATCCTTTGCGCAAAATGTTTGGTGCAAAGAGGTCAAAGAAGTGCTTTGCAAGAAAACCAGTTCAGGTCAAATTTTGCACATGAAATGACAAACCATTTTGTTCAGCATCTCTTCAAATCAACAGTGAAACCGTTCAGTTTGGTAAAGCGCCACCAATAACACGCCCAAGCTTGCTGAGCATAGATTTGTGTTCGATGTGAAGCCACAATCAAAGCCTGCGACAGCTCTTAAGCCTCGCACATGAAAGACTGACAGGGAAGTTTTATTACACCTTTTCTCAAGTGTGCCGTGGCAGTTTGTGCACATGTCCATGTGTTCTCAGCTGGGAGAGGTGTAGACAGCGGTCAGCTTGCTGATAACTTGCCAAGATTTCAGAAAACAACCTGACTTCAATAACACAGTCTTTCTTTGAGCTTTAGTGGCTCTGTGCAACATGTAATCAGGAAGGATTAATCCATCCACAGATACAGACAGGGATCAGGTGGCGTGGCTCTTCAAATATGTCTGAAATAGAGATTTGGCAGGAGTTTTATAAGTTTGTTCTTTTAGCAGTGTAGTGTTATAAAAACAGTGACGCGTTTATTTTATACGTAAGCGCTGTTGTATTTGATCATGAAGTCAATGGGGCTTACTTCACTCTGAGACTGTTCATATTCAATTGTGGAAACAGTATTATGTTTAGTGTTTATGTTGAGCACTAATACAAAGTTTAACAATAATACACAGAGCAGTTAGCCTACTGTTAATATGATGCAAACAGAAGATAGTGATATTTGCCATCATTTTATGGCTGCAGCTCTTGGACAATAGTGGATTTTTAGCCGGGACTGGCTTTTCATTTGTTTACTCTATTGTACCATAACTTAAATACAAAAACCTTAACCCTAATCCTAGCCCTAAGATTAACCATATCCCTGTTACTAACCCCCATTTGTGTTATGAAATTTCAGGTTTTCACAGCAGACCATCTCAGATTCTCAGATTATCTTGCACTAATCATGTCAAAAACAGATGCTGTAATCACAAATTAGGAGTAAGTTATAGCACAATAGCGTAAACAAACAAAGGCCTGTCCTGGTTAAATATCCACTAACATTTAACCCTTTAAACACTCCTTTTTTAATGGTGGTGAACAACCATACATAAATCCATTTCTCTCAAATATTGTTCACAAATCTGTCAAAATCTATGTTAGTGAGCATGGTGCGCCTGGTTATGGATATTATGATGTTGCTTGAATGATAAACCCAGATTCATTGTAGTAATTCATTGGTAAATTTGGTTTCTTCATGGTGTTTTGAAGCTTTTCTTCAGATGGAAAATGTAACTATTATTTTTATTCACGCAAAAGTACAGTAAAAAGTAATGTATGGATAAAATACTCTAAGAACTTTTAGTTACTTTTAGAACTAATTGTACTGGTTCTAAAAGTTCATGTACTTCAGTAAATGTTTGAGTACTACCCGCCTTGTTGTGCGGTATCACCGGGAAATGTAAATGTTTATTACATTGATTACAGGGTAGGCGTATATAAGCTACTTGCTTCAGCCGACTCCTTTTCTTTGAGCTCCTGTAAAAGAATAATGTGAATCTGAATGTTGTAAACATGTAAAATGCAAACTGCTCAAAAAAACAAATAAATAAATAAACTAAACTAAGCATCTCTCCTTTGCTGAGATAGTCCAACCCACTTCACAGGTGTGGCATATAAAGATGCTGATGTGAGTGCATGAATATTGCCTTAGGCTGTCTACAATAAAAGGACACTCTGAAATGTCCATGTTGCTTTATTGAATTGGTGGGGTGTCAGTATCTGGTGTGACCACCATTTGCCTCATGCAGAGCAGCACATCTCCTTCAGAGCTGATCAGGTTGTTGACGGTCCATGACTCTTCAATGGTTGTGTGAAGTTGCTGGATATTTGCAAGGACTGCTCTGGATTGTATACACCAATCCAAAGCATTTCAAACATGCTCAATGGGTGATATGTCCGGTGACTATTCTGGTCATGCAAGAACTGGGATGTTTTCAACTTCCAGGAATGAAGTTAATGTTGCCCTTGCAACATGGGGCCATGCATTATCATGTTGCAGTAGGTGATGGTTGTGGATGAATAGCATAGCAATGGGCCTCAAGGTCTCCTCACTGTGTCTCTGTGCATTGAAAATGCCATCAATAAATGCACCTGAACATATGCCGGCCCACACCATAACCCCACCACCACCATGGGCCACTCGATTTACAACATTGACGTCAGCAAATAGCTGACCCACGAGACGCTACACGTGCTGTCTGCCATCTGCCTTTAACCAGGATTCATATGTGAAGAAAACACCTCTCCATCATGCAGGACACCATCGAATGTGATCATTTGCCCAGTCAAGTCGGTGGCATTGCTGAGCTGCACTCAGGTGGAGACCCCCATGAGGACGACAGGCATGCAGATGAGCTTCCCTGAGATGTTCTTGACAGGTTGTTCAGAAATCCTTTGGTTAAGCAAATCTATGTTGCAGCATTTGGAAGTGGCTGGTCATTGGCGAACTTGGAGATGAACATACTGGAGGTCCTGGTCTGGTATCACACGTGGTCTGCCGTTGTGAGGTTGGTTAGATCTACTGCCAAATGCTCTGAAATACCTTTGGAGACGGCTCATGGTAGAGAAATGAAAATGAAATGCAAGGGCAACAGCTCTGGTGGACTTTCCTGCAGACCACACCTACACCTGTGAGTTGGGATGTATTAATTAATAAGGAAAAGTGTTCACTGACATTTTTATTTGTGAACAATATTTGAGAAATTGGTCTATTGTGTAGAAAAAGTTTTCAGCCCCTGAATAATGAGAGCAAAAATAAAAGTGTTGCTTTTGATTTTTGGTTGTGTATATGTATTCACTCGGCTTTCTCCAGCTTGGACAGTGCTGCATGTAGGTCTAGGCTGCTCCTCCAGCTGCGATGAGCAGGACGTGTCCCAACATGAAACATATGTGCAAAGAGCCAGTGCAGAGTTCAGTCCCCTGCTTCTGTATGTACGTGTGTGTGTTTGTGTGTCCTATGTGAGGGCTGAAGCTGGCACATCCCGCTCCTCTTTGAAGGTGTGTTTTCATACACACTCGCACCGACCAGCTGTTCCCCTCTGCACCACTCTTTGATGTCTCCACTTTTTCCATCCTACCCACCACTTGCATTGAACACGCACAAACGTATGAACACTGTAAATAATTTTGCAGCTCGCAGCAATCAGTTATTACAACCACTGTTACTTAATAATTTAATATTTGAAAATAACTATACTTACTATTGTAAATGATAGAGAAATTCAATGTAAAATATAGCGAGGAATTTAACTTCAAAGGAATTTCACATGTTCTGCAATGTAAGACTAAAGTTACACTTAAGAAGTGCACACCGTCTTGCAACATTTCAGCCAATCTGTCGTGTCAGTCAAGAATGGGAATCATTGCTTGATTAATAGATTTTGACACCAGTAACATTCAGTTTGTGTGCAGTTTGTGTCCAAGAAAAACAAACAGTAACACAAACTTTTTTTTACTCGTAGTTAGTGATTCTGTGAAGCCAAATACCCAAGTTTACTCTTTTTTAATCATAATGATAATTGAAACTGCCAAAATGACCTTAGATTATTTTGTGGTAGTTGTGGATGGGCCTCTTTATTTCCGCGGTAAAGCTAAACCATTCTTTTTGGCATGAACTGCACATTTGAGATCTCCCCCGAGTGGCTCTATGATATTGAGGTCAGGAGACTGGGATGGTCACTCCAGAACCTTCACTTTATTCTGCTGGAGCCAATGAGAGGTCGACATGGCCTTGCGCTTTGGATCGTTGTCATGTTGGAACATCCAAGTGTGTCCCATGAGCAGCTTCTAGGCTGATGAGTGACACTTTTCCTCCAGCATTCTTTAATAACATGCTGCATAAATGCTCAAATCTATTGAGGACCAAATTCCTTGAAGCTCACACATCCCCAAAACATCAGAGATCCGCCTCAGTGTGTCTCTGTAGGAATGGTGCACCGTTCATCACAGGCCAGGTTGACTCCACCAAAAAGTTCCATTTTGCTTTCATCATTCCAAATGACATTGTTTCAGAAATGTTGAGGCTTGTCTCTGTGCTGTTTCTCATGTTGTAAGCGGGTTCTTTGTAGCATTTGAATGGTAATGGCTTTCTTCTGGCGACTTGGCCATGCAGCCCATTTTTCATTAAGTGCCTCCTTATTGGGAATCATGAAGCAACTACAGCACTTTTGTCAGGGAGTCCTATATTTCAGCTGAAGTAATCTCTTTTTTTTACTTTTCCCCTACAATTTTCCTGTTACTGAAATGTTTTGTTTTGTTTCAACAGGATCCTACATTTTCCACTTAGAGTTTGAACACTGCTGTACCTCGGATATCTTTTTTTATAACCCTTTCCCTTTTTAAACAGTTCAACTACCTTTTCTTGCAGATCCTGACAATTCTTTTGCTTTCCTCAAACCAGAAACGTCAGTGAAGCACTGAATGACAGATGCAAGAGTCTGTCAGGAGCCAAAAAAACTCACTGGCCTTTTATGCACATACAGTACAATAATTACAAACACAGGTCACAGGTGAGGATGCTGTAGAAGCCATTCAAACCCGTTTGTGTCGACTTGTGTGCAAATGATCAGGCCAAGATCACCAGGGTGTGTAAACTTTTGATCAGGGTCATTTTGGTAGTTTCTTTTGTCATTATGATTTAAAACGAGTAAACTCAGTTGCTTGACCATAAAAAAAAAAAAAACTTTTTGTGTTATATTCATATTTTCTGAAAAATGCCCCAAAAATAAAACTATTCTGTCAGGGTATGTAAACTTCTGAGCATAACTGTACATAGACCAGTCCTGTCTTTAGCCCCATGTTGTGATCTTCGTGTGACCAAAGTCCCTTCATCTTGGTGCCATTAAGTCCTTCTAAAGTTTCATGGTGTGTGTGAAGTGTTCTTTGTCCCAGTGGCGGGCGTCAGGTGAACCCCATGTGAAGGGCCTCTCTGCACCTGAGACTCGGCCCCTGAGCCCATAGTCGTCGCGGCCGCCAGACCTTCTAAACTACAAAATCCTGAACCACTGTGTCCCTGCCAGCAGCTCTGGGCTTTCAGTGAACAAAATGTCAGTGTATGGCATTAGTATCTTTTTTACACTAAGAACTCAGTCAAGGAACATGGTGACTGAGCTGTTAGTGCTCCACAAGAAGGTCCCATGATCTCTCCCCACACCTGGAGGTTTTCCCTGCACGCAGTAGGTTCCCCATTCAACCCATAAAATGCACAATAGGGTAATCCTGCACTGTCCCTGCTCTCTGCTTCTGATCTTTTTGTGTGTGTGTGTGTGTACTACTTCACTACTGCTTTTTCTTTATAGACAGAGAGATTTTAAAACATTTTCTGACTAACACATCGACAACTCCAGCACGTATCTCCAACAAACTACTACTATCTTTGAAGGAAAATAAAAGTTTAGTGTTATTAATCCTTAAGATATTATACTACACTTAATATGAATATGGAATGCATTAAACCCACTCCTTTCCAAAAAGTATACCAGCCTAGTTTGAAACTCTTTTGTCAGAAGCTCTGGGGAACACCTGTGAAGTTTTGGGGCCCACAATTTCAGGCCCCAAGGTTGGGAATCACTGCTTTACAGCGTGTCACCAAAGTGTTGGAACTGTTAAAAGAAATGGTGTTGAGGAAATCACAAAAAGACTCACACGTTGATGTTAATTATTGTTTAACCGGGCAGGAGTTTGGGGCAATGGCACAAAACCTTCTCACTGCTGCTTCACCAGAGCTGTAACCATCAAACAGGCGTGGGAGGTAAACTGTCACTTCCACATGAACTTGTGCGTGACAGTGTTTCTCAACTGATGGATCAGGGCCCAAAAGAGGGTCATACACGGTGTCCTGTGGGTGCCAGTGTGAGAGAAAGGCTACTTATTTTGGATGTCCTTGTTTTGTTCTGTATCAAGAATTTTAATTGTTGCTCATTGGTCATATTCATCCACTTTAAAATTGAGAATAGTTTCTGTATACTGCCAGAAAAATAATTTACGTCCCATTTATTTTCATCTTTTGCAGCATAACCTCAACATCTCTCTGCATTGTGTAGCCTGCCACTCGGAGCTTCGTCAGCAAAAAAAAAAAAAAAAATCTCTATTCAACACGGGGCCTATTTTTCAGCCGAGTCAGAGGTGAAGATGATGGATTGGGCCAGAGGTGGCTCCTGTCTGTGCTATTGATGGGCAGGTATTGCGGCAGCAGCATGAAATATTAATGACACCAATTTGAGAAAGGGTGGCGATAAGTGAGCACGAGGAACAATAGTATTTTATAGTTTAGTATATTTTTTTTAAGACAAGAAATAAAAGAAAGCGAGGAAATCAGGGGGAATAATCAAGATATCTGTTATTGTTTTCTCCCCGTCTGTGTTATTTTAAAATCAATCTTTACATGTATTAACACGCTGTCAAACTACTGGGTGCTATCGGATCTGCAGATACTTGAATAATGTAATAAACCAAGCCCCATAGACCTGTATTTGCTTGGATGAAATGCACCTGCAACAGCGTGAGGGGGGAGTATTGACACAGCACTGCAGTACAATCTATACTAATGATTTCCCATAGACACCTCAAGTTGATCTGGGAACTACGGAGGATGGGAGACCGAAAAGTCTGGCAGAAAATCATAGTGACTAGTTTGTTGATTGGTGTGGGGGTTATGCAGCGCCTTCTATTTTTTTTTAACATACTGTATGTTTAGAGGGGATTGTTTGGGTTAAGAGGAGGCTAACATAAGTGAGTATGGAAGAGACGTTTCACTCTTTGTACCCCGTGTTTATAACGATAATATAAAACTAAATTTTTATATTTTACACATAGTCATTTACTCAATAGTCCATAGTGAGTGAATCATAATTCTTAAGTTTATTGATACAATCACTGAAAGTTTGTGAACAGGAATCAATGGACAATCACACACAAACTATAAGAATTCCATCTCCGTCTCTTTGTACTTCCAGGTCTAAAAAGAGGTCTATGTTTCCATATTGTTAGGGCACTGGAACAGCTATGCAACATTACAGGTGTTTATGAATACATATTTTTGATATGTTGAAAGCAGTGTTAATTTATAACATATAACATAAACATATTTTATTTTAGTTTTAGTCTTAGTCTTTTGACTAAAATGTAATTAAATTTTAGTCGAGATTTAGTCAAAAAAGACATTTCAATTTTAGTCTAGTTTTAGTCGACTAAAATTGCACGTCAATTTAGTCGACTAAAATTAAGACTAATTTAGTCGACTTATATTTATAATATTCATTATCATCATATTTAGGCCCGAGCGGCCTGCCGTCGCAAGGGCCTATTGTAATCGCAATCACAGCGCAGTGCGCGCAGCGCACTGAACCTAAGTGCGCGGAGCGCACAAAAACAGCGCGAAGCGCTGTCCCCATGTCAACCGTAAACTCACCATGTAAAACAGTGACAGCCCACACCGAAGGTGTGGGGCCTTTATACTTATTATTGTATTAAAATGAATGGGGGTATATAGTGTGAATGGGGGTATATAGTGGATGACGAGCGCGAAGCGCTCGTCATCCACCCAGGAACCCCACGGATGCGTGCGGATCGTTGAAAGCTTTCCAAAAATGTATAATATGATATCGTCGCGAAAGCGACGATATTGTTTTTCTCGGAAATATTATTATTAGGCCCGAGCGGCCTGCCGTCGCAAGGGCCTATTGTAATCGCAATCACAGCGCAGTGCGCGCAGCGCACTGAACCTAAGTGTGCGGAGCGCACAAAAACAGCGCGAAGCGCTGTCCCCATGTCAACCGTAAACTCACCATGTAAAACAGTGACAGCCCCCACCGAAGGTGTGGGGCCTTTATACTTATTATTGCATTAAAATGAATGGGGGTATATAGTGTGAATGGGGGTATATAGTGGATGACGAGCGCGAAGCGCTCGTCATCCACCCAGGAACCCCACGGATGCGTGCGGATCGTTGAAAGCTTTCCAAAAATGTATAATATGACATCGTCGCGAAAGCGACGATATTGTTTTTGTAAAAAATATTATTATTCTTTCTCGCTTTCTTTCTTTCTTTCTTTCTTTCTTCTTTCTTCTTTCTTCTGCTCTTTGAGCAGGAATTTGACCCCCTGAACATAGTCGAAAACTCACCAAACTTTGCCCAAAATTCAGGTTCGGTGAAAAATTAATTAAAATGTGTGTTTCATATTGGGGAAAAAAAAAATGGCGCGACAGCGCCACCTACAAAAATCAAAATACATTACGCCAATGGGGGAGGGGCCGAAGTAAACTTTGTCGTAGAGCGACGAGATTCGGTACAGACATTCGTCATGTGACGCCAAAACAAAAATATTATTGTGGCCACGCCCCCTGACAAACCGGAAGTCCGCCATTTTGACAGGAAGCCCGGAGAATGCTGAGTCAGCGTTTTCGCTGACATCGCATTTTAACGAACTCCTCCTAGGGCGTTTGACCAAATGAGCTCAAAATCGCTCCAGCTCATCTCGAGATGTGGGGCATCAAAAGTTATCCAAATTTTTTGGCTAAGTTTTACGGTTTGTTTGCGGCGAAGCCGCAATCTTTCCGAAGTATTTTGCGATTCATCAAAAACTAAAAATCGCTCCCATTCGCACAAACAAACTCCCATTAAAAATCGGAAATATACATTTTATTGACCTTTCACCCCTGGACGCAACAAATGTCAAAACGTGACATTGGGCGCGATAGCGCCCCCTCTAGGTGCAGCCGAAAAAATGCATTATGGGAAAAAAAATAGTTTTTCGGAAATGGATGAAATTTGGTACAAAAATAGTTGATGGCGTCCCGATCCAAAAAGCCAATGAGACCCATATCGTATTTTTTACGGTGTTGCCATGGTGAATCAAAATACATTGCGTTTATGGAGGCGGGACCAATCTGGGCCAACGTCAACTTTGTCGTAGAGCGACGAGATTCGGTACAGATATTCGTCATGTGACGACAAACAAAATATATTATTGTGGCCACGCCCCCTGACAAACCGGAAGTCCGCCATTTTGACAGGAAGTCTGGAAAATGCTGAGTCAGCGTTTTCGCTGACGTCGCATTTTAACGAACTCCTCCTAGAGCGTTTCACCAAATGAGGTCAAAATCGCTCCAGCTCATCTCGAGATGTGGGGCATCAAAAGTTATCCAAATTTTTTGGCTAAGCTTTACGGTTTGTTTGCGGCGAAGCCGCAATCTTTCCGAGGATTTTACGATTTATCAGAAACTAAAAATCACTCCCATTCGCACAAAGAAACTCCAATTAAAAATCGGAAATATACATTTTATTCACCTTTCACCCCTGGACAAAACAAATGCAACAAAGTGACATTGGGCGCGATAGCGCCCCCTCCAGGTGCAGAAGAAAAAATGCATTATGGGAACAAAATTAGTTTCTCGGAAATGGATGAAATTTGGCACAAAAATAGTTGATGGCGTCCCGATCCAAAAAGCCAATGAGACGCCTATCGTATTTTGTACGGTGTTGCCATGGTGACGCCCGGGGCTCCCCATGTTATTGTAATGGGGCTGACACATGAATCTCACATTATACAACATTACAGCGCGTTAGCGCCCCCTGTCAGGAGCGTGTGGACAGTGGTCATTGAAATACGGCCCGTTAGGGCTGTCTGATGCTAATTGTGGAATTAAAAAGTTTATGCGCGCGCCAGCGCCCTCTGCAGGCTGGAGCCATTATTCACATGGAGAGGCTAAAATGTAGTTTTGATGTTTACTGACAAAGATTAATGGCACATTGGGGAAATAAAATGCAGTGTGGCAACGCTGGCGCCCTTGGTAGGGTTGTGGCACGGATATATAGAGGCGCTAAAGGAGGCACGGCCCGCGAGGGCCGTTCGATGCCGCTTGCGGCTTTAATTCTTTCTTCTTTCTTCTTCTTCTTCTTCTTCTTCTTCTTCTTTCTTCTGCTCTTTGAGCAGGAATTTGACCCCCTGAACATTGTCGAAAACTCACCAAACTTTGCCCAAAATTCAGGTCCGGTGAAAAATTAATTAAAATGTGTGTTTCATATTGGGGGAAAAAAAAATGGCGCGACAGCGCCACCTACAAAAGTGAAAATACATTACGCCAATGGGGGAGGGGCCGAGGTAAACTTTGTCGTAGAGCGACGAGATTCGGTACAGATATTCGTCATGTGACGACAAAATAAAAATATTATTGTGACCACGCCCCCTGACAAACCGGAAGTCCGCCATTTTGACAGGAAGCCTGGAGAATGCTGAGTCAGCGTTTTCGCTGACGTCGCATTTTAACGAACTCCTCCTAGGGCGTTTCACCAAATGAGCTCAAAATCGCTCCAGCTCATCTCGAGATGTGGGGCATCAAAAGTTATCCAAATTTTTTGGCTAAGTTTTACGGTTTGTTTGCGGCGAAGCCGCAATCTTTCCGAAGTATTTTGCGATTCATCAAAAACTAAAAATCGCTCCCATTCTCACAAACAAACTCCGATTAGAAATCGGAAATATACATTTTGTTGACCTTTCACCCCTGGACGCAACAAATGTGAAAAAGTGACATTGGGCGCGATAGCGCCCCCTCCAGGTGCAGAAGAAAAATTGCATTATGGGAAAAAAATTAGTTTGTCGGAAATGGATGAAATTCGGCACAAAAATAGTTGATGGCGTCCCGATCCAAAAAGCCAATGAGACCCATATCGTATTTTGTACGGTGTTGCCATGGTGAATCAAAATACATTGCGTCTATGGAGGCGGGACCAACCGGGGCCAACGTCAACTTTGTCATAGAGCGACGAGATTCGGTACAGATATTCGTCATGTGACGACAAACAAAAAATATTATTGTGGCCACGCCCTCTGACAAACCGGAAGTCTGCCATTTTGACAGGAAGTCCGGAGAATGCTGAGTCATTGTTTTCGCTGACATCGCATTTTAACGAACTCCTCCTAGGGCGTTTCACCAAATGAGCTCAAAATCGCTCCAGCTCATCTCGAGATGTGGGGCATCAAAAGTTATCCAAATTTTTGGTGTATGTTTTACGGTTTGTTCGCGGCGAAGCCGCAATCTTTACGAACAATTTTGCGATTAATTGTAAACTAAAAATTGCTCCCATTCGTTCAAACAAACTCCGATTAAAAATCGGAAATATACATTTTATTGACCTTTCACCCCTGGACACAGCAAATGTGAAAAAGTGACATTGGGTGCGATAGCGCCCCCTCCAGGTGCAGAAGAAAAAATGCATTATGGGAAAAAAATTAGTTTGTCGGAAATGGATGAAATTCGGTAAAAAAATAGTTGATGGCATCCCGATCCAAAAAGCCAATGAGACCCATATCGTATTTTTTACGGTGTTGCTATGGTGACGCCCGGGGCCCCCATGTTATCGTATTGGGACTGACACATGAATCTCACATTATACAAAATTATAGCGCGTTAGCGCCCTCTGTCAGGAGCTTGTGGACAGTGGTCATGGAAGTACGGCCCATTAGGGCCGTCTGATGTTACTTGAATTAAAAAGATTACGGGCGCGCTAGCGCCCTCTGCAGGCTGGAGCCATTATTCACATGGAGAGGCTAAAAATGTTGTTTTGATGTTTACTGACCAAGATTAATGGCACATCGGGGCAATAAAATGCAGTGTGGCCATGCTGACGACCTTGGTACGGTTACATAGACGCGGCAATAGAGGCGCTAAAGGAGGCACGGCCCGCGAGGGCCGTTCGATGCCGCTTGCGGCTTTAATTAATCTTGTTCCTCTGCTTCATGGAGCTGCTCCACACGAACAAAGCTCAGAGCTGATCCTTTGGCAGAGGATTTAAATGATCTGAGGCTCTTTCAGACTGTCAATAGAAGTTTGGATGATTTTAGTCTCTCCCTTTCATTTTTATTTAGTCTTATTTTAGTCGACTAAAAGATCTGGACATTTAAGTCATAGTTTTAGTCTCATGTAAAACTTTTAATTTAGTTTTAGTCCAATTTTAGTCGGAAAAAATATCACTTTGACTAAAATTAAGACTAAATATTTTAGTCGACGAAATTAACACTGGTTGAAAGGCCATGCAGCGTGTTAAGAAGACTCAAACGTACCTACTGTTCCATACTGGCTACACTGGTTGGCTACTCACCTCACAGACTACACTTTTCTTACGACCACGTTGCACTTGTTGCCCCCTCGAAGTTTTATTTTCTTTCCAGTGAACAGTAGGCTTATTGCCGTGGAGGTGGGCTATATTATGCTGCCATCTAGTGTGTACAGTACGCCATAGCGGTGTAAGGTTTTAAAAGGTTTTATCAAAAAGACTTCAACGTTCTAAAAACACAAACACAAATCTTTGCATATGCCACTTGGATATTATTTTGTAGACTTTAATAAACGGATGGTGACTCACGTGATCGGATATTTACGCAGCGCGCGCTTGAAAACCAGAAGTGGGCGGTGTTACCAATTAAGGTTAATGAGCCGCACCTGCGTCAGTCATTATAACCGACCGCAAACAGGTGTTGTTGTTTACAGTAGTGAGAGCTGCGCGGTCAGACGTGTCCACGATGCCCACCAAGAATGTCACTGACCAGCGACTGTGCAAGTTCAAAAACAAAGGCAAAGACCCCGCAGTAAGTCCATGTTGTTTCAATCAAACGGGGGCAGTGGTAGTACCAACCAATGTGCGCTTTTGTAACGCAGAAACTCAGGGAGAAAAGGATAACTGTGAACGTGGAGTTGCGTAAAGCTAACAAGGATGAGAACTTTATGAAAAGGCGAAACATCAGACTGTCCTCTTACCCTGATGAAGAGGCCTTGTCTCCTGAGTACATCAGTGACAAGGTAAGACTAGGTCCGCTATGTTGTACAATAGTAGCCTAAGAATATGATGTAGCCTATTACTTTTGTTTAGGTCACTGCTTATTCAATTGAAGACATCGTCAAAGATGTGAACACTGACTCCAGGGAGTCCCAGACGAGGGGCTGTCAAGGTGCCAGGTGAGATTTTAAATGTCTGAATACAATGCACATTTGCTGTATATTGTGTCACGTGTGTAGAGTTATGAGTTACTTTTCCACTACTGACAGGAAACTCCTTTCTCAAGAGCGAAACCCTCCCCTGAAAGAAATAATTGATGCAGGACTGCTTTCTCGTTTCGTGTCCTTCCTGAGTATGGATGATGAGCCCACACTTCAGTTTGAAGCGGCCTGGGCTCTTACAAACATCGCCTCTGGGACGTCATGGCACACACAACAGGTAAGCCAACAATGATCGAGACCAGAACATGGATGATCAACCCAGTGGGTGTGTTTATAACTATTTTGTGTGCAGGTGGTGGAACATGGGGCGGTGCCAGCTTTCATTTCTTTATTGGCCTCACCTCTGTTGCACATCAGTGAACAGGCAGTCTGGGCACTTGGCAACATTGCAGGTAATGGGGAAAAATTGAGCAGCTTGACTTGCTTTGGTTCTTCAGTGATCGCTAAGATGAACTGCCCTGTTTCCTGCAGGTGATGGTCCACATTATAGGAATGTTCTGATTGATTGTAATGCCATTCCGGCTTTACTTTCCCGGATCTCTCCAGATACACCAGTAGGTTTTTAACTAGAATTACTTTACAATATCAAGTGTTAATTCACCATTTACTAAATCTAGGTTGGCTATTTGCGTAACCTGACCTGGACTCTGTCGAACTTGTGCAGAAACAAAAACCCTTCTCCATCTCTGTCTGCAGTTCAACAGGTCTGTAGAGATTTTTATTTTTAAACTTGTCTGAGCTCCTCTTACTGTTTTTGTTTTTTTTGTGCCCCAGATGCTTCCCTCCTTGATCCAGTTGCTGCACCTCGGAGATAAGGACATCTTATCTGATGCATGCTGGGCTATGTCCTATCTGTCTGATGGCGACAATGACCGCATAGATGTAGTTGTAAAAACTGGCATTGTCCCTCGGTTGGTTGAGTTGATGGGCCACAGTGAACTCAGTGTCATGGTAAATTTCTTTTTTCCCTGTGCTGCATATTAAACGGCCAGTTTAATGTGTACTGTCTCAATGCCCTGCAGACCCCTGCCCTGCGTTCCATTGGGAACATTGTGAGTGGTTCAGACCTACAGACACAGGCTGTTATTGATGCTGGAGTGTTGAATATGTTGCCAGAACTCATGAGACACCCAAAGCAAAGTGTGCAGAAAGAGGCCACATGGGCAATATCTAATATCGCCGCAGGCCCTTCGCTGCAAATACAACAGCTCATTACCTGTGGCCTCCTGTCACCTCTCGTAGAACAACTCAGAAATGTAAATATGGCAAAAAATTGGTTACCTTTTTTTAAGGGATATTTTATAAGTCACTCAATTCCCCCCAGGGAGACTTTAAGACTCAGCGGGAGGCTGTCTGGGCTGTGACCAACTTCACCAGTGGAGGGACTGTGGAGCAGGTGGTGCAGCTGGTACAGAGTGGTGCCCTGGAAGCGATCATTAATTTGCTGCAGGTCAAAGATTCCAAAGTCATCCTGGTCATTCTGGATGCCATCAACAACATCTTCACTGTAGGTTTACTTGTAAAATGCGCGCCTGCCATCTTCTGTCCCTTAACCTGTATGACTCTTATAAAACTAGGCTGCAGAAAAGCTTTGTGAGACAGAGAAGTTGTGCTTGCTCTTCGAGGAGTTGGGAGGATTGGATCGGGTGGAGATTCTGCAGAACCATGACAATGACATGGTCTATCAAGCTGCTCATAAGTTGATAGAAAAGTACTTTTCTGATGTAAGTGTGTTATTATTAATTTATTCTTAAACATTGAAGTTAATTGTTTCATCACTTTCAGGATGACGTTGAGACTCATGCTGTTGAAGCTACAAAAGATTCCTTTGTATTTAAGAGCCCAGATGTTCAGAAGGCTTTTGAATTTTAATGTGTTTAAATAAACTTTAAGTGACAAACCAGCTGTATATTAATCTGCCAAACACGCACAGCTAAGTTTGTATAGAAGTGGCTTGAGACATGACCTGCTCAACCTGGGTTTTATTAACTTTCCTTTTATTGATCCAGAGCTTCAAATGCTACTGAATTAGTTTTTCATGACAGTCCCACATGGTTTAAGTGGTAACTTTTTTCTTACACAAACTCTACGAAGATCCCACCAAGCTAAAACAAAAAATTGTACAATGCTATATCTAACCAAATTACGTCAATGCATGGCACAAATTGCTGTGAGGGTTTACTGCTCCACATTTCCTGCTGATTAAAGGAATGCTGCACTGGAGCCATTAAGCATCTTTTAAAGACTGCTACGACTCCCATGAGGCTGAAATGTTAAATGATCACATTGATATAGCGCCTGTCTACCTGCTTTAGGCACTCAAAGCGCTTTACATCAAGGAACCACTCTTACACGAGTGACGAGGCAATGTGGGTCTTGCCCAAGGACACAAGTGTGCATCTGGGGGATTGCTTAACAGGAAAAGCTCTCCACAATATGAAGTAAAGTTTCTGGATTATAAAGCAGTGTCAGACAATATTTGTGTTCATACCAGTCATTTTGACAGATCTATGAAAACAAAACCATTAAAGATGTAATGGTGTTTCCGCAGTGCTGACTGTCATACAGAGACCACATCAGACGTTCCTTTTGTTCCATTTTTATACACAAATCAGACTGAAGCACTTTATTAAATGTAAACACACAGAGTTGCTCAATGTTTTCACACTGGCACCTTTAAGGCGGCCTAAAGGGACTATCAATAGTCTAACTCAGTGGTTCCTGAAGTGGGGGCCGGAACACTGAGGTGGGTGTCGCGAGATGTTTTCAAGGAAACCTTAAACAGGTGAATAAAATTTAAAAAAGCATCATATAGCGAAATCAAGCCAAATATCAAAACATACTTTCCAAACAGACATGAATAAACTAGATTTTAAACATGCACTAACTATATTTTACAGTGGGGGGGTCTTGAGGTATTGGTCTGGTATTTTGATGGTCACGGCCTGAAATGTTTGGGAACCCCTGGTCTAAATGCAGCTAAAACTAGTTTGCTCTGGGGTCGGCCCACAAAGTGTTCAAACATGTGATAAAATGTCCTTAGTTGGTCCGAGTACACGTCATGATTTCCTGCAAAATGGTGAGGTAGATGAGGTAAGCCAGTTATTGTAAAAAATTGTTGTAAAAAAAAAGAAAGAGAAAGTAAAACTTTTTTCTGGTAATGATGACACTGTTAATGCTGTTACACATATGTTTGATGGTTATCTGTGCCCATGGTGTCTCAAAATAACCATTATAGGACTAACCATTAGCAAGAAACAGAAATTGCTGTAATGGAAATGAAAAGTTGCCCCTGTTTTATACTTTACACTTCTTTTCAGATTTTGATCTTGAGAAAACTACTCATTAAAATATGAGCGCCTTGTGTCCTACATCTTCTCATAAGTGAGTTCATGTCCACAGCTGATGCAGGTTTTCTTGTAGAGGTCGTCATCTGGATCTACTACCTCCTCTGGGCCATACTCGTGCTGGTGAGCACTGATGTCTTTAGTCCACATGCTGCTCCTCACTGCCCTGCGCAGTTCTACAACAGGAAGAGATACATAAATAAATAAGTCTTACAATGGAGGCTTTGAAGAAAACAAGGTTGAAACACTGACATTTTGTCAATGTATTTCTTGTAAACAAGTCTCAGAGTTTTCAATCTTAAACACTCATTACATCAGTCATGTATTTATTTTAAGCCGGTTAAGGTGGTCTTCCTGTGTAGTTTGGATACATAGAGTGGTTTTCTGATCGATTCATGCATGTCTGAGGAATCCTGCTCTGCCCTGCCCTTGTGTGTTCTGAGCTCTGGAAATCTTTGTGCATCAATCTGGTCAATTTATATCCTCGACCTCTGCGCTGCCAACCCAGAAAAGGCACAGTCCTGCTGTCACGTAAATTATGTTTTTTAAATGTGTTCATGATGTTATAGTGCACATCTGTCTCCCATGTTGTAATCTTTCTTTTTTTCCCAATAACATTTAATAAAAAACAAACCCAAAATTCAAGCTGCTCACATGCTACTCAGAAAAAACAAACATGATACAAGAGTTACTGGAATACTACATGCCATTAATTTTTTTTGCAACTGTTGCGCAAACGTTTACCAGCTCATTTTCATTTCTGGATTCTTTGGATGTCAAGGAGAAGCACCATTTTCAAAGTGAGATAAGTTATAATTTGTGGGGGCTATCCTTTGGACCAAAATGATCTTATTTGTGCACAGCATTTTACAGACGAATGCTTTGTGAACAAGGACTTATTGGACAGCGGCAAAAGACACTGTTTGCATCAAACCTGACGCAGTCCCAAGATGTAAGATGCTACTGCTTCCACAACCTACGATGGTGTGTAAACTTAAAACAAAATGGCTCCAGTGGGACTTTTTTTTAAAGTTTGGTTTGTGAGACATTTTCCCCTTGACGCTTTGTGTTGGTGAGTGATGTTTGCTTAGGGCAGGGCTGAGTCCATTCCACAGGCTTTGGACAGGAAACAAATGGATGACTTGTTTCTAAGTTGTTTTAGGTCAATAATGCCTCTTGCAATGTTAAAAGTATTGAATAATATTGTATGTGTGGAATTGTTGATCACAAAATGACAGAAAAATGACATAAGTCTCCTTTAACAGTACAATAATGCCTTAGTTAATGATTTGAGCTCACATTTGCCACCAGCATGTAAAACTATTTTGTTCATATCAATAAAAAATAGCACATTTAAAAAGAGAGATTGCCTTTTAAAAAAATAGATCATATAGATAGATCAATAATACAAAATTCCAAATATCCAAATGTTTTACATAGTAATTCTAACATCTTCCTTGGAACAATGTGGGATAGACACCAGGGCCACAGCTCAGGGGGACTGTGAGGTTCCACACTGGCGTCTCAGTCAGAGGCACAAAGTACTGGAATAGTCTCCCTTTATCAATAAGAGAGACTCCAACACTGGCCACTTTAAAAATCACGGCTAAAACAGTGCCTAAAGGAAAACCAGGCCTGTGAACACTTTAGTGTTTACCTGTAGTAGTTGTTTCATTTTTTGCCTATTAATGCATCTTTACATTAATTTGGGATATTTACATTGCATACATTGCAGATGTTCATTAATATACACTGTACCAATTAAATAAATGAATAAATACATGTAACAAACCTTTTACTTTCTTATTGAATCGCTTTTGTTTCTGCGCTTCTTTGTTCTCCTCTCTTGCTTCCCGGGCCTCTTCCAGGGCTTCCTCTGATCCCCAGACCTCGATGCACCTCTTTTCAACCTTTTAAACAAATTGTATTTTTGACCAGAAATAAACAGCAATTACATGCTCTTAATCATTGTGCTTTACAAAGTAAAATTACAATCTTTGTTATGTCCATGATAATACCTGCAACTGCAGATACAGCTTCATATCCCCCCAGTGAGAGTTGTGAGGGTTTTTCTTCAATATAAACCGAAGTGGAGGCTCTCGCTTATCCAAATCACAGTCTTTCAATAGGTAGCGCTGTTTGGCCTCAGTTCTGGAAATAAGTTTGTGCTTTTCTTCATTATCCCTGCAAATGAGAAGGAGATGAGGGTTTGATAATTGGTACATCATTAAATCTATCTAGACTTCTACTATGTTGGAAGGTAGGGGTGGGCAATATACCGTCTACAAGATAATATCTGAAGTTGATGTTTGGAAGATGGTGCAATATTACAATATTAAATATATGTCCAATGTCAAGAAACAAAATACAGTTGCATAAACCAGTGTGAAACAATACAATTGAAATATACTGAATGTGAAATCTCTAAAAAAAAAAAGGGTGAAAACTGCCGTGAACCTAGTGTAGTTTATTTAAGACGATCACCATTATGAGCGACAACAAGCAACATTAAGATGAATTAATATTTTGCAAAATAATATCGATTCAATTCAATTTTACTTTATTAAGGACTCGGGGTCTTCATTATGATGATCGAGAATATCTCAACATTTTGAGACATTATTTTAGTTTATATCGCCACCCCATTGAAGAGTATACAACGTGTATATGTACTGTATGTCATCACAGGTACCTGCACTTGTCGCACACAGACAGGTCAAAGCTGTTGCTGAGGTATGAATCCATAAACGGCTTTTCACAGTCATCACAAACTAAATAATCTGGCTCGATCACCGGAGCTGCAGAAATTGAGACAGTGGGAAAGTTACATTGTTATTTACCACACGCAGTAACAATACGAGCGCGTGACAGTTGTCCACACACCTGGCTGCTGGACAACCTTTCGGCTCCTCTGCTCGTCCTCTGCATCCTCCTCTTCCTCAATGAAAAACCCGGCTCCTGAGTCAATCGTTTTAGACACTTTGGCGGAGGTAGCACCGTCCACTGCGGACAAAGGACGACTCGCCAGGCGGGCTTGTCTGAGCATCAGAGCCCGTTGTCGGTTCCGTTCAATTTTGGCCCTCATCGCCGCAGAAAGCTCGACTTTAGGAGCCGGCTGCGGGTCAGGATCTACCGGTGGATCCATACTAACTACTGGTATGTCAGATGTCGGCTCACCTAGGACCGTTTAATATAATAGTCCATGCCTAGGACCAAAACATGTTGACACCATTGACACTTTATACACTTCCTACTTGTTTCTTTTCTTTTTCCGTTTAATCTGTAGTGACAACCCTGGCGCCCCCTGCAGTTTAGGAATGTAAAGTGCAATTGTGTATCGGAGGAGTTCATGTATTCCTGTGTTGACAGCATTGACATTGATCCGCACACTTTAGACGTGATTGACCAGATTAGCTTAGTAAAGGCCTAGATGTTTTTGTTTATTCAAGTTTTGTTAGCCTATATACCTTTGAGCAGCTAGTAGCCTTTTGAAAAATACTGTTTATAAACAGAAACTATGACACATGGGTAAGTGGCTACTGTCCAAATATTAATTGTAAAAGGTATAATATTTTTTGGATAAGCAATGGTAACAGTAATATAATTATAGTAGTCTACTAGTTAACAAAAAACAAATCTTTTCCTGCATTTTTTTCTAGTTCTATTAACATAAACGTTTAGTATTATGCTATCAGCTAAAGATAGGCTACTTTCTTTGTTCTAAGGTTTTTTAAAGCAAGTTTGGTATGTATTTCAAAATCTGTCATCTCTGCCACAGGCGGCAAGGGACACGGTCACGCAGTGGGAACAATAGACAGGTGAGTGTGCACAAAGAATCCTTGTTGCAACACAGTATAAGAGCCCAGAGCCAGGCAAACTGCTGTAAGAGGCTTGGACAAACTAAAGAAGATCACTGACCTATGTCACTCCCGCCTGTGTCCTCCTGAGGGATGTTATACAATCCCTTTTTATATATCTAGATATAGATATATATAGATATAGATATACTATAGATGCTTTACACATTTTAGAAACAATACAATTTTCTTAGAATTAAATGTGCTATTTATTTTTAGTAGACTTAAATGGCAGTTCAACATTTCAAACATGTCCTGAATCATTGATGTTTAGAGTTTGCTGAAATATTTTTCTTCTAGCATAAAATTCTTGTTTGCTTGTTCATTACTAGTCCTCCTGTTTATCCTAATCTTGGAGACGATTAGGATAAACAGGAGACGATAAAATCTATTCTTTTCTATTGTATTTTATTTGGCTTAGTCTTCTTACACTGAACCTTCAGCGGTTATATCCCTTTGTCCTTGGGAATAAATGGTGTGTGAGTGAGTAGTTGGTAATGGTCAAAGATTTAAATCAGGGTTAGCATCAGGTTTTATTGCTTGCCTTTCATGATCCCTGTTATTTTAGCAGACTTTTCCAATTTGCTTTGCGTGTGTGTGTCTGTGTGTGTGTGTGTGTTTTATTTGTAAAGCCTTTGGTCCAGTTAAGTAGCACAGCTCATAAAAGTAGACTTAATGATACACTTTATTCATAGGCATCTTTCAAAACACCCAAGGACATTGTACTTCGAGTATAAACAGGTTCAGAAATAATGAAATAACAAAATAAAATACAAGATAAAATTGGTGTGTGAGGTGAGCGTTGTAGTGAATCTTGATTGGGAGAGTGGCAGTGTGTTGCTGGGTAGGAGGAGAGTTCCAGAGCTGGGGGAGCAGAATGCTTGAAGGCTCTACTCCCTCCTCCATAGTTCTCTGACAGGGGGGACAGAGAGCTATGGAGGAGGAGGAAGACGAGGACCAAAGGGTGCTGCAATGCAAGAGGGGTCAGATGTGTCCAGTGGAATTGCTTTGAAGGTGATGAGTAATATTTATTGCAGAAGTTGAGTCTTTGTATTATTGGGGGCTAACAGCGTAATATGCAGGAGTTTCACAGTATACGATTCAAGTAGCATATTAGTATCAGTGTACATGCCAAACGTACAAAAATGTTTCATCAAGTGCCACCTACTCCCCTCGAAAAATAAATAGATAAAATATTAGAAAACATGTGAAAGGTAGCACATCGATTCATAAATCCAGACAGAGATACTCACATAATTTGTTTAATAATGTATAATTTTTTCGGGAAATAGTGGAAAGATCCACATGTTCATGACCCTTCAAAATGAGTCAGAGAGCAATAATATGTATTTCAGTTGAGGAGAAAATGCTTTGAAACTGACTGTCAAATAGTCAAAAGGAAGATTCAGGTGTGTTGGTTTTAAGACTTCTTGAAAATAATTACAAAATTGCACAATAACTTACAAATGTAATTGTTTTTTAACTCAATTTATGTATGTGTTGTTGTACAAAATCCAGGTCATGATATTTAACTGCTAAAAAAATTGAATACATTTGTTAACGTTTGGCATAGATAAGTGTCCGACACAAATAAGTATCTGAAAATGAAATTTGGGAGAAAAACGGTGCTTAGAAAAGTTCTAATTAAACACAGAGGGATTTGTCAGGTCCATTTATTTGTGTGTTGATTATCCACATTTGTGCCATACTTGCTGACATACAGTACATGTTGACCAAACAGCATTAGTGTTCCATTATTACTGTGGGCTTCTGATTAATCACAAAAGGCTTATCGCAGTGACAACAAAATCCTAGACCAGTGTCTAATCTACTTTACCATATAATTTACAACAATAAAAATAAACCCAGACATCCAGGAGACAAACCACCATTCAACAACTTTAATGTGGTCCAGTACTGCATGCTGTTTTTTGCTCCTGAGTTTCATACTGAAGTAATCTCTCTAAAGTGTTGTATAGAAGGCCAACCAAGCAGTACAGTTTTGCACCATCCATGCTCTTTGTATGTTTGAAATATCTTGTGATAAAATAAATAAAGGAAATATGATAATGTATTATGTTTAAATACCTCTACTCGTGCTTTTGGTCCTATAAGAAAGTCTTGCCTCAATCACTGGTGTTCTATCATGTGCCCCCCTGAATTATGTGACAGCTTTTCAACCATGTAACAAAGCTGTTGAGACTTGAGATACTGCTCTAGAAAGCTAAACAATTAGGCAGCTGGACTTTCTGTCAAATGGTCACACAGCATTAGTACACACTGTGTATAGCACTATAGCAACTGGTCATATCTCTGTAAGTGTGATAACATGTAGTTGTACTGACATTGCTTGATACAAATAAATAATGTCAGTATTCTGCTTACAGAACACACGTGTCTTGGAGCACGGCGGACATTTTGGTCAATGCCTGGAACAGATTTCTCATACTGCCACACGAGCACAGAAATCACCTGATGTAGCTGTTGCTGCTGTCCCAGCTCACAGACAGATGAGTTCCCGTCTTCTTCCGAACGGTGGTGGAAGCAGTTTGTTTTGAATTGTCTGTTTCAGGCTAAATTCATAGTTTTCTACTGATGAGTTTCATAGAGTTTTTGTGCGAACTTGTTTTTCCACCACCTTAGCGTTCAAAGTACGTTTATGTGCCTTTTGTCTTCAGTCCTGCCGTGGGCAGCTTTCTCAAACTGTCACAGGGCATGTGATTATTTTGTCTTCCAGCATCACACTGACGACCAGGAAAACAAAGTAAAGCAGGAACATGAGGAAGCCCAGGGACTTGCTCATCCTCCAATTGCATGCTCCGATGGAGATGATGACAAACAGCAGCATGAGGAACAGCAGCACAATTGCACAGAATAGTCCGTTGCTGCTGACCTCCACAGGCTTGAAGTCATTGATGATGTTGTACATGAGCCAGGGGAAAGGCAGGCTGAACAGTCAACAGGAGGCAGAGAAGGACGTTAGGTGTTTATAGTTATTACAATATACCAGTGATTTGATGCACTCACCCCACTGTGATGTCAAAGATGTTTGACCCCACAGAACTGGAGACCGCCATGTCCCCAAGGCCTTTCCGGGCCACAATGACGCTTGTGATCAGGTCAGGGATAGAGGTGCCAGCTGCTAAAATGGTCAACCCCATGATTTCCTCTGTGATCCAGAAGGTTTCTCCAACCTAAAGATAATTAATAGCCAACTGTAAATATTGTGCTGTCCTGTTTATTTAAGCTGTTGGATATGGAGGACAGTGGCTGCCAAAACAATAAATATATATATAAATAAATGAATAAAAATGTAATCAATTCATTTTCAATGAATTGCCAAAGAAAAAAGCCTTCCTTGCTCTGTGTTTAATGCATGCTCAGGCAAGCTCTCTAGTGTTTTGATTATATGGCAGCGTAACAATTGTTCACAAAAATGAACATGCTTGATATAAATTGCACTTTTTAAGGCCCTAAAATATCTTTTACACTGTTTTGAAGTTCCAAATGATGGTTGTAATTCGTAATTTGAACTATGGCTCAAAGAATCATGATGATTATTTTTTAATATCAAGCAGCCCCTGTTTAAGATGTATTTTGGGTACAGTGTCCATTATAGTGCACCTGCCGTGTTACTCACAGGTGATCTGAGGTCTGTCACCTTGTATTGTGTGGCTACATGCCTGTTTTGCCTGGTGCTGCTAAAATAGAGTGTTACAGGTTGATCTTGCCAGAGATCAGGACAGATTAACTGGCATTAGCTGCTGCAGTCACACATCCAACTTCCTAACTGCTGCACTCCACCATATGCAGGATTCACAACTGTTTCAGAAAAAAACATATTGATTTGTAAGAGAATGTACCTGGTGAGCCCACCACACCATTAGGTATGAGAAGAAAGCAATCCAGCTTATAGAGCCAATAAAAGTTACTGGAAAAAACCTTGCAGAAGTCTGAAAAACATAAGCCATATTTACAACTGTAGAAGGGTTACCGAAACAGAGACAACATTAGGATCATGTAGAGGTTATGGTTAAATTATGTGATTAAATAACAGATGACAACAGGATTAAAAATGCTAATTGTAATAGTAATAGTTAATGTTGTGTGTTATCTGCACACATTGTGAAATGTGATTGGTTTCTGATTGTGCTCTAGGTAAACATCACCTCTCTCCTGACATCAGGCAGTGTGATCCAAAGAGGGACGATAATTGGCAAAACAAAGAGGTAAGTGGCTTGTTTCCTGGCAGTGTCCGGCCAAGCCAGACTCAGAGGCTGGTCCTCATCCTCTTCCTCATCCTCGGGTCCCTAAGAGGGAGCCACACTCACAATAACAACATGATACTGCCTTAATACACAGCATGACCAACGCTATAGAGACCAGTACCTCAATCCCACCAGCCACGCCGTTCATTGGTGGTGTGACTTCAACTGCAACATTGGAGCTATTGGGGATGTTTTTGCCGGCTGTGAAGAAACAAAGACACATTATAAAGACCAACCGATAGCCAATAGGTGTTGTTCATGTTTTATCTTAGCTACTCACATCTTTTCTGCTCACTCACACCATTGGCATTAACAGACTCCTCTTTACACTGGTGCTTGGCCATTTTGTGAAGGATTGATGCTTTTTCTTTGAATTGACCTGAGACAAAGTAATTGAAAATTTGTTCACTCAAATTCATAACACAGTTTTTGGACAAGTAAACGGAGTTGTACCGTCGCCGCTGAGTGGGTCTAAAGTGTGGATCATGAGCTGGAAGATGCTGTTCCTCATCAGAGTGTTGTGGAGCGAGGCACAGCTTCCTTCCCTTTGCAGTCGGGGTTTGGCCTGTTTTGGTGTCTTTAATTAGTTTTAAATTTAGTGCTTTATGGTACTCAAGGCTTTAGCTATTTTTATAAAAATGCTGCACTGTATACTCACCATAAGTTTGTTCTCATCGTCGCTTGGTGGCTCGACCTTTGGAACCAAACAAACAAAAACAAAAGTCGTTGTCTTTTGGTTAGACTAACATTTGATTTCAAAAGGACATGCATAGACCTTGGGCATTGACTATTTCTTATTGTAGTAACAGAAATATAAGTCATCAATTAGACTGGGTTGTTTTTAGTTGAGGATATCGGGATATACAAGAAACCTTGGTGAGTTCTATAATATCACAGTGTATCCTTACACTTGAGAGGAATAACTATAGAACTTGTCTCAGTCTACACTGATCATAGAAATTAGTAGAAGGTGATTAGTTGCAACACAATTTCAAGAAATAATGCCTGTTATTGCTAACACAAACATTATTGCATTATTCAGATCTGAACAGCAGACAAACACATGCTGAGGCATTGTTTGTCCTAATCAAAACAGAGTTGATCAGATGAATCAGGATACAGTTCAGCTCAATACATGTATTTGTAATATATAGAAACATAATCAATTTCAACGACTGAGCACAGATAAGGTATAGCTAAATTGTACAAAATAACAAACATATTGGACCCCAGGAAGATTAGTTATTACTGCGGTAAAAATAGATATAGAGTCCAGAATGGCAGACATATTACATTTTAAAGACCATAATACAACCATCTGTGGCTCAGGAGGTAGAGGAATCATTACACAACTGGGAGATTGGTAGTTTAAATAGGCTGTTGTAGATTGGCAGCCATGTTTCTATCATTCAGCCCAGCTGTGGCCACATCAGCTGTAATTGAGTTAATGAATACATTAATGCATTATCTTACTTTAGTGATGTGAAACGTGCAGTGAAAATGTGTGATATTCAATACCTGCATACTTCAGTTGCCACTCTAACACATTGGCGTTTCGGATGATATTTGTACACCAATTACTACTTTTATTTATCTGTCAGTCTCCTTTCACTGATTTAGTTTTAAACTCAATACTGCTTGAGGTGTTGGCAGTGTAAAATGTTGCCTGACCTTGTAACATGCACTGGATAAGCATTTGTGAGAAGTGCTTTGCTTCATTTGTTACTTTCTGTGTTTACCTGACGCTTGGCTTTAGACAGGATTAATTGGCCGGCGCTTTTAGTGGTCTTACAGAACCTGCGTGTGAAAGCTCTGTACCCTTCATAGGTCATTGGAGAGCTGTATTCTCTCACCAAGGCAATAGGCCACAAGCAAACATCAAGAAATCATGTGATTGAAGTGATGTGATGAATGTTTGTTTGTTTTTTCCCCCACAAATGTGCCATCTGAACCTGCCTTGCATCAGAGTTATGGACCAAAATCGCAGGAACACCAAGTCCTTAAGGTGTGAACACAACCTTTGTTTCGTAATGAGCCAGTATCTCACTGTCCCGAAGGTTGGTGGTTTAATCCCAGTTCTCAACGGTGCACTGCAGGGTTTGTGTACAGTGTATGAATGCATGTGCGAATGGGTGGGTGTTTCGGGATCTACAGCAACCAGTGAAGGTAGAAAAGCACTATAAATGTTATGAGCTGCTTGATATACAGTAAATACTGCTGCTCACGTTGCCTCTTAGGGACAGCTTTAATTTCAAATGTTGTACAGCTGAACTACACAGGAGCGAGTGAGAAGAGCTCTGTGGCAGCATGTTTGACTGTGCTTGTTGTCGTCACTGCAGGTAAGCAGTTGATAAGGGGATTAGAAAGGATTGGAGTCTTTAGTGCAATCAGCTGTCAACCTGCACATCTCTACATTTCCCATGGTGAATATTGTACACAGATGACAACTGGAATCAAACTTGAGCTTAGACCGATTAATAATTATGTTTTTTGACGGATAAAGAGACGTTCCTCTTATGTGAGATTCGATGATTTCTGCTCCCCAGTGAGCGCTGCACTATTATTAGCGTCTCTGATGGGATTGGAGAGCATTAACCTGCGGATTATTGAGCAACCGCTGACACATGAGGCCAAGAAAGATGTACATGTAGAGCCACAGAGCAAAGGTTTGCTTTAAGGTGAGGCTGCCCAATGTCTGGATAGTTTTCAGAAACACCAAACAGAATTAAACAAAACCACAGCATGACAGATATATTTGGTATATATCAAAATAATAGTTTAAAAAACATCATAATACTACTATTTTTTGTTATCATTAACCTGTAACCTGCTGTCCCCCCGATAGGGGGGCTAGGGTTAGGGCTAGTTAACCCTAATCAGGATATGATGGGTTAAGAATGGCAAATGTAGAAACTAGAAGGTCTTGGCTTTCAAATGAGGTATCACACTGGCATATAGGTTGTAAGCTCTCCAGTGAATATGCTTTGAGATTTGGATATAAATAATTGTTAACCCTAACCCTATTCCTAACCCTAATCCTAAAGTGTCAGTTAACAGGTTAAAGGTCAGTATTCTAGGTATTGAAATAAAAATATGCTCATGCTCAACCAAGTGTTAACTAAAGTGTTGACTTACTTCTATGCTATGGGCAAACCGCTCATTTTTGTAAACACTGACTGTTATGAATGTTGCATTGTGAGATTGCAACATCAAAGAGCAAAAGAGGTGACTCCGCCTGCACATTCAAACAGGAAATGCAGGGACAGACAATTTAAAGATGTACAAATGTAGTTTGTAGTTGTTCTTTTCTGAAAATCAGTGCTTTGCTGTTACACTAATGTGGCCCTTGAGAAAATTAAAACCATGTGGTCCTTAGCCTTTCAGCTGGTGGGCCACTGCACTAAAATCCTGGTTTTAATGTGAAGTGAAGAGTGGTGATTGAGGATTAGATGGATAATTTCAATATACCATATATATATATATATATATATATATATATACAATATATACCTTTGATATATATATATATATATATATATATATATATATATATATATATATATATATATATATATATATATATATATATATATATATATATATATGTATAACATATTAGTATATATTTATCTATCTATATTCATGAATACCTGTTTAACTATTTCAGTACTAGTTTCACTAGTAGGATTTTCTGACCATTGTTGTTACATCACTCCTGTTCTAAGAGCTCCAATGTATTCTGGTCTGGACCTTTTTTTTAAGTAGCTGGGGATTAGGCCTGTTAGTCAGCACACATAGGTCTGCCTCTGCTTCTTGGACAAGAGCCACAGGCATCAGCAAAGAGGGGAATCAAGGTGTCTGGTACCATCCTTCAATGCTAAAATGAACATTTCTATTGTAAAATACACAAATTCCTTGGTGATCTTTACATCTGCACCAATAACATACTTGGAAACAGTGTGAGTGAAAGATGCTGAACGAAAGGAACGGGTCAGGGCTGTACTCACCTTTGGTGCTCTCTCCAGTTGGTCCACCTGGTTGCTTCCTAATCTGGACTTGATGAATCTTTCTACTTTGGCGTTGTACTTCATGAATGTCACATAGGTTGTGTAGCACATCAGCAGGCCTGCACTCTCGCCAACAGAGATTTCATTATCCAAAAAGAAATAAATGAGCATAAGGAGGCCAATTATGTAGAATGAGACATCTCTGAACAGAGGCCACCAGGTGAGGTTCAGCACCTCCTTGGAGAACAGGGCACACATGCCAATCACAAAGAGGATGTTGAAAACAGCAGAGCCCACAATGGTACCAATTCCCACATTACTGTGCGAAACAAAGACTCCTATTACTGAAGTAAAAAGCTCAGGGGCTGAGCCTCCTGCTGCCATGAAGGTGGCTCCTGCCACATCATCTGAGATCTCCAACTTCTCAGTGATAACAGTGAGTGCAGGGACAAAGAACTCATCGCAGACTAAGGCTAAGGCTATGAACATGTACAACATGCCAAACATATGAAGCGCTACATAGCCCTGGCGCCTCTCCTCCACAGTAAAGTAGTCCGTTGGGTAGTCCCCATGGTTCATGTCAATCTCAGATGACTTCATGGCCACTGGCGTGTCTTCTGTAAAGTTTTGGTACTGTAGAAGAGTCCTTCTGGGTACTGCTGTATCTGAGTCTTCAGCTTTGGACTGTAGCACCCCTGCTGCAGTTGTGACCAGTGACAAGGCACTCCATGAACATACTGTGCAGACTACTACCAGACTGACGATGAAACCTAAGATCCGTCCGGGCCGCAGCTTCCTCCTGACGCCATGGTAGTGCTGCCTGGAGCACTTGCTGCGTGTGTCCAGGAGTGGGGTAGAGGAACACAAGTCCTGACTGTGCCGGGGCAGCCTGATCTCCATGTTGTTTGGCAGAGCAGTGCGTGAACAGCCCGGGGTGAGTGGAGCTGTCGACTAGGAGGGTGGGGGCTTCACAGGCCGTAGTGGTTCACCGATTTGTCTGCATGCTGCCTCTTGGTCTAAACACAGTGGAAGCGCTGATGTCTTTGTCCTACCCATTCAAAGGGCTTCCTCATATTATTCCCTACAGCACACAAAGAAATATCGTAAGTATTCAAATGTGCATGTGTTGATGATGGACAAAATGGTAACATTTAAACAAGCAAAAATTTAGTGCCAATATACATACAGACACTTTTCACACACAATTCTTTACAAACACAGGTTATTTTTATAACATGTTATTTGTTATATTACAAGATCAGATGACTGTCACTAAAAGCATAAATTATCAGTTCAGGTTTAATTACAGGTTTGTTTGGGTGTTTTTTTGAGTGGCCGGCTTGACATTGTGCTGAGAACCCTGCCTCAAAAGGAGCTCTGACTTTGGTCAAAGCTCATTAGGAGGCTTTTTAATCCCTGAGAAGATATACTTAGATTAGCCTCTGCCTGTGTTCACGGAAGCCACAGCACAAAGTCAAAATTGACTTTTACTAAACAAGTGTTTGCCAATTAAACAAACAAAGCAGACAATTCACTCTCTTAGCAGCCCTTTGTCTAAACAGACTTTTGGTTTGGCAGAGTGTTCTATGTAAATTGCAGGATATTTAAAAGACAGGCATCAATCATAAACATGAGTGTTGTGTGTAATCAGAACATTTCTCAAAGGAAAACCGACCAATTACAGTCCTTGCACAAATCTATTACACTCATTCAGTCTGTCGAGTACTTTTTTTTTAGAAGCAAAATCTTACCTCACAAGAAAATGTCCCATTCCAGTTCTGTCTCCATACACACCCAAATCCACAATTTTGAATTTTAGTAAAACATCCAGTCTGAAGCGTCTAACATTAAATCCTTGGTGAGGTTTCGGTTGCAGAGCCCAAGTGTAGCAACTTAATGTCAGGTCAGAAGCCAGGGCCATGGACTCCTCCCACTTTATGATGCCACCCCCTGGTCATTTACTCTCTCTCCACAACACTGTCTCAGCAAGCAGATTAGTGCCTTATCCAACATTGCCTTTTCCCATAACCTCCAACATCATCTGGCCATATTCGCCATTCCCAAACCAAACCCAGGATGTTCCCCTAGAGGCTTATCACTTTTCAAGGCTACAGTGATATCATCAAATCATAGCACTGCTTACTATCCAAATACCCCGGCGTAGCACTACAACTATTTTTATTATACCTGTGATCATTTAAAAGGACAGACTGTGGAGGGCATGTACTTAATTTTCACTTTAAACTGAACGGTGACATCACTCACATTCCCTCCTATATTGACCATACACAGTTGATCAAATATAGTCCTAATGGCAGTATAGGGAATGGCACGACCTATTGGCGCATGTGAATTGTTGAGGTCAGTTCAGGGTTTACATGTGAGAGCTAATCTTCATTAGCTAACTGTGCAAACTGCCTGACTGATGCTCCTGAGTGAAGCCTTAATATAGCTGTGTCCTCATTTAGGCCTTTGTAGCTCAATATTAACACTTCTAATATTTAATGATTAGGCTATATGCTGTAATAACCTAAACTATACTAAACTGCACTTCTAAAAATCTAAAATGCAATCAATATAAATAATAGGATATACACAGTATAAAATTCAAGAAAATATTGTCCTTGCAATATCATAACAATAATCTTGATTTATATTGTGGAGAACAAGAACATTTGTGGTGAGAACAAGAACTCCCAGCATTAATTCCAAGCTGACTTACTGTCCCTTTCGCACCTGCTCTTTCATCCAATTAAACAGGAACAGTCTTATGTAGCAGCGCTAACCTCTCTCACAGGCAACATTTCAGACAGCGATGGCTACTTACATTAAGATCATTAATCTCATGGTGGGAACATGTTTTTCACTTTTGAAGTTGTGTTTAGTTGTTGTTATTCATTTATTTATTAATTTATTGCAATAATGGAGGGGATACATGATCAGTCTGTTTCCCCTAAAACCTCATAGGCCAGTGGTTCTCAAACCATTTACACCTAGTACCAGGTTGTGAAATATGTGACCTTACAAGTACATCCAGGCCTAAATTAGGATCAAATCAGGACTAAACCGGAGTTTGAAAGGAGCTAAACAAGTCTAAATCAGAAAGAACAAACACACACATAATTAAATCCATTACAAAAGCATTGCCTACAATGAATGGTCACTAAAGCACCACCTGAAGAAGCCAAGTACCGCCAGTGGTGCACGTACCATAGCTTGCGAGCCACTGTCTTTGGCCAAAAAGCCTTTCATTATTTATATGGTACTCTGTCCAATATGTGCTGCAGCCTGTTACACCTGGCTTTTGATTTGTTACAAAGGCCTCATCAATGGCGCTGTGCTTAATCCTCTGGTTCTATGTTGAGCACTTCACAAAAGCCTGTAGGTGTTACATAACTGTGAGCTCACCTGAACCATGTTAATAGGTTTGGCTTTTGCTGGACCCTACTCATCAGTTCTTTCAAGCAGTCAATTAAGCATTCATACTATGTAATTATAATTTGAGAGAGTAACTTGTACAATTGACGTAAGCATAATTTGTGTTGAAATACATTGTTACATGTAAAATACTTATGTAATTCTATAAATCCTACACAACTAATTTATTATTCCAGACAGGCAGCAATAAGGGACCGAAATTGTCTTTTTTAATTGATGGTGGAATAAAGAGTTTACTTGCTAAATCGAATGCCTATATTATTGTGGTGGCTTGGTTGGCCAGGCTGTCTAATTCTTGAGATCAATTTAATAAGGCTATTAATAGACTGTTGTGTTAGACTGTTAAGACACATGTGTTAGTCACAAGCTTAATTAAAACTGTAGAAACAATTATATTTGAACATGTCACTTTTCTAAAGACTGCATCTATAGTAATCACTGGCCGTGTCCTTAGCTAAACAGGCTATTACTATAACTAAAGAAAATGTTAAGGATTCTTATGTGTTTGTATTTAGTTTGGACATTATGCTAGGAGGCTGATGATATAATGGTTGATTCACTTGCAAGGATCCCGCCACAACATTGCACAAGTGCAATAAAGATTTTATTCACATGGTTGTAGTGTGGAGTGAAACTGGGCGAGACTGTGGGTGGGGGCTCTGTCTCGGATGAAACCAGATCTTCGGGACCCCCCTTCTAATCAGTAGAATCATTGCTGAAATGGAACAGACATGAAGGGAGAGAGGGTGATGTCGACAATTTCAAACAAACTGAGATGACAAGGCTTGGCTTGGTATATAATGGCTCGTGAGTGATTAGAGCCGTGGTTAGGTGAAAGCAAGAGTGGTTGGTGTGCAAAGTGTGATAGGTTGAGGTGTGGTCCTGCTCCCGAACCTAGTCAATAAATATTGACTCCATTTAAGAACTAAACTGCAGCTTCTAGAACTGGCTCACTATTGTAAAAAAAAAATTCTGTAACTTGCTATTACAAAGTAATGAGTATACTCAACACTGATATTAAAACATTAGTTAAACTAATGATGACCACCAATTCATTTTCTCGTAGGAGAGGTGTGGTTTATGATCGTCCATAGTCGTTTATTGGGCGATACGAAAAAAAAAAAAAAGTCTATCATGCGTCTGCACGTAGCCACAGCCAATCGTATCATCGTATGAGATGACGTATGACGTACCCGCTGTAAACTTTTGAGCTAAATTATTTAGAACAAGGTCTAAAGCTTGATCGAAAAATACCATCGTGTCTGCTGCTGTCATGTTGGATCCGTAAATAAACTTTTTTTTTTTAATCCGTAAATAAACTACAAGCTTCCGTATATCGAATAGCGCGTCATCGTCTTGCGTCTCTCCTCGCTCTGTAATTGGTTCCCAAATCCACCGGAAAATGTGGGCCATGGTCCCCAGGCTGTTGTGCAGTTCGAAATAATTCGAGCGCACACAGCAGCATGGCGTTAGCCAGGTTAGAAATTTAGCATAAATACAGCACAAAATGGAGCCCCAAACTAAAAACATTTTATTTTCTTTGATCAAGTTCATTTTCATTTATTTATTTTTTAAATTGTAGACAGTGGCATTTGCCAATCATTGAAAAAGACAGTACTAGATGCAGAGCTGTTCTGTATGAATGCTGAGTGACAAAGTTAACTTTTCCCCAGCATAAAATAAGTGCCTTAGATATTGTCGTCTTCATGATTTCACTCTCTTGCCATAATTGTCCACCACTTCAGGTGTGACACTCTCATCCTCCCCCACATCCTCCAACACAGACAGCCCGACCAGTTGGAAAATGTCCTCTGCAGCAACACCCATTGGCTCAGCCACCTTCACAGTCAACATGTCCAGAGTTAGAGCAGTTCCTTTGGGGATGTTAACTTTGGCAACCACTGATTTTCCAAGCTGTATCGAGAAAAAAAAAGTCAATAGGGAGACACCAAAACATCCACTTTAATTCACTGTGAAGATATGAAAGACCTTATCGTGGCATGGCTTCTCACAAGGTAACATCTTCTTGATACCACTTCCCATTGCTCTCTCGACCAGACGAATCGATCGAACAAGCTCCGCGAGCTCAGAGGGCACTAATGAAGCTTCATGGTCGCTGCCTTTCCAGGTCTTGTCCAAAGTAACGTGCCGCTCCACAATCTTTGCCCCTAAAGCTACAGCTGCCACTGTTATGGAGATGCCAGACTCATGGCCAGAGTAACCAATGGGTATATCTGGAAACTCCTTCTGGTACTCCTTGAGTTAAAACAATAACAAAAATAAACATAAAATAAAGTTGCTTGAATGAGACAATAAAGATAGAATATAAATCATTACTGTAATGACTCGAAGATTGACATCCTCTGCGTCAAGAGGATAGGCACTGGTGCACTGCAGAATGGCAAAGTTCTGGTTGTATTTCTTTACTGTCTGATAAACTCGCCGCATTGTCTCCATGCTCTGCATCCCACTGGACACCACCATGGGACGTCCTGTCATTAACAGTCACAAAACATTTCACTGTCACCAAGTTTCTAGTCCTGGTACACAATAAACATATTTGCTACTAAAGCTAAAGATGAGTCTGATAGAGTCAAAACTTGAAAAATTATAATTTTATATAATATAGTGTTGCAAATATAATAATAAAATAAAATAACACATACACATACACATACACATACACATACACATACACATACACATACACATACACATACACATACATATATATTCCAGTTACCATCACAGTAGCAGACGTCCAAGAAAGAGCTTCAGGTATGAAAAACTGGACAGCACCAGGCCCTGACATGATACACGCCTACTGGCTTAAGAAACTCACAGCACTCCATGAGCACTTGGCAGCACAAATGAACCAGCTGCTGAGGGATGGGAATCACCCTGAATGGTTAACCGAAGGATCAATCCTGATCCTGAAGGATCCTTCAAAGGGTACAGTCCCATCCAACTATCAGCCTTGTCTTACATCAGGGACAAGGCTCCAACAGATGACGTGCTCAGTGAATGTCTCAGACAATGGGGAACAGAAGATGAGGTGCTGGAGGTCCCGTCATGGGAGGACAAACCCCTACACGGCATGTACCACCGAAACATAACTGAAGTGGCGGATATCAAGAAATCCTACCATTGGCTAGACAGAGCCGGACTAAAGGACAGCACAGAGGCACTCATCATGGCTGCACAGGAGCAGGCCTTGAGCACCAGAGCAATAGAGGCCCAGATCTATCACACCAGACAAGACCCCAGGTGTAGACTGTGCAAAGAGGCCAATGAGACAATCCAGCACATAACTGCAGGGTGTAAGATGCTGGCAGGGAAAGCTTACATGGAGCGCCATAACCAAGTGGCTGGTATAGTGTACAGGAACATCTGTGCAGAGTATGGGCTGGAAACCCCAAGGTCAAAGTGGGAAACACCTCCAAAGGTGGTAGAGAATGACCGAGCCAAGATCCTGTGGGACTTCCAGATACAGACGGACAGAATGGTAATGGCGAACCAACCGGACATTGTGGTGGTGGACAAACAGCAGAGGAAAGCCGTTGTGGTCAACATAGCAATACCAAGCGACTTCAACATCAGGAAAAAAGGAACACGAGAAACTAGAGAAATACCATGGGCTCAGAGAAGAGCTGGAGAAAACCTGGAGGGTGAAGGCATCAGTGGTGCCCGTGGTCGTTGGGGCACTCGGGGCAGTGACCCCCAAACTGGAGGAGTGGCTCCAGCAGATCCCAGGAAATACATCAGACATCTCGGTCCAGAAAAGTTCTGCAGTTCTAGGAACTGCAAAGATACTGCGCAGAACCCTCAAGCTCCCAGGCCTCTGGTAGAGGACCCGAGCAGGAGGAAAAAGAGACCGACCGCGGAGGGTGAGGAAGAGTTAATTTTTCATTCATTCATTCATTCATCCATTCATACATATACAAAAACATATATACATATATATATATATATATACATATATATATATACAGTACATATATATAAACATATACATATATATACACATATACACATGCTGTATATACATATATATATACAGATATAAATAAGTAGCAAATGCCAGGTTATCTTACCCTTTTTGGCAGTCTTCTCAAGATAGGGAAAGTTATTGGTGTCTCCAGACCCTACTTTGAAGAAAGGCACATTGAGTTCATGGAGAAACTCCACAGCCATCTATAAAACAAGTCATATTTGTCATATATATATTGTTAACAACTGTCACACTTTTGTAGAAAACAATATTATTAACATCAGTAACTTTACTCACCTCATCCATTCCTGATGCTGTGAAGTGGATCCCGACCTCTTTTGCATATTTCTGCAACTCCTTGTATTGGTCATGACTGAACTCTAGATGGCGCTTGTGATCTCCATAAGTTTTTCCCCATGAATGTTTGGATGTGTAACTGCGCTCCAAAGCTTTCTTGCTGAACTTATGCTCCAGTTCACTCTTCTGAAATTTGGCACAGTCAGCCCCGCAATCCTGAGGATAAAATGAACCGGCAATAATTCATGAGAAACTGTAAATATAAATTCATTCACAAAACGCAGCCTCTGTTTTGTCCTTAGCTTCTGTTTTTTGCGTCCCTTTTGGAAACACTTTGTGTAGGTCATAATCTCCAACAATGCTAATTTTATAATGAATATTTGGTTACCTTTGCCATTTTGATCATCTTCTTGGCTATTTCAATATCTCCCTGATGATTTTGTCCAATCTCTGCAATAATGTAGCACGGATGGGAACCGCCGATCATTCTACCCGGACATAACTCAAATTGTAAAGGCATTTTGCTGCACGAGTACAAGACAGTGACAACAAATTGAGTAAAGTTACACGTAGGCACTATGGTCACTGTGGGCACTAGCGAGTTGGTTATGAATGAAAATGTGAAAATGCCAAAAGCCAACCCCGGAACAAGGATATAAGACTACTTCCGGTAAATATGGTATTTCCGGGGTAGTTTTAAAAATAAAATGTCATCGTCATAAAGTAATAAAGTGTAAGCCTACGTTATAAACATAAGTAATGCATTTTTTCTGTTCTTCTTTTTTCTTTTTTCAAATCATTCTTCTTCTTCTTCTTCTTCTTCTTCTTCTTCTTCTTCTTCTTCTTCTTCTTCTTCTTCTTCTTCTTCTTCTTCTTCTTCTACTTCTTCTTCTTCTTCTTCTTCTTCTTCTTCTTCTTCTTATTATTATTATTATTATTATTATTATTATTATTATTATTATTATTATTATAAATTATTATCATTATTATTATTACTATTACTATTATTATTATTATTTAATTCATTCTTTATTTGCCACAATGCATAGGCTACTTCTTGCCCACGACCAGATGATTTTTCTCTGGGGGGGATTCCTTTAGGTTCACTGCAGACAAGGCTCAATCAGTGCAGTCCCCTAGTGACTTCACAACTGAAATTAACAAGGCTCATATTTTTATTGCATTCACATGAGTGCCTAATAGGTGGAGATGCTGTGTATAAGTTGAGACCATTTGCCATTCAACTCTGTCCTTATTTATTTTCATGAATGCTTTTGAATGACACTAGCAGGTGCTTGACCGGGGATCCTATAGCAGTGTCTTAACAGCTGGATCACCAGGAACAGCTCAGGGCCCTAGAGAATCCCCATCCTTAGACCCTACCCGGCAAGGAAAAACTCAGAAACCTAGTGGGAGAAAAGAGAAACACAAAATAGGATAAGTTGTCCACCATGAAGAAAATGGCTCTCTTTTCCTATATATTATTTTTGGTCTCTTCTACATTCTATATCTATATCTAAATACCATCCCTACGGTGAAGCATGGTGGTGACAACATCATGCTGTGGGGACACTAGTCAGGATAGAGACAGTGATGGGCAAGTTACTTTAAAATTGTAATATATTCTATTGTTACAGCTTTAAAAATGAACCTTGGACTGGGCGATGGTTCACATTTCAACAGAGGAAGCACACAGCCAAGATAAAGAAGGCGTGACTGCAGGACAAGTTTGTGACTGCCCTTGAGTGGCCCAGCCAGAGCCCAGACTTGAACCCGATTGAATATCTCTGGAAAGACTTGAAAATAGCTGTGCAGTGACGCTCCCAATATAACCTGACAGAGCATGAGAGGATCTGCAAAGAAGAAAAGAAGAAAAAAAAAATACTCCAAATGCAGGTGTGCCATTTTGTAGCATCATGTGCCTCAACACTGTATAAAGGGTGTGAATATTAGTGTACATGCAATATTTCAGTTTTTTGTTTTTAATATAAATAATGTAGAGGGTAGCTCATATATGTGTTTCATAAATGAACATCAGGACAGAAATACTCACATCGCTGTTTCTTTGGCTACAACATAAAGTAACGCGTTCTTTCACTTTGTTATTATGGGGTGTTGTGTGGATTGATGAGGGGACACAAATAATTTTATTCATTGTTATGTCACAAGACTGTGACATAACAAAATGTGGAAAAAGTGTGTGAATGCTTCCAGATGCGCTGTAGCAGTCTGCTTTTTCAAAGCCACATTGTAGAGCATTTCAGAGTGTGTTACAAGGAGAACTAAACCTGCATGAAACAGAAAAATATTGAGACATAAAATCAAGGGGGAAAGGCCAGGACTTAATCAATGTTTTTTGTTTTTTCATCCACACACAGAATTTTAACAGGTAGCAGTATTCAGGCAAAATCCTTCTGTAATAGATGTTTTTCAGCCATACTAAGCGAACAAATGACTGTAAATATTTAAATGAGAGGGATAGGTTGAAAATGAAGTATGGTTAAGGTGTACTTAATTGTCTCCGTAGAGAATTTCGTCCTCTGCATTTGACCCATCCTTCAATGCCACTGGGGCAACCTGTTGGAACAGTGTGTGACTGCAGTGCAGCACCCGGGGACCCGTGTGGGGCCCATTTGGGGCCAGGCTTACCGTCTGTATCACCTGGCTGGAGGATTCACCTATTGTACCTGTTTTTAGTGGTAGGGCAAACTGGAGAACCGGCAGGAAGCCTACACAGACACGGGGAGAACATGCAAACTCCTCACAGAAAGGCCCTGTCTGGCTGGCGGTCGAACCCGGGACCTTCTAACTGTGAAGTGCAAACGCCAACGGCTGTGCCACCGTGAAGTCTGGCCCAGAGCACGAACTTGACAAAGCAGTAGTTGGACAAATTTGTTTTACAATTGATAATATATTTGTTTGGCCTGTTGACAAGAAGATAACAGGATTCGATGTTTCTCTGTCTCTGATCTTGTTTTCATCTGTTCTGTCAAAGCCTTTGGGAAGGTTGGGTTCTGTAGATAAAGTACCACATACATTGGTAGGCTATATCATGACCGACAACGTGAGGAGGCATGCACACAAGTAGACCACATAAATCCTTTATGGCAGGCACTGCCTTCCTGCTCTGTCACAGAGTCAACAAACAGTTCCTGGTTCTTTTCACACCATGCAAGAACCAATAAAACTGGATTAAGTGCAATATCTGTGTGTATTTTAGATTATGGAACAATTACCAGTACCCTGGGTTCTGCCTCGTCCAGCTCATAACCAAAAATTAAAAAGTCTAATTTGTTTTCATGCCTGCCAGATAGGCTAAATGAAACAAGGACAAAAGGTTGTCTTCTGATAACCCAAGAAAGCCTTTAAAAAACAAAAACCCTTTGTGGTTGAAAAATGAGAAGAAAAACACAAACATGTCAGCATTATGTTTTAATCTGTTTTTTTTAATGATATTGAAATCAAAGGACATTGAAAGCACATGGTCAAGCAACAGCTGTCAAATATCTAATTCTCTAACATAACAATCAAATCTGACATTTGATATACTGTATTTATATATATATATATATAGACTTTTTGGATATGTACATAGGTGTACATAGGTGTACATAGGTGTACATAGAGTACGTACGCACACACACACACACACGCACACTGCTGAGGTTTGAACACATTTAAAACAATATTGTAATGAACTGGACTTGGATCAAGGAACAATGTCATATAAATGCATAGATTGGAAAATAGAACATTATAAGCCATGAACAGGCTTTACACACTGTTCAAAATACACACTGAACTTGGAGACATACAGTTTGGTCCATAAAATAAAAAGAAACGTTGTACAGGGTGAGAATGGACCGGGGGCATCACACAATACTGAACACCAAGACCTGTTGGTGTTGACCAGCAACTATAGGAATGCTATTGTATGGATATAGAATTGTAAACTTATGTGTAGCTGAATCAACACTTCCCTTTTTAAGTATCACTAGTGACCAGAACCCATCATTAAAACGGGACCACAGACAATAGTTGGGACAGGCTAGATGCGAGAGCTAGAAATTCCCAAATATTTCAAATTTGTTCTGCTTTTAAGAAATACTATAATATTAACAGATTACCAAATTAACCTATATTCGATTACTTAGAGCTGGTGCTTGGTTGGAGGATAGGTACATACGGCCCTGCCACTGTTACACTAATTAGATATGAACATAGGAGTCTAATGTCCTTGTGTTTTCACTGCAGACAGGTAGGCGAGTGGACCAGTGCACAATGTTAGTGATGACATGGGGAGTCCGGAGTAGTTTAGGACGCCTAACGAACCAGGGGAGACTGCTTGAGGGAGATGAGCACTGAGCGCATGCGGGACACATCTTTGGCTTGTTTGCTGGACTTGGGGTTGAAGTCACAGAGGCGAGCCACGCGCTCCCACTCAGTCCCGGGGTTGTTTTCATCCAGGTCTGAAACCATGGCCTCTTCGGCAGCCCTACAGCAGAGGGGAGCAGAGTGAGACAAGAAATGGAGAAAATATTTAGCAGGAACTTGAGGTAAGAGACAACCATGTAAACAGACCGTCCTGAAAAGGCCTCTGCTGATGACCAACAGTTACGAAGATTTTAACTGCATTCATTCAGAATAAGAATTTGGCTTCAACCTTTTAATGATGGTTCAGCTGAGTCTATTTCAGGAACCTCACATCACAAGACAGAAATGACTGACGACAACAAAAACAACACTTAACTAAAACTACTTTGATAGCTGTAATTACAGTGAGATTCAATGCTTTACAACTTAAAGGGAAATGTCAAACAGCCCGAAGCAGATTTGGTTGGTTAAAAAGGCACTCACGCATACTTAAACTTGTCCCCAGCAAATTTAGCAAGCTATAAATCAAAGTAAAAGTCAAGTGTATTGGTTTTATTATTAGTATACCAGACCATGAAATTATTGGGACAAGTTTTCTTTTTTTAACCAAGCCCAAAAAAGATGGAGCTGGCTGTTGGCCATGCAATCAGCTGCGGCTGAAAGTCTGCCATTTGGAAAAAAGCAATTTGTTTTGAGAGTTTGACATGTTTGGTTTTCAAAATAATACAATATCCTCAATACACGACCACTACTATGTTCCTTGCCATTAATAGTTTGGGTACATGCCCAAAGTGTATTTACTTACTACAATAGTTCACAAAACAGCAAATACAAGAGGAGGGATAGAAGGGATCACAGCACGACGAATCGGAGAAAATACCAATAATTCTGAAGCTAAAAGTCACTGATCGTGGTATTAAAAGCTTTTATGAATAACATTGATCATGTGGATGGATTATATTTTTACTTAACTGGTCTAGGCGGTAGCAAGGATGGTTAATGTGTGTGCTTTGAAAGGTGCATAGGAAAAGAAAACAGGGAGAAACAGTTTTACAAGTCAGAATTTAGAAGAGAGAGAAAAAGGGTTGAAAATCAAAATAAACTGAATCAAGATGTTAAGAGCAAGCATGCAGCAATCTAAGAGTTTTGTGCAGACTTTGTACGAACGCAGCTTTTAGTTTCTACTACGATTCAAATACAGGACACTGACACATTGTTTTTAAAAATAAAAAACAAACAACTCATTTCAAGCTATAATTTGCCACTGTGCTTTTAGCTTTGCACCAACTTCTACTGATAATGTAGAAATATAGAGATTTGGCCACGCACACATAGTATCACGAATGTACAATCCTGAATGTACAAGGAATACAGCTAAAAGGAGCCATTAGGAGTAGGCAGTTAAATGAGAAAATAGATGAATGGTGATAGAATAACCCACATAATGTAAATAACAAAGGGGTATACTGTAGCATTCAAGGCCTACAAGTAAAATTGCTATAGCATTATAGGGGTGTATTATTATAATGAAAAATGTAAGAATTATGCACACAGTGAAGCAGGCTGCATTGTTCTGAAAGGCTGCACAGGTATGGGTAGCTCAGTACATACGCATGAATTTTCCACAGCATCAGCAAGTCAGAAGGGTGGAAGCAGAAGACACTGCATGTTTGAAGCATCTTGTGTCATAACCAATTATGGATATATAGCATAATATTTATTTAACTTTGAAATGCATACAGTTGCTTCAAACAGCAGTCCAAAAGCTTAATCTAAAGTAATAGTAGTTTAACTCTGGGGAAGCATTAGTTATAGAAACAAATACATTAAAAGATTATGAATAATTGATGAGGTGGTGACAGTATTGAATGCATGCACAGTTAACAAAGATGAAGTTCCCATGCTGCCATTTATTAAAACTGAAATTATCGCAAGCATAAACATTGATTGGGAGATTGGTCCCTAGACTAACTTCTGGGTGGTTCGGGTAGTAAAGAAATCACTAAGGCTGAAGACTGGAATGAAATAACTAGGAGGGTTTGATGCCAGGTGGGGGTATCAGTGAAGCCAAACCAAAATGGAGGAAGATGCTGTTAGTTGAAGCCACATACACATAACCAATGAGATCAGAGAAGGGCTGCTTGTAGAAATCTTCATCCAGAACCCTGGGCAACGTCCGCCAAAGACAGCATTGAGAGAGCGGAAAGAGGAGAGTTGTAAAAAGTGAGAGCGAAAAGAGCAGAGTGGTAAAAAGGGAAGAGTTTCAAAAACACCCTTGATTTTACAACACATTAAGACAGTTGAACATATAACGGAGACAATCAATGGCGTGAAAGTTTTTAAAATATTAGTTGGTATTAGTGAATGAAAGAAAAAATTATGATATTGTTTAGCAGATGTTTTCAGAAAATGATTTCTAAAAGAGGTTTGTTTCAATTCCTCTTTATTTTGTTGGTTCTGTCACCAGTGATTCAAGTCACTATTCAAGTCCAAATCAAGTTCCAAATGTGTTTACAAATTATTACATAACAAAACTTTTAAGTGGTCAAATATACAATGTTAAGATAAAAAAAAAAACATAAATGTCCCAAGGAAGCGTCATGTAATGCTCATAAGTCCCAAATCACAAGCACTAGTCGAGTGTCTGGTCTTTAGGGCATGAGTCGAGTCCAAGCGTCTAACTACAGTGAGTGCCCATCGCCCTGTCACAGTACCTGTTGTTGGTTTTAGTTTTTTCCAGCTGCTCATTCTGCCTGGCATGCCACTCCTCCAGTTCTGCCTTGGCTTTCTCTTTCCATTCGGACTCCTGCTTACGAGAATTTTCATCTGCAAGGGCAAAAACCCCAAAACATGAGTGTGATCATTGTTTAATATTGAACTGAAATTGCAACAACTGTCGGTTACCTAGAACCTCCAATCTCTCGCTCTGCTCCTCTCTCCACTTCCGTAGACTTTCTGGCTCAGCCTGAAGGCGATCTGCACTGGAAATAGCTGCGTAGGCATCCGAAGGACCATTGCTTTCCTGTAAGATTATAATGCTTTTATTGCAATGTCTCAACAATGTCACATTACTGAGCGCCATTTTATTTCTATCAGCAGAGATTGTCAGGAAAATCACTGATGTTGCAAAATACAAGGATATGTTGCAAGCACAGGATGAAGTTGCTGCAGCATTTTCTGAAGATCTCCACATCAGGAGCTGTTACACATCATTACCACAACGACATTGTGCTTAAAATCAGAAAGAGTCAAGAAAGAATTATTGGATGATGTGAGAGCATAGGGTGAAACATTCATACTTGAAATTAAGTGAATTACACGCCACATAGTCCAAGTCAAAATATCTGTTTTCAAGAGCGTAATATTCCTCTGATTTAGTAGATTCTCTTAAAATGAATTTAAAAGTAAATGCAGACGTTACCCCATGAAGATCTCCGTTGATTGCGCCATCTAGAGGGAATGAAAAAAAATCACAAGTTAGAAAGAGTAAACATGATTTTGGACTCTACTTTTGCAAAGAATAGAAAACATGCTCCTCATAACCAGCTCGACATAGAAAATGCTGTTTTCGCAGTGGGAAATCAAAGAATGGATTGGATGAGGACTCAACACATTAAACCCTCTATTAGACCCAAGCACATTTTCTTTGGAGTTTTATTTTTTGCATAACTCCTACATTTTTTATGCCAATTGAGTGCAATTTTCCAAGGGGGTGTATTTTTTGGTGATCTAAAATAATTGTATGTAATTTAGTGTTTTATTTAATTATAAACACAATGCTTACAATTATAAACATAAAAAAAAGAAAACACAGAGCATCCATGTGCTTTTTCGCAAAGTTCACACGTGCAGTAATGTTTTTCAGAGACAGCAATGGCTTCCCCCGTGGCGTTCTCCCACTGAATCCCATTCTTGTTGAATGTTTTACGTATTGTAGGGGTGTCAGCAGATGTTGGCATGTGCCAGTGACTTCTGTCAGTCTCTAGCCGACACTCTAGGGTTCTTTTTTACCTCCTTGAATATTCGGAATATTCTGCGCTGTGCTCTTGGAGTCATCTTTACAGGACGGCCACTCCTTGGAAGTGAAGCAACAGTGCCAAACTGTCTCCATGTATAGACATTTTTTCTAACTGACTTCTAGAGGTGGTTTTGTAACCTTTTCCAGCTTTATACAAACCGACAATTCTTGATTGTAGGTCTTCAAAGAGCCCTTTTGAGCAATCAGACAATGCTCCTTAACAAGACACAATTCTTAACTAGCATGTGTTTTTCAATGGCAAGAGCAGCTTTGAGCTACACCTCAGTGATTGGACTTCAGGTTGGCTCACACCCGACTCTAAAGTAGCTCTTGAAGCATCTTCAGGCAGGGGGTGTACTTACTTATTCCTCCTTGTCCTGTGAATGTTTGTATGTTATGGCCAATAAAAATATGATAACATGTAACTGTTTGGGTGGCATTAGTCTAAGCAGACACGGTTTGTCTATTCTTGTGATTTAAATAAAGATCGGAACGTATTTTATGACCAATTTAGACAGAAATGTGACGAATTGCAAAGGGTTCACATACTTTTTCCTCCCCCTATCTGCTGGGGTCATAGTGACCCCAGGATTTAGGGGGTTAAGTCATGTCAGAGGAGACTTGACCCGCTCACAGGAAACACATGCTTGTTTTGTAATTTTTCCAGGTATTTTTCAATGATAAAAATATCTGTAATAAAATAAACGCTTGTATCTTATTCTGTTAATTGGGTGAAATGTAACGCTATGTGGCTTTAAAGAGAACAGGGCGTTAGTTTATCAGTGAAGGTCATTTTGCTCTGTTGGGTTTGCACTGGAGACTTAAGGCTGGGACTGTTAGCTCCGTGTAGCATTACGTCCCAGTGTCAGGTTTTGAATGGGCCGACGACTGGCGTTACTTCCCCTCTTCATTCCATTGATACCCCCATCTCTTTCAGTTCAAAGTCGAAAATGAAAACCAGGCATCATCTAATGTATATGTGGTTATAGCAAACGTTATTATGTGTATGATCTGTCAAAAGCAATGTTCTTCAACACGATTAAGACAGGCTAAAACTAGCAAGTCTAAGGTTAGCAAAAAAAAAAAAAAAAAAAAACATCAACAGTACAGCGAGTTTATATTTTGTAGACGATGATAATTGAGTCAATAAGCCGCGTTAAGGTGAAAGATCTAGTAAACTGACCATTAGGGTCTCCCATGGACGAGGGCACCTCTCCACTATCCAGGATGCTGAAGCCCTCGTCGTTTTCAATGCCCGCTATTTCACTCTCCTGCTGAGCCAGAAAGGCAGCTGCCGGGTCCTCCTCCGAGCCGACACCATTCCCTGCGTTTGGTGCATTTAACATATCAAAGTCCTCCATCGTTCACGGTTGTGTTGGGTTAAGACAAATCGAGCAGGTGTAGCGATTGACCAAAAGCGGTTTAGCGAAGGGGAAGAGAAGAAGAGCACAGAACAGCCGAGCCAGCGCTACTGAAGCGGAAACAGACCCCCCGACCAATAGGAAAACGGAACACGTGACTGACAGCCACGTCCACCAATCAGAAACACACATTCATTCCTTTGGACCAATGGAATCTCCGAATCTGTTCTTTTGCGGGTCCCGTGACTGTGGAAGGAATCACGGGGCACGGGAGGTGCTCGGGATGTATAAAGAAAGATAGACCATACATAAAGACTATTAATTAAATCTATGATAAAGACCAAAGACCTCATAAAAGGATGTTATGGGCTTATGTCGAGTGATTTTCTGTACTGCCAGGTGAAAGTGAAGGCCCATTGTATCCTCTAATTATCTGAATTACCTTTTATACTAGGCCTGCGTCTTAAAACGCCCAAATCAACCATGTAGGCTCGTTGAAACGTTAATAATTAACACTCACCATGGCAGGTGTCAGGTGACCACGCACGCTCACGAGCCCAGGTGAGCGTGGGTAATAAACGTAGAACGTCATTATACAATAATTATAATTTCCACTCATATTACTTTAATTATTATCATTCACACTCGAATACTTCATACATATGCGTCATTCATGTTTGATAATACTGGAGATGGATTTGCACATTCAATTAAAAACAGTTTAATCGAACAAAATATGTAACAGTTTGGTCTGTGATAACGTAGTATCGCAATATATAGGCAAAACGTGCACTATAAAATATATGGCACTTCATATTGATTAGAAAAAAAAAACATGTGTTTCACATCTGTAGCAATAAAATGAGGGAGATTTTTTGTAACATCTGCAAACATTGTATCTTATACTTAAAAGACAATAAATTAATTACACAGTAGGTTAGTTGTAGATAAACACAAAAATAAAGAGTTTTGGTCACATTACAGCAATCGACAAGGACGCTGCTATGAGTCATCAGTGTGTTTCACTGGGTTTACTTATTAACCCATTAAAAACACAAAAATAAATTATTACTTATTTCTCCCCAAATCTAAATGGAATCACAGCTTGATTGTCAACTATAAATGTAAAATATTATTTACATCAAGTGCAGCAATAAAAGATTTTGTCCTTCAGCTTATTCTTCTAGTTGTATAGTCTAATACCATACTAGCTGCTCCAAGTAAAGCTGGCTCCTCCAAGTCTGAAGAGAGAATCCTGATATTCTGTGCAGAGGACAGAGCTCTCTCTGAGATGATCTGCTGCACAGGGGCCTGATAGTATGAAGACAGCACTCCCGACAGGATGATCTGTGATGGGTTTACAATGTGCAGGATGTTGATGATACCGACACCCAAAGCTGTGGAAGCTGGACAGACAAATTTTGAGAATAAAAAGTTATTTGAAATGACCACTTTTTAAAAAAATAAACAAAATTACAAAGAGCTCAGCATAATGACATGAAGCCATACCTTTGTTGAGAATAGCTTGAGCCTTGGAATTACCCATTTTTGCTGCAGTGATCAGGTGAACTGCAGTAATTGGCTCCGCAATCTTCATTCCCTCCATTTTCAGCAAGTCCTCTACAATATGCATAAAGTTTAGGTCATGCACCATAATTCGAGGTTTAGTGTTAAATGCAGCACCTTCCTCTGCTGCCCTCTATTGTATATGTTTAAATATTGCACAATATATTGTGATTTTTTTTTTTAATGGAGAGCTTCAGATTAGAAAAATGTTAAATCTCCTTGTAGAATTGTATTGTAAACACTGCCAGCGTACATTGGTGCATGAATGTACGCTCACCCATTCATGTACGTATGAATGGGTGAGTGGTTCCTTTCCTGTAAAACACTTTGGAAAAGTTGAGACCATTTACCAATATATTTTAGAGTAAATTTGACAATGCAAGAGTGAATTTAAAGCCACACTGTCAACACTTAACCTGGCAAGAGCCAGATTGATATTACAGTGCCAATGTCACTCTGGGTTGAATCATTCAGGTAGAGGGCGCACATTTGGAGCAGCATTTGCTGCTGATTGGATCAAGAACACTGCAAATCCATTTAGTGCTTAGTTTTGAAAAAGGTTATGCGTGTTTGTGTTATGTGTTGCAGCATCGCGTGCTTTATGTGACTGCATCGTTAATTAGTGTCCTTTTTACCAGAACCAATTTTGGTTCTGTCCGAACGGTGAAGGTGGGAGTGGTTCCAGATGGATTCTCGCGTGTTTGTAAACTCACAAATACCGCGAGAATTCAGCTTGCTTGCAAGGTTAGTCAACACTTACTACAAAACTCATTTGATGAGGACCTTTCATTTCTTTTTGCCACATGCATTCAAAGCAAATTCAAATTCAGCATTATCCTCAGGGACATGAGCTACGCTACGAGTCATGAGGCGAGGCGGTGTTCTGGAATTAGCATCAAAATATAACTATGACAAAGAGGTCGTGCTAAGTTACTGTTTGTTGTTTTGTGTGTTCCCTCGCACATAAAGAACAAACAGTAACTTAGTACGACCTCTTTGTTGTCGTTATATTTTGATGCTAATTCACTAATGTAAAACTGGAGCAGCACAGTGGAGGCGTCACAAGAGGCGCTACGGGGGAAAAAGGGACAAACGAAGAGAAGATGGTGAAAGACAGATGTGGAGCGGAGGGAGCTGCGCGGGAGGGAGGTGGAGGAGCTGATCAGTGCGGGACACTACGCTCTGAAACACCCAGGAGGTGGTGCAGCATTTCAGGTGAGCATTTGTCAGATTCAGTAGGCAATCAACTCACCATCATCAAGTCTTTTAGCCTCTCGCTGTAATGCCATGCCAGATGCATATGCCTCAATGCACCCGCGACTGCCACATGAACACTCTGGCCCTTCCAGGGAAACCATGATGTGTCCCAGCTCCGCCCCGCAGAACGTGCTACCATGAATCAATTCATTATTATGTATAATTCCTCCTCCAATACCTATAGAACAGAGAGGAAAGGCCGTCAATTAAAGCAAAATATTTGATCAAACTAAATAAATAAAGCTATAATGATTATTGACCAGTTCCAGTGATTACTGTAGCAAAATTCTCTACTCCTCGTCCATAGCCAAACTTCTTCTCAGCCAAAGCAGCACAGTTTCCATCGTTGTCTACCCAGACAGGGAGATGCAGGGCGTCAGAGATGGGTGTCCGGAGGTCCACTGATGACCACTCTTGAATGAGGTTCGTGGCGTGCATAACCACTCCCTCTTGTGGGTTGACCCGCCCGCCCGTTGACACTCCTGTAACGCACCATATTTTTACCACTACTGATTTTACTAAATAATTCACTGCATGAAAAAAGTATCCTCATACCAACACCAAGTATCCTACAGTTGAGCTGTACAGCATCCCGCGTAGCATCTGCACATGTCTTTATTAAGACGTTCATTCTAGCCTCATATGATTTGGGATTTGGCAGAGTATATTTCTTGACTATGTTTCCCTAAAAACATATATATAAAAAAAATCAAATGGATATAGCATTAACATCTGTAAACTATTGAGACTAACACCACTTACCCTCATGCCAACAATGGCTACTCGGAGATTTGTCCCTCCCAAATCAATGGCAAGAGCACTTTGTGTTTCCAGAATATGATCAATATCCTGGGAGATGCAGTCTTTCACAATTGGAAAACGAAACGTTTTTTGTAGTGGCTTGTTTAAGTTAACAGAGCGCAAAAACTTCAAAATACGTGGCACTGCATTTCCATCACCATAAATCTTTGAGCTGAGTATACAAAACAGGATGTGAAAGTTTTTAATACCAAATCACATCAGGTCTGTCATTCATAAGAAGAGAGAAATAGAACGATTGTATTGTTTGACAAACCATGGGTATCGCTTTCCAAACTGCAACTCCAGAGCATGGTAGATCTTACTCTGGGAATCAGCATCTCTCACATGAAGAACATTTTCACCTGAAAAACAAAATGACAATTAACAACGCGACCATAACCTGACATGGCAAAATGCCCTTGCATTGGGACACTAAAAGGAAAGAGATCTTCAATACCCGTTTCTCTGCCAGTTTGTCTGGAGCCCAGGTTCACTACAGGAGTGCCAAAGGCCCCTGCCTCTCTGACTCCACAGCTGCTGTTTCCGATCATGCAGCCAGCGTGGCACACCAACTGAATGAACTGCTCGAAGGGAATGTGTTTCACGGCTCTGAAGTTGGGGTGCTGCTCAATGCCCTTCTTCCTCATTACACGCACCATCTCTTTACTTCCTGTACAGCAAACGATTAATAATGTTTTTTTTTTAATTCATACGAAACTTGTAATATAACAGTTGTGGCGTATGACTAACCAGCATCAATATTGGGAAAAAGAATAAGGGTCCTCTTGTTAAAAGACAGAAGCGCATCGAGCATTAAACCGTAGATTTTGATAGAGTGTTGAATATCGGTGGTAACCGGGTGTTGTAAAGCCACAATATAATCATTCTCTTTGACATCACCTGTAAAACAAAGTAAACACTCATATAAAATGTGTTTGAGGCACATTGGCATATAAATGTTGGAAGCCACACACCAAGCCAGCTCTTAATGACGTCCATATAGTCTTCTCTGTGATGTGACACGAGCAGCTTATCATAGGAGGGGCACCCAGCCAATAATATGCGAGAGTGGTCTTCACACATGGCTATGAGGTGCTGCTCAGCCCGGCGCGTGCAACAAGCATGGTAATGGGCCAGTTTACTGATGGCATGACGGATTGAGTCATCAATGGTACCGCTCACCTGAAACACAGTCATTGGAGTGACTTAAGCATACAGAGGTATACAGAGTTTGGACTATTCTAGATTATCATTCAGACTTTCAGACAGGGATTTATTTTTTGTACAGCGGTGGTAACGGCCAAAGGTTTGGGAATGATGGATATCATTTTTATAGGAAAGACATTTGGGGCATCGTCTGAAAATAAAAAACAATTTAACTTGCTTGTCCAAGGGAACAAGTTTAAAGTCCAATGGCCAAACATGTCCAAATTTACAAAGGTGATCTGTGGTTGTTTGCTGAGCTGCACAGCTAAATCTGGAACTAAGCTTTTTTTTTCATTCACGAATATTATTTGTACATTGTCCTCGTTCTTAAATCAATGCTGAATGTGAACACTTCGATAAAAAAAAATCCTTAACACTCACCTCTCCTCCTTCTAAGTGGAGTATTCGAATATTCATTAGAGCAGCAGCTGTTGCCAAAGCCAGTGCATCGAAACGATCACCGTGAACAATCAAAATGTCAGGATTCAAGCGCTGTAGGACATCTGGAAGTTTCACTAAGGCTAGACCCACACTTTCCACCATGGCGGCTTCATCCTCCCCTCTCACGATGGTATGAAGCTTGGAGCCTATGTCAAAGTCATCCTGTTCAATCATTCGATATGTGTTCCTTTACAAAAAAAAAAAGATATACCAATCAACTATCGAGCTTGTGAGTCACGAAGAAAGAGTCGAAACTATTAGCCTCCCTTGACCTTTCAGGAGATAATTTACCAAACATGTCAATCATTCACTGTCTTTATTGCATAGCAAATGATTACCTGCAGGGCAGTAACTGCCACTTGTTCAACTACTGATTGCATTCTTACATTTGTCTATGTCAGTTCAAGTCTCAGTTGAATCTGCCTTACCCGTAGTCATCAATGAGATGTGAGCCCAGCACCACCACCTCCAGTTCAAAGTCATCCGGATGAGATTTGATCCCAAACATGATGGGAGCCAGTTTGGAATAGTCTGCTCTGTTGCATGTGGCCACACATACCCTTAGCTTCCTCTCCGACTACACCAGACAACACACACACAATTAGTGGTTAAGATCAAAGTACAGCATCAATAAAGAAACATCAATGACATCTTTATAATCCTGCAGTTACCTGGTGGTGTTCTTCAGTTAATCCTCTCTCCATCTTTTCTCTGGTTCTTTGCATTTTCAGATAGTATAACTCCTGCAGAAATACACAAACAGAGCAGAATATGGGCAAGTTTGTAATAATTTTACATTGAATGCAGAACCTTCCTGAGATTTACTTGGCTTTTCCAAAATGGAAGATGCTTTAAAGTACACTTGAAAATGCATGTCAACTAGCCACACTGCATTGTCGCCTTTGGCTAATTTCCATCGTTATTCCCCATGAGCACTCTCAAACACACTCACATTCATCCTGGCCTATTGATATCGTGATATCGATATCGTGATTTATGTTTATATGCCATTTCTTTTTCTTTTTTTCTTTTATTTTGTTTTACTGTTAAGTAAAAGGGAATACCCCAGACAACCAGAGAACTTGGATATGTTTACTGTATATATATATATTTTTTAATATACAGCGCCCAACAACAGCCACAAGGTGCCCAGGGCGCTTTCCAGGATTAAAACAAGAATCACAATAGACATCAATAAATACAAACACACAAATTATGTCAAGCCCTTGCTTCGTTCTCAGCCAAACATTGCGTCTTGTGGGATTTGCCTTGGCTCACCCCCTGCAACATATATATTGTCTTAATGCATACCTTCATTCATTATGTTTAGGGGGCAGCTTCTTGTTCAAGAGGGGCAGCTTGAGGCCATACATGATACATGAAAAAACGGTCCCAACTTTTTTTTTTATACTCGAGTCATTCATTCATACCTTTTACTGAAAAGCATCATCAATATTGACTTTTTATTAAAGTAATTTTGAAATTCACCATCATTTTACAATCTGAAGCCATTCCCATAGGCCATATTCTTTTTTTAGTATTATTTTTAGTTACAAGATCATAATCTTCTGTTCCAACTTGTACCTGTTCTAGGACTTCTTATTTAGGACCAGCTTTATTCGGCCTCTGATGAGGTCATACACACTGACTGACAACGTTATGAAATTTGGTACAAAATATCCTGACATCATGAAGATAATAATTAAATTACCTGATTGGCTCTGCTGTTTTTATGTGTTCAAGCAAGCACAAAAAAAAAAAAAGTCCCACCTTTTGTCATATTACTTTTTTGGGGTGACAAACTGGTTTATCGGAAGGGCATTCATACCAATATAATATACATAAACTTAATTATATTAATATAGCTTTAATGGTATGGCTCAAGTTGTGAAGAATTATCTGACATTGTGCTTTTCGTGCTAAATGTAACGTTTTTGTGAGTGTCATAAAACGTCTCATTAGATGCACAACAGACCACAGTGTGTAAATCAGAGGCAACATTCCTGAGCTCATTGAGGTTTTGGAGTTGGGAAAGTGAGTCAGGGGTTACTGAGCTGACAGAAAAATAAACAGTCACAGCTAGATAATGCGCCTCATGCGTTGGGAGAAGAGCTGCATTTGAAGAATATTTAATTTAGAGTGAAAATTGTTTCATACAAGCTGAAATAGTTCTGGATGACTTCTTTGTAACTGATTACAAAGTGACAAACAGATGCGGTCAGTTACAAAATACTTGCGTCTCATCGTATCTTTTTTCACATTTGAAATCTGATAAAAATGCAAAACTCTATATTAGGGCTGGGAAATATGATCGTAGAAATGTCATCAAAATCTGACCCCTGTGATGTAATGCTCTTCTGGAATACAATGGCAAATTGTGTTTCAGTGATTTTCTACTAACTTGAACTCTCTGCTCAAATACAGTTTTCTCCAACCACTCCTCGACCGATATATCGTCCAGCTATCAGCCGATATAATGCTGATAAAAGTGTGTTGTTTTGTACATTGTAAATTTCATGAATATCTGTCTGTGTCTCAACCAATCAGAAGCAGAATTAGCGGCAAGAGCCTCCAACAGCCTCCTCAAGCAGCGCCACTTTAGCTTTATGTGACTACATTTTCCTACACTATTCACAGCCAAGCGATTAATCGATTAATTGTAAAAATAATGAATCGATGACAAAATAATCGTTAGTTGCAGCCCTATCGCCCACCCTTACTCTAAATCAGTCTCTGAGTCAACTACTCTCTGAAGTTTGGTAGATTTGGCTGCTATTTGGAAATAGAGAACGGAGAAAAAAAAACTGTTACTGAGACCATTAGTTTGAGAAATACCTTGAACTATTGTATTCAGACATTGTATTTAGTGTAGGGATATGCATTCTGTTGTTTTCTCTTCATTTTTAAACGTTAAATTGCTAGCGTTATGGAGGGTGAAAAGCAGTATTCATGAACAATGAGCACCCCATTGTTAGATCATATCTGACAAATGCCGTTTCATTTACTTTCCTGTGAACTGTTACTCGGTGCCACATTGTCCCACACAAAGCAAGGTGCAGACAATACAGAGCAGGTCATCCCTCGCTACATTCAGCAGAAAGTGTCTATATTCATCTGAGCTCAGAGCGCACACACAGTACGCCCTCCCACACTGTCTTTACTCTGGCAGCGTCACAAGACAGCATCAGCAGCCACCCTCATGGTATGGGGGCAGGGATGCATGCAAAGAAGGCTAAAGCTAGGGTGAACCGACACAGCAGAAGCACTGATAAGCAACAAGAAAGCGAATGGCCAGAGACAAGGATAGAGAGAAGGCATATCTTATATGAATAGCAGGTAAAAAGATTGACTCACATGAGGGTTTGTGGACACATTGTCTGCATGCTTTTCCATCCCACGGACAAATGGATTCACACCCCTTTCTTTGTAAGGGTTAACGTTTTTTCTTATTATTGAGATTTTCAATGGTAAAAATATAATGATAATGGCTGGGCTCAAGCCATCGAGCAGAGGAGGAAGAGAAAGAAAGCCACTGAAAGGTGGCAGAACCATGTAGGAGAGAGGGGGGGAGGGTCTATGTGAGCTCACACACGATTCAAGGCATCTGATTGGCTATAAGAGAAAGAAAAAAAAATACAAGAGGAGCTTCATTTAACTCTATTCACTGGTAATGCCACGTTCAACTCAAATGATCCCAATTTAAGATTGCCGTTTTAAATATCAAGTAAAAAAGGGTATTACAATATAAAGAATACATATTACAGAAAAACCAAGAGGGCTGCATGATTAGATGATTAGAAAATATAATGGAAATATTACTGACAAGTCTTGCGATTTTAATGAAATGTAGAATTCATGTTTAGAAGTAGTATTCCCACACTAAAGTATATACTACATCATCTCCAGTAGTGAAGACAAGAGAGAAGACTGAAAAATGAACTTCTAAATCACATGGATTTCAGAACATGTTTATAGAGGTCTAAACGACAAAGGTTGCAGGTTTCAAACATAGAAATATAGCGATATGTATTGCGGGCCAAAACCATTAATGAGAACGCACACATTACACCATTATCCAGTGGCATCTTTCTCAAATGCTTTCCAATCATTTCTGATTGTGAATAACCGAAATGTGCAAAAGATACCTCCAAGAAAGCACTTTTTGCTTTCCTGGTTTGGTGAATAAATACTGCAGTGCTTTGTGAAAATATAAACCTCTCAAACATTCAATCACAATGTGCTTAGCAGCAGTAATCTGACTTCAGGTTTTTGTCACAAAAAGCATGTTAACTTGTGTATGTTTTAAATAAGTCACAACATATGTAGCAACAAGTTTCTGAAGGTGAGCTACTTTTTGAGGTACTTTCAAAACAATTTACTCACATTTTAGTCCTTTCAACAATCAGTAATAGTGACTATGAGTCTGTTATTTGGTCTCACGTTAGATGTCTTTACTATTTTTGGAGTATTTGACTTCGTAAATTCGTAAAATTCCTGTCACTACAACAACAATAGAGGTCTGCTGTCCTCTAAAATGAAGCCAATTCTTTCTGGGCGCAAGTTGTTTTAGTCCTCGCCTTCACGTCATTTGTCATGGTCACCTTATCAATGAGAGATAGCACTCAACACGTCTAACTGGACCAGTCACACTCTGAAACTCAACAGTGCCAGCCACCCTATTTGGGTGGGTTTGGAAAGTATTTGCTCAACTCAACATTCCCACCCAACCTGCTTTAGTCGAAAAGCCAGTCTCTCTCTTCCATTGTCTTGAGGTAGTATTTAGGTGGGTTTGGAAAGTATTTGAGAAAGATAGACAATGGTGTACTGTGTGCGTTCTCATTCATGGTTTTGGCCTGTTTCGTCATGATTCTATCACACCAGCCCAGACTATCCCTGTAATTACAAATTTACAAATTATGCACCAAGTAACAGCAGCAAAGGTTTAGCAGAAGATCCAACTTATCAACAGTAGTTTGATACGCAAATATGGCTGGAAAAACAAGACACAAAACTCTTATAATGGTCAAACAATGACTGTGTCAAGCTAAAAATACATTACCATTGTGTAAGTATTCTTGCCCAGATTAACCCAAGATATGAAAACCAATCCAGCCTAATCCAATGTTATAGTGTAAATGTAAACAAAAATAGTTCAGCGTTGGATGTTATGCATTGATGAAATAATGGGAACATCAAATAAATAACACTAATAACAATAACACTAATAACAATAAGAAAAAAAATAAAAATAGTTTCATTATTCCTTAATTGAGTAATAATAAATGAATGTTTCTATTATGAGAAAGAACTTGAAAAACCTGTAGAGATAATAAAAATGCATTCTTTTCAACTGAGTGTCTGACTGTGGAATGTAAAAAAAAAAAAAAAACACTTTGTGGCCTTTTACAAATACAATATTTTACATTTTTGATTAGACTCAGTGTTATACTTATTTAAATATACTTGTGAAATGGAGCCACTTTGTCAATATTTAATATATTTATAACAGATGGCTTTCCTGTCACAACCCTCATCATTCAATGCACAGCGACGTATTTGCTTCTTTTATTTGCTGCCTTAAAAGTAAAGTTTATGTCAGGCTTAGTTGGTTCATCAAACGCATTATTGACACATCCGAGTGAACACCGGACTCAAACAAAACCTTTATCAAACACAGCTGCAGGATGTTCAAGGTCAGTTTTATTTGATAGAGGAGCAAACAGCCACAGTAGCATGTCTTTCCACTGCATGCTTCAGTGCAGCCCAGAAACGACCTTAAAAGCATGGAGGTAAAAATCCCACACTAAATCTCCGGAGACTTTTCGAAAATTCAAATATAAAGAGATTAAAAGCACGACGCAAGCTATTCACTACTGTACTAACTACTGCTAATGGCGTGGCTATTTCACAAGAAAATGCTAAATATTTGAAAATACGACAAAGAAAGGACAGTGTTCTTTCTGATAGAAATTTGTTCTCAAAATGATTTTTTTTGTGATTAATTTCGAAATGAAAATAAAGACTTATCCCATCTTCTACAACAATGTATGACGTCTCTCTCTCTCTCTTTATAAATGTCTCTTTCTCACTGACCTGATTTACTTGTGAAAGCTCCAGTTTCTAATGTGGCCTGAAGACAGTAAAGACTCCATTAGCTGCTGAGTCACTGCTGGCAAATACATCTAACACACTGTAGTGACTAAATAAGATAAGATAAGATAAGATAAACCTTTATTGATCTCACAAAGGAGAAATTCACTTGTTACAGTCGGCGTTCAAGAAGATCACTCAGAGTTAATAAAGTGCAGAGATTATTGCACATGTTACTTAAATGCTTTAATGTGAACAATAATTCCAGTCTTTGCCTTTTAAAATGTCCTTTAGTTTATAATTGCTTATAATGACATCACGATCCTGAACTTCAGGGGTTGACACTTCCTCTATTCTGCTCTCTGTATATGTGTGTTCAGTATTTGACGTAATATGGAGCTTATGGATATGTACCAGTATGTATGACTATGGCTGTATATTTCTGTCATATTAAGTTAATAATAATAAAACGTTTCTAATGTGGCACTATTTTGTTTAAAATGTCTGGTTAAGACCATGTTTAAGCTGTGAAGTGATGTTGATGCACACGATGAACAGCGTACATACCTCACGTTCATGCGTTTCTAAACAACGCTCTCGTCACAAAATGACACAGGTTAATCTGTAGCCCACGTCGACAAGGGGCCTTCTCCTATACCGGCAGGAGTCAAGCACAAAACCGGTTGTGTCGTCGTCTGGCCAGCCATAACTTGGGCAGTGACCATACTGCCACCCAATGTTTTCCTAGTACAATGGCAGATCGTATTTAACACTTCAGTGCACACTAGTCCCTAAAGTCTGCAGTAAAGTCAGAAAACACACACTATCATTTTTTCAAAGTGCCATAACAACAACAACAAACCGCAAAAAGCCAGTTGAAGCCAATGGCAAGGCATTTCAGGAGCTTTCTTACTGACTTACTCTGGAGTCCTATGTCTAAGCCACTAGTGTCACACATACAAAAAGCTAAATAAAAGTTTACTTAACACATCGGCTAAACATTTGTAAGCAACTAAACCCTCGGATAACAGTGATCTACTATCTCCCAGGTCTCATCACCTTTCGCAGACTTTTTATTGCAGGGCAATTACAGCCACAGCCAAAGAAGCTAAAGGTAGCTCTGCTGGAAAAAGACTGCCCCGCGGCAGTAAACGCACCCAGCGATGCTTTGACCTCGGCTGCAAAGACCGGACACGGTACTTGCCTTGTGTGTTTCCAAGAGGCTGTCTTCACTTGGTTTCACAGCATTAGAAGCGTCCGGTATGCACTTGTTTCAGTTCTGTTTCGAGTTTTCTGCAGTGTAGCGGGTGCTTGTCTCAGCCACACGAGGGAGGCGATCATGCAAAAGTATGGCCGGATGTTTAGTACTAAACTTTCAGAACAAAACATCCTGTCCACGTCTACAGCGCGGCTACGTCTATCTGAGATAAAACCCATGGATAAAACATGTTCATTCTAGAGGTGGGACTCGATTAAAACATTTTAATCGAATTAATTATGGCCTTTGTAATTAATTAATCGCATTTAAGCATAATTTATTTAGGGGTTGTATTTATTTTTGGAGCTATATTTTAGATGCTTCTTTGTACTTTCCTGCATTTGAACTCATCTGAAGTAGAGAATGAGCTCAACTTTGACAGTCAAATTGTTTTCGGCTTTACGTGTTGTTTGTGCCTAAGCAACGTCTGCAGTAAGAAACACTGAAAGTGTGGAAAGTTAAGTGCGATTAATTTCGATTAATATTTGTAATCGCACTAAACCGTAGCCTATAATTAATTAATCGTAATTAATCGAAAAACGTCCCGGGCCCAGTTAATTCGTTAAAAAAACAAACATCTGATCTTTTGAATACACCAGTTTCCAACAATTTACTGTCTGAAATATGCGACTATGTACAGCAACTTCTGACGCACTTCTATGAAAGTGGCAAGCACGCTGCTCATAATGTGTTAAAGAGGGGGTATTATGCTTTTTTCACATCACATAGCACCACGAAACCTTCTGTTGGTCTGTAAATGCAGTAAATTAGAATAACTGCCTTGTATAAAATTGCTCTTTCAAAATGGCTGTAGCGAATGTCTTGAAATCGGCCTCTGTCTCTTTAAGAACCTCTGACCCTTTCCGACACGCCCCCTCCACACGCTGTCTGTGGCATCAGTGGGGAGGGGGTTCTGCTGAGGAGCAGTGATTGGTTACTCGGCTGGTGACGAAAGCTCGGAGGCGTCTCCAGGAGGTGGAGGCGTTCCTAGGAGGACTCGGGCAAACCTATCCCTAAAATGGCCGCCATCAGAGTTTTTACAGATAACTCAAAAATATGTGAATGTGCCAAGGCAACACTTCAGGCATGTTTTAATGAGGGAATGACATAATATCAATACCCCCCCCCCCCCCCTCCCCCCCTTTAAATCAGTCCATGGCAGTGCTGCTTGGTTCATCTCTATAAACTCCTCAGGGATGTGTTTGCTCTACATTTCTCACGGTATTGGCATGAAAGCACGTCCAGTGAAGTGTACGCCCCAAGTATATGCCCTTATCACTAAAATCTCTAAACATTCTTTTTTTATTAATGTGATTAATTAAAGCCAGTGTATGCTATTCACAGCTGCCTTTTCACAAAATACAACTGTCCAGACATAGCTGTTTGTGAGGCAATTAGACTCAGACTAATTGCCTCACAAACGAATTGTCCAAGTTGCCCATAAATATTCTCTCTAATCGCCCTGATAAAAGTAGGCTATTTTAAACATTGGATCCAACGTTAATGATAAGTTATATTATGAAAGAATACGAATACGTCTTTCTCGATGCACTTTCGCGCTTTGTCCACCAGGGGGCAGCAGTCTCAACTGAATGCAGAGCTTGTTGCCAACATCATGACTGCACTGTAGACCAAGGTCTCTTTCAAGGGCACACATCATATCTGCAAAGTCACATGAGGGGAGCATGGCTGTTATGTTGTGGAAAACAAAACAACATGCCTTTAGTTTAGCCTTTTGAAACTGATGCATGTCCCCTTTTTGCTTTCACACATTTAAATGAAACTTGAGTATCATTGAGCTTATTTGTAAATTACAAAATGTAGCATAATAGCTGAAAAAAACCTGGGCTTGGAATTCAGAATAGTTATGTGATCATTTGGCAAAACTCTCCCAGCCCTACCTTTTTATAGCCATTAAATTTGCATGGACCTCTGAGTGTACGTATGTCTAATGTATTCACAGATCCCTGTTGCTTGGGAAATCTTGCCATCAGCACTTTCACTCGCGTGTGTGCACGCGCGTGTGCGGAGGGGGCAGATAGGATGATCAATAAACACTGAGTCGTTTTGCAAAGAGTTGCAAGACGAGTTTGAAAATTTTCCCATGTAATAAATACACGAAACCCAAAACTAAAAACATTTTATATTCTTTGATTGAGTGTAACACGTGGTTCTTACTCAGAGTTTAGACTTTACAGTCTAGGTTTGATAACCTGGGATCCTCCCTGATCCCAAATGGTGATTTTGAGGTAAGAAAGTACATTTTTTGACATAACACGCAAAGATTATAATCAGTTTATTTTCTAAATTCAAAATAAACATACAGTGGTATGCAAAAGTTTGGGCACCCCTGTAAATTTTCATGATTTTCCTTTTTAAATCCTTGGTTGTCTGGATAAGAAATTTCAGTTAAATATATCATATAGGAGACAGACACAGTGATATTTGAGTATTGTGCAAAGTCCTGTGTGTGCTCATTATGCATACTGTACAATTTAGCCGAGAGTTTTATTGCTTTTTTCTAGTTTAATGCGGCCTTAGTTTATCACATGCTAAAACATCTGATTATATGCTAATGAAAATATGTATATTTTATCTAAATGATCTGGCGACCCCCAAATCTGTCTGGCGACCCCCAAATTTGTCTGGTGACCCCCTTGGGGGTCCCAACCCCCAGGTTGAGAACCACTGACCTATAGCATATACTTATTTTTTGCTTTGAATTTCAGTCGATTAGAAGACACTAGGCAAGAAAAAGGAAGAAGCTCAGGACCAACCGATGTCTCGCTACAAAGCTGGGTGAAAAGTTGACAGCCCTGCACAATGTTGCCCAAAGTTTCATCAAGGCAATAAAAAGAACATTAAAAGATAACAGCAGAGAAGGTTCTTTGAGAATGTTTCTTTTCCTGTACCAGGAGCGAGGATACAAAGAGTGTTTGTTAAATTTAGCATGTTTCAATTGCCTACTGCTCATTGTTGATTAAAGTGTGCAATAAACCACAAATGTGTCGGCTATTTATTTATTTCTATTCCACATACTGTGTAAATACATGTCTGTAGGCTGTACATGAATTGAAATAAAGTGCATCGGGTGCATGATCTGGTAAGGCGACTATTGCCGGCTCCACAAGCGATTAGCTGTTAATAAATAGGCAACTGTTCCCTTGTTGGAGCAGCGAGGAATTATTTTATGTAGTGAAGCTAATTCGATTCCGTTAACAATGTGTAAAACATATAGGGCCGATCTTGTGTCTCAAAACGCAGACGATAGCGCAACATTTTGCGCTTAGTAGGAGCTCACTTTGTGATCTTCCCACTCCACACTTAGCGCATTTAAGTGGGTGGAGACCAATGGGCACATGCTTCTGTATGGTCCTTATGGTGGGGAGCTGACATTGCTGTTACCACCCCCTGGTGGCCAGGGGCGACTCCAAGAGACTCTTGGGAGCATTGGTTCTAATGAGACTTCAAAGGTCCCAAAAACGGCTTAAAAGCCAGAGTTTTTCTTTTTCTAAAAATCGCTATGACCTATGTGACAACTCTGGGGTAGGTTCAGGTGGAGTCTCCGCCCGCTCCAGAACGGCCATTCAATTTCACACAGGACTCTAGAACCTTTTTCAATGAATGGGGCTAAATGGGATCCACTCATCTTTATTATATTATATCTATGGTGGAGACACACTTTTTTTCTCCAACCAGATGGACTCCGTGGCCTGGAGAGGGGTTGTGGAGGAGTGGGGCGTGAACATGAGCATTTTATTTATTCATTTGTTTAGTTTCGCGTTCAAGCCAAGCGTGGGCCGATCCGCACCACAGCGGACGCTCTAGCTCTCACGAACACTGTTTAGCTCACGGTGGGGTAAAAAAAGTTTACGTTTGACCTGTGAGAGCCTTTTCTTAAAGGGACTATACGGAGTTTACTAATGTTAAAACTAAGTATTTTCATACCCCTACATGTTCCAGCCAGCCATGTCCTAATGTGCAGAATGAGCCCAGACCTATTCACCACAACTGCCTTCAAAATCCTGCACTGTCACTCAAAAAGTTGTTACTTCGCGTCCGAAGTGCCGTCGTACACGAGCTTAATATAGAGACTGCAGTTACACGAAAGACCTGAGGTGGCAGTAGTGAGCATAAAATGACTAACTTGCATCTAGTCGAAGGAAGAACACAAGGCAGCGCAACTTAAACGAGGAAATGAATGTCAACGAAAAGCGCAAAGCACATAACTCCGCCACTCGGAAAATAATTTGCCAAGAGCCTGCACCCCTCCGTGCGCCAGCAGAAGGTCTGGCCCATAATGTTTTTAGCTGCAAATGATGTCTTGATCCGACTAATTAATAAGACTGACCAAGAAATAACAAAAATGCCCATTTTATTGATTTCAATTTTTTCAAAATCCTCATTTTGCTGTCAAATTAAAATAAATAAATAACACAAACCAAAGATTTTCATTTATTTATTTTGAAATGAAAAAACAAAAAACAAAGAACGAACCATACACGGCTTAATATTAATGCTGAGTGACAATGTTAACTTTTCCCCAGCTTAAATAGGTGCCACTTTCTCACTTTCTCACCACTTTTATGTCACTTTTTCATCACTCTTCGGTTGCTTTTTTGTTGCTCTTTTGTGGCTTAGCTGTTGGGTTTTGTCACTATCCTGTTGCGTTTTCGTCACATTTTTTGCCACATTTTCATCTCTGTTGTCACATTTTCATCCTCATTTTCATCTCATTTTTGTTTGTTTTTTTGCTATTTTGTCACTTTTTTTTTTAAGAAGCTTTTAAATTTGCGTAAAACCAAACTGGAGAAAACGTGCTTGGTTCAGGTGGGGGTTAAAAGTTAGATATTGTTTGGTATGCTAGATATTGTTGTCTTCATGATTTCACTCTCTTTTCTTTTCATAATTTTCCACCACTTCAGGTGTGACACTCTCATCCTCCCCCACATCCTCCAACACAGACAGCCCGACCAGTTGGAAAATGTCCTCTGCAGCAACACCCATTGGCTCAGCCACCTTCACAGTCAACATGTCCAGAGTTAGAGCAGTTCCTTTGGGGATGTTAACTTTGGCAACCACTGATTTTCCAAGCTGTATTGAGAAAAAAAAAGTCAATAGGGAGACACCAAAACATCCACTTTAATTCACTGTGAAGATATAAAAGACCTTATCGTAGCATGGCTTCTCACAAGGTAACATCTTCTTGATACCACTTCCCAGTGCTCTCTCGACCAGACGAATCGATCGAACAAGCTCCGCGAGCTCAGAGGGCACTAATGAAGCTTCATGGTCGTTGCCTTTCCAGGTCTTGTCCAAAGTAACGTGCCGCTCCACAATCTTTGCCCCTAAAGCTACAGCTGCCACTGTTATGGAGATGCCAGACTCATGGCCAGAATAACCAATGGGTATATCTGGAAACTCCTTCTGGTACTCCTTGAGTTAAAACAATAACAAAATGCATTGACATGGGAGCAGTTAAGTCTCCATAAACATAAAATAAAGTTGCTTGAAAAAGACAATAAAGATAGAATATAAATCATTACTGTAATGACTCGAAGATTGACATCCTCTGCGTCAAGAGGATAGGCACTGGTGCACTGCAGAATGGCAAAGTTCTGGTTGTATTTCTTTACTGTCTGATAAACTCGCCGCATTGTCTCCATGCTCTGCATCCCACTGGACACCACCATGGGACGTCCTGTCATTAACAGTCACAAAACATTTCACTGTCAACAAGTTTCTAGTCCTGGTACACAATAAACATATTTGTTACTAAAACTAAAGATGAGTCTGATAGAGTCAAAACGTATATAATATAGTGTTGCAAATGCAAAATTATACATTATTTAGTGTAGCAAATGATCTTACCCTTTTGGGCAGTCTTCTCAAGATAGGGAAAGTTATTGGCATCTGCAGATGCTACTTTGAAGAAAGGCACATTGAGTTCATGGAGAAACTCCACAGCCATCTATAAAACAAGTCATATATGTCATATAAGAGATAAGAGATGATACTTTATTGATCTCACAGATGGAGAAATTGCATTCGATGAGAGAGCATCCGGCAGCAGCACCCATTCAGTGCGCACCACTCTTACAGTGGTGGTATACTCTTACTATATACAGTATATATTGTTAACAACTGTCACACTTTTGTAGAAAACAATATTATTAACATCAGTAACTTTACTCACCTCATCCGTTCCTGATGCTGTGAAGTGGATCCCGACCTCTTTTGCATATTTCTGCAACTCCTTGTATTGGTCATGACTGAACTCTAGATGGCGCTTGTGATCTCCATAAGTTTTTCCCCATGAATGTTTGGATGTGTAACTGCGCTCCAAAGCTTTCTTGCTGAACTTATGCTCCAGTTCACACTTCTGAAATTTGGCACAGTCAGCCCCGCAATCCTGAGGATAAAATGAACCGGCAATAATTCATGAGAAACTGTAAATATAAATTCATTCACAAAACGCAGCCTCTGTTTTGTCCTTAGCTTCTGTTTTTTGCGTCCCATTTAAAAACAATTTGATAACGTCACAATCTCCAACAATGATAATTTTATAATGAATATTTGGTTACCTTTGTCATTTTGATCATCTTCTTGGCTAATTCAATATCTCCCTGATGATTTTGTCCAATCTCTGCAATAATGTAGCACGGATGGGAACCTCCGATCATTCTACCCGGACATAATTCAAATTGTAAAGGCATTTTGCTGCACGAGTACAAGACAGTGACAACAAATTGAGTTAAGTTACACGTAGGAACTATGGGCACTAGTCAGGAGGAATGTGAAAATGTCAAAAGCCAACCCATGGCTCTATAATACTGCCTGGATAAAGCACCACCCCCTTCCATTGTACTCCAATCGGCGGACGGCCACTCCTGGTACTGCAGCAGAAAATCCCCACTGGGCCCAGAAAACATTTTTGCCATAGAGCGGATGTGCATAAAACACAATGTCCGTGTTCGACTGACAACTTAGAAAAAAGTATATTATATATATAGTATATAGTATAGATAGTATAGATAGTATATATATATATATATATACTATATATACTATATATATTATGTGACAAAGTATGTAACTTTTTAATCTTGTCTAGTGGCTTATCATTCATTTTATCTCTCAAACCAATTGGTCACTGCACGTCTTTTTATGCATTATCATAAGGACACAGCAAAATAGCTGTAGTGTCATGCTCTTCAGCGTAAACATGGACAGCTACTAGCTACCAAAAGAATTCTGACGCGTTGTTGTTTGTTGGCATATGTCGATAAAAAATAGGGTCTTCCAACCATAGATCCGTGTGAAAATATATTTGAAGCTTTATTCATACAATTCGTTTAACCAATAAAATCCAGTGAATCCAACGTTAAAAGTTCATTAAAATTAGGGATGCACCGATACAGATACCAGTATCGGGTATCGGGCCAATACCACATGCTTGTACTCATACTCGTACTCATTCATGAGGTCCCGATACTAGAAACCGACATCATTTGACGTGCGGCCAGCACACCTCTCAGCTGGCTGAGGAGAGAAAATAGCAACAAACTGGAGAATTCTTTAGTGGAAATACAATAATCCACATAGAGCTGACTTTATTACAGACTGCGCTCTCTAATCAGAGTCTGTGCTGGATTTAACCAGAGTTTAATGTTGTTAGTGCTGCAGCGTGGAGTCTGCAGTGTTTACAACATACAGGCTAACGTTGCTAACTCGCGGCTAGCGGTTTTGGCCATTCTGACGCCGTTTTATGCCCAGGGGTTTATTCATCTGAAAAACAAACCCAGCGACTAAAAAGTCCTCAGAAAATCGAACGTAAATACATACAGCATGTTTATATTGAGCGAAAATTAGCTGCAGCAATATATTGCACCTGTTTCCATCGTCGTTTAACGTACAGATCTTGTTCAAACACTCCAGGAGGAAAGATCGGTTTTCCCTTCATCATTTATGTGATTTGGTGTCAAAGGCTCAAGATCATTTGGATCCTCTGCGAGTTTTGTTATAGGTCGGCTATTCAAAATCGCCTCCGCCTCACAAAGCACTGTATGTAGTGCATCATCGTCCAAAGTCTGTAGTTTTAAAACAGACCCAAGGACCTTTCTGATCATACGAATTATGCGCTCCCATACACCACCATGATGCGAGGCTGCAGGGGTAATGAAGCTCCAATGCATTCCCCTTTTTAGTAAAGTCTGTTGCAGTCGCTTGAGGTCCAGTGCTGAAAGCGCTTCCTTCAGCTCTCTGGCGGCTCCAACAAAATTAGTCCCATTATCAGAGAAAATGCAGGACACTTGGCCTCGTCTACTGATAAACCTGCGAACTGCGTTGATGCAGGCATCCGTGTCCAGAGATGGCGAAACCTCCAAATGAACAGCCCTGCTTGCGAGGCAAGTAAAAATAACGCCATAGCGCTTACAACTGGTCCGACCTCTTTTAACTTCAATAGGGCCGAAATAGTCCACGCCGACATTTGTGAAGGGAGGCTGATCGGGTAAAACTCTCTCCAGAGGTAAATCTGACATTTTTTGATCACAAAGTCTTCCATTGAAACGCCTACACCAAACAGCATTTGGAAATCATCTTTCTTACTGCCGAGTTTGCATTTGTAATCCAGAATCTTTTTCTCAACATAGATAGCGTGTGATTTCTGCCGCCGTGGCCCAAATTTTTGTGAATATGCTGCAGTATGAGTGCTGAAATGGGCATATCTTTGGACAATATGAAGGGATGCTTTGACTCCTCCGGCATATTTGCCTTACTTAACCGTCCACCAACTCTCAACAGTCCTTCATCCAAGAGGGTCTAGTTTGTATATTTTACTACTCTTCGGGACAGGCCTTCCAGTGGAGAGTGCTGTGATTTCTTAAAACCGTTGATTCTGGCAATACCTTACGATAGCAACTTCAGCATGAGCCAATTCGTGCAGTGACAAATGTGATACCATGTCATTGTCCTTGTTGGTCGATTTCTCCGAACTGCTCGACTTTCCTGTATCTTGTGGTCCCATAAAGGTGGACTTGGTCTCTGCCCGGCGATTTTGCTTTTTTAAGAAGTGGCAGATACTTTGAGTTTGTACCAATCAGAGAAATGGATGATTAATTTGTCTGTAGGAGAAACGGGCTCTTTCGTAACTGCGTTCACAGCAACTTCTCTCCTGACTTCCAGGTCGTCCAGACTAAGAACGCTGTCCCAAACATTTGCTGGCCATTCTTCCTTGTTCTTTGAGAGAAATTTTGGCCCTTCAATCCATTTTCCACCATGCAGTAGGGCAGGCCATCAACCTTCAAACCCCTGGATGCCAAATCAGCCGGATTCTCCTTTGCGTTTATGTAGCGCCACTGGAATATCTCTGTGGTTTCTCTGATAGCTGAAATACGATTGGCCACAAAGGTATGAAAACATTTGTCCTCATTGCGTATATACACTTCAGAACAGACGTGCTATCTGTCCAAAACATTGATGGACTTAGCTGTAGTTGGAACTCAGATTTCAGCATCTGGTCCACTCTGGTAGCAAGCACGGCGGCAGCTAGCTCCAATCGTGGAATCGTGACACTTTTTAGGGGGGTAACCCATGCCTTTCCGAGAAGGAAGGAGACATGAACTCGATCCTTGCGATTTTCCATTCTGATGTAACCGGCAACACCGTAGCCGTCTCTACTTGCATCTGAGAAATGATATATTTGTACAAATGTGGGTTGGTCGAAATCTTTAGGTTTGATGCATCTTTCAACCTTGAAGGGAGGACAGATTCTCCAAATCAGCCAGCCATTTTGTCCAGGGGTCTTTAATGTCCTCTGGGACCTCATCATCCCAACCACATCTTTTCCGAGAGAGCTCTTGCAGCAACATCTTAGCAGGTTAAGTTACGGGTGCCAGGATTCCTATGGGGTCATATATGGAGCTGATGACTGACAATACCCCTCTCCTTGTGCATGGACCCTCCTTCAATGCAAGTCAAAACTTAAAAGAGTCCGTCTCCACACACCACTCAAGCCCCAGTGCTCTCTCCATAGGGAGTTGATCTCGATTCAAATCCAGCGTTTCCCATTCTTTGGCTCTGTGCTCCCTCGTCACGGAATGCAATACCTTCCTGCTGTTACTGAACCATTTTGTCAAAGTGAATCTTCCTTTCTTGCAAATATCTGTCAGAGCCTTGACCATATCAACCGCCTCCTGTTCAGAAGAATCACTCTTCAGACAATCGTCCACGTAAAAATTGTACTTGATGGTGTCCATCACCGGTGTGGCAAACTGAGAAGCTCCGTCTTCAGCCATTTTCAAAAGAGCAAAACTAGCACAACTGGGCGACGACACTGCTCCAAACAGATGTACATTCATCCTATACTCCTCAATATCAAAACGCAAGTCCCCCTTTGGCCACCATAGAAAACGGAGATAGTCCTTGTCCTCGTCAGCCACTCTTACTTGATAAAACATTGCTTCGATATCTCCCATGAAGGCTATGGGTTCCTGGCGAAATCGAGTAAGGACTACCAGCATAAAACTGGTAAGATTGGGGCCTTGCAGCAAATTATGATTCAATGACGTTCCTTTATATTCTGCTCCGCCATCAAACACTACACGTAGCTTGGCCTTTTTTGAATGGCGTACTCCATGATATGGCACATACCATACTGTTCCATTTTCTTTGTACAGTTGACTCTGGGGTACTTTCTCAGCATAGCCCTTTTCAATTACATCAGCAAAGAACTTAATATAATCTTTATGAAACTGTTCATCCTTCTGAAATCGTCGCTTAAGTCCGTTGAGTCTTTGCTGGACAACGCTGATGTTGTTTGGGAGAAAAGGCTGTCCACGCTTCCATGGCAATTTCACACTGTAGTGGCCATCTCGGAACGTGACGGAATCTTCCATGATGTCTAAAAACTTTAGATCTTCCCTTGACATTGCCTTCTGATCCACAATTTGTTCACTGAAATCATAATTGAACTGAAGGTTCATCATTTCTTCAAGTTTGTTAACTGAGATATTGTTCACTGTGGCCACAGGAAGTGGCGTCTTGGAAAGGACGTTCTTATTTTCCTTGAGAGGTCCATTCACAACCCATCCTAAAACAGTCCTTATTGCGTACGGGCCATTTCCATAGCTATTTATGACCTCCCAGGGTTCAAGCAACTGGGGTGCATTTGTTCCGATTAACAAATCAATATTGGCATTTAGATGAGGAATTTGTAGTCAAGAAAGATGGCCACTGTTTTAGTTCCCTTTGGGTGATAATGTTCTCTCTGTTAGCAGGCATTTCGCTTTGCATAAGGACCTCGGGAGGTTCATAGAAGCGGTTCACATTCAGTCCTGACACTTCCAGATCATGAAGGGCATAAGTAGAAACAACCTTCTGATGCCCCATGGTAGTCAGTAGGAAGCTTGTTTTCCTTCCAGTAACATTCAGCTGTTGCATAAGACGCTCTGAGCAAAAGGTAGCGGTACTGCCAGGGTCTAGGAAGGCGTATGTCTGTATGACCTTGTCTCCTTTGATGGATTTTACTTGTACAGGTAGGACCGACAGACAACAGTTGCTCTTTCCGGCCCCTGTGTGGCCACATGTTTCAGTAGAAGAAGGGGCAATAGAGCTTCTTCGCCAGGCTGATTGTCAGTGCTGGGCCTCCTCCTTCGACTTACATGAAGCACAGTGGGATGTTTTCTCTCACAAACTTGACATCTCATTCGCTCTTTGCAGTCTTTATTCATATGCCCACTGCTCAGGCAACCAAAGCAAAGTCCTTTGTCTTTTAAAAGGTTAATCTTCTTTTCATGTGTCATCATCTTAAAACTTGAGCAGTGTTCCAGCCTGTGATCGTTACTGCAACATACACACCGTTCTACAGATAGACCATGGCGTAAATAATTTGGTTCATTGGGTAAGGTCATGGTTGTGGCATTGGTGGCAAAACTGTTGCTTCTACTATATGACGGCTTAGAAATCCCCTTCACATGCATCCTTGCAGTAGTCGTTGGTGAGGGGTCATGTATGTCTCCGAATATGGGGTCTGACAGTATTTTAACTTGTCGTTCTACAAATACGACCAAATCCTTGAATCTAGCCCGAAAATTTTGTTTTTCCAAAATGTCGTGAGCCTTTGTTCTCCATTGTTCTCTCATTTTAAATGGTAATTTGGCAATGATATTTTTCATATTAGTGGGAATGTCCAACTCTTGCATATGCTGTAGTTCTTCCATTACATTACAGCAACTTCTTAGAAACAATGAAAATGCCTGTAATGACTTAACATCTTCAGTACAAACATTTGGCCAAGCTAGTGCCCTTTCAACATACAATGCTGCAATTTTGTACTCCTTGCCGAAATTGTCACGCAGGAGCTCCTTAGCAAGACTGTATCCCCTTTCTGGAATCATATGCTGGCAGCTGCGTATCAACTCTCTTGGTCGGCCGGTGGTAAACTGCTCTAGGAAATACAAGTAGTCTGCTTCATTTGCCTTAGACTCCACACCATGCTCAAATGCTCTAATAAAGTGAAAATATTGCAACGGGTCTCCATCAATCACTGGAATTTCTGTTTGGTAGTGACATAGAGCGCTGTTGTTCCACCAGAGCAGCTGTTATTTCATTTTGCCGATGCATAATGGCGTACAAATCAGGTGCTTGCGAGGGGGGCTTGGAGTGTTCATTATTTCCAACTTGTGAAACGTTTGTTAAATGAAAAGCCTGCATAGCATTAATAAAAGGATTTGGTCCCGATCCCGTACTTGCGTCCATTTGTACTTTCATTTTTGTATGAGAGTTCATTTGGTGATCCATGTTTACTGGTTCATTGATGGTCCGATGGCAGAGTGCTGGCACAAATGGTGGAACTTTAGGGTTGAGCGTTGATTGATTGACTGATGTATTTTTTTCTATTGTTGTTGTTAGAATTCGAAATGACTGATTGACTGCCACATTCTGAAGCAGCACGCAGAACGTCAATTTTGGCATTTGAAGCTTCAATTTCAGATTCCAAGTTCAGCATTTCCTTTTTTCTTTTTAGTTGTTCCTCTTGCATCTCCAACTCATGTCTTTTCTTCAGAACAGTCATACGTGCCAGGAGTGCAGCCCTATCAGCTTAAACTTTAATGCATTCTGAGGCAGTAGATTTGTTACTTTTATTACTGACTATACTGCGTTTAGATCATGCACTGACGTTTGACATGCTATCCTCTGGCTTCACGTCATTAACCGTAAACCCAACGGGCCCATCTTGTACATCAGACCCTTCTTTTAACCATATTTTTACGCCAGACATGAAAGCATCTTCGACCAGCATTTTAGCTTTAAACCACACCTTATGTTTATCAACTTCTTCCACAGGTAACAAAGATACATAAGATTCATGAGCATAATTTGCTTCGTCACACAGAAAGAACATTTTCTCAAGATCACATTTTACTTTAAATGAATCATTATTCTCCATTTGCACTTTAATGCCATCTCTTAGGCGTCCTTTCTAACACCAAGCAGCCTTTCGGTAAATGCTTGAGGGGTTAATTTTATTTTTATTTTGCTTATAACCGATAGCACCTTGCCATTAACATTAGCTGTTGTTTTACAGTCATCCACAGCGGTAAAAGCTCCAGCCCCGTTGACTGTCGACGCATCCGATTCCATATTTGTAGTTTATAGACGCTCAAGCGCAATAGCACGAACACACGAAAACCCCAAGTAGCGAATCCGGAAGACGCGCAAAGTTAAATGTTATTGGACCAACGCATTGGATTTGCGCAAAAGTACCGTGTGCACACATCAAATGGCCATTGACAAGCTTGTAGCGCTACACATACCTCTGGACAGAGCCGTTGGGCGCCTTTGGTGTAACATCCGATGCACGACAGGTAGAACCAGAAAAGGAGTGGTCCTCTGCGTGGTCCTCCGAGTGGTCCCTCGAGCCCCTCGTAGCTTCAAGGCAAATAAACTAAGCCGATTCGCACAGGCGCACCGTTCTTGTACCTTCTCCTTTAGTGAAGTCGTGTCCTCATGACGAAGCGAGTCTTCTGACTTTAGTGGAGTGTCATGCTCTTCAGCGTAAACATGAACAGCTACTAGCTACCAAAAGAATTCTCTGACGCGTTGTTGTTTGTTGGCATATGTCGATAAAAAATAGGGTCTTCCAACCATAGATCCGTGTGAAAAGATATTTGAAGCTTTATTCATACAATTCGTTTAACCAATAAAATACAGTGAATCCAACGTTAAAAGTTGATTAAAATGCAATCAAACCTTCCCGCACAACGGTCAAAAGACGTATGCTTCCTTCCGGTAGCGTATTTAACCCGGCTACAGGTGATGGTGCCCACACCCCCCCTGGTGGTAGAAAGCACCAAGCAAAACAAAAAAGGTACATACATTGAGACCCGATCTGGCTCTAACAATAGCAAAAAGGGTTTGTAGCCCTCGGACGGTTCTATAGACACTGCCTAATAGAATTTCAAACCCCCACTCCAAGACCCACTCCCTTTGGTGGTGCCGTAAATTCTTTAAACCACAGAGAGAGCCGCTTTGTTAATACAAGGACATGCATCCATCAAAGAGAAATTGGGCGCTGGTTTTTGGATGGGACTCAAAACCTCCTCTTTGAGAGATAGCACTCAACCTGTCTAACTAGACCAGTCATACCTGGAACTCAACATTCCCATCCAACCTGCTTTAGTCGAAAAGCAAGTCTCTCTCTTCCATTCATTTTCTTGAGGTAATATTTTCGTGGGTTTGGAAAGTATTTGAGAAAGATGCCACTGGATAATAGTGCAATTTGGAACTGGTGCCCCAAATAAATCTCAACACTAATCAACCTATCAATTAATTAATTTTAAAAAATGGATTAATAAATCCTCATACAGCTGGCTTTGTCCTGTCACCCATCTCCTCCACACAGGACAGACCAGACTCTTCTTATGTCGTCTCCTGTTCTGCTGGCTACAGAAAGGTGCTCAGCGCATGGCAGTGTTGGAAAGAACAGAGGCTAAACACCACACAGATATGTTAAGTGGTCTGTTCACACCAAAGCAAAAAAGAAACTGTACTTTTAATCACTATTTTGCATAAAAGTAATGATATTTTTTTATATTCAAATCTGTTGACACCTTTACCTAAACTATTTTGTCACCCACAGCATATACATATTAAACAGAAAATGGCCTGTCTTGGTTTAAAGCCCCCTCACCATGGCAAGGAGCAGGCCACGAGGGGAACACAAGACCAGACAAGGACAAAATCAATCAATCCATCAATCAATCAATCAATCAATCAATCAATCAATCAATCAATCAATCAATCAATCAATCAATCAATCAATCAATCAATCAATCAATCAATCAATCAATCAATCAATCCATCAATCCATCAATCAATCAATCAATCAAACTTTATTTATAAAGCGCTTTTCATACTGAAAGTTATCACAAAGTGCTTTACAGATTACAACATTTAAAACAATACGCCTGGCACATCCTCCCACCCCTCCAGGTATATACAAGTGTTACACACACACTCAAACTTTTATCCCACCGTCTACGCACACACACCCTCACTCACCAACTCGCACACACGCACGCACGCACGCACGCACGCACACACACACACACACACACACACGCACACACACACACACACACACTTCTAATGAAGCTAGAAATAAATATATATATATACATAATTATATATTAGGACTAAATAAATAGATGCCAGTTAAAAGCTAAGTTAAAAAGGTTGGTCTTGAGCCTGCTCTTAAAAATCTGAACATTCTCTGCAGCCCTGAGCCAATATTACGACCCTCGCCGTAATATTGGAACAATGCCTCACCATGAGTCTTTTTGTTGACTTAAGGAAGGAGACCCCTGCCGGAGGAGCGAAGGGGCCGTGAAGGTTCATAAGGTAAAAGCAGTTCTGAAAGGCCCAGACCATTAAGACATTTAAAAACCATTAAAAGAACTTTAAAGCTGATCCTGAAACACATGGGGAGCCAATGCAGCGATTCTAAAACCAACTCTGATGGGGTGACAGGTATAACATGCTTATCCACATGCAGGCACGCGCCTGCATGTGGCGCGTGCCTGCATGTGGCCTGCGGGTAGTTATAAAGATGACTACCCGCAGGCACCAGCTGTTATTAGCCTGGAAGCTAGTTTTTTGTAAACGACGGAAAGACAACAGAACTTAGAAGCCGATGCCGTGGACCAATGCAGAGATCCACGCGTTTCTCTGCAACGCAGAACGTTCAAAGGGAAAAGGGTGTGACCCCATAGGAAAAATGTGTTTCTCATCTATGGTTCAATTGTATCATTCTGTGCGCGTTTGTGTCTGATTTCTTAAATAAGCTAAACAATTTTTTTTTGTTTAACATCACTGGGACTGTGCAAATTAAAAGGTCAAAATGGCTCATACAGAGACAAAGGAGGTTGAGTTGAGAAAAAACATTTGAGCCATACTTGAGAAGTATTGATACACAGACAAGGTCTGCCCCTGATCTCAATGTCTAGGTTGTTTTGAAAGGTTATTAAATGAGAATAACATGAGATGAATGTGAGACTTTAATGAGACAAATCTGAGAAGTATGAGCCTTAAAAGAAATCTCACCATTGTCTCCGATTTCTCTTCCATGTCTTGATTATTTCTCTTTAATGTCTTAGAATTATGATATCTGAGCCATATTTGAGAAAAGTGAGAACAAATTAAGAATGTAATTTGAAGAGTAATTATCTTTATTAATTACAAAATTAACTGTACATGTTTACATGTAATATATATATTTATATATATATATACATCTCGGTCCAGAAAAGTGCAGTTCTAGGAACAGCAAAGATACTGCGCAGAACCCTCAAGCTCCCAGGCCTCTGGTAGAGGACCCGAGCAGGAGGAAAAAGAGACCGCCCGCGGAGGGTGAGGAAGAGTTTTTTTTTATTATTTTTTTATACATATATATATATATATATATATATATATATATACATACAAGGCAAGGGCAAAATCAGTCAATCCATATATATGGATATCGTCATCTTTGTTTCTCGTCAAAGAAACAAAGATAAATTACACTTTCTTTGAAAAATGTATAATATACCAACATATCTGATGACCATTTCTTTGTGATAGTTAGCATGCAAACCCAGGGATGGTAAGGAAAGAGCCAGGTGCACTGAAAGGCAAAACTATGCTTATATTCAAACAGATTAACAGAACAAATGGAATTTGGGAGCTAAGCCTAAGATTTTGTTATGCTGCTCCACTGAAACTGCCTTCTATCAAGAAGTTACCCCCCACACACAAACACTCGAAATGACACGTCACATCAAAACAAAGTGACTTTGAACTGGTATGAATTCCATTAAGTTAAACTGTTTTGTTTGTTTCTTGTGGAGAGAGAGGGTGAGATAAATGTAGCAACATAAATGATTGTGACGATCTTCTGTGGACGGAGGGAGGAGGCATTATTTGAGTGTAAGCTGCATACTCACCATTGAAAGTTGAGAGATGAAGCTAGCTCTGTTGGAAAGTAATTCCCAAAATCAGGCACAGCGCAGAAATGAAGATATCTGTATGGCTGTCTTTCCAATCCAAACTACACGACTAGCAGGACTGTCCTATGAGCGAGTTAAAATGACGTTACTGGATAGTACAGTCACAGACTAGCCTCTTGAGTGTGAATGTCATTTGCCTGTAATTTGTACTCCAACCATTTATTGTCATTTCCACATTACTGAACACATAAATCCTGGTATTCAGCATTGTTGCCATGGCAAAAATCTCCACTTCAGTGCCCCTGGTTGCAAGGTGGATCAGTTTACTGGAATTGATGTGCTGAAGGACACTAGGGCATATGCTGTTGAACAAGTTGGTATTTTTGAGCTGTCAAAGTCCAGGTTCAGGTGAGTTGAGTGACATCTCTGCCAGTCCTCACAAACAGGTGTGATTGTGATGGATTCCGTCACAAGACCTTGTGTGACCTCTACTTCAGACAGCCTTGTGCGTTTTGGAGATGGTGGCGATGAAGAGAGCGTTTGGTGTTTTTTATCACACTACATGAATTTACTTTCTTTTTTAACACATTATGTGAATCCGATACTCGGTAGGTGTTTTTGCCACACACTTCTGCTACAGTGTACGGACCTGTACGCCGCTCTGTAAAATTCTCTCCTTTTCTGTTGGTCGCAGCATATTAAGGGCCCTGGTAACACATACATTTCGCGGAGGAAAAATCACACAACTCGTCGGTAACTTTCACCGGCTCAAACTGCGCATCAAGCGCACTGTGTCATTTATTGAGGAACTTCCTCAATATCTGCGAATGGTAACTGGTGAATATTGACTTTCTGAGTCCATCCCATTAAGTAGCTGTCAGAGGTATAAACTTTCTTGAACTGTGACGGCCATCGCCATATACTCTGCCTCACATGTTGACTACTGTAGGCTGCTTTCTGGGTTTCCAACATATAACAGGCCCGCTTTCAGATAGTGCAAAACAGTAACCCGTTGTACTTCTCCTATCACTCAAATCGGTAGCCCAGTCTGCATCGCTGTATGCTATAAGACTAAGATTTCCGTCTGTCATTCTATGGCATAACTCTTTGTTTAGTGTCCCTTTTAGGTAGCGTAGCACATGTTTTTCTGCTGTCCAGTGATGTGCTTTGTTTTGGCGCTGAAAAATATTGTGACAGTTTGCTGACTATCCAGCTCAAATCTGGTCTTGTGCATGTCATCAAATAAATCAAGCTGCCCACTAGTTCTCTGTATCTCCCAGAATCAACTTGTTCACCACCTACCTCAAAGTTGTATTTTTAGCTCACAAGGAGTAGAATGTGGCTTACAGTCTGACATTTTCAATCTTTCGAGTATTTGGGTCATGTACCTTGTCTGATTTAGCTTGATCTATTGTTTGTTTTGTGTACAGTCAATACCTAATAAATGTTTTAGCTCACCAAGATCTTTTATCCCGGGTAATCTGAAATCAATTCAAGAAACCGCTGTGAGAGAATTTAGAGAACTCACACAAAGCTCACCTGAGAAATATGTGAGACTTGTTTCTCAGGAGAGAAATATGAGAAGAATGAGAAAACCACTTTGGTTTCGATTGGTCCTCATTTATGTCTAGGAGATGTAAATGTGACATTAGATTGCATCTTCAAATTTGCTTTGCTATGGGACTGGGTGTGTTCACTATCACTGTTTTGTTCTTCTAGTAAAACAGGTTTACAAACATAACAGTAAATAGACAGTAAGGACAGTATAAACCTTTTACAAGGGGTGTGGTCACTGCCTCAAAAAATATTGACAGCTGACAGCGTGGAGCCTTGTAAATGAGGAAGTCAATTAAAGACGTAACAACGTGTCCCTGTCACGCAAGAGTTTTATAGCAGCATAATTCAGCCATGGAAATTATATATGAAGCCAACTGTTTGTTGTTGAATGGCTTACTTTTGTTATACACTATTATGTTACATTGAAATTCCCCAAAAATATTGATTGTTAGATCTCTATGCAGTTAGTGAACTAGAGCTTCAGAGCTATTTGCCCAATTCAACCGTCCTTACCCAAGGGAAAGGGAAGTGACATCACCAACAGCTGTTTTTCTTCTTCTTTAAAGGACTATCATCTATAGAAGAATTTATTCACAAGTTTATGAAGATATTTTGCAGAAAAAACATTCACAACAGCATGGAATCCCTTGTATTAAATAACTGTCTGACTCTTCTTTTGCAGCAATAACTGCTTTTCTGTAGTTGCAGATTAGAATCTTAGAGCATTCCTCTTTACAAAACTGCTGTTCAGCGAGATTTCTGGGCGTTCACTTACTTTTTCCACGGTGTATTGTGAATGTTATGGCCAATAAAAATATGATCAAATGTAAATGTTTGGGTGGTATTAGTTTAAGCAGACACTATTTACTTCTTATGATTTGGATGAATATCAGACCACATTTTAGGCAGAAATGGGAGAAATTCCAAAGCGTTCACATACTTTCCCCTCCCACTCTATATGTAAAACTGAAATTGTCCTTCTCAAAATTAGGTTCAGGCAAGAATCCACTGACCTCAAGTTTAGGGCCAATGGTTGTATATGGCTCTCTAATCCACACTACAACTGGGTTAAACATTTCACACTAATGGCACCTCTGCTCAATGGTAATTTTCGGAATAATGAGGCGTCGGACTAATGGGCTGTCCGACCAACGACATGGTCCACTGTCATCAATACTCCCAAGAATCTGAAATGCGGCACCCGCTCTACCACCCCGTTGCCAATAGAGAGAGGAGAGTGATTGAGTCTGCTTTTACGGAAGTTCACAATGGTCTCCTTGGTCTTTTTGATGTTCACAGACAGGAGTTGAGTATCTGCAAAGAAGAATGGAAAAAATACCCAAATGCAGGTGTGCCAAGTCTGTATCATACCCAAGACGTTTTGAGGCAGTAATCACTTCCAAAGGCGCCTCAACAAAGTACTGAATAAAAGGTGTGAATATCAATGTACATGCAATATTTCAGATTTAAGTTTTTAATACATTTGTAAAAATATTCTTCAATACTTTTTTCACTGTTTAAAAAAATGTAGAGGGTAGCTCATCATTGTGTTTCATACATGATTATCAGAACAGAAATACTCACATCCGAGGTGTTCAAGGGAAAAAATGTGACCGGGTGTGTTCACTGTGCTAAAAATGTCAAAAATGCCAAGTAAATGGGGACGTCAAAGAAAGACGTTACAACCTTGTGTTTTGCTGTGGCTTTTTTTTTTTTTTTTACTTTTGTCCGTTGGTTACTAGAGTTTTATACCAGCATAATTCGGCTTATTTTCATATCAAATATTTTTGTTATACACTGTTATGTTACATTGAAATTACAAAATGACATGGTTTGTAAAAAGGCACAACTCTCAACTCTGAACTAAAAACAGAAACCTTAAATTGTCGTAATCAGTAAGTGATATAGCATAGATGCAATGGCATGCATGGCATAGAGGAAATTCCTATGCTTTGTTTACCTGTTTGTTTACCTGTTTACCTGTGTATGCACTGTGTGGCGCTGTCGCTATGTGTGTATATAGGTCGGGGCAATCAGTGGAAAGGCAGGTGTTGACTCGGAAGGGCGAACAGGTTTTTGAGCGCTTTGGCGGAGGTTTTTGAATTAATGCTCTTGCGTTTTTATTGGTGATTTTACCCTTTGATGTAGCATGGAATAAAGAATACATTTTCAAATATTGAAAATTGACTTCAGTTCACCTCTCAAGTAGAGCCTTTTGTCAAGCCATGAGTACGTCTGTCAGTCTTTCGTCGGGTTACCAACCTCAATCCAATGGTCAAGCGGAACGAGCCAATCAGGACTTGGGGTCTGCCTTAAGCTGCGTCGCATCCCGTAACCCGTCTACATGGAGCTCTTACTTACCCTGGATTGAATATGCCCATAATTCCTTAGTGTCCTCAGCTACGGGTATGTCCCCAATTCATGGTGACTTTGGGATTTCAACCGCCTCTTTTCCCTGAACAAGAAGAGGAGTTGGCCGTTCCATCTGTCCAAGCCCACCTTAGGCGTTGTCAGGGAGTTTGGAGAGCTGCCCTTCAGCGTATTGCGGCCAGGAATCAGCAAATTGCAGAAAGACATTGCAAACTGTCCCCAGTTTACGAGCCTGGAAAAAAGGTTTGGCTGTCGTCCCGTGACCTGCCTCTTCAAGTTCTCTCTAAGAAGTTGCCCTCTTCCCTTAACATCCATCCATCTTTTCACATGTTTATCCTCAAACCTGTCCAGTCCTCTCTGCCCTCCGATCCCCCTCCTCCCACCCGTGTCGTCGACGGCTTTCCTGCCTTTACTGTGAGCCGGATTCTGGACGTTGGCCGGCGTGGGAGGGGTTTTCAGTGTCTCGTGGACAGGGAGGGTTATGGTCCGGAGGAGCGCTCCTGGGTTCCTCGCCGTAATATTCTTGATGTGTCCCTCCTCCGGAATTTTTACTCAGCGTTCCCGGACAAGCCTGGTCGGGGGGGGTACTGTTAGAGGGGGGGTACTGTCACACCCCTCGGTGTGACACTGCATTCTCCTATGTGTGTGTGTGTGTGTGTGGTCTTCTGGGAGCACCTGCAACTGATCAGCACGCAGACTTCAGTCAAAGATCCAGCTCACCTGCCAGATTGTTATCTCGGTGAACTTGTTGGCTGCTTAGTTTACTGAGTTTCGGAAATTATTCCTGTTTTTGGATTTCAACTTACCCCTGTCTCCTGTGGTCCTCAGCTCCTCAATGTCGCTGCCTACCTGGAAGTACTTAACTGGAATTACTTACCTACCTCCTTAACCAAGACCAGCTGCCCCTCCTCCCGGCTCCCTACTTACCTGGAAAATAAACTCCTACCTAAACCTAATTCTTTCATCTGGTGTCCAATTGTTGGGTCCCTCCATAGTTGAGCCGTAACAATTATGGATGCATCAGCTCCACGAGGATCTTGGCCTTTGGGGAGAGTTTTGGAGGTTCATCCAGATGCTTATGGTTTAGTGAGATCTGTGAAATTGAAAACCAAATCTAATACAATCGAAAGACCATTCCAAGCGGTGTCTGGTACATGGATTCTAAATAATAAATTAAAAAGACTAGACCGTATTTGTCGCCTTTAATATATTTGAGAATTGCCATGTTTATTTACCATGCCAATTAGGGGCCTGCGTATAGGAGCCAAATATGGCATAAAGGAAATTAATATGTTTTGTTTACCTGTTGCATGTTTGTACACTGTGTGGTGCTGTCGCTGTGTGTGTGTGTGTGTGTGTATATAAGCCGGGGGCAATCAATGGAAAGGCAGGTGTTGACCCAGAAGGGCGAACCGGTTTTTGACTGCTTTGGCGGAGGTTTTTGATGTCATTCTCTTGCGTTTTTATTGGTGATTTTACCCTTTGATGTAGCATGGAATAAAGAATGAATTTTTGCACCTTACTGGACCCTGTTTTGATGAGCACGAAACATCAGGTACCCAGCCGCCTAGCGTGTCATAACGACCTACCGAGGTAGGTGCCTCGGTAGGTCACCTACCTGAGATGCCTAGTACTGTGCATCTCACTTGCACAGTACTAGGCTGGCTAGTATACAACGCTTTAGACACATAGTCCAGTCACAGGTAACATAATGTGCTCAACAAAATGGCTACCATGGCTATTCTACATTTGCCAGGTCAGGAAAAGTTGGTGCTGGTTCTGTGTAAGTATGTTGTTGTTTGTTTGTTTTTTAACAAAAATGTGTTTATTGCATGTAAAAGTAAATTTTCTTGCTGAGAACATTATCAAGTAGACCGGGAGCCAGACCCGCTCCTCAGGCACATTTTTGCTACCTTTTCCAAACCAGTTTATTTCAATAGAGTATATCTTGGGTCATTACCAGTGGGGACCCCCCATTGCAACTCGGCCCCGTTCGGCTGTGGGACCCCAAAAAACACTTTAACGGGACAGGCTTCAAACGGAACTTTGTGATTCTCTCCAAAGTAGTGCTGTGGTCACATACAGAGTCACAGATGAATGAAATTTAGAACAAAGAAAGCTGACATGATGAGGAACAAAGGAATATGACAGTTTTGGGCTTTAGCTTTTTCTTTTTCCATATATTAAACTATATATGTACAAAAATGCTAAATAAATGTCATATAGATAAGAAAATCACTTCACAAATGAGTGCATTGTTGTCTTTTGTGTTTATCTTTACCTTTTCAAATGTAAATAGAAAACTGCCCTAACTCATTAGCTTCACATTAAGCCCAAGATGAGCTCAGTACCTCTAACGGATCAGCAGATATAACAGAAAATGTGTTCCATGTTCCCTCTCAGAGCTGTGGAATCCTCATGCATTTGTCCATATAGGCCTGTGACTATTCCATGGAAAAGTTACAGCTTTTAGGACGACAGTTCAACTTCACCTTTTTGGATTTGCTTCAAACTTGGCACAGTTGATGTTGATATACTAAATATTCTGTGAATGCAATTTGAGCTGCATATCTTTTTTAATTTATGAGTTTTAGGGGATTTCAAAAGGGTCTAGGGATAAAATCAGGCCTTGATGCAACTAACAAATTTCACTAACTTTAGAGACTACAGACGTTTGTGACAAACTGTTGGGAATTTTATTACTTATTATATTAATTTACATTATATATTATTTTATCGAAATATTGCATTAACAATATATAAGAATATGTTGCCAGTGTCATCACTAAGTATGATATATGATGGTTCAAACATATGTAACATTAACTTAACAACAACTAAGAACAGTTTGCGACCTGTTCATCAGCCTAATCCCACTTTACTTAAACTACCCAGTGTTTACTGAAGCAACATGTATTACTTTGTGGTTTATCATCTTTCTATGCATTTTCATTGCACCTGCTGTGTTACTACTGGCAGACGAGTCGACGTGTGTCTAAAATTATTAAAAGTTTGTGTAACGCATTATCCACTCACTAAACCTGACCTGCCCGGTGCAGTTATATTAGATTAGATTCAACTTTTATGTCCACCTCGTTTAAATTTGTCTTTGGTTCACCATTCAAGCTAATTTCTAGCCTGATTTCTAGAGCTTTGGATCCCCAAAACACAAGGGAACCTGTCTTGACCTTTCCAGAATTACACAGACTAACGTTTCAGGAATCATCCATTTCACTTCTTCATTTCAATGCCACTATATTGTAAAATGGCTGGTTATTCATTATTTGGAATAACAATAATAATAGTATTTTTTTTTTCTTCTATTCTGGATAACTGAGTGTTCTTTTTGAATTCTGAGTCTATTGTGGTTAAGCTTCAGTTTAGACCAGGTTTATGTGTGTTTAGACTGGATTTTAGATCACATCTAAACCCAACCTTAAAAGAACTGGTTTAGGCTCTGAATTGGTAAATACAGACGCAGACTCCAATTAGACTGACTCAGGCAGGGTTGCCAGGTCCTTGGGCAGGTTTGACTTCTGAGACCTGGCAACCCTAGACTCAGGCCAGCTTTAGACTGGGTAAAGGGGAAGGGAATCTTATTTTATATAGCTCGTTTCATGACACAAGTCCCCCAAAGGGCTCCTCAAAAGGAATGGGGAGCCAGTTTCCCCTGGGGCAGACTGACGGAAGCGTGGCTGCTTACATCTAGACCACCAACTCACACTCACTTAGACATGATGTATAGATGGGCTTTGATTGGATTTAAAGTGGACCAGCTCAAATTGAAATGACAGGAAAATATTACCAAATACCAATGCCACAAACGCTTGGGTCTCCAGTACTCACCGGTGATAAGCTACTGTTGTAGCCACAGGTGCCCTGGGAGCTGTGGCTATGGAAGCAAGGCTGCCAGTATATGTTTAGGCCTCTCCGACCAGCACCTCTCACTTACACACTACATTCATACATGGACAATGTGGGTTAAGTTTCTTGCCCAAGGACACAATGGCAGTATGCACCTGCGGGAGCTTGGATTCTAACTGACAACCTCACATTCACGACCCCACTTTACCATCTGAGCCACTGTCGAGGCATTAAGTTGTTTGAGAGCTTCCAGTTAAGAACGAATCCTTAAGACTTAAACGTACACTTTTTACTTAAAGAGGGGGTGTTCTGCTTTTTTCAGTCACATAGCACCAGTCTATATCACACTACAATGATGACCAAACCTTCTGTTGGGCTGTAAATGCAGTAAATTAGAATAACTGCCTTGTATAAAATGTCTCTCTCAAAATGGCTGTAGTGAATGTCTTGAAATAGGCCTCTGTCTCTTTAAGAACCTCTGACCCTTTCCGACACACCTCCTCCACACGCTGTCTGTGGCATCAGTGGGGAGGGGGTTCTGCTGAGGAGCAGTGGTTGGTTACTCGGCTGGTGACGAAAGCTCGGAGGCGTCTCCAGGAGGTGGGGGCGTTCCTAGGAGGACTCAGGCAAACCTATCCCTAAAATGGCCGCCATCAGAGTTTTTACAGATTACTCAAAAATACGTGAATGTGCCAAGGCAACACTTCAGGCATGTTTTTAATGAGGGAATGACATAAAAACATGATGTAAAGCTTGAAAAAGTCGATTTTGCATAATACCCCCCTTTAAAGGATATTGACCCCATATTATAGCAAAATAGTTTTGTTTTAACCTCGTATTGAGTCACAAGAACAGAAACAACTGTATTTGTATTTGATTCAAGAAAAATAAGTCTTTTACACCTTAAAAAAAGTCTAAAAGGCTGCTGGGCACGCCCCAAACTGCACCTGGGTGCCCGTGGGCACCACATTGGTGACCCCTGCGTTAAACCATCGTGTATATTATTTAGAGATGACTGTAGGAGCCTAAATTATGTTTTGTTCTGTAAATAGTTTCAATCAGTTTAAGACATAATTATTTTTGTTTGGTAACTTTATGGTTATTTTGGTTTATTTACTTTTCTTCATTTTGGTATTTGGTAATTATTTTTTGTCATATTTTGTTTGGTTAGGCTATAGGTGTCGCTATATCATGACGCCGCACAGTGTCGCATTGGTGGGGATGGCACAGAATGGAGCCAAACAGTTTTTAGACCACTGCTACCCCTTTTTTGTAATCCCCTGTCAGTCTGTCATGTAATGTATGTTTTTTCTCACTAAAGAGTTTTTAACTGCACTTCTTGACTCCATGGATTTTATTATTGACGGTGTTTTTGGATTACTTTACGACATGCTAAGGGCGCAGCGAGTCATGCTGGCTTCATATAATTTTAGAACCTACATTTAGTCTAAAAACTCGCTCCAAATGGACTACTGGACAGTGGAAATACCCGACAATCAGATGAGTACAAGTGGATCATGAACTTTTGTGTCAAAACGGTGATTGAAGACGAAAACGCCGAAGCACTAGCCTCTCTTTGTTTGCTGCTGCTAACCTGGACCACGCCGTGGTGCGGCTATTACGCACGAGTGACTACCTTGGATAAAAGCCGTTTTCGTGGATATTCTGGACATTTCTGTGGATTATTCGTTCCTTCCTAATTCGTGGATTATTATTGTGGAAAAAGAACGATCAAAATGTCGGAAGATCTGGAGCAAATTGGAGAAAAACGGACAATAAAGTTGACCGAGCGGGCTATGGAGGACTACAAAACAAGGTACCTAAAAGCACGCAAACAAAAGTTGTCTCAAATATCAAGAATGATTAATCACCTTGATGAATTAATGAAAACGGATGAAAATGCAGATGTTGTCAAAAACAAAGTACGTGTGGATTATCACAGTTTGCATCAAGAGTTCTGTGAAATAAATGCGGGGCTTATGAACTATATGTCCGAAGAGGATTATGTGGAGGATCAAAATACGTGGTTTGAACCTAAAAACAAGCACATAAATGACTACTTTTGGAAATGTGAGAACTGGATGAAGAATGTTTTGAAACCTACGGCACAAACTGAGCACGCAGCGGTGGGTGTGCTTGGCGCAAAGGCACCTGCACCAGCGTCCGTGGTCGAGGTCAGATCTTTACGCGCTGACCAAGTGGACAATAAGTCAACAAGGAGCGGAGCGCAAAGTCGGCGTTCGGGCTCATCTCATGGAAGCCGTAGTTCAACATCTTCCATCAGGATAAAGGCAGAGCTGGAACGCGCGTCATTACAAGTTAAAGCTGCTGCGCTACAGGAAAAGCTGGCTATCGAAAAAGAACAAGCTGAAGTAATGGCACAAGAAAAGCTGAGAGCCGTGGAGTTTGAGACGCATCAAAAACGACTTGAGGCGGAAATTAAAGCAAAGAAAGAAATGCATGACATTCAAACCGCATTGGCTGAGTCGGAGGCTAAAATGGAGGTGTTGCAAAAATACAGCTCACAGTGCGTCCAGGCTCGTTCTGACTTTAGCAGTGATGGCGGTGATAATGAGGATGGTGATGGTGGTGTGAACAACGATGCTGATGGAGATGTATTGGACATTGATTATTCAGAGGCGCAACCATTGGAAAGGCAACAGCCGCTGCCATCTGCTGGATCAGAAATGAACAACATGCACAGAGAACTACCACCTGTATCCCAATTTTCATCTCGGCATGTTTGGCCAGCACCCAATGTTTCATCAGCACCCAATCCTAGAAACAAAACACCACTGCCAACAGTCATGCCACCAAGAGCCTCAACAGCCCTTAACCTGGAACTAGCTGACGGGCCAGCCTTTGACAGCTTGTGCAAAGCCATAAATCAACAGGCCAGTGTTACTGACTATTTGGTGAAAAATCACAAGGCTACTCTACTTCCTGAAATAAAAATTTCAACGTTTAGCGGTGACCCACTTCAATTTCAGACCTTCATCAGATCTATTGAACACAGCATTGAGGGCCGCACAAGTGATGCATGCGACCGATTGCAGTTTCTTTTGCAATACACCAGTGGTCAACCACATGAACTGGTAAAAAGCTGTATTCATATGGAGCCGACAGCTGGATATACTAAGGCAAAGACTTTGCTAAAAGAGTTTTTTGGAGACGATTTTAAAATTGCAGATGCCTATATGAAAGAAATAATGGACTGGCCAACAATTAGGTCAGAAGATGGCGCTGCACTACACTCTTTTGCACTGTTTCTCACTGGATGCTCCAATGCCATGTCAGATATCACTTACCTGGAAGATTTGGACAACACTACAAACATCAAGTTGCTGGTAAGCAAAGTTCCTTACAAACTTAAAGAAACTTGGAGAAAATGTGCATGTGATTTACAAGAAAGAACAAAACGGAGAGTCAAATTTAAGGATTTTGTCGATTTTATTACAAAACAAGCCAAATACATGGTACATCCACTTTATGGAAGCATAAAAGAAACAAATAGTGACTTTGTACCCTTCCACCAAAGATCAAAATCAAGGGTCCAAGATCCACCAAAGTCCAAGAAAGTCTTTAGCACAGCAGTTGTTTCTTCCTTGGTGGAAAACAAAGATGATACATCACAAAATCCGAAAGTGTCATACATACCTGTGGATGCAAATGCTAAACCTTGTGCTTACTGTAAAGGAGAGCATCACAGTCTTGCTGTCTGTAGGAAGCTCAAAGCCAAGTCGCACAAAGAAAAAATTGACTTTTTGAGACGCAGAGGTTTATGCTTTGCTTGTTTGAAACACGGACATATGGGCAATAGTTGTAAAGAAAAGGCAACTTGTCAAGAGTGTTCAGGACCACACCCAACTTTGCTGCATATGAATTTTAAACCAAAAGAATCACAATCTACAAATGAAAACCATGAGCAGCAAACAGTGTCAAGTGCTCTGGTACAGACTATGGAGACTCATCGTCACACAGGGGCCGGTAAAGAAGACTGCACTCTCTCTATTGTGCCGGTGTGTGTGAAAGCTGTAAAAGGGACTAAAGTAGTACATACCTATGCATTTCTGGATCCAGGAAGCACAGCTACTTTTGCCACAGAGTCACTGATAAATGAACTGAATATGAATGGACATAACACAAGTATTTTGCTCAGGACAATGGGAAGAGAATCTGTTGTGAACACTTGTATTGTGAACGGACTGGAAATCAGCAGTTTGGATAGTGAGCACTTCATCCAGTTGTCTGAAGTTTACTCACAAAGGTCGATTCCAGTAAGCAAAGAGAACATCCCTCGCCAAGAAGATGTGAATAATTGGTCTCACCTGAAAGAAGTGAAAATCCCTGTTATCCAAGCCAACATTGGATTGCTCATCGGAGCAAATGTACCCAAAGCTATGGAACCACTTCAAGTGGTAAAAAGTGTGGATAACGGACCATACGCTGTGAGGACAATACTAGGCTGGACAATAAACGGGCCGCTGCGAGGTGGAGGAGAGACCAAACAGGATGATGCATGGACTAAAGTGACTGTAAACAGGATTTCAGTTGCCAGGTTGGATGAGTTGTGGCAGCTTCAGTTTAAACAGGACTTTCCTGATGCTGGACAAACTGAGGAGCTTGAGATGTCAAAGGATGATCATCAGTTTATTTCCATGGTGTCTCGATCTGCAGAGCTGAAAAATGGACATTACAGTGTTTGTCTCCCAATCAAAAATGAATTTCTGCAAATGCCAAAAAATAGATCAGTGGCAGAGCAACGTGCACTGAATCTAAAGAGAAGATTTTCCAAAGATGACAGCTACTACAAGGAATATGTGGCATTTATGGACAACATTTTGGAGAAAGGCTATGCAGTGGAGATAACAAACGCTGAAAATGCAACATCTGCTGGTCGAAAATGGTACTTACCTCATCACGGAGTCAGACATCCTGTTAAACAAAAGCTGCGCGTTGTCTTTGATTCTGGAGCCAGTTTTCAAGGAACATCTCTGAATCAAGAACTACTGCAAGGACCAGATCTGACAAGCTCATTAGTTGGAGTGCTTTTGAGATTTCGTCAGGAGATTGTTGCCATGATGGCTGATGTGGAGGCCATGTTTTATCAAGTACGAGTGAGTGATGGTGATACAGACCTCAGATTTCTCTGGTGGCCTCATGGCGATTACAGTAAAGAGCTGGTGGATCACAAGATGTTGGTACACATTTTTGGAGCTACGTCATCACCAAGTGTAGCTACTTTTGCAATGCAAAAATGTGCAACTGATTTTGGAGCTGAGTTCGGCCAAGAAGCAACAAAAACAGTCTTCAAGAACTTTTATGTGGATGACTGTATTAAGTCCGTCAAGGATGAAGACAGTGCGGTTTTACTTGCTGCTGCTCTGACGGAAATGCTGGCAAAAGGAGGCTTCAAGCTGACAAAGTGGTCCAGTAACAGCCGAACACTGCTCAATACCATACCAGTAAATGAACGAGCTACTGGATTTCAAGATTTGGATTTGGACAAAGATTGCTTACCAGTGGAGAGAGCTCTGGGAATACAGTGGTGTGCTGAAATGGATCAGTTCAAGTTCAAAATCAATCTCAAAGAGCGTCCGCACACCAGAAGAGGATTGCTTTCCCTGGTTAGTTCCATTTTTGATCCACTGGGTCTGCTCGCTCCTGTCATTTTACCAGCGAAGAGACTTCTTCAGGAGTTATGTCGTCTGAAATATTCCTGGGATGAAGAGCTACCAGATAACATCATCAAAAGTTGGAAAAAGTGGCTTTCTGGCCTCAAGTTGCTGGAAGGATTTGGAGTGGCCAGATGCATCAAAACTAAGCACTTTGGTAAACCAGTCTCTGCACAGCTTCACCATTTTGCTGATGCGAGTGAAGATGCTTATGGCACGACAAGCTACCTGGTGCTGCACAATGACACTGGTGATGCACAGTCCACTCTGCTGATGGCCAGAGCCAGAGTCGCACCTCTGAAAACGCCCACTATCCCAAGGTTGGAGCTCACAGCTGCTACAGTTGCAGTGAAGATGGACACGCTGTTGAGAAAGGAGCTGGAGTTGGAGCTAAAAGACTCAATATTTTGGTCTGACAGTACAGCAGTCATTAAGTACTTGAACAGTGAAACGTCAAGATTCAAAACCTTTGTGGCGAACCGTGTTACAGCCATTCTGCATCACTCACAACCGTGTCAGTGGAGGTATGTGAATTCCATCTCTAACCCTGCAGATTGTGCCTCCAGAGGGCTCACGGCAGAGGCCTTCCTGCAGAGTGAAAATTGGCTGTCTGGACCGAACTTTATTCTCCAGTCACCTGATCTGTGGCCCACCAATCCAGATCCCACAGTTTTGGTTTGTGAAGACCTGGAGGTGAAGAGAGTGGCTCAAATACACGCGGTTCAGGTACAACTCAGCAATGCGACAGGCAAGTTAATGCTTCATTTTTCTTCCTGGATCAAGTTGAAGCGAGCTGTTGCTTGGTTTCTCAAGCTGAAAACGCTGTTGATGGAGCTGAGGATGAAAAGAAAGGAAATGTTGACTTCAAATAATGATCACAAAATGATGGATGTGAAATCAAAATTCAAAGGAGTTGATTTGACTTATGCTGATTTGGATGAAGCTGAAACAGAAATTGTGAAATATTTCCAAATGCAGTACTTTCAAGAGGACATAATGACATTAAAGGAACACAACAGAGTCAAGAGAAGTAGCCCACTACACAAATTAAGTCCGGTGTTTCAAGACGGAGTGATGAGAGTGGGTGGAAGATTGAGTCGATCAGCCATGCCAGCTGAACTCAAGCAGCCAGTTATTCTACCGAAGCAGTCACATGTTGCCTCTCTTGTGTTGAGAAACGTTCATGAAGTTACAGCTCATGCAGGCAGAAATCACATGTTGGCTAAATTAAGAGAGAAGTTTTGGATTTCTGGAGCTGGTGGAGCTATCCGGAAGTTGCTCTCAAAATGCATTGCCTGCAGAAGGCTCCATGGCTCTACTGGGAAACAATTAATGGCTGACTTACCTGAATGTAGGCTGCTACCTGACGATCCGCCTTTTACCAGAGTTGGGATGGATTACTTTGGTCCTTTCCTGGTGCGAAGAGGAAGAGCTCAAGTAAAAAGATATGGAGTCATCTTCACATGTCTTGCTGTGAGAGCTGTCCACCTGGAAGTTGCATCTTCGTTGGACACGGACGCATGTCTTAATGCAATAAGGAGGTTTGCTGCAAGACGAGGACAAGTGAAGGAGATGTACTCTGACAATGGTACCAACCTGAAAGCAGCGGATGCGGAGTTGAAGCAAGCTATTCAGCAATGGAACAGCAGCCAAATTGCAAAAAATCTGCAACAAAAGGGAGTTGCATGGCATTTCAACCCACCAGCAGGCTCGCACCATGGTGGCTGCTGGGAACGATTGATACGCTCTGTAAGAAAGATACTGAATGTGACATTGAAAGAGCAAGTTTTGGAAGAAGAAGGCTTACATACGCTGTTATGTGAAGCAGAAGCGGTCATTAACAGCAGACCTATTACAAGAGCTTCTTCAGATTTGCATGATTTGGAGGCCCTAACGCCTAATCACTTGCTTTTGCTCAAAACTAAACCATTGTTGCCCCCTGGTGTTTTCAATAAGGAGGAACAATATGCCAGGAGAAGATGGAAACAAGTCCAGTACCTGGCAGATATCTTCTGGAAGCGCTGGTGTAAAGAATACCTCACACAGCTACAGGAACGCCAGAGGTGGTCCACAACTGGAAGAAATCTTCACGTGGGAGATATAGTGATGATCGTGGATGAGAGCTCACCCAGAAACTCATGGCCACTTGGAAGAGTGGTAGAGACTTTTCCCGACAGAAAAGGTCTCGTCCGTCAAGTCAAAGTCAGGACCAAAACCTCTGAGCTGTTGCGGCCAGTGACAAAGCTGTGTCTACTACAAGAAGCTGAAGAGACATGAGTTCTATAACCTGATTAGACTCCTTGAACCATCTATGTTTGAGGCTCCCTTTAATGAATTAATCTGTTGGTAATTGTTACGTAAACTTGCTAACAATTAGGGGCCGGTAATGTAGGAGCCTAAATTATGTTTTGTTCTGTAAATAGTTTCAATCAGTTTAAGACATAATTATTTTTGTTTGGTAACTTTATGGTTATTTTGGTTTATTTACTTTTCTTCATTTTGGTATTTGGTAATTATTTTTTGTCATATTTTGTTTGGTTAGGCTATAGGTGTCGCTATATCATGACGCCGCACAGTGTCGCATTGGTGGGGATGGCACAGAATGGAGCCAAACAGTTTTTAGACCACTGCTACCCCTTTTTTGTAATCCCCTGTCAGTCTGTCATGTAATGTATGTTTTTTCTCACTAAAGAGTTTTTAACTGCACTTCTTGACTCCATGGATTTTATTATTGACGGTGTTTTTGGATTACTTTACGACATGCTAAGGGCGCAGCGAGTCATGCTGGCTTCATATAATTTTAGAACCTACAATGACACTGGCAACATATTCGGTATTGATTGTCAAAGATATTTTGAAAAGTAGAAATAAGTACTAAAATTCCCAACAGTTTGTCACAAACGTCTGTAGTCTCTAAAGTTAGTGAAATTTGTTGGTTGCATCAAGGCCTGATTTTATCCCTAGACCCTTTTGAAATCCCCTAAAACTCATAAATTAAAAAAGATATGCAGCTCAAATTGCATTCACAGAATATTTAGTATATCAACATCAACTGTGCCAAGTTTGAAGCAAATCCAAAAAGGTGAAGTTGAACTGTCGTCCTAAAAGCTGTAACTTTTCCATGGAATAGTCACAGGCCTATATGGACAAATGCATGAGAATTCCACAGCTCTGAGAGGGAACGTGGAACACATTTTCTGTTATATCTGCTGATCCGTTAGAGGTACTGAGCTCATCTTGGGCTTAATGTGAAGCTAATGAGTTGGGGCAGTTTTCTATTTACATTTGAAAAGGTAAAGATAAACACAAAAGACAACAATGCACTCATTTGTGAAGTGATTTTCTTATCTATATGACATTTATTTAGCATTTTTGTAGATGTATTGTTTAATATATGGAAAAAGAAAAAGCTAAAGCCCAAAACTGTCATATTCCTTTGTTCCTCATCATGTCAGCTTTCTTTGTTCTAAATTTCATTCATCTGTGACTCTGTATGTGACCACAGCACTACTTTGGAGAGAATCACAAAGTTCCGTCTGAAGCCTGTCCCGTTAAAGTGGTTTTTGGGGTCCCACAGCCGAACGGGGCCGAGTTGCAATGGGGGGTCCCCACTGGTAATGACCCAAGATATACTCTATTGAAATATACTGGTTTGGAAAAGGTAGCAAAAATGTGCCTGAGGAGCGGGTCTGGCTCCCGGTCTAAAGTGTTGTGTCAAAACAAATTGCTTCAGGTAGAAAAATACTAGTTACTGTATATCACACATGTTGATGAACATCTAACATGTAAACCCATGCGCTTGATGCTAGTTAAACATTAGCCTAAATAGCTAGAGATGTTGTTCTTTCTAAAATGGTCGCTGTGGGGTAAAGTGAGACAAATGCTATAGGGTTAGCCTGGTTTTACCATACCCTCGTACTCACTGCGTTTCGTACAAGGGTCTGGACCTTCACAAGGTGGGAGGGGTGAACTCCTTTGAAACAATTGGATCTGATTTTCACTAGCGTTTGGTCGCGACGTATGCGCCACTATCATAACTCTATCATAACTCTTGGGGGCATTCCTTGCATATTCCAAGGCTCCATTTTTTTTTCAATTTCTGGATTTTTGGGAGCCAAGCCAGAACGGATTGAAGAGCTTCCATTACTTTCGTATCCGCCACCATTGCCAAACTGCCATTGCCAAACTGCCATTGCCAAAATGCTTGACGTCACCTACAACAGCCGCCTCCCCCACTCGCTGAATGGTGGGTTGAAATTCAACTGATGCGGCCACTGAGATCAGACCCAGACGTACATGTAGGGAAATGATAATTGACCTGAGTTTACGGATGGCTAAGGGCAGGCTACTAGGAGGTAAAGTGAGACAATAGTCCAGGTGGGTCTAGCCTGTGTTCCAGTGTTAATTTCGTCGACTAAAATATTTAGTCTTAATTTTAGTCAAAGTGATATTTTTGACGAATAAAATTGGACTAAAACTAAATTAAAAGTTGTTCATGAGACTAAAACTAATCTGGACTAAAATGTCCAGATATTTTTGTCGACTGAAATAATAATGAGAGACTAAAATCATCCAAACTTCAATTGACAGTCTGAAAGAGCTTCATATCATGTAAATTCACTGCCAAAGGAAAACTCTGAGCTTTGTTCATGTGGAAGCAGCTCCATGAAGCAGAGGAAGAAGATTAAATATGATTATTATCAATATTACAAATGCATAGTCGTCATAGTCATAAAGTTGAGTCGACTAAATTTACTTGCAATTTTAGTCGACTAAAACTAGACTAAAATTGAGACGATTTATTTGACTAAATCTCAACTAAAATTAAATTCCATTTTAGTCAAAAGACTAAGACTAAATCTAAATTAAAATATGTTGTCAAAATTAACACTGCTGTGTTCTGAGTCCCAGGCTCTTCTAACTGGTTCTGATGGTCCTATGTTCTGGGCCCCAGACTATGTACTAGCTAGTTCTGATTATGGTTCCATGTTCTGACCCCGATGCTGTGTGTGTCAGCTACTAGCTGGTTTTGATTGCCCTTTGTGCCCTTCGTGCCCTTCGCGCCCTTCAACCCCCAGGAACCAGCTGTAAATTATTAATACCTTTTCAGTCATATTATGTTATATTTGATTTACTTTTAAAGTAGCCTTCTTTGGATCACTTTCAATGTGTGGGAATGTGTAGTTGTCAGTCTGGCTTTCATTGTTACAACATATGATGTCATGGTATTTGTAAAGTGGTTCACTTTACCGCGTCGATTTCTCTTGTCTGTCTCAGTTTTCTGTCTCAGATTTCTTTCTCAGTTTTTCTTGTTTTGTGTCTCACTTTACCCCACCCTCGGGGTGGGGTAAAGTGAGACACATGAACACTTTTTTAAGAACAAGAACATGTTTTCATTGCCCTTTGTCCTGAAGACATACTGATAATTTCCATAGCTGGGAAACATCCTGAATTAATAGGAAATGTGTAAATATATAATTGATATTATAGAATTTTATTATATATATAAGGCATTTCAGCCTTTGAACTATTTAAAAGGATGAAATGTCACACTTTAAGTTTAGAAGAAGAAGAACGCAGAGTCATCACTACTTTATCGTGCCCCAAATTGTTGACGATCAGTTGATCATTCCTCTTCTTATCATATTTTCTTGCCATGGGACTGCTCCTTGTAGTGACACAAAGAATGTTTTAAAGTTGTTTCTTGCTGAGGTTGCAGCCTGAGATGCTCCTTGTCTGCTGAGGCATCCAGTGTCTAGCAAGTTGGTGTGACCTTCAACTATTGCCCTCCATTCTCCAAGTGCAACCGCACCAGTAGATGTTATGGAGTCAGTGAAGCTATACGGGTTGTAGTGAGTGCTGGTGAGTTGGCAGCATCTGTGCTGCATAGAAAATTGTGCGCAAGTGGCCATAGTTGTACACCTGTTGGTCATGATTGAGGCTCTGTCCGCATTAGATTTTGATGGAGAGGAAAGGCTGTATCACCAAGGAAGAAATTATTAACTATTTCTCAAATAACAGAAACGTTGCTTCAATTAATTTTGCTCTTTTCAACTGTAGTTGCAGATTAGACGCTCACAACGATCAGGATGAATCTTAGACCATTCCTCTTTACAAAACTGCTGCAGTTCAGCGAGATTTCTGGGTGCTCACTTACTTTTACCACGCTGTATTGTGGATGTTGTGGCCAAGAAAAATAAAATAAAATGTAAATGTTTGGCTCTCTAATCCACAACACAACTCGGTTAAAACATTTCGGACTAATAGCACCTCTGCTCAATGGTAATTTCGGAATAATGAGGCGTCGGACTAATGGACTGTCGGACCAACGACATAGCAACCCCCCAGGACAGGTCGTCTATCATCGACACTCCCAGGAATCTGAAATGTGGCACCCTCTCTACCACCCCAATGCCAATAGAAAGAGGAGAGCGATTGAGTCTGCTTTTACGGAAGTCCACAATGATCTCCTTGGTCTTTTTGATGTTCAAAGACAGGTTGTTGTTGACGTACCATGCCGCTAGATGTTGCACTTCAGTCCAGTAATCCGCCTCATTGTTGTTGTTGATGAGTCCAAACACTGTGGTGTTGTTGGCAAATTTAACAATGACATTGGAAGGGAGACAAGCACTTGACAGAGCATGAGAGGATCCGAAAAGAAGAATGGAAAAAAAATAAAAATACCCAAATGCAGGTGTGCCAAGCTTGGAGCATCATACCCAAGACGTTTTGAGACTGTAATCACTTCCAAAGTTACATCAACAAAGTACTGAATAAAAGGTGTGAATATAAATGTACATACAATTTATAAGATTTTTAACACATTTGTAAAAAATAATGTTAAAAAAATTGTGTGTCATCATTGTGTTTCATAAATGAATATCAGAAATACTCACATCTGAGGCAGAGCGTTCCAAGGGAAAAAGGTGTGTTCACTAGTACTGTTTTGTTTCTTTAGTAAGACAGAAGGTTTATGAAAAGAAACAGTAATGGTCTTATCTAAGAGAACATTTTACAAGGGGTGTGTTCACTGTCTCAAAAAACATTAGCAGTGGACAGCGTGGAGTCTTGTAAATGAGGATGTCATTTAAAGACGTAACAACCCTATCATGCACACTCTTGTTCACACTCATAATTCAGCCGTGGAAATTGTATATAAAGCCAACTGTTTGTTGTTAAATGGCTTACTTCTGTTATATACTATTATTATACGGCTCTTCACAATGCAAATAGAACGCTCCATTGACTTGAATGGGATTTTCCAACGTTCTACCGGTCATTATTTTCTGATAGAGGACCTCTGAAAAAAATAATGACCGGAGTGTAATACAGGTCTTTCATATCACTACACACATAGTAGTAGAGGACACTATCTCAGAGTGTTGAAGGGAAAAAAAAAATGTGACCGGTATTCACTGTGCTAAAAAATGTTGTCAGCGGACACTGACAGCCTGAAGCCAAGTAAATGAGGACGTCAAAGAAAGACGCTACAACCTTGTCACGCACACTCTTGTGGCTTGTTCTTTTGACCATTGGTTACTAGAGTTTTGTATCAGCGTAATTTAGCTGTGGAAATTATATATGAAGCCAACTGTTTGTTGTTAAATGGCTTCTTTATTTTTACATCAAATACTTTTGTTATACACTGTTTTGTTACATTGAAATTACAATAAAATATTAATTGTAAAAAGGTGCAACTGTTTTCAATTCTCAACTCTGAACTAAAAACAGAAACCTTAAATAGTCGTAATCAGTAAGTAGTATTCTTCATGACTGAATCAAGTTGGCAGAATCTAGATGTGCTGCATAAAAAATTGTGCAAAGCAAAGCAACACAAGCTTTCCTTCACAGTTTTATCCCGGTGGAATTCTATTGGACGCCTCATGATTCACCACCGTGCTGCCAGGCAGTGTTAATTTTGACAACATATTTTAATTTAGTTTTAGTCTTACTCTTTTGACGAAAATGTAATTCGATTTTAGTCTAGTTTTAGTCAAAAAAATATCTTCAGTTTTAGTCTAGTTTTAGTCGACTAAAATTGCAAGTAAATTTAGTCGACTAAATTTAAGACGAATTTAGTCGACTTTGCATTTATAATATTCATTCTAATCATATTTAATCTTGTTCCTCTGCTTCATGGAGCTGCTCCTCATGAACAAAGCTCAGACCTGTTCATTTGACAGTGAATTTACATGATATAAGGCTTTTTCAGACTGTCAATAGAAGTTTGGATGATTTTAGTCTCTCCCTTTCATTTTTATTTAGTCCAATTTTAATCGTCAGAAATAACACTTTGACTAAAATTAAGACTACATATTTTAGTCGACGAAATTGACACTGCTGCCAGGATGCCAACGTGACTAACTTTTTCTCAAATAACAGAAAGTTACTTCAATTAATTTTGCTCTAGTCTGTTCAATGTAATAGGACAAACAGAAAAAATATACAATTTTGATACAAAACTGAGGCACTCAAAGAAAAGCATTGGTAAAAGGCCTTTATTGCAGCATGGCCATTAGATTAAAATATTGCCTACGCGTTTCAGCCGTAGTAGGCCTTCGTCAGGGCAGTACTCGAGTGATGTAAGGATGCAGCTTTTAAACTATATTAAGTGGTCACAAGACCCATAGGGGCTGGAACTTCTATAGGTGGCACGGTAGCACAGCGGTTAGCGCCTCGGCTTCACAGCTAGAAGGTCCCGGGTTCAATTCCCACCAGGACGGGGCCTTTCTGTGTGGAGTTTGCATGTTCTCCCCGTGTCTGCGTAGGTTTCCCCTACCACTAAAAACATGTGCAATAGGTGAATCCTCCAGCCAGGTGATTCTGACCATCAGCCTGGCTCCACATCATGGAGATGGGTCCCCGGGCGCGGCACGGCCGTCGACCACTGCTCCTTACGGGTTGCCCCAGCGGCATCGAAGGATGGGTTAAATGCAGAGGACAAATTTCCCTACAGGGACAATAAAGCTTTTCTTGGCTTTTCTCAAGACCAAGAAAAGCCATATAAAACACAAAAATACATATCAAGATAATGTACAAATATCTAATACATTTTTTACAGTCATATTTACAAAAGCATTAGAAGAAAAGGGGTCAAGTCCAGTTCCCCATTGAGACCTAGATAATCTGTTGCTTTAAGAGTGTAGATCCAGAAGGACTCCCTCTGCAGGAGACTTTTAAGTCTGTCACCTCCTCTTTTTTTAAATTAAATTTTGAGTCATTGTGCGGCCCTAACACACAACCTGTTAAAAGATTTGTGACAGATTGACAGTTGGTCTTGTTGTTGTTATTATTTTATTCATTATTATTATTATTTTAGATTATTATTGTTGTATTATTGTTGTATTGGTTCAATTCTGGGGGTGCCAGTCAGGTTTCCCTCCTGACGTATAGGATAAATGGTGATGTATAGATTTATATAGTCAGCCCCCCATACACAAAATAAATCCCCACTCAAAATTGTCCAAGGAAAAGGAAGTCCAGAGGAGCCAGAAGCAAAAACTGTGGTTGGCTTCATTTTTCATTTTCAACATTTCCTTTTCAATAATATATACAAACGCATTAACTTGCACGTACAACAAGAGCACCAAATTACGTCACACAGCGGAATGCGGAAGTGCGGTCTAGCCCGCACCAAAGCGATCTACAATAAACATTTTGAATATTATTTTAGCATACTTTCATCAAGGTTCGACACAACAGCAAAAGCACAGAATAATACATTAGATAAAGGCACAAAGAAAGGAAACTCAAGGACAATCCAGTGTCCAAGCAGACCTGTACGTGTGTGCGTGAAAAAATGTATTATTAGTATAATTATTACAGTATTATATACATACTTTTTTTTATAAGGAAAAAAACAACATAGCCAGGGGTACACACGACAAAACTAAATACAGTACAGAAACAAGAAACAGCATAACAGTTATGCAGCATTTTGTTACATGTTATGCTAATGCACTTTTCAGTCTTAACACTTCAACAAGTCATGGGGTATTTGGTTCACCAACCTTGAACACATGACTCTTTTTTTTTATTATACACATTGTTTACGGTATTGTGATAGTGTCTGATCATGACGAGCCGTACTATTTACTTATGTTAAACTTTTCGCACACATTTTTAGTTTTGATCGCCTTCAATTGTTCTATCGGGGCCAGAGAATGTAAATATACTGTCAGATTCTTTTGAGACACGGTGAATATAGGCTTACTTCCAGAGAATTTGGATTTGTGAATATGAAATTTTGCAAGCAATAGTAAAAGAAACTCTTTGTCTTTATCTTGTATTCTATTGCATCCAAAGATGATATGGTTGTACAATAGATTTAGGTTAAGATGTTTGTTGGATATGAATTTTTCCAAAAGATTTTCGTGTAGTGACAGTGCCAAAAGACATGGGGGACTGTTTCAAGCAGAGCAGAGCAAAAGGATAAGGACGTATCAATGTCTTTTTTTAACTTTGTCATGAAGTGCTTTGCCGGGTAGATTTTATGAACATTTTGATTTGTACAGAGAACAAAAATAGCGATAGCAGATATCAGATTTTTTTTTTTCTTTTTGTTGGTAACGGCTCCATTAATGTTGAGCTCAAGTAAAGAATTGTATTTGGCCCGTGATCATTCCAATTTGAAAAAGTATGATGTCATTTTTTCTCCTTCTTCCAGCCATTTTTGCCTAGACCTAACGTCAGCACCATTGGCTTTAAGCTTATAGATATCATTAAGTTTATTTTGAAGATCCATCACTTTACATTAACTCAGGTGAGGAAAGAGACAGAAGGGAAATCTCAGAAATAAGATTTTCTTCTTCTTTACGCCTAGACTTGGCTAATTCACTACCGTATTTTCTAATATATTTCCCAATTTTATATTTCAAAAGTTCTCAGTTTTTTACGTATATGTTCTCACTCTGTGCACTGTCCCAATAACTATTCATTTGCCTAGTTAAGACATATTTGTGATATAACAAGGAATTATTTAACTTCCAGTAAGTGAAGTTTTGGGAAATTGCATTATCTGGGCTAAGATTAATTTTAATAGAGACTGCCTTATAATCTGGCAAAGGCAAAGGCATAGGTCACTGACGTAATACAGCTACCAGGAAGCGGTAGGTGTGCCTCCAATTGCTGTTTACTTTCAAGATGTTATGATTAGGCTACACGGTTATATGGCTATATATTTCATGCTTCTCTACTTAATCCCTGTATCATGTGCGTGCGGAATCCACGGTCGGGATCCATATGCGCATGTGAAGGAAAAAATCAAAATAAATCTCTTTGTATCAGGACTTGTATAGCTCCCTATGCCTCAGCTTACATGCACCGACGAAATAGAATGTACAATGAACCTGTTCAACTGATTATGCATGTACGCCTCATGTTGTTGTTTTTTTTGTTTAATTTCTGTTTCATAATGTCTGTTAACTATGTTTTTTTTATATTCTAAATTAAAAAAATAAATAATAATATAAGCGGTAGGTCTGGGTTCTGCGGGTGGATTATTGTATTTAAACGCTATTTGCAGCAAATGACAAGCACTACGTGAGGGATTGTACAACCTTGTTAGGAGCACAAATATTAACGCTCTGCTCTGACCCAGGGTCCGATGCTGCTGCTCTCACGTCTTGCAGAGGTATGCCATTTTACCAGAGCAGGCCGAGGAGGTTTGACCGGCGGCGGGAACGGGGAGAGCGAATGGGCGAAGGGACAGGGGAGAAAACCGGGGTGTGGTGAAGGTGAGTGCATAAGTGACCGACCATGCACAGGCGTGTGCATGTTGTCACAGGTTGATACACACCACCACTATGTGTGGTCACACTTGTTTCTCTTTACATTAGAAACCACAGAGTTAGTCACTTCGTTAAAACAAGGACGTCCATTCAAGAGAAATTGGGCGCTGGTTTTTGGATGGTACTCAAACCTTCTCTATGAGAGATAGCACTCAACCCGTCTAACTAGACAAGCCACACCCCGAAACTCAACATTCCCACCCAACCTGCTTTAGTTGAAAAGCCAGTCTCTCTCTTTTATTGACCTGAGGTAGTATTTTGGTGGGTTTGGAAAGTATTTGAGAAAGATGTAATTAGAAATGTACAAATTAAGCACAGAGAAACAGAAGCAAATGTTTAGCAGAAGATCCAATTTCTCAACAGTAATTTTATAGGCAAATTATCATTATTATCACGATATTTGCCTCTGGTTTAAAAAATTTCATTGAAACTTGCAGAAATTACAGAAATTATGGGGATTGACTAACAAAATAATAATCTTCATCGTCTGCTATAAATGTCATATTGAGTGAGACCTAATAAAGTATAGGATATACAAGTATAGTACTATTTAAACAAATTCAACTCAAACCTGTAGGGGTCACTTTCACATAGTTTAAATATGAAAATGAAGCGCCTGGGATATTGTAATGTAACAGGCCGCTACCAGAAAACACAGTTTGTCTTGTTTTGGTTGTAAAGATGCTCTCATCAGGCCAAGATCAGAAAACTAAGTGCTCCAGCAAGCGCATCACAACACTCTTCACACATTCCTCTTTGAAACGCATGATTATGAACTAATGATAAGCATCTTTTCCCCATTGAGCCCATACTACTTTGTAGTCCAGATTTTTCCACAGAGAGACAACTAAATGATATCAATACCAATCAAGGCCCAGTGAGCTGTGCCAATTACTATCAGAACACAAATGTAATCTACGTTACACTAGCCTTACTCACAACGCAGAGGTATAAAGTAACTGTGCGATCACGCAAGTGAGAGCATCTGAATGATTGACCGGCGGGCCTTGATTGGTAACCCTGTACAGAAGTCTATACTTACACAAAGAGTAGCAAAGGTTTTGCACTTTGCTACAGCGCTACATTAAGAATCAAGGGGAAATGGGTTTAGGACATGTACAAGCTAATTACCGCTGTACCACCTAGAAGTAACTATAAGACACATACAGAACCAAAGTTGTAACGCACACTCTTTAAAGGAGGAATCTGAGGGGAAAGGCGAAATATGCCGGGAGCTCTGATGGCTCTCAGGAGGCCTGGTCCACCTCATGAGCATGACGACAATGCCTGAACTTCAGTTCAGACAAAAACCACAAGAAACATACACACTTGGGAGCGAGGTTTAGGAATGACCTGAAAACAAGTGTTCCAGGTCAACAGGGGGAGGGTCAAACTTTGACTTTTAGTTTAAAGACATGTTTGTGACCTGTAGAAGATGCCACAGGTCAACAGGGGGATTGTTAGGAAATTATATCTGCCATAGCACTAACTGGAATGCAAGGAAGACAATAACAAGTAAATATGATAACAGAGAAAGTACAGGGAGTACGAAAATGGTAACTTTGAAGTTACAGAAAGCGATGAGAAAGGAGAAAGTTAGCGCTTGCATGCCTAAACACGCTCGCTGCACATACATTGTCACAATGTGGAGAACAGCTCGAACCGACCTTGGGCAATTCGAGATGAACTCTGCAGACTCACAGAAACAGATGCCCCCTTGCATGGGAGGTGTCAGGGAGTTTATATAAAGTGTAAGAGACAAAGCAGTGGCAGAGATCTCTCACATGGGGCCGCAGCGCTGTGTTGTCTCAACGTGGAGCGACCTACTGCTTGTGAAGCGTAACTATTGTTTGTATTTACGTGTGATACCAATTCTCAATAATAATTGATGATTCTTATATCTGTTTAATGTCTTTATTTATCAACGGTATGATTCAAAAGAACCGGATGAATTGTTGGAGACGGGTAATACACGACTAGAAGGCTAAGAGATAATGTAACTAAAAGTCCAACAAACCTCATCCATGTTTTGCAGTAGTATAGAACGAAAATAAGCTGATCTTTTCAGTCACAATCGAGATAAAGTAATTGTTGCTGGTTTTATAACACAGCCCTTTATGAACACAGAAGAACCACAGACCATTAAAAACATCAAGGTTTAAGTTGTGTCACCAGCACGTTGGTTTATTATTTCAGAACAAAAAAACGTATAATACAGTGGAGCCATTCGGTGCTGTAGCTGGCATCTCATTAATCAACTTTGCTGCCTGGTACGCAAAGATGACAAACGTTGGGAAGGCCTCTGACTGAAGCATGTTTAATTCAGGTTTCATGTTATGCTATGTTTGTCTCTCTCTAGCTTCGCAAACAATGCAGGTGGCTGTCTCTCAGAGGGGTGTACCTGCAAGTTTGTAACGTTAGCTCTCGGCACAGATACTTTTCCTCAACATGTTCTGCATGTGGGAGTTTCATCTTAAGTTTTCTTTTGCTGTCAAATAAAAAAATCTCCCGGGGAGGATAAAGTTTGGAGTTATTTGAATCCGACCCGGTCCATGTACTTTTGCGTTCATTATATTTTCGATTTTAAAAGGAAAATGCAAAATCGAGAATTGATTTTTACATATTCTGCACTGTTGCAATATAGAAACATTTCCCTATATCAGGGGAGACCGGGTTTGGTTGTAACACTTTTTGCTTCAGCACCTGTAACTCACAGAATTTTTGAGTTAAAGTTCTCAAACTTTTATACAAAGTACCCTAACTACAAATGGCACCAATTCAAACCTCTGCAAGAATATCACAGACCTCGTGAGTTGATGTCAAATACATGATGCTGTTCCAATGTTCAAGGCCCCGTCCGAAACCAGTAAATTGGTAAGAGGTCTTGCGCCAAACCGGATGTGCATCAGCGTCCGCCATGACAAGAAGCGTCCAAATTGGTCTGTCAGTTAGGAAGTAGTTAGGGAAAGAAGCCTCAATGGTAACTATCATAGCCACATAGGGACCTCTTGTGAGCCTCTTGTGATTTTGGCAACATTATGGGCTGTGCAGTTCGTGGGGGCGAGGGAGAGTGCGTCTAAAAGTCACAGCTCGAATTTCTCTGATGAGTGAACCTCTGAAGGTGCCCTCAATGAAGGGTGTAGGGGAAGGTAGGAGGGGACGGTTTCGGAAAGGACGCATGGTGCATGCTGGATAGATTCCTGCCCTACTTGCTCCAGACAGGCCCTGATGTCTCTCTCTCCCCACTTTAGATCTGAACAAATAAACTATGACTGAAACTATGTATCGCCTCCTAAAATAGAGCTCATGTTTGATGCTCTTACAGAATAACTCATGATTTAAAAAGGACATATTTTATCTCACAAACTTGAACAAACAAACAAATGGGAAAGTTTTCTCTGATGAAGAATGATGTCGCTGGAGGAAAGGAAACCGGAGGTAAATTACTTTTATTTAGGATAAACTTGAAATTAACGTGATTTCTAAACACGCTGCGTGATCTGAGGCCACTCTCGTGGTTCTCTGCATGTGGATCGGCCGGATGGTCTTCTGACTTTTTTTCTCCGCCCCGTTGCTTCGGCTACTCTGCCGATCATCCAGGCGAGCCGCAACCGCGTCTCGAACGAACCTATTGCATCAGCAGGCTGGACAGCGCAGGTAGGCGTGAATGAACAACAGGTACAGAACAAACACTCCACCAGCCACTGCTGGCTTTGGATAGTAGCCTACCTTCATCTTTACGCACCTGCATGACGGGAAAACGCCCAACTGGATGATTGGATACGAGTCTGCTGTGATCAGAAACGTGCTCCTCACCCCCTCCTCTCTCCTCTTTAGATGAGAACAAATAAACTATGACTGGAACTATTAAAGTTAGGCTATGCATCGCCTCCTAAATAGAGCGTTTGATGCTTTTAGCCTACAGAAAAGCTCATGATTTAAAAGGAAATATTTTATCTCACAGACTTGAACAAACAAACAAATGTGAAAGTTTTATCAAGAATGATGTCACTGGAGTAAAGGAAACAGAGCAGGAGGTAAATTACTTTTATTTAGGATACTTGAAATGAACGCGATATCTGAACAGACGCTCTCGCTGTTCTCTGCATGTGGAGCAGTCGGATGGTCCTAGGACTTTTTTCTCCACCCCGTTGCGTCGGCTACTCTCGCCGATCATCCAGGCGAGCCGCAACCGCATCTCCAACGAACCTATTGTCCGGGCACACCGAGGGCCTTTCCGAAACCGTTCCCTCCTCCCTTCCATAGTCAGTTTTTTAATATAATGCAACAGTACACAATATGTTAAAACTCAATTTTTGATTTTGCATATGTAAAGTACACGGACCCGCAACGTTCACCTGTCCACATGCCGAGACTGGGGTTTCCCGCACATTCTGCCAAAAGCTTGCAACGATGAGGGGAGGGGTCCCCCTTGTGGTGTAACACCATAACTCACACAGGCACGTTAGGAGGGACTAAATCTCTGTCTGCCTTTAAATCATCTGAGTTTTGCATCATTGGAAGGTGGTATTTACCCATAACTTTACCCCTCATTGTGCCACCTTGTGGAATAATAAAATACTTGTATCAAACAGAAAGTCTTTGTTTAACCAGCTTTGGTTTCACCAAGGCAATCTTTGCACATGGCATTTTAGATATAAACGGTGACATTTTAGGCAAAACAAATGTAATATTCAATGTTCTCTCAAAGAAAGAACACAGGAAAATATGTAAGAAATATACCCCTGTGGTTTTGATACAGCTGATAAAAAACATACTGTAGGTCACATCACTTTTGTCCAAATCAAACTTTCAAACTTAACGATTGGAGAATTAAACATTACGGACAAATACTTAAATAAAGCTTTCAAAGGATATACTTATCATGATTATGATCCAACTAATAGGAAATTCTGACATGATGTCCATAGCTGTTGAATAATAAAATTGAACTTGAGCAATTTACAATCAAAGATGCATATTCTTATTTAGAATTCTAAACTGACGAGGGACATTTCACTTTCATTTCACTTTCTTATCATCATTGTGAGTAAATAGTAAATACATATTCACAGTGCTTTAAGTGGACAAAATAAATAAATAAATAAATAAATAAATAATAATAATAATCAAAACAAAGGCCTATATAGGCTACTGTGTTATATTTTCCCTTTTTTTTTTTTTTTCTTACAGCGTTATTACAGTATAAATGATGTAATAATGCTGGACTGTATCATTTATATCGTGTATTCACAATAATTACACTCAGATCTGTTCAAATAATCAACTCATGATGACAGTCCAATGCAAAGAAAATAAGCTTTGTGAACGTCCATCTGAGACGAGGTGGTGGTGCTTATTTTTGGATTTTTCGATTTTGAAGATATTGATTGACTGCGGAATTCTTCCGCAGTCAATTATTGGTTTTCATGTTCTTTATTACTAGCTGAGACCCGGCCTTTGGCCGGGCCTCGCTAGTCTCCACATTTGATATTCAGAGATTATGAGTTATTACAAAGAAATGTCCAGTATAGTCCCTATAACCCGTCACTCAGTACAGCTGTAGACCCACAGTAAGCAGACCAGTGGTTCCCAACCCATTCCTAAAACTATGGCCACTCCAAATGTGTAAAATAATGAATGCTAAAAATAATTTCAAACAAACTGCAATTGGAGTGTTTGCACCCGTATTCCTTTCGTATAAACTACATCGACAATATGTTGCAAAACTCAGGGAATAGAATTCAAGAAACAGTGGAATATTTATGGAGAAATATTAGCGGTTCAGCTCTAACGGTTCGGTTCACGGTGCAGGACCCGTGGTTTGGTGCAATCTAAAAAATAAGAAGTTGTTTTTTATTAGACAGTATTTATATCCTTATAATACAATTGGCAATGCTTTCAAAGCCGATTTATAGAATGTAAAGAAGAAATAGAAAAGAAATGGTACAGCAGCAAAGTAAAAAAAAACAGAAAAAAAAAAAAAGCAACAGTGCAGGCCATGCGCTCGTTAAGTGGTTTCACTTTCGCTTTCCGCACACGGAGGCTGAAGCTCTCAGAGCAGCGCGTTTCATTTGAAGCTCGTGATTCTGCGTGTACTTTTTTTCGGAGACAAAACTTTGGAGACGGAATATGACCAGGATTGGATCTTACGCATGTGTCTGAGCTTCTGACATGACAGCACTGGATCTGTAATGAACCACGTGCCTCGGTCACTGCAGGAGAGACTTAAACAAAGACGCGTAGATGTGTTTTGGAGGATGTACCTGTACCTGCGGAGCGTCTGCAGCTGCAGTTTAGGGTGAGTGACGATGACACACATCGCCCTGTTTGGACGCGCGCACGCAGACATACACACACACACGCACGGCAGTCAGATCTCGTGCACTCGCGTTGTTGTGACGGCGGGTTGTCCTCGGACAGCAGCACCGCGGTCCATAGGACCCGTGACCAATGCCCGCGGCCGGTGGGACGGTGACGTGGGGCCGCCCGCGGAATTTTGGGGAATGAACATGGCAAGTCTTATATAGCGCTTTTCCAGACGCTCGTCGGTGTACAATTTGTTGCAGTATTCATTCAGTCCACTGCGCACATCAGCCCCCACCACCAACCACGCACACACTCACTACTGTCGCCAGGTTCCCAAACGGTCTCCCATCCCAGTCCTAACCAGGCCCGTCCCTGCTTAGCTTCAAAGTCGGTATGGGAAATAAAAATGGCGGCGCCCAGGCGGCGGCCATTGAGATAGCGTTTTCTATAATAGATTATTCCTCTTCCATCTTTTTCCTGATTTTCTCCAGCTTTCAGCACCTTCATGCTTTGTGCAATTTATGCAAGTTATGCATCAAAACGTTCCGCATGTTGAGGAGAAGGGTGCTATTACTTTTGGGACTTCTGCAACTTACGGTTTTTCCGCAATCGGCCAAAATGTCGGAGATTTTTCCCATTGACTTATAATGGGGCTGCCGCAAATCCATGCTTTTCTGCACTTTTTTCTGCATTTTATGCAATTTCTGCACTTTGTGCATGTTCAGCTTCTGCAACTTGTGGGTTTTGAGAAAAAATTGGCCTTCTGCAGTTTTCCAGTTTTTTATACGAGAGTTTGAAATTTTTGCATTGGTGTGTATGGGGGGAATCCAGCCAATGGGGAGACTCCAGGCCTTTCAGCCATTTGTGCAGCTTCTGCCAATCAATCACTTTCAACAGTTTGACCAGTTTATGGAATTTAAAAAGTTTATGCAATATTAATAATTTATGCAAAGTAACCACTTTATGGGATTTAACCAGTTTATGCATTTTAAAGCGTTTATGCAACTGACGAGTTTATGCTATTTAGGACTTTTGAATTTGAAAGAGTTCATGCAATTTACATAATTTATGCAAATTAACCCATTCATGCATTTTACCACTTTATGCAAATTAAGCAATTTATGCAATTTGAACAGTTTATGCAATTTCTGCATTCGCTTCCCGCAATTCCGCAGTCAATCGCAATGGCGCAGCCATTGCATTTCTAGTTATTATTATTATTATTATTAGCCTTGTTGATAACAAATGTCCTATTTTATTCTTTTTTTAAATTCTTTCTCTTATTTTGTTTTAAATCCGTACTGTCAGAGCTGGGATTCGTACCGACGTTACTCAGACGAGAGCAGCAGATCGACTACACCATCTGAGCGCACTAACGCAAAGAACTACAACGCTATACAAACATGGAGAAGGTCTTGCAAAGCCCTGTAGTTCGACCAAGGTTCGACACAGGCGCCCCCTAGTGACGTGTTTTTAAATAGCCGCGTTTCATGAAACGCTTCAGTCTGAGTCACGTGACATGTGCGTTTTGAACTGTGTTTTGAAACGCATGCGCCATGAATCCCGTTGTTCAAGACGGCCATCCCTAACATTTTCCTTGGAATAAACATAGCGGACATTCTCTTAAGTGCTTCTCGGATCAAGGTGTCGCCCTCCTGACATCATTGAGGAATAAAGGATGTAGGGGACGCAGAGCTAATCCATCCGAAGCCAATGTGAAAACAAACAATCCCTTCGATGCGCAGTATGGAGTGTTTAACTGTGGAAATGTTAAGCCCGTATTCACTCTGAAAAGGCCATTTTTTAAGTAAAGGTGTCCTAAACTGATACTGCACTTGTTTCAGTTCTGCTTCGAGTTTTCTGCAGTGTAGCGGGTGCTTGTCTCAGCCACACGATCGGAGTGGAGCGTGCAAAAGTATGGCCGGATGTTTAGTACGAAACTTTCAGAACAAAACATCCTGTCCACGTCTGCAGCGCAGCTACACCTATCTGGGAGAAAACATGCTAATTCGTTAAAAAAAAAACATCTGATCTCAACCTCGTGCTTCCTTTTGAATGTACCACAACGACGCACTACAGCGTATGAAAGTGGCAAGCACTCTGATCATGTGTATATTTGTCCTAATTGATATATATTTAAAACATGTAGCCTATACATCTAATATTCTCAAATCAGTCCATGGCAGTAGTGCTGCTTGGTTCATCTCTATAAACTCTTCAGGGATGTGTTTGCTCTACATTTCTCACGGTATTGGCGTGAAAGCACGTGCGGTGAAGTGTTCGTAAGCCTATCTGGGAGTGGATCTCAAAACAACACAAATGACGCAGCAGGACGTGCACAGAGGATTAAATCTTACTGTACTCACCTCGCACGATCACCTGCAAAAAAATCATTAAGAAAGGCCAATCAGTGCCAAAAGTATGACCGAGGAGGAATGGGCCCCACGTATTTTATGCCCTTACCACCAACATCTCTAAACGTTTTTTCTCCATTAATGTGATTAATTAAAGCCAGCGTATTCACAGCTGCCTTTTCACAAAACACAAGAAATTAAAAGCGAAAGTCACATGATAGTCCAAGTAAAAAAAACAAAGACATAGACTTAGACTAATTGCCTCACAGACGAATTGTCCAAGTTGCCCAAAAATTCTCTCTCTAATCACCCTCATAAAAGCAAGTTATTGTAAACATTGGATTAGAAAGCTACAAGTTATATTATGGAGGAATATGAAGATTTATTTAAAAAAAAAATTGTCCCAGTCTTTCTCGATGCACTTTCGCGCTTTGTCCACCAGGGGGCAGCAGTCTCAACTGAATGCAGAGCTTGTTGCCAACATCATGACTGCACTGTAGACCAAGGTCTCTTTCAAGGGCACACATCATATCTGCAAAGTCACATGTACCACTGAGGGGAGCATGGCTGTTATGTTGTGGAAAACAAAACAACATGCCTTTAGTTTAGCCTTTTGAAACTGATGCATGTCCCTTTTTTTTCTTTCACACATTTAAATGAAACGCGAGCATCATCGAGCTTATTTGTAAATGACAAAATATAGCATAATACCTTCATTCATTCAGAATAGTGATAGTGAAATGTAGAGCAGAAAGTTATGTGATCATGCGTCAAAACTCTCCCGGCCTTACCTTTTTATATCCATTAAATATGCATGGACCTCTGAGTGTACGTCTAATGTATTCACAGATCCCTGTTGCTTGGGAAATCTTGCCATCAGCACTTTCACTCGCGTGTGTGCATGCGCGTGTGCGGAGGGGGCAGATAGGATGATCAATAAACACTGATTCGCAATCCTTTAGAAGAAGAGTCGTTTTACAAAGAGTTACAAGACAACACCAGGGGATGTAGTGGGAGGCAGCTTGAACATTTTCCCATGTGAAAAATTTGCTGTGGGAATAACTTGAATGGTTTTCTAAAGAGACTCTGCGATGTGTTCTCGTGCATCTTTCTGTTAACTGAGAAGTGTCATAAAAAAAATCACTTTAGGTAACAATTGGTTAAGATTTAAAAACAAAAGAAACATGACACAAAGTTTGTTACAAAGGCAATTCAAAGGTTGCTGAAGGCGTAATGGACACCCTACAGAAAGATTACTGTATACCCAATTTCTCTTCTATCAGTGAAATTAAATGTATTTTGTCCTTTAGAGTGTTGTAAAAATCTGACATTTTGTGATCATTTTATTTATATATCATTGTGAACTGGCAGATAGCGGTTTGCTACTCTGACAGCATACATAAAAACTTATCTTTGAGAACAAATAGGTTATCAGAAATGCACCTGGGAAGTTGAGTTTGGTCCACAGCGAACACCTTTTTCCATTGTGAACAAAGAAAGTCAAGTATTGGTCCTTTGACATGTGCATCTATAGTGTCTGAATAGTAAATTCTTCTGATATTATGGTGGCTGATTAAATGAGCCTGTAACAATATAGCAACCATAGGAAGAAACACCACTTTTTTTCTTCTTTCTTGTCAAGAAACAAAGAGCCTTTTAGCATGCTGTCTTCTCCATCACGGAATCAGATGATTGAATATCTATACACAGCGTTCCCCCTGGACATGAGCCAATGGGTAGTTACAAGAGGACTGCTCTGTCAGGACTTTTTTATGGCTGAAGAGATGAAATGTGTTGCCTAGGTGTGTGAATGGGAAAGGCATTTCGGTGATTTGGTTAGCAGCGAGATGACAGGTCCTCACAAAGTCACTAACTATACAAGCACAAGCTATTTGTGGTATTTGATACAGTTGTGTGCAGTGAGATTTTGCTGCTCTCAGAAGAAGAAGCTTCAGAGACACTTCTCCAGAGACAAATATCGATGAAATTTATAAATGACAAATATCGTCAATATTTACAATAGATAGTTACTAAAAAGGTGGATTAGTAGATTGTGTAGTTTTCTTCAAACTTCAATGGCTAAGTCATTAACTACATTATGGTCATTCTCTTATATCAACATTGTATTTTGTGATTGTGCTGCAGTATTTGACACTTCTTCTGTGCCGGTGTTTGCCTCCGGGGGTTGTGCTCAGACAGAAGGTCCTGACACAGGTGCTGAGAAGAAAAGTGCCTCTAGTGCATTTTGCCTCCTCAGGTGAACATGACACAACTCTAAACTCCCTGTATTTGTCTGTTTAGCCTTTGTCAGCCATATTGTTATTACAATCAGCTAATTTAGGGACTTGCAGCTTATGGACCAGTCAAATACAGTCACAAAAGGTAATATTTATGTCAGGCAATTTTACCCCCGGAAAAGAGGTTGCCCAGGAGGCGGTACATTAGTCCAGGATCTCAGACAGTGCGTTATTTGGTTCTGTCCCTGGATTGGATAATTTGGTTGGTTTATAAGATGTACTGAACGACTGGGAGGCAAATGATTTGAGGACATTGTGAATTGATTCAAATCACTTGTATAAAGAGGAGGGGAATTTTTACACAACTGAAGGCTGATTTCTTGTGAATATATCCAGGTAAATGAGCTGTTTCTCTTTTTCACCTTTAGGCAGATTTGAGTGGGTGTGCTTCCAGCCCCCACTGTGCCATCACGCTCCTCTCTCGCCTGCAATGCTCCGTGACAGTTCTACTGCACTGGCTTTCTGGGGCAGGATGCGCGCAGTTTTGGATCACTTCCAAGTGTTTCTCTTTTTCCCCCCCTGTCTAATTCTTTATTTTCCAAGTATAACCTGCTGTTCCCGTTTTATTGAAGCATTCCATTCCTCTGTGTTATGCAAAATACAAGAATAAATGTGCAGAACCTACAATAAAAGATTGTATTCTAAGAGGAGCGATGTGATTTGGGTGAAAACACTTACTAGAAGGATGACACTGTAGCTGTTTTTTTGCATGTTAGTGTTGCATTGAGGAGACAGGAGGCGACAGGAGGCACCCATCAATGTCTCGTCCTTTCCCTAGACACATAAAGGAGCATGTGTCTTCGTGACTGTCTCTACAGTCTGGAGGCTGTCCAGTTGTCCCACTGAGATGCTTCCTGCACCACACCTTCATCCTGCTACTTGGCCCTCGGGCGATGAACACCCTTTTGACCCCACAATATGCTTATTTATGACGTCATTTCGGGATCCTCCCACTCACTTAGCAACAACTCTCTTTTGAAATGAGATTAAACATCAAGCTCAAACCCTGCACGCAGTGGAATCGATGTTCCACACAACCAATAACCCCAAACTCTAGCTTTTCCTCTGCTCTGCCGTGCTGCTGGTTTTTAATTACTTGTGCTCATTTAGCTGTGCGGTAAAGGATTTCCCAGAGAATTCCCACTGGCAAACAAGGATCCCCCAGAGGAAAATAGAAACCAATTGTATGATGTATCTCATCATACATGGCCAGCACAAAAATGAAGCACCATTTTTGGCATTTTCATTTCATTGAATCACAAGCTCATAAACAGTAAGGGTTTTTCAACAATGGTAATAAAATATGCACTATAGGGCAACCTAATGTGCAAGGTTCCCCTCTGGGGTGAGATTCTGAAGTCTCAGGGCCTTTCTTGCTTGAATAAAGCTTAAAATAGTTTGTCATACATTTTTGTTTTATATGACTTTACCAGGTGCAATGCATTAGGGAGCCCTTGAGGTTGGATTATATCAACAATCTGCTTGGTATTGCAGTTATGGAATAATGTAAAATGATCGAATGGATACATTTTGACAATGGAGAAGAGCCATCGCACGTCCAACCCTGAATAGAGACCTTATGGACATTTAAATGATGAACATGATGATGATGACGATGACGACTGAGACCAACTTTTGGTTTGAGATTTGTTACTTCCATCAACACCAGAATGAGCTATATGAAATGTGAAATGCCATAATAAACACTTTTGTTCATTTGTAAGGAAATGTGGGTTTTATAAAATATATGATGGCACTTTCTCGTTTATTTGCGACCAACACAGTGCCCCGTCTTCTTCTGAATGGGTTTTGTATTTCATGAGTCAATAACTATAGCATTAACCCCGGGGCAGTCGGCTCGTCCATCACTCACAGCCTCTCTCTCTTCCGTCTTCACAGCCATGATGCCTTTACGCATTGCAGCAGTCCACGCCCCCCTCAGTCTGGGACTTCAGAGGTGCTTTCCTGGTTGATGGGCGCGCGCACACACCAGTGCACGCACACAGACACTCAAAACAACTTGCCACTCCCCCTCTCTGCCCTCTCCGCTCCCCTGCCTCTCTCCTGGGACCCCTGTGGAGGAGCAGGGGTGATGGACAGAAGACTAATATCCAAAGCTAACCACTCTCTCCTCCCTCCATTTCGACTCTACGCAACAAGCTGTCACAAGGCCTTCATGGTGACAAATACAGCACGACATGGGAAGAATGGAAGAAATAAATCTGCAGAGAGAAAATAAAAGATAGACTCAACGTAAAACCACACTGGAGGAAACATACAATTGGAAACATTTCATTTTCGATAGAACATTTTAAACTCTAGTGAACTTCACAGATTGTCCAAAATATTTATTATTTTAAAAAAATATAACATTTTACACCTTATGTTGCCCGAAACTAACAACATGCTTCATATACCTTTATTTATTTACTCAATATTTGTATAAATATGTGGCATTTTTTTCCACAGTAAATATAATTCAATCCAATGCGATGTCACTTAAACAGAAAAATAGAAAACCTGGGGAATACCTTTGAAAGGAAAAAGAATTAAGCTAGAATACAATAGCAAAATGAAAGCCTAATATTTAAGCTGCTTTTGCGCCATTGTGTTTAATGAAGCGCCCTCAACCTGAGGGGCTGCATACCTGGCACAGCCTATGAATAATCTTGCACTGTGTGTGTCAGTTCACAGCTTCAAAGTGACTGTGTCCCAGTAGCTTTCAGTTGACATTCTGCTGCCTCCATATTATCACAAAGAATAGGATTTGAGAATGCTCCCATTTTGCGCATCTGCAGTTAGACTTCAGAGATCATAAGCTAGAGAGCACCGTGGTGTCTTTCAGGTGAATTGCACATAACAAAATGTATTGGCTGTTGTGTGTGGCCTGTTGTTTGTATAAACCTGCTGGTACAGATCAAAACAAAGGAGGATTTGTTAATTAATGCATATTTTTCCAACAATCTGTAAGTGATTGTGCCAAATAAATAAAAAGTGTATACATTTACTAAATAATGCTAGTACACTACAGTACTACATTAGTCAGAATCTAAATTGGACTTCTGGTTAAATGGTTGTATCCATGTGTCCACAGTGACGAAATATGAAGACAATTAAGAATTCATTTTGAATTTAAAATGTTGTCTGTAACAAGAAAGTCACATGACTGAAACACATGTCATACATAAAAAATATAGGCGGCACGGTAGTGAAGTGGTTAGCGCTCTTGCTCCACAGCAAGAAGGGCCCAAGTTCAATTCCCACCAGGACGCAGCCTTTCTGTGTGGAGTTTGCATGTTCTCCCTTTGTCTGCGTAGGTTTCCTCCGGTACCTGTGGCCTACAAAGCCAACAGGTCTGTGGACGACACAGTCAATCTGGCCCTCCACTTCATCCTGGAGCATCTGGACTCCTCAGGAACCTACGCCAGGATCCTGTTTGTGGACTTAAGCTCTGCCTTCAACACCATCCTCCCTGGACTGCTATGAGAAAAGCTCTACCAGCTCTGTAACTGCCACACTTTCATTTCACTTTGTTTTTTGTGTATTTTTATGTTATTATGGTTGAGTGCCACCAGAGGGCGCTGTGGCGCTAAAGTCAGTTTCCGTCTGCAGAGTAGAGGTTAATTATCGTAGAAGAAGCGATCTCTCACGAGAAAAAGAAGCAAGATGTTTAAGAAAAACAAAAGGTAAACGTTTAACAAGAAACGACCAAAACAAGAAGAAAGAAGAAACCTGAAGCTAATTCCTCTAACTCTCGGTACTCAGCCAACGAGGTATTTTGTCTGTTTTATTTTTAATAAGTATTTTGATTTGCCAATTGTCTTTATTTTTCTTGAAGCTAATTATTGTCTTGTTTGTGTTTTATAGTTTTCACGGTGTGTTTATTAAGATGAAGAAAATAAATTCATCAGTAGAGAAAGCCACTTGTGTCTGTCGTACCTGGAGGAATTATAGTGAAAACTCGGACTGATCTGCGCGAGTGGAGAGCACATGACGAGGCGGCATGATCTAAGGTGCAGCGGTCTCGTCGGGCGTGATCAGCACATGCACGGAGCGGAGCTGTGAAGGGACAGTGGAGCCAGGAGTGCGCAAGGACCAAAAGCACGCAGTCTGAGGAGCAATGCTTTAAGATAAGGCCATAAGAAGAAGGCGAGCTTAAAGGTTGTCTAAGTGAACTGTGAAGAAAGCAACGTCCTAGCCCTCCCAGGTTTTCTGTTCATAAGGTGACGGCTACCTCAAGTTTATAAGTTTAAAAGGTTCACAAGTTAAGAACCAGTATCTATTTTATTTTATTGGGACATTGTTTACAGCCAAGTCAATGCTGTATTTTATTTGAAAAGTTAAAGGGCATTTTTATATTTTGAGAATTTTGAACTAAGAGCTAAGTTACATTTATACCAAGTTACATTCTATTGTATTTTGCCTTTGATTTCAAGAATATTTAAGAAGTGTATATTTTCAAGTACCTTCTGTGTAAAAGAGACTAAGTTTACATAAGACGTTTTAACAACCATTTGAGTGACAGAACGTTACCATGACAGAGCCAAGTGACCTCCCAGTTGAAACTGAGGTCAGTGCAGAACTCCGAGCGCTGTTTCAAGAACAAGTTACTGATTCTAGCAAGCAACAAGAGCTAGCAGAACCAAGAAGAAGTGAGAGAGTGAAAACACTCACAGAGAAAGGAAAAGAAATGCAAGATGAAAGAATTAAGGGACTCCAACAAAGATTTAACTACAATTATGAAAAGTGGAGAACACGTGCTAAATCATCTAAGCAACCCCTCTCTCAATCTGACCCATTAAGTGAAGACTTACTTAAAGATATTATTGGTGATGTTACAGGTTTGTGTGCAGATGTCACGAAAGTCTATGGTGAGTTACGCAAGCTCACCCCACCAGATCATGAGACCCGTCGCAAAGTAGATAAATCTGTGGAGATCTCAAACTTCATTGTGGATCGAGCAACTAATCGATTGGATGGGAAAGAGGAAGAGGAACAAGATTGGCCAGATGCAGGCTCCCTCTTTAAGACAACAAGCAGTAAGTCAAGCTCCTTTAACACAACTAAGAACACATCTGAGCATTCAAGTAGATCCTCTGTAAAGCATCAAGAAGCTGCAGCAGAAGCAGCTGCAAGTCAAGCTGTTCTCACCGTGTTACAAGAACAAGAGAAAGAACAGCAAGAAATTGCTATGCTTGAAGCTGAAGTTAGGAAAAAGGTTGCAGAGCGAGAAGCATTAGTAAAGCAAATGCGCTTAGAAAGAGAGGCAGAGGAAATCAAATTGAGAATGCTAAGAGAAGCTGATGAAGCAAAGTTAAAGGCTCAACAAGAAGAAGAGTATGCAGTACTGCAAAGAACTCTTGATGAGAAGAAAAGAAAGGTACAGCATCTGGATAAAGTTAAAGATCTCAAGGCAGCACAAGCAAGGATGCAAGTGTATGACCAAGCGAGTGTTACAGGGGAGCGCCAAGTTGATTTGACAAAGATCAATATAAAAGTTAAAGACGACAAGCATGTACACTTCCCTTCTCTGCTTGAACAAGCTGAAACCCAAGTTGCAGCCACCCCTACAAGTGATGGTACATCAGATCTTGTGAAAGTGCTTGCAAGTGCACTAAGTGCAAGCCGCATCCCGGTTCCTGAACCTGCTGCGTTTAGTGGGGATCCTTTAGGATACAGTGACTGGAAACTTTCATTTAAAACACTGATTGACCAAAAGAACATCCCGGAAAAGGAGAAAATATTCTACCTTCGGAGATATGTGAGTGGACAAGCTAAGAGTGCCCTTGATGGATACTTCCTACTTGGAACAGAATCTGCATACGTTTCTGCATGGAAGATTCTCGATGAAAGGTACGGAAACCCATTCACAATCGCTAAAGCTTACAGAGACAAACTACAAGCATGGCCCAAAATGACTTCTAAGGACAGTTTTGAGTTAAGAGACTTTGCAGATTTCTTGCGCAGTTGTGAAGCAGCAATGGTTCACCTCAAGTCATTAGAGATACTGAATGACTGCAATGAGAACAGAAAGATTCTTTCCAAGTTACCAGACTGGCTCGCAGCTAGCTGGAACCGCAAGGTAATTGAAATCGAAGAACAAACAAATCAGTTTCCCACTTTCAGCCAGTTTGTTGCATTTCTAACAAGAGAAGCCAAGATTGCTTGTAACCCTGTTACGTCGCTGCAGTCGCTGAAGCAAGGTGATATTGACAAATCAGAAAGGCTGAAACCCACAAGACAGAGACAAATTGGAGCTAATACTCTGACAACTACTTCACAAGAAAGGCCGCAACTGACATGCATATTCTGCAAGAAGCCCAAGCATAGTCTACACAAATGCAGAAGTTTTTTGGACAAAGCAGTGTCAGACAGAATCAAGTTCATTCAGTCGGAAAAGCTCTGTTTCGGTTGTCTCAAACCAGGTCACCATTCGAAGAACTGTACAAGTCGCAATGTTTGTGAGAAGTGCAATAAAAAACATCCTACCTGTCTTCACGAAGATAGAGTCAAAGATAAAGAAGAACAAAAACAACAACTACCAGATAAGCCAAACCCAAGTAACGAAAGACCAAGCCACAACGACCAAGCTCAAGAACAAGTTAATGCCACAGCTACAACAAACAGAGTTGTAAGTCAAGAAAGTAACACACAAACAGCCGCAATCATTCCTGTGTGGCTTTCGTCTCCTGCAAAACCCAAAGAAGTCCTCGTATATGCGTTACTGGACACGCAGAGTGACACCACCTTTGTTCTCTGTGAAGTTGCAGACTCGCTTGAGACGAAGCAAGAACCTGTCAAACTAGAACTGTCTACCATGTCTTCCCAGACAACAGTTGTTCAGTCTCACAGACTACAAGATCTTCAAGTTCGTGGCTTTAATTCAAGCAAGAAAATCACTCTACCTCCTACATATACTCGAGAGTTTATTCCTGCCAATAAAGCTCACATACCAACTAATGAGACAGCTAAAGCTTGGCCACATTTGGAACACCTTCAGTCCGAAATCACACCTTTGCAAGACTGTGAAGTAGGATTGTTGATCGGATACAACTGCTCACAAGCTCTCCTCCCAAGAGAGGTCGTGTCAGGCAAAGAAGAACAGCCGTATGCTCAACGCACAGATCTTGGTTGGAGCATTGTTGGACAAAGTAATCCCTGTCTAAACTATGGAGATGCAATTGGAATCAGTCATCGCATTATTGTCAAGAAAGTAATTCCAGAGATCGAGCCATCTGTGAAGCTTCAGAACAAGGTCCACTATGTAAATAGGACAAAAATAAGAGACGTCACTCCTTCAGACATCGTCAAGGCGCTCGAAGCAGACTTCTCTGAAAAGGCCATTGATGACAATCCGGTGTCTCAAGAAGACTTGAAGTTCCTTGCAAAACTTAAAGAGAACATCAAACAAAATGAAAGAGGCCACTATGAGATGCCATTACCATTTCGTGATGAAAGACCCAAGTTACCAAACAATAAAATATGTGCAATGCATCGCTTGAAGTGTTTGGAGAAGAGATTCAAGAAAGACAAAACATACTACAGCGATTACAAAAACTTTATGGATGACATCATCTCAAGAGGTGACGCAGAAAAGGTCCCTGATGAAGAATTAGACAACACTCCTGCGTGGTATATCCCACACCATGGGGTCTATCACCCGCACAAACCAGGAAAGATCAGAGTAGTATTTGATGCCTCTGCCAAGTACCAAGATACCTCTCTCAACGACCATCTCTTGACTGGTCCTGACCTGACGAATGCTTTGGTGGGCGTTCTTTGTCGTTTTCGCAAAAGTTCTGTCGCATTCATGTGTGATATAGAGCGAATGTTTCACCAATTCCACGTCACAAAGGAAGATCAGGATTACTTAAGGTTTCTTTGGTGGGAGAAAGGAGACTTGGAAGCAACACCATCAGTCTTTCGGATGAAAGTCCATCTATTTGGAGCAGCGTCGTCTCCAGGCTGCGCCAACTTTGGTCTGAAACACCTCGCAGCACAAGGACAAGGTACATTTCAAGAGAACGCCATATGTTTCATACAAAGAAACTTTTATGTCGATGACGGCTTGACAAGCGTTCATACGGAGAGTGAGGCTATTCAACTTATCAGAGACTCAAGAGAACTATGCGCTACCGGAAAGTTAAGACTCCACAAGTTTGTGTCCAACAGTGAAAGTGTTATGTCCACTATTCCTGAAGAAGAGTGTGCTACAGTTAAAGACCTGGACATGTCTTTAAGTTTACCACGCATTGAAAGAGCTCTTGGAGTGGAATGGTGCGTAACATCAGACACTTTCAAGTTCAGAGTTCAAGTCAAGTCAAACCCACTGACAAGAAGAGGTGTACTTTCCACCGTAGCCTCTATTTATGACCCCCTTGGCTTTATCGCACCGTTTGTCCTCCTTGGCAAGCAGATTCTCCAGCAAATGTGCAGAGATAAGGTTGATTGGGATCAAGAGCTTCCAGAACATCTGAAGCCACAGTGGGAATCATGGATCAAAGACCTACCAAGTTTAGCCAACGTGCAAATTTCAAGATGTTTCATTCAAGATTTCGGACAAGTCAAAAGCTACGAGCTTCATCACTTCGCAGACGCCAGTGTCAACGGATATGGCGCATGTACTTACCTGCGAGTCATTAACCATTCAGATCAAGTCCATTGCTGTTTAGTAATGGCCAAGTCAAGAGTCACACCCACTAGCGTCACGACTATCCCTAGACTCGAGCTCTCAGCAGCAGTTGTTGCAGTTAGAGTCGGTGATCTTCTCAGAACAGAGCTTGAAATCCCAGACATGCAAGAGTTCTTCTGGACAGACTCTACCGTCGTTCTCGGCTACATAAATAATGATGCCAGGAGGTTTCAAGTATTCGTAGCTAATCGCATACAAAGAATCAAGTCAAGCACAAGACCAGAGCAATGGGCATATGTTGCGTCAGAGCACAACCCTGCGGACTACACTTCTCGAGGCTTAACTGCAGAACAACTCAAGTCCTCAGATTGGTTTAAAGGACCAGCGTTTCTCTGGGAAAGGAACCTGCCTGTTAGAGATGTCAAGGTGGGAGAGATCAAAGAAAATGATCCAGAGCTTCGAAAAGCTTTTGTGTGTACCTCCAAGGCAAAAGAAGAGCGAACTATTCTCGACAGATTTGAGAAGTTCTCAGAATGGACAAGATTGATAAGAGCACTTACAATCTTGAGAAGGAAAGTCAAGGAACACAAAGGTGAAATAACAAAGACTAAAGAAAGTACAAGTTTGGAAGAGCGAAAGGACACTGAACTGTTTGTCATTAAACTAGTTCAGGAGAAAGCTTTCGCAGAAGAAATAAAGAATCTGAAATCAAAGAAAACTGTTTCTAAGACCAAAGATAGAAAACTGTACAAACTGAGTCCGTTTCTGGATGATGAAGGAATCCTTAGAGTTGGCGGACGTTTGAGTCAAGCTGTGCTACACCCACACGTAAAGCATCCAGCCATACTCCCCAAGGACAGTCATGTCTCAACTTTGTTAATCAGACATTTTCACTTGAAAGTTCAACACCAAGGTCGTGGAATGACTATGAATGAACTGCGAGCTAATGGTTGGTGGATCCTTGGAAGCAGCCGTGCAGTTTCATCATACATCTTCAAATGTGTCAAGTGTCGCAAGTACAGAAGGAAGACAGAAAATCAAAGTATGGGAGATTTACCAATAGACCGGACAGAACCTACTCCACCCTTTACTTATGTCGGAATGGATTGTTTCGGACCGATATACGTCAAAGACGGACGTAAAGAACTCAAGAGATATGGACTCATACTCACCTGTCTATGCTCACGAGCCATACATATCGAAGTTGTGGACGATCTAAGTACAGACGCATTCCTCAATGCTTTGCGAGCGTTTATTGCAATCAGAGGGAATGTTCGTCAACTAAGATGTGACAAGGGAACCAATTTCGTTGGTGCCCAGAGAGAATTTGCAAAACTCATGAAAGATTTGGACCAAGAGAAAGTGAAAGTACTTGGATGTGAATTTCTCATGAATCCCCCATCGGCAAGCCACATGGGCGGAGTGTGGGAAAGGCAGATAAGGACCATCCGTAGTGTTCTTTCAGCTATCCTTGACCATTCAGCGAAGAGACTCGACAGTACATCTTTAAGAACCTTGTTGTACGAAGTCATGGCGATAATCAACAGCAGGCCACTCTCAGTTGAACATTTGAACGATCCAACTGGCCCGGAACCGCTAACGCCTAACCACATCCTAACAATGAAGTCAACCATTATTCAGCCTCCACCAGGAGAGTTCATGAAAGAAGACTTATACCTTCAAAAACGTTGGAGAAGAGTACAATATTTGGCTAACGAGTTTTGGATTCGTTGGAGGAAAGAATATTTACTCAACTTGCAACCAAGACAGAAGTGGAATGCACACAGAAGAGATCTGAAGATTAACGATGTAGTGCTTCTACAAGAAGATCTTGCACCACGCAATGAATGGAAGCTAGCCAAAGTCACAGACGTATATCCTGGACCTGATAACAAAGTGAGAAAGATTCGACTTTTGGTTAGTGAAAGGACGTATGACAAACAAAACAAACTTAAGACTAAAACCGTTTCACTAGAAAGACCTATACATAAGGTTATTGTTTTGATTGAAGCAGACTAATGCTTACAGTTGTTTTCATGTTCAGACTGTCAGTTAGAGTTAATTAATAGAAATCCCACAGCAAGAGTGGTGAGATTTGGTGGGAGTGTAACTGCCACACTTTCATTTCACTTTGTTTTTTGTGTATTTTTATGTTATTATGGTTGAGTGCCACCAGAGGGCGCTGTGGCGCTAAAGTCAGTTTCCGTCTGCAGAGTAGAGGTTAATTATCGTAGAAGAAGCGATCTCTCACGAGAAAAAGAAGCAAGATGTTTAAGAAAAACAAAAGGTAAACGTTTAACAAGAAACGACCAAAACAAGAAGAAAGAAGAAACCTGAAGCTAATTCCTCTAACTCTCGGTACTCAGCCAACGAGGTATTTTGTCTGTTTTATTTTTAATAAGTATTTTGATTTGCCAATTGTCTTTATTTTTCTTGAAGCTAATTATTGTCTTGTTTGTGTTTTATAGTTTTCACGGTGTGTTTATTAAGATGAAGAAAATAAATTCATCAGTAGAGAAAGCCACTTGTGTCTGTCGTACCTGGAGGAATTATAAGCTCAGTGTGCCCGACTCCGTCTGCAGGTGGATCACTAACTTCCTGACATACCGGAGACAGCACGTGCGACTGGGGAAGATCGTCTCGGACACTCGGACTACAGACACTGGAACTCCTCAGAGCTGTGTACTTTCCCCTTGGCTCTTCTCCCTGTACACAAACTGCTGCACCTCCAGTCACCAGTCCATAAAATTGATCAAGTTTGGGGACACCACCACCCTCATCGGGCTCAGCTCGGACGGTGATGAGTCCGCCTACAGGAGAGAGGTGGACCGACCGGCGTTCTGGTGCAGTCACAACAACCTGGAGCTGCACGACCAGAAGACAGTGGAGATGATCGTGGACTTCAGGAAAGACACAGATGCTGGTGCATTTCTACACGGCCATCATCAAGTCCATCCTCACCTCTTCATCACCGCGTGGTACCCCGATGCTACAGACCGGGACAAGCATCGACTGCAGTGCATTGTGCCTCCAGGACCCGGAGGTGTGTAGGTCGGATCACTGCTGACCCTTCTCATCCTGGACACGGACTATTCACCCCCTCCCCTCAGGCCAGCGGTTACGGCCAGAGGCCACATGAACAGTTTTTCCACGCCGCCAATAGACTCATGAACGATTAACAATCACTCTGTACCAGACTCATGTATGTAACATCCCTGTCCAGCCACTTGCACTGCTCTTCTGCACTATAGTATGTCCGCACTCATATCTGCTGCTAACACTCAATGCACCCGTACATCTGTGAATACGCTCGCGCTGTTGTTCTATGTCAAATTATTGTTGTCTTTATCATAGTTTAAATGTAATTTATTTTGATTATTATTTATGTTACTTATGTGTTATATAGTTTATGTTTCATGTTGCACGATCGAACCACAAAAAATTATAATAAAACAATTCTGATTCCCCTACCACTAAAAACATGTACAATAGGCATGTATGAATGATGTCTGTGTGTGAATGAATGATGGTCTTCAGAGGGGCCGTTGGTGCAGATGTGTGCAGTCGCAACAGCACTTCTGTCAGTCTCACCCAGGGGAAACTGAAGCTATGTGAATAGCAAAATTGTCTGATGTAAAGTGCTTTGTGACCATGTCTGTGAAAGGCAAACTAAAGCATCTACTTCTTCTTCTTCTAAATAGAAGGCTAAATATAGGCCCACTATACTATAAATAGCTACTACTGCAGGTGTAGGCAATGTCAATCTCTGGGGATGACAGATACTCTCTGGCCCCATGGAGGATTTCGAGAAGTATGATTGCACAAAACGGATCACAAATCTAAGCACCTAAAGATCTCTAAAAATAGAGCAGGAACTCCAGACCACCTTAAATCTACTAATACACACACGTTTGGAGTATACTCTACTCTATTGTAAGACAACAGCATGTAGCTACATGTGTGTCGAGCTCTGACATATGTTATATTGTTGTAAGCGCTGGATATTCTTTCTCTGAAAAGCAGAATATGTCACTGGCTGAAACTGTAAAGCCTCTGAACACTGCACTTCAAATGGAGGCCCTGTTTGAAGTTGCCAAATGTGCAAGAAATATTGAAAAAGACATCATAGCTCTGTTTTCATGTCTCTAATGCTATGTTAATTTGTTCTGTTTTGATTGGTCCCTTCACAGCTCAAACATTACTAATCGGAAGAAAAATGCAAATGTGTTGTTTTCACTAGACACATTTTAATGGAATAAAGACCAACAATCATTTGGGATTTTCATTTGAATTGATTTTACACTTAGAACTTGCCATTATCCTCATACGTGCATATGGGTCAAGGGCAAAGAAAGGAACTAACTTAGCTCCCACTGTGACCTTGTACCACATTAAAGAATCAATCACAGGACACGGTGTAAAAACTCTACGGGTGCTTGAATGAGGACAGAATGGAAAGACCCGGGGCCAGAAAAGGCTTCTCTGTGTGTATAGTGTCCATGCGGGCCATCTGACTCCTATAGGCTATTATTAACTCACCAAGCTGCAGCACATGTGGCTATTACAGCAAGATCATCTTTATGTGATAACCAATGTGTCTAGTAAAACAGGACATTCATGAATAGATATCAAACTAAAAGGGCGTGAATGTAAAATTGGCTGTTCATACTCCATGAGTTCACAAATCTACGAAGTTTAATACTTGGGGTTAACACTTTTGAGGAGTAAACAACGTGAAGACTGCGGAAAAGCCAAAGTGTAAGTGCCCTCCTCGAGTGTCTCTGGGCTACAAACAGTGAGACAGATGCAGTGTGTGAGAGTGTTGACTGGACATTGCCTCCCATGTCGTGATTAATTGATGGGGTATACAGCAGCTTAAGCTCCCCACGGTCCACTGTGTGCTCCGTGCTAGTCTTGCTCTCCTGCCACAAAACACAATGTGGCAATGTTGCTTTGAAAAATACCAAGGACGTTTAAGTGCGGACACTGGGAACACAGGCCTATTTTAGAACAAGGACTTTGGATGATAGAGACTCCGGCTGAAGTGGCCCATGTGAAGAGTGCTTTGATTAAGCTGCAGATGTGGCTCCGGTTGAATTTAAAGGGAAGCTGTTTAATATGTTGCAATCACTGAAATGGGAGCAGTTACTTTGTACTGTTTGTGTTTACCAAGCGTTCGCTCGTGTGCCAAAACGAGTAGCACGTGCAAAAGTGGATCGGCAGCTGAGTCATTGAAACGCATTTTTCACTCGCACAAGCATTCTCTCATTTACATATCAGATTCAGGGCTCCAATGCTGTCACACATGCAATTTCAAATGGTGCGGCGCGTCCACAAATAGCTGTATCCAGTTTTACAGCTTGCTCTTGCTATTTAGCTCTTGTCTTGATCAATGACCCCCATAACGTTGAAAGTCATAGCCTGCATGGTATCAAAAATGTTTGGGGAAGTGTTGTTGGAGCAATGCAACTGAAAGGCCATTGGAAAGAACCTACATGCATGGGACCAATGCCTTGGTGGAGGTCATGCAATGTGAAAGCTTGGAAATGCTGATTTACAAATGCAGCCCATTTCAAATCTCAAAGTAAGGCTAAGTTTAGATGGTTCCCAAATGCCTAAGTGTTAATGAAACACTTTGTCACAGTCACGTTCCCCCCTCTCATTCAAGCGCCCGTGCTGTTTACAGTCCTTGGTTTATTGACATTTAAAAGATGGCCCCTCTTCCCTCGGAGTGCATCCCTCCCCCTCCCCGCCCTCCTCCCTTGTGGTGCACTTTCTCGGCTCGTCCTGTAGGAACACTCTCTCCTCCCCGCGCACGCCGCTGCAGCCCGCGCTCTTGACACTAGCGGCATGTCTGCGCACTGACACGCACAAGCACGCAGCAGCGCCTCGCAGACTCACACAACTTACAGCTTTCTCTCTCTCCGCACTGAATGAGAACAAGGAGGGTGTCGGGAACACTGCGACAAAGCGCTTTTTGGTTGGAATAAGGACTTGGCGGAACGTCCGGACGAGGTAAAAACACACGGGACGAGCGAGATAGAACTGCGGCTAATGCTACTGAACGGGACGGGGTGGTTTGGTGCACTTTTGATGCGTGCATATGATTACCCATCGCTCTAGGCTTTCTTCGCTGTTATTTTTTTGTGTATCTTAGTAAGTGATGCGTAGGTGTATGACAGAGTTGAGCGCTAGAATATGCTGCACCGGATAAAGTAACGGTGTGGGTTCATGTGAGGCGAATTGGTCCTACTATGCTGGATATTATAATGGGGACACATTCCAGGATATATGTTTTATTTAGGCTACACGTGTATAAACAGGGAATGTAATATTGTCATCATTCTGCAATGTCATATACGGATGAACCAACATTTCATGATTATGTTACATTCTCAACTCTCAACTTCTAAAATCCCAACTGTCCTTGGACCTGATGTCAATGTTGTAAAGAAAAAAAAGAAAAAAAAGAAATCCATTGCCTCAATTTATCACACACAATATTCCCCCCCTTTTGTTCATTCATTTTCACAAGTTATTTTAATGAAGCAGGTGGGCAGTGTCAGCAAAAAAAATAATTAAAAAAAAGCGCTGCAAGGTGGACTGTAGTTGTATATCAAGGGCGCAGGTGCCTTGTCACAGGACAGTGCAGAATCCACACCTAACCCACTTTTAACATGACTATATGAAACTTGCAGCGCTTCGGATCTGTTCATCCCATTCCCGGTGATTTTGATGTTTAAACTTGTCGAATCAGCGCATTTCGTGTGTGGCAAAATGAAACAAACAGAGATTAAATGACATCCTCACTGTTGCGGTCAATGCTTTTGTGTGTTGTCCCCCTTCCGTATAGGTCTGCCCCTGGTAACGTGACCGAAGGCGAAGGAGGAGTGCACAGAACTGCTTCATCATGAATTTTGTAATGAAAGCTGCGATGGGAGGTGAGTGGTCCACCCGGGCTGGAGGTTGATTTAACAGCACTGCAGTGTACGGGATTTAAAGGGGAGCAGCCGTACAACACGCGCATTCACACTGCTGTCGTTGTTCTGTGGACTGAGATAAGCCCGTGCAACAAAGACATTGCCATTTCATCCTTTTTGAGGCGGCAATTCAAGTGCTTTTTGATGTATTGAAGTCTTTAGGGACGACTAAACCGCTGCTGTGCCCAAAGGACGCTATAAAGCAGCATATATCACGCAGACCTTTTAACTTCCAATGAGTATATTGATTTTTTCCATATTAGTTGGAATAATTTGTCGGTTTAAATGCATCCATCGGGTCATTTGGTACTGGTTTTGAGTCAGGAGCAAACCAACGACTCGGGACCACTAGCCAGTGCACCATCCCAAGTCTTGATGAGGTTTGTGTCAGGAAGGGCATCTGCCCTAAATGGGCCAGATGGGTTTCTATGACAACCACAGAACCAAAAAAAAAGCTGAAAAGAAAGGAGATTTACGGCGAGAGAGCCCAGCACAAAGACTTTTGAGCCTTTAAAGCCAGCCGTTATCGTAATCTTTGGCCCTCTAATTAGTGCCTATAATAGCTTTGAAACATATCCTTCTTGCTTCGAGCTCTGGGGCAGAAAAGGAGAGGGAAGTAGTCACATATATCTCCACTAATGCAGCACAGGCACCTGCACACCGGTCTCCCGCATGGACCCCGGATGGAGGAGTCCTTTGCAGTTACACTTGTGCTGTAGTGCTCAAGCAGAGCCCCGTCAGAGCGCCTCATTGGGATGCAGGGGATGGCAGCATTGCTTCGCTCTGCATAGCGGCCGGGGCTCGTGTCTGCGCTGTGAATTCTTAAATCAACTCTCTACCGCATCACACTGCACAACTCAACACAACTGTGGACTTTGGGAATTCATCGGAGAGCGGGGGCGTTTCGTGTTTGTGTGTGCCTGTGTGTGTGTGCGGGAGGCGTAAGCAGCATTGTTTTATCGATAGTGTATACTGGACAAATGGGGGAGAGGGGGATTCATTATGGAGGTAGCATGGGGCCAGGGGAACCTATAGGGCCAGGTTGTTCATCACTAAAAGACAATAAAAAGGAAGAAGTTAATGTATCCACCACAGTAAGATGCTTTTGGTTTGGTGCCTGGAGGACCATTTACACTGGAAAGCCTACAAAATGCTGACAGTACATTGGATTCCTGAAGTGGTGAGAAATATCTATAATTAAAAACGAAAGAATTACCTAAATAATCAATCGCTGAAGTCATCAATCTGGCTGTAAGAAGAAGCTGTCAATAAGCACATCAATATTTTCTCCTGGCTCTGTTTTGGGGCTACAGCAACAAACCAATACAATCCATTTATATTGTTTATTTCAGCAGACATGTAGAATTAGCCTTAAAATCCATGAACAAGCGCTACGATCCAAATTGAAATGGTAGCAGGAGATATGCAGCTTGGTCCAATACGTTTGGGAGTGTGTAGGAACATAATACAAGAAGATTGGGTTTCATCGAGTGGCACTGCCTTTTTGCTGAGTGTCTGCTCGAAAGTGTCCGAATGAGAGAGGAGTGGATGCTGCCAGTGCATTAGCTAATCCTCAAAGGCTTATTAAGTTTCGGACGTTTAAGGGGGACGAAAAAAATGGATAGAGATGTTTACCAGCAATGATTCAGCAGGTCGGCCAGTGGTCTGATGTCGGCCAGTTCTGCAGTGGTCACGCGAGCACTAGGTCACTTCCTGTTTACACACACTTCGAAAGACAAATTGATTTATGATAGCCATTTTAAAGATCTGGCGACTATATGCTTCTTAAAAGGCTTTTACAGTTGTCCATTATTCTTTCCATCTCGCTTCTTCTCTGTCTGGGGTCAGATTGCACAGAGCTACAATCAAATCAAAGATCTAAGACAGGCAACCACTGTCTTTCAAAATATTGCTTTTTGAGCCACAATGGCAATTTATTTTGTATGTATTTGTATTAAAGCAAAAAGCAAAAAAAAAGAGATAATGTGTTTTAGTCAACACAAGACATCAAGCCAGTGCTCTCGAGTCCCAAGTTGAAAAGGTTGCGTCAGAAAGAGCATCTGGTGTAAAACCTTTGCCAAATCAAAATGCAAATCACTGCTCGCTTGGGGGCAACTGATTCACTGAGACAAAATTAGAGAAGAACATTTCTCGAAAGAATAATTTATCCTCAATCAATATAATTATGTAATTTGCTTTTCACAGACGCGCTCGGTCCCCCTCACCTTCTTGACTATGTTAATGGGATGTCGCTATTTAAATAGTTTGCTGCTTTTGTTTCCAACAGACTTTAAATTTCAGGGCCATAAAACTTTCTCCCAGCACTGATTGCTTTTCCTCTTGAAAGCTTTAGCGCTAACTCAGCACTTCCCAATTTTGTAAGCGCTGAAATAGTTTGACAGAAAATGGCATTGTTAAGTGACGCACACCGTATTCTGAAGGTGAGGAGCTCCGTCAAGCTGCACAGGCCCAAGGCGGCAGTAGAACCATGACGGCATCAGCAAAATCAGGCACCAGTCTGTCAGTGAGGACGTCCACACACTTTTAATGAAGCCAGAGCACTTCTACGGAGGCGCTAGCAGGTATTGTTTTGGTGTAAATGCTTTATTTAGTGAGCTATGAAAACCTCAAAGATCTAAGATGAATGCAATCGAATCATTTGAATAGTCACAATGTTCAAATCACATATATTTAGGTATGCTCTGCTATTAACACAATGGTGTCTCTAGCTGTATAAAACCTGCTAACCCTGTAGGTTCACCTTCATGAAAATGTAAATGTTTACCTTTTGAATAATGCAGCCCTATTGGTCCTGGGCTTCAGACCACTGCACTGGTGCACCTAAGGTTTTCACTTATAGGTGTGGCAGAACATTATTAAGGCGCATTACTTTAGAAATACACAAAAGGGTTCTCAAACAAGGCTCAACAGTGAATAAATATGCAGCTTGATATTATTTATGCTGCTTGCTATTTCAACTCATCTCCTATGGCCACTTATTGCACATAATAAAGTGTAATTAGAGTTGCTCACATATAAAGCAGGGATATTAAATATCTCTAAATGCTTAGTTCACTAATAGTGATGAGGATCCGGCTGATGCACTGGTGCAAGAAAAACTAATTTGCTGCACGTACACATTTTTTGCTTGCGTTTACGACCAAATTTGGTGTTCTCTTTAGCCCTGCACAATCGTAAAATCAAGACATTATTGTTGAAAACTTGTTCATACAACGGTGGCTATTGTTTTGTGACAGCTGTGTCTAGTATAGAATTATGGAAAATATGGTTGTTGGATTATCAATAAGCATTCCTTAAAGGGGCTAGATGCAAGTTAGCCATTTTATACTCACTACTGCCACCTCAGGTCATACGTGTAACTGCACCTTCTATATTAAGCTCGTGCATGACGGCACTTCGGACCCGAAAAGACACCTTTTTGAGTGAGCAGGATTTTAAAGGCAGCTGTGGTGAACAGGTCTGGGCTCATTCTACGCCTTAGGACATTGTTGAAACATTGTAGGGGGAGGAAAATACTTAATTTTAACATTTTGAAACTCCGTATAGTCCCTTTAATACAGAATTAATGAAAACAAAATATTGCCTAAATCCTATGGACGTCTAAATCCTTCTAGATCAATATGTAAATCAATGCACACTGGGGCATAAATTGTTTTCTGCAGTGACCCCAGAAGGGAAAAGCTAAAATGAAAGAAGCTGCAATGCTGCTAAGCCTAAAATAGATCATAGTAACAAGCGACTAGTCCCGTGTAAAGCTTTGTGACAGACCCGCAGTGAAACAAAACGTATTCAAATTTTCATGTAGTTCACTGCAGCTCCAACATTGTGTCTTGTCTTTTCAATATTCAACAATACGATAAACGCATTTTGTTCCTTAGCTACAAAAGCACACGATTTTGAGATAAACACTCCATCTTGCTTCATTTTCCGTAAGTGGCTGTAATCTCATTGAAGAGCAGAATAATATGATTGACAAAGTGCCCTGGTCTGCATCGCCTCAATGGACACTGACGGGCCCGAGACAAGCGCAAATCAAATTCACTTCACCGCACGACCTTCAGCTCCTCCTCAAGAGCGAGAGGTTGTAGAGGACATAAATGTTTGACAGTAAGCTTGGAAGAATAAATTATGCAAACCTGAACTCTTGCATCAGATAGAGCTTTGCGTGCAAGAATACAGCCTCAGTAAGAATGCAACAACTTTAATAGGTAAAGGAATAAATCGTATTCTGACAGTAGTCTTGTTAACATTTTCGGAGACAGCAAATCCCCCAGTGCATTGCTAATAAGCTACACAATGTATAACACAGAGCAAAGACTTTTTGTATGAAAAGTCAATTTTAACGTATATTCACACTCATAGCGCTTCTCCGCCTCGCCTGGGAAGTAAACATACATCTTCATCAATGAGCAAAGACACGAGAAGCAAGGTGGGTCAAGTGTCCTGTCAAAGGATACATAAGTGGTTTGTGTCCCCATCCCAGACTGTATTTACGATTCAGAACAAAGGATGGGTGTAAGCACGGTCTAAATCAAGACGGGACCAAATGTTATGTCTTACTCAAGCAAAACCGAACCATAAATCAATACAGGAAATTTGAATCTTACCTAATACCATTTCCCAAGTGGGAACTAGTCCTATCGTCGTTGTTGGTGAAAAGAAGCACCAGCCTTCCCTCTAGTTTGGAAAAGTCTAAAAAATGCTTTGATGACATAATTATTTTTATGCAAGAACACATTTATTGTTTTTTGTTTTTTTTTTCTGTGTAAGCAATGACATGTGTGCTGAATCACTCTCAGACAGTTATGCTGTGTCGGGGCTCTAAATGCTGAAAGTGCAGTCCTGTGTTTTACAGGGACGCACTCCTTTTGTCATCTTGTGAAGCACACTCGGGAAATTGGGCGTCCTACACCCCCCCACCGTAAATCTCCACAGGGCAGAAATAAGTGTCCGTTCAAAACTACAATTGGCCACACTTTCTTTACGTTGCAGGAATAGCATGGTAATCGATAATGGTGATAGTCTGGGAGATAAAAGTGTAATAACACAGCAGTAATGGTAATTATATGGAAAACAGTATTGTCTTGGTAATAGCAGGCAGATTTCTTAAGATTAGCTTCTCAAATTTACTTCTTTCAACGTATTTCTTGATGGCTTTTCGCCGTGTGTCTGTAGACCAGCCCTTGGAATCCATTACTTGGAAGTGTGGTTTTTGAAGTTTCTGAAGTTTGGGGCTGACACAAACATTCCAATATGCTTCTGTACAGATTGCATATTATAAAGTGTAATATGTGTTATTTTTAATGGATCTCTCTAACTTGTATGCGTCTTCCACAAAGTTTTGCTTAGTTCAAACTTCTTCAGAGTTGTTTTGTGTTGAAAATAAAACTTCAGATAGTCCCCATGCACCTTTATGCTTTTGTAATTATACCTTCTCATTTAATCGGCGCTTCTTCTCATCTCCTCTTCCAGTCCTCAGCATTTTGTAGCACTTACTTGGCATTATGCTGATAAGTGGAAACACTAACAGGACCACAGGCTGCTGCAGACTCCAGAGCCATACTCCGTCTTTTGTGGGCTGTTTGCGTATCCCCTCACACGCCCCCCCATCCTCCGCTGCTTCGCTTCATTTTTCTCTGTTGTCATCCCTCGTTCCGTCAGACTGAATTTTATGGATGTGTAGTATCTTCCTCATAATTTGTCACTGTCTTTCATCTCCCCATCCTCCCCTCGTCCTCTGCGTAGCAGCGCTAAGAGGAACTACCATAATTAGACTCACTCTGATCGTTTGGGACAGTTTTGATGGGATCTTTATCACGCTATTTGTTGTATTATTGTCTAAATCTATGTCCGTTTTTTGTGTATGCATCTATGGTTATAATATTTATATGTTATTATAACTCCACACAATCCAATACAGTATTATTTTCCACAACTACTGCTGAAAATGCTGCCTCATGCCTCAAATCTCTCTTTGCACTAGGGTAGCACGATTTAATTGATTTTTGTGGGGTGGATTATTAGATACAGGGCAAGGATCATTAACATTTCACTGAAGACTGAAATATGAATACGCGCAACTCAGAACAAGTTTGCAGAGGTCTAGACTTCAGGGTTTGCAATAAACCAGCTTCACATGGATATTTTGTGTTTTGCAGATAATCTACTGACAAATATAATTGCCATTGCGAGCAGAATTCCGATTTCTGTTTGATTGCTAGTAATTTTCTTGTCACCCCACACATTACACCTGCCTCCAGTTCACAGATATTGATCACCGCAACTTGTGGACAATGCCCAAGAGCTGCAGTTTGGAAGACGCTCCCACTGGGTCGCCATTCGGCTCATATCAAATTCACAAACACGTCAACAACTTTCAGTACAAACTGTTCACTTGCTGCTTAATGTATTCCACCCACAAACAGATGAACAAATAATCTGTCTTGATCATCAATTGTTGGTGGTCATCATAATCAGGGCTGGCGAGTGCAAGAGTAACCCAAAAAGAAGAAAGAAAAGAATGTCCGGTGGGTCCTTTGCTTTAAAAAAAAAAAAACAATAAACACAGCACAGCTCATAGAAACACTTTTCAATAACTGCACACTATTAAGACTATGAAATCATTATTTATATATAATTTACAAACCATTCCTTATCAATCGTTCATAATAAAAGCAGAGATCATGTCATGAGATCAACATCATTGTTCAGATCATGATTATGGTTAGACCCAAAGAGAAAGACAAACAATACATTTGACGAGCGAACACCAAGGCAGGATTAAAACAATAAAAATGGTTGATGATGAGAATGTTCTTAATGTCATTAAGGATGCCCTCCTGCTTGTGGATTCGAAGCGATCTCACGAAGCAAAGCAAACTTGCATTATTTCAGACCGCTAGTGTTATTTTCTCTTTGCATTTCAAGTGTCATGGCTCATGCTTTTGCCTGACATAAAAACAAACAGCGCTGTGTGATGATGTCATCAGGCCGTGCTGCTCAGTTTACTTGTGCAGGTGTGAGGGCAGGCCAGCAGGGGGCAGGTGTGAAACAGAGACCTTTCCTCAATCGAGGCATACGTGGTATCGTTTGTACTTTTATGAAAAATAGTCAGCATAGTTTTTTTATGAATAAATAAATAAAATAAAGATAGACAAATATTCGTTTTAATAATCGTGATTTCAATTATGACTAAAATAATTGTGATTATTATTGTTTTTTTCAATAATTGAGCAGCCCTAGTTATTGATAATTAATACAGCATATGCTCCAAAAAATCTGGTTCTGATGCCGGTATTATAAACAATTTAAATGATAGGTGTACTGGTAGCCCTTCACTTTCATTGTGCTTTCTACTGCGTTTTTCATGTGCAAGTGCTCACATGACCTTTCCTTCAAGGTGGGCCTCCTGATGTGGGCAAGATGCTGGGAGGTGAGGAGAAAGAAGAGGATCCCGACGCAGCCAAGAAAGAGGAGGAGAGGCAGGAGGCGCTGAGGCAGCAGGAGGAGGAGAGGAAGGCCAAATACGCTAAGATGGAGGCTGAGAGAGAGTCCATGAGGCAAGGCATCAGAGACAAGGTACACAAACAACTACAAGAGCTGCAAACAAACAAAGCACAATGAACAACCTCGGCCAAAATTCTAAGAGTGCACGGTCCGAAGTGTTGGCTCATTTTAGTGGATATGAAACATGCCCTGTCTCCGGTATAAAACATCATCAAACCGGCTAAAAATAGGCACACCATTTCAGTTCGCCTCTTGATAATACAGCCTTAGCCTTGAGGAACAAATAACTAATTTAAAAGGTGGGGGATGGTTGCTAACTATCATTTATTATGCTGACCACCCTGATCATCATATTAAGTATGCTTTGAATAGATTTGCATTCATCAGTACAAAGCCATTTGTATTAATACATATGGCCAATCCACAGTGTGGTGCAGTTCATTGTTTATGGGAGAAGAAAACCAACTTTAACTCGGATTCGTGATCGGTATTTCAGGAAATAACTCTGTGCACACTGATTTCATATTGTAGTTCACATAATCTCCACGGTATTTTGAAAAGCCTGAAATAGCACTAATTCCACCCCCCCTTCCCCACTCGCCTCCGCAGTACGGTTTGAAAAAGCGAGAGGTGGCCGAGGCAGAGGCAGCAGCGGCCGCGGAGGAGCCGGCCGCCGGGAGCTTGACTCGACCCAAACAGGCGGTTCCCAAGGGCTGCGGCGACGAGGAGGAGGAGGAGAGCATCATGGACACCGTTGTCAAGTACCTACCCGGCCCGCTGCAGGAAAAAGTCACCGGGTGGCTCAAATGAGTTTTTTATTTGCGTGTTGCGACAGATAACATTATTAGTATGTTCACATCTGTCTAAACGAGGGCCGGCTGTTCGACACTGATCTTCCCCTCTTGGTTTAACAAACTCACAGGTGTTAAAACATTTGAAAATCAGTTAATTATTTTTCTTTATTTAGTCATATTAGAGTCTATTTATTACATAGCACATGATTTAATGACCTTTTTTTTCTTTTTCATGGTTCATATATTTGCAGATTGACAAGAATAATGATATTATTTATTTCATGCACCATATTTGTCTTACCGAGGGGTGGAGACATCAATGTTTCCAAGGGCAGTAACCAATCAGAGATCATTAAAGGGCCATATATGAGACAGAATTGAGCCAGTAGTGTGAATAATAATAACCATTATATTAGGTTAGTCGGGCTAACTCAGGAGCCAGGTAGGTGTTAGCTCAGTGCTAACAGCAAGCGGAGGGGACTAAATACAAGTTGTAGCCTGAGATATTTAAACTCTTTACCCTCTCGATTGCTGCACAGCTACTAAATGCATAAAAATATGATAATTATGCTGTTCACTTGGTTTGTACATAAATATAGCTAATATGCCTCAAGCAGGGCAAACAATCATTTACTATTACATATATACTACTAAATGTGTGTCTAAAATAACAAAAGAAATGTGATAACTTGATAAGCCATATTTTAAAAGTCAAAGTAACCGTTTGTGTTTGGTCGTGTCTGATGTTGTTGAGGTTTTGCACACGCAGTACCCCTTTCTTTGTCGTACTGTATATAGTGTTGTCGGTCCCCCCTTGTACACTGTCTGGAGCCCTCATGTAGTGGTGTGTAGTTTAATAGTACTTTCTACTCCACCTTCAGTGTCTTGCATGCCATGTGTCTTGACATGTCTGTTGTGTGAGTATGTAAAGTCACTCTTTGTCCCAATATCGTTTTGTATCATGCAAAATATAAGGCAATAACGCTTTGAGTTTTTGAGTGTGTTTCCACAGTCGATGTGCGTAGAGGAACAAGGATTAAAATATGTATGCGTATCATATTCATAGAAGTGCAGGGTTTTGTTGGTTAAATAAGGAAGTACACTGCTGCACACAACAGCACAGCCTACTGCTTTCAGCCATAAACTCACAATATCCTCAAAGTTTGTCAAATGCAGAAGGTTCTAATGTAAAAGGGACATGTTAAGATGTAACCTGTGTACTGTATGTAAAGGTTGAGATAGAAGCCTCTTTGTCACACACAATAATAAACAAGATACTGTACACCGGTTGGATAGGAGAGCCACATGTTACAAAATAAAAATGCCACAAGCAATAAAGGGTTACCTTTTGTTTTTGCCTGAGAATCAATAAAGATACAATTTTGTTCACAAAGTATGGCTTTCATTTGTGTGCTTTACTCTGCTTAAGTTTCACACTAAAATATAGGATGTGCAAGTTCAGGATGAAAGGAGATGAAGAGTGGGGAGAGACATTCAGCTAATTGTCTGAGCCAGGCCTCAAACGTTGGGGTTTCTGTCACGTCTCCATCACACAGATTTCTGTAGTTATTGTTAAAATAAATTTAAAAATATAACCCGCGACACTCAAGACAACAATGTTATGCCATATGTGCAGCAGCCTTAAAGTGCATGCGACACATTATACACACAAACATAATGAACTATTATACTATGAATTATATTTAAGATTTTGCTAAGATTGTACCCAGCTTTCATTAGGATGACCATGTTTGTGACGTTTATGGTTTCACTTCCTTATCGGACACTGACAGGAAGTGACATAGATGAAGGCAAACAATTTTAAACTGTTGCCGTGCCGACCATGTGAAGTCAATGGGAAATGAGTCCAACTGCTATGGAACTTTATCTATTTCACTTTCTGTCAGTGGCTAAAAAATTACAATAAAAATAACTTTTCTGCCCAACATTTCTTCATTAAAGTTGCTGCTTCACTGAAATAAAATGATACTTAACAGATGTCATCCTTCTAAATAAGTCATATTTTCAAAAGCATTAAAACCTGTCATATGCACTTCAACCACTACTGGCTGCACAATTCCCAAGTAATTTTTTGTAAGATACAGACGGTCGGTTTAATTTCTTTTACAGACTGCACCTCGTTGACAATTTGTTGCAATACCCAGTTCTAACCAGAGAGCGTCACTATTTCATATTCACCAAACTCATGCAAAAATAATGTCAAAACACTTAAAGCAAACGGTCTTTTATTGCTTACAAATGTTTACATCCACAAAAAAACACATGAAAAACACAAGCAGTGACAATAAATCAAGGATTTAGATTTTTAAAACCTCAATCATACCTCTGAAATGTCTGTTTTCCCAGAACAAAGTGGTTCTTTTACTCAAATAAAACCTTCAAAATGATGCTTAAGTGGACCTTCCTTCAGTGGGCGACAGGTCCAGAGCAGCGGCTGACCACAGTGCAGCGGCCGGGGACCGTCTCCAGATCTGAGATGTTCGGTCAGCTTAAGACCAAACACCTACGTGGTGCAGGATTACGTTTTTACTTGTGCAAACAGTCAAAGTAGGTAACTCAGATGTAGAGTGTAAGTACATTCACAAATGAATCTGTTTTACCGTTGTGACACACCAACCTTAAAGGCCACAGTTAGATACACAAATGGTGTATTTAGATCCACAGTTCCAAACATGCACTGAGGTGATGGCAGCGGGTCTTTGGTAACAACTAAAGCAGCCTTTCCATATTACACACAACATTTAGCTCCAGTAAATAAACACAAACCGGTTTTAAGTTTAAGTTCATACCTACACTCACCGTTGATACTGATATAAAATACTAAAAGGAAATAAACGCAGCTTACACGTGACGAAACCTCTGTGGGACCGAGACAGTCTGTACATTTCAAAGTACATTTTCATTATGCAGTGCTTTCAGTTTGTAAAGAACTACCTGTCAAAATTAATAAAATTGGTTGCTTATGACACTGCTGAACAGTTTGAATATTGATAATTAGTTTAATGCATTGAACCTGGTTGACAGAGAGTGGATTTTTTGATTCATGTATGGACAATAAGAACTGTTTAAATATAACGTCAGGTGCTAAAAGTCAAGTTTTAGCTCAACGAAACAACTAAAATAACAACAACTCTTCTATTAATCAAACAAACACTCCCCAATACACAAATACAACAGTTCTGACTGCTACACTTAGAGACTATGTTAAAGGCACAGTTGGTAAGTCACCAGAATCCTGGAGAAAAGTTTGGAAAAATGTTGAAAGTCGAGGTGACACCGGTTTGCAGTCCTGATTTTTACACATTCGTCCGGCATTTGGGGAAAATGGGTCCACCCTCAAGCCTTCTCTTTCTTACTGTAAAAGCAAAAAATAACTTGGATCAATAATAAAATCAATATTGCAGATATTGTTGAGATTTCAGTTTAAAAGAAGACAGGATAATGAAATTGTAGAACATAGAAATGTGAAACGATCTATAAAACTATAAGTGAAGCTTTGAAGAAAAGTGCAATTACTAGAAGAAGTCTCATTCTAAGTCATCTTTCCCTTTACTGACCTTTGTCATTTTAGCTCTATATTTAAACCGTTTAATGTAAAGATTATTTTTTCTTTTTCTTTTTTTTTTTTACAAATAAGCCAACTAATGGATTCATAATCAAATCCATTTTTAACATGTTTCTGTACTTCATCAATCATTGTTTCAAATGGTAATATACTCGGTGTATGTTTCATGTTTACTCTTCAGTATGACTTGTTTCCTGTTTTCCTGATGTCGTCTTAATTGCATTGTGACTACTGCATGGTTATGATGATTAAACTTTTTTCCCCCCTGGCACAAAAGGCACAGAGCTGACAGATGGTGGAAAGAAGCAAAGAAAAAAAAAAAAATTGCAATCATTGTGCTGTGAGGAGAAACAGTAATCTGCAAAGACTGAAGGTGGCAGCAGATCCAGCGCAAGATGCTGGCAGATGGACAAGAAGAGGTTTTTGTTTTGTTTTTTACTTAGTTTTAGACTTGAACTTTTTCCCGAAGGCTTTCTCCAGCTCAGGTACAGACAGAGTGAACGTGAAGGAGCCGTCTGTCTCTGACCTGACGACCCGGGCTTGAAACGACGGGGGAGAAGTTAAGATGCATAACAAAATCACATTAGTTCACTTCGAGTGCTGCTGATGTCATAAATGTTGTGTAGTATTTGGCTTAGTTTTCTGGCTCAAAACTCGAATTACAAGTCGGTGATATCACTGTTGATTCTCACTCAACAAGATCTAGTGAAGATTGAGTGTCCAACTTAATAGACTCCAATGCCTTACACATAACTAACAATACTAAATATGGATATCTGAAGTGAACAACCATACAGTACATTGAGCATACTATGACAGAGAGTTCTAATCAACATCACCTACCCAAGTCATTGTTGTTCATCATAGCGTTGGATCCTCTGAGGCGAGGGCCCTGCTGAGTGAAGTGGTAGCCAAACTTTAACAAAGTAGTGTTTTTCTCCAACATGGCGGCAATCTCCATCTCCACTGTGTTACCTAATGGTTGGCTCTGGTGCGGGGGAAACAGAAAAGAAGGATGACCTATTACATAACGCGAAGGAGTAGTTTGAAAATGCAATGCACATAAATGGGTCTATACTCCAGAAATGAACAAGAATAAAGTGATTAGCTTCATACAGTATAGAAAGGACAAAGGCATAAATGGAGATCTTTAGGTTGTCTTTGGGACGGCAAAGATTGTAATGGCTTTGAACATGTGCAGAGAAGGAATAGTGAATATGACAAAAGGATGTAAATGCTTTTGAGCTGGCAACAGGACAACAAAAATAGTTGAAAGATTAGGACAAAGAGAGGATGCAGTTTATGCTTTGTGGACACTCCTGAAAGTTAAAGTGAAGTAATGCTTACCTGATTGTCAATCTTGAGCTCTAGTAGTGTTGTATTGAACTGCAGTGATTCGACAAGCGCCATAATCCCGGCACCCGTGATGAAATTGGACTCAACGTTGAGGCTTTTAAGGGTAGTGTTTACTCTCAGCATTAATGCAAGTGCCTGGATATACAGGATGAAAACACAATTTAGAAAGAACTGGACTAATTCGAATCAAAATCAGTTTGATTAGATGTATCACAAAATAATAGAGACTGCATAACCTTGAGGAGCACAATATCCTCTGCAACCAACAAAGTATTTCATTTAGTCTTATTTGGTCGTAACAATGCATGTTAACCTCTTAACCCCCGCTTTAACCCAGCGCTTTTCCTCCAGTTCAGGTTTACCCAAATCTAAAAACTTCTTGGCTGGAAAGCTAAGACCTACAAAACTGATCTAAACGGATCTATAACCTTGCGTTGTTGCCGCTTTTGAAGTTTTTTTTCCCATTGCATTTTGCCAATTTTTCATCACGTAGTTGTCACTTATTTGTTACTCTTCTGCTGCATTTTCATCCTCACTTTCGTCTCATTTTTCGTCGCTTTTTTGGTCACATTTTTGTCGCTCTTTTGTTGCGTTTCATCCTCGTTTTTTCTCTTGTTTCCGTCTCATTTTTGTCACTTTTTTGTTGCCCTTTTGTTGATTTTTTGGTCCTCTTTTGTGGCTTTTTTTGTCTTGTTATTGTCGCTACTTTGACACTTTGTTCCAGAAGCTATTAGATTTGGGTAGAGAGAAAATGTGCTCGGTTCAGGTGGAGGTCAAGAGGTTCCCGCCTTATTTCATCAGGAAAGTCCCACTAAGATTAAGTATCTCTTTTTCAGGGGAGACCTGGCCTTCAAGGGTATTGTACATGTTTTTAGGGGTAGGGGAAACCGGAGCACCTAGAGGACACCTGCACAGACACGGGGACATGCAAACTCCACACAGAAAGGCCCAGAAAGTGAACCCAGGATCTAAACGCTGTGACACACGAGCATTGGTGTACATGTTTTTAGAAGAGGATGTCTTGGCAGGCAGGGGGAGAACATGCACATTCTGCATGGTCCAGGTATCGAACCCAAGACCTTCTTGCTGTGAGACAAGAGTACTCGCCGCTCTGCCACCTTGACACTTACAGTGGGGAAAAAAAGTATTTGGTCAGTTTCACATAGACATTGTATTGGATTTTGGCCAAATACTTTTTTTCCCCACTGTATATCTTCTCTCCATGGATCCTGGCTCTATAAATAAGTGACCAAGGTAGTTGCATAGGGCGCCATCTAGTGGAGGGGGGCCCTAACTGGACATTGAATTGTTCATTATAATAATTGTTTTACTGTTATAACAAGTCCCATAATTCCTTGTGGTTGCTGCTGTTCCCATGTTCTCTTGACAATGACCATGAGGTGGAAGATGGGGGTAGCGGGGGTTAAAACACTCCAAATCGGCTAGAGCAGGCCAAAACAAACAAACTACTAAGATATTTTTCCAAAGTTGTGAAGTCCTAGTTAGCATGAATCAGTGCTTACAAATGCGACTGGGTCATTACTCCTGGTGCCTATGATGCTGAACCTCTCAACCACAGTGTTCTTCATCAGTGCTTCAGCGTAGGCCTTCAGAGTCGGGATGGGGATATTCTGGGTAAAGGAAATAGCACAAGAACATGTTAAAGAAGGTCTGTGTATTCATTGTAACTAGTGCGGTGTCAAATGCAGCGCTTACCCTGATGTTGTTCAGGTTGACTTCCACTAAATCGGGATCGTTCCTCTTCACTCTCATCAGAGTCTCCTCCACGTCAGTCGAGTTGGGCGCCTCGTCCGGGACAGGTTTATACTGAGCGCACTGGATCACACCTACAGACAGTCATTTATATTAGTTTTATATCATATTCTATCTGTGCATCATTCTGAATGGCTAGAAAAGATATGACGAGAAAAGATGGAAAAACCTTTATTTAAAACCTTTACAAATATTTATTTTTGCATCAAGTTGAGTAAATTAAAATCAGATAAAATAAGATATATAGCCATATACACATATCTGACGTGATCTTGTAGCAACGCATTTTGACTCCACATTAATATGAGCGTACTTTAGTAGTGTACTTGTAAAACAGAGCACAAACAATCCCTGGATAAACCTGTCTGGATTGTCTAAACACTTTTTACACAGTGTTCTGTACATCGGTGTGTCTGTTAACGTCACCGTCTTGTTTTGTGACTGCCACTGTTTACATGAATGGGTTCATCTGTGCCTATGTTTAGACCTCGGGCTCGTCCTATAGCACGAGCCGCTGTGCTCTGTAAACCAGTGGGTCATTAGAGAGTGATGTGTGAGATTGGGATCATTTAATAAAACAGTGCTATCGGACTAAGCAAAATGTTTTAGATAATAAATAAACGCTTCACTGGTAGCTTGAGATCACAAACCCAGTATAATCTTTGCGTCATTCCCAAGGCCGCATTAAGTGGATACTATAGGAGGCCAATGATTTACAATGGCCACATAAGGAAAAAGCCGAGCCTTTAGCAGTGTGTATGTGTTACATACTGTTCAGTCCTTGCTTGTTCACTATGGTGCTGCTGGCCAAGGCTTCATAGTACTGCTGATTACTCATAAGAGTGTGCATGCCCAGGATGGCTGCAAAAAAAAGAAAAGAAAATTACAATGCAGTGAGCCATAATCCATAATTAATGAAAAGAAAAGCCACTGTGCAAAGAAAGACCACCAGCATCAAAGCATTTCAGCAAGCACAACAATTTTAAATAATAATTTTCTGGGTATAAAAATAAATCATTTCTTTTCCAAAATGCATATGTTTTTTGTCTGCGCAACAGCAATAAAAGGGATTCATTGGTTAGAAACATTGTCTTTACAAAGTGGTAAACAGGCAGAGAACTCCATCTTCTACAGCCAGCATGCTACAAAAATAAATAAATAAATAAAACACTTTTATATCTCAAATGTTTCTTCATGCACAAACAAGATGGCATTGCTTCAATTAGGGATACTTTTTGGAGAGTATTGTATTTGCAGTTTAGGCTTTTAAAATCATTACTCAGTTTAATTCACATTTTAAACAATCCATTTGAGACATGTATGAAAAATGAGCTGCTAAAACAACACAAAATAATGACTTTAAAACAGAACATGGCTGCAGAGGTTTAAACTACAGGACTGTCAGGTTTTACACTAACTATGTTTTATTACAAAGCAACAAAACAAAACTGCAGTGCCAGCAATTTGCTCGTCGCAACTATTTGACTGTGATTATTTGCAATTATTATACGATAATATGAATTCCTACCAAATGTGTGAATCACATGCATGTTTTTGTGGCAAGCAGCTGGTAGGATGACCATTGCATGCAGTAGAGCAGTTGATATGCAGCGCTGAGATACCAGAGAAGTGCTGAGGAGAGAGAGGATGGAGACAGAGAGTGGAGCAGTGATGCAGGGTGGAGGTGAAGCTGGTGGAGGTTAGATAAAATGGAGAGGTTACTTTCAACAAGATGAGGGACACCGTGGGCAATAGGTGGTAAATATGGCCTAGTCCTTCAAAGGGCATAGAGCCTTTTACTTAAATAAAACAAAACTATAATAATAAAACAAAAATCACTATATTTATTTCAACATGTGGACAATGAGTGTTCTGGAACAGATTTTTAGTGTGAATTTAGGCAAAACAAATCATTGTAGTACAAGTTTTCAAATATTGTCAACTGGACTTGAGTTGAGCATGTTTCACCTCTCCTCCGAGGCTTCTTCTCGCACATAAGTCAAACATTTAGACTGAGTAACACACACACAACTCTGAGGAGAGTCAGGACTGGCATAGCTCCACCTCTCTCTTGTTCACAATCAGCCTGTATCGCTCATTAAAATAGCTTTAGCTCTGAGCTAGAGTGATGCCCACAGTCATACAGGTCTTAACAGAGCCCTGCTGCTCCTGCGATCTAAGGAGCCAATTGAAGAGGGGAGACAAACTTTGTCTCGAGCCATCAACCCTGACCAAAGAAAGGCCTAAGTTATTTACCTGCAATGTCACATAGTTCTGCATCAGTAGCACTTGCAAGGGCCTCTTCAAGCTCGGGCTCCAGCTCCACAGACTCTATGATGGGGTCGGCTCTTTTCTTTGGAATCCAAGCTTTACCTGTTTAACCCATTAAAACACAAGCAGTATTACAACGCTGGTCAGCATATACTGCAGACACACATGGGAAAACCTAGAAAAACATGAGCTCCAGCCAGTAAAGCCCCCAGCTATATAAGAGTTGCCGGGATTCAGGTCTTCCAACATTTGAATCCTAATGGTGACGGCATTGACAGAATGGCTACGTGTGTATCAGGGAGCTACTAACATGTCAGGCAGAGATATTGTGTGATATATTTAGAATAGACACAGACAGACAGTGGTGAAGGATAGGCATGAATACTCAAGTTGTGGATACTTTATTTTAATACGAGTTCTAGTCGGCTAATCAGCAAACTCCTGTGGATATCATGCCGATGGATTATAAATATTTTTCTTAAACCAATGCAGTAGCTTTGTGGTAAGACTGTATTTTGCAACTGAAATTCAACAAATGTATTTTTAGAGCACCATCAATCAGTCTTTCCCACATTCACATCCTGTTAACATCCAGGAGGTGACACTGTGGAATGGCATTAATCAAATGAGCTCTTTTTCTCGTGGTATTGTGTGAATTCATTATAAAAGTGAGATCCTTTCCCCCCCTCACTATTACAGTCTCAATTTGTAGATTTGGCAGAAAATGTGGTTGGGACACAAATGTAGAATGTGCAAAATTGCAGAACAACGTGATCTTGGTTTAAATAATTCTTTGTGAAAAGCAGCCACTTTCGCAGGTCTCACCTCTTTTCTCTCCAGTGAATGGCACTAGGTCCTCTCTGTCTGGGTGCTCTTGGGCCTGTTTCTCCAGATGGGCCAAAAGATTATCTCTTTGAAACGTTCCAGTCGGCGCTTTCTTCGTCTGGTCTTTTTGCCGCATTCCAGCTGGCAACAAGGCATTCTGAGGGGTAAATAACAAAACGACATTGTTATTTACTTTTCTCATATAGAAGTTGATGAACAATTATTATTGTTGCTTAAAATCATGCTTTACATACATCAAATTCAACGAATCTCTGCATATGACTCTTGTCCTTTTCTGTGTGTTCTATCTTTAGCCTTTAACAACATTCAAAGGGAGCCAGTTATAGCTCCATATCTTATCTGCTCACTCAGCACTCCCGAGACTCCCAACACTTTTTACATCACTGTCAATTGTGTTTGGTATACTTTAATGTTTCACATGATTGCAAACTCCTATTTTAGGAAGCTAAATGAATACTTTTGTTATTTGCAGCTTTGTGTCAGTGTTATTGTAAGCAAAGCCATGTCAGCATGTCATGTTTCATGTCACATACGGTAGTTGCTCTTATCTCTGCTGCTTCCACTTTGATTTGTTTTTGTTTTTAACAATGTGAGACACTATGTTCTGCAGAGCATTGCAGGTAAAAACAATTTACATAACCAGGGTGCACTTAAGTACATTTGAGAATTCATTTAGATAGACTTGAAACAAAAACAAAATTCAAACTGGAGAGATATTCATAATAACAGAGACCATGATAAGGCACATAAAAGGTGTAGATATACCAGTCAAGCTTTAACTCTAACATCAAGTTCTTCAAGTAGGGTGCTGGGCTTATGTGTTTATACAGTGCAAAGCTTTACGAACAACCAAAGAGGGTGGCGCTACAATCTAGTGACGTACGTACAGATGGACACTGAAACCATCCTAAACAACAGCAGCTGAGTGTGCTGTCCAAATGACTGGGCTTTTTCTGAGGCTTACTGGAAGTGATATGGGCCGCTCTGCCAGAAAAGGTTCACTATGCACCGTAGCAAATGGGCACTTAGCTGTTGTGAAATACAGTAAGCCTAACTCATACACAGACACAAACAGGCACAGCTGGCTAAGTTTGTGGTGCGCACGTCCCACTCACTGTTGGCATCAGCCGCAATAACGTTATGAGCTAACACACACGCTTGTCCTGCTCTTTCTCACTCAGCCTCCTGGCATTGTGGGGGGATTCCAGCTTCTTTATGAGCCACCGGGCATCCAAACAAAAGAAATTACTGCCGCTGACTCTACCACCGGTTATGAGCACTGAAACCAATGTGCATCTCGTGACTGCTGGTAAATAGCACGGAAATTACAAGTTTTGCTGCAGTAAATGGAAAGATGGGCAAATCAGATTTTCCGTCTGAGCAAAGTGCGAAGACTGAAATCAATTAAGCATCAAAATATAGTGTCTCCATGGGATCTTATCACGCATTAAACCTGCTAACCCAGGAATGTTGACCTCTACAAACAAGTCCTAAAATGCATGTGAATCTTTTATTATGTTTAGCAGCTCATTCTTCAGTCTTCGATGCTCCTGGACGTGTTTAAAACGTGCACTTGCAAATCTAGTCACAAAATTGCCCGTACATAATGTTCCCAAGTTGTCCATTACCAATGATAACACATGGCAGATTTTTAGTTTGTATTTTGTCCTAGTAGGTCTTACGGAAGGGAATTGCGTTCATGACGTCCCATCAGCTGCCACTACTTAAACAGTACAGAAACTATTTACGTCACTGCCATTCATTATTAGGAGGATTTAGGGGAATTAAAACAGCTTCTCTCTGACACAATTTGACTGGCTTAAAATAGGATAGCCAGCTCCCCATATACTTAAAAAAAAGCTCTCACTGCACACTGTGATGTTGTGGTAGGATTGTATTGCTTCTAAAGGGCCAACCTTACAATTATCATTGCCTTTAGCTTTCAACCATCTTAACCGTGTTGTTCTCTCATTAAAAACATACGTGAATTTGTTATGACCTTGCTATTCATTTTAAACAAAATAACAGATTTGATGTTAAGGCAATTTAAGCTTTGAAATGATCACAATTAGGGCTGGGTGCTGTTAAACGATACCAGTATGATATTTAAAAAAGCATTTCGAGGTCCTTTAATGCATTACAGCAGGGGTCCTTAAACTACGGCCCGCGGGCCGGATTTGGCCCGCAGGTGATTTAATCCGGCCCCTGATTTGTAGAGCACAAATCCCTGATTATGTCCAAAAAAAAAGTAAGTCTCTAGCCCATTCCTGTGCGGAGTTAGGATATTTTAACTAAATAACCAGTTTACTCATTCCAGCCACTAGGGGGCAATTTGAATAAGTAAAACATAATTCCACAGGTGTCCAGCAGAGGGCACTTACATAAGAGATCAGAATATAAACACATTATAGCCACGTGGTAAATGAAGCTTAACCACCACAGAGTGTGGAGAGAATGAATAATGAGGACAGTACTTTGAGAAACTTGTGACACAGGCTTGTAAAGCACAATACAAGTGTAAGAAGTTATTACTTTGGTCACATTACATAATGATGTTTTATTTGAAATACAAATAAATGGAAATTAAAACAAAGTATGAAGACTTGATTACTATTTTTGCAAACCACTACAGTGAAACAAATATTTGCCTGAATCAAGTGTTGATCTTGTGGATATAGTCGTGGGGACGACTGTGCTCTACTTCACAATGAGGCATTTTGGTCTGAGTCAGGCAGTCATGCCTGTGTTATAGCCAACCCAGTCCGGCCCCCCATCAAAGTCAGGAACAATAATGTGGCCCCCAAAGAAAAAAGTCTGAGGACCCCTGCATTACAGCATTAAAGGAACTTATTTGGTTGTTTCAGCTCAAATAAATGATATAAATTGTGTTTTATGGACTAAATTGACATCATTGTTCTGTTTTCTGGTTATAAATGATCAATATTTTAGTATAGTCTCGTTCAGGAATCGGTTTTGTGAACCAAGTATCGTTAATGTACCAGTATCGCGGGTGGGGGGGAAACAGCACCAAGCCCTTAACACAATAAGTGATGTCCGCCGATGTAATAGTGTGGTGGCTCACTGTGTTTTTAACTTCAAATAAGTTATTATTATTATATTATTATATATAATATTATTATTATGTTGTTAGCATTCAGCCTCTCCTCCGCTCCTTTACGGGGGTGAAGTTAGAAGCGACTAAGCTCTTCCACATTTTCCCCTATTTAAATACGGTTACACGAGCAGTTACACGATAGTCACACAAAATTAAACATGTAGATTTTCTAAGTGGATAAAAAGGGGTGCTATTTTGTGAGGCGTAATAACACCTTAGGAGCACTTCAACGTCTGCGCAGTAATGTCGAAGTGCTCCTAAGGTGTTATTAAACCTTAAAATATAGTACCGCTTAGAAAATCCACATGTTTTAATTTTTTGTAACTATACTTGAATTGTGTAAACGCTCACGTAACCGTATTTAAATAGGGAAAACGTGGAAGAGCTTAGTCGCTTCTAACTTCACCTCCGTTTGGGTCCATAGAGGAGGAGAGGCTACATGCTAGCATCTTTGGTCTTATTGTGTGACTGAGCGCACGCGTAAAGACCCAACAGGTATGCATCAACTCGTCTAAGCTCAGGTAAAAACATGTCAATTTAGCCAATTAATTAAGCCATTAATCTAAGACTAGATATACTACTACTACCACTACTACTCCTAATATAATACTACATGGTTACTGTATAAATGTTTGATTGTTACTGTTTTAAATACATGCACTTCAGTAAAAACTGAGTACTAGCCACTACTGATACTTGCACCAGTTTTTTAGTAGATACACATTATTTTAATGTACAAAGCATGAAATTAACCACGGTGTCTCAAAATATGTATAAAAGTATAAAACATAATACAGAGCCTTTAACCATGTTTAACTCACGTCTGGATCCAGCTCCTCCAGCTCATCCTCTAGTCTCTGCAGCTCCTCTTCCGACAGTTTCTTCAGAAGCTCGTCCTCATCAATGTCACGATACTTTTCCATCTCCTTCCTCATCACCGACATGATAGAGTTTGCACCTGGAAGCACAAGGTTAAGCAAACAAGTGGAATCTGGATCGAGTACACTGCGCATACAGAGACCACCAAGACACTGACGTGCCTTACCTTAATAACCCACACTGAGGCGAATACTACAGATATATGGACCTTAAGACACCCACTGTGATATCTAAAAGGGAAGAAAAACTTAAATCAAATTTGGCGTCAAGGAAAACACTAACTGAAATACAGTATAAAAATGCAGGACAGGACTCACCCCAGTCCGGTCGTACCAAACAAGGCAGCAAGGCCCAGAAGCTCTTAAAAACAGAATAAAAACATAACGTTTACTCAGTAGGGATTCATGCATTTAAGTTCACAGACTTAAACTTCCTGTGGTAAATATTTCTAGTCACATGTGGAGACAATCCTTTCTGGCTGCGCCATTTCATTCAAGGATTGTCACAACAGAATACCAGGTATACCGCTTTTATTTTGGGACAAAGGACTCTCATGACAGGCAGGGGCAGTAACTATTGCACAAAATGGTCAATTTCACCTATGGCTGCAAACATACTTGGAGTGGGCAATGTTGCAATGTATCAAACTGTGAGATTACTCTATGATGATCTGCTCGTCTGTATTAAGTGATTCGGGTCTTCACCACAGCTCTATGTCCAAACACAGATACATGCGGCTCCCCTCCTCCTACTGGTCAGCCTGCATCATTCTCCGATTGAGCGACAGGTGAATTCAACCAATCACAGTAAAGTGTAAACTCAGATTGTAGCTTTATATTAACTTTAACTTAACTTTATATAAAACTGAGTCACAATCGTCGCAAGAATCATGCTGCATCATCTTCTCTGTGGCTGTATTAGTGACACGTCCATCCATTCTATTTGTATTAATTTACATTATAATGAGCCTAATCTTTCACCAAATATGACAGGCGCCGGCCGCACTAAGCTAACATGTCCTTTTGCCTCAATAAACTAACACTGTGTTCTCTGTGTATCCTCTCACTGACCCCTTTCGCGGTGAAACCATCTCAAGTTGTGTCTGCTTATTTTCTCCCGGCGCTTAAAAGTCAACCAAAGATAAACCAAAGATCTGGTTCAATTGCATACTTTCCCCGTCCCAGATTCTCAGCTGGTGGTGAGGGCAGATTAGATGTCTGTTCTGACTGAAAATCTTTGTTCAAACATTTGTGGGTCAGAGCACCAAATGCTGAGCAATTATGAAGAGTACTGTCCTCAGTGAGACCTACTTTTTCACACTCTGGGTCAGTGAAGTGTTGAGAGTTGCTGCTGACAGATCAAAGCTAAACAAGGGCTTACAGTGTCCTTCAAAACAACCCATTGTTTTGAATATCAAATTTAAAAGTAGAATTCAGTGGTGGTTTATCATTAGTAAAGTTTATCAAACTTTAAGAAGCTGATAAAATGATAAAAAAGGTTTCACCTTTTATTATTAGTAGCTAATGAACATTATTTTTGAAGTAGGCTACTTTTGCATGGGTCAATATTCGACCTTCCCCCACAATATTTGACATAACTTACACAACTTCTTAACTTAAAGCCGCTGCATAGCCACTGAACTGGCTGCCTTTTCGTCCTGTTGCTTTGCTCTGCTTTGTCTTGGCTTCACAAGAAGACAAACCTAAAGATGAAGAGGCAGGCTGACTGCCAAATAGCACAGCAAGTCTTCTGGAAGAAACTGATCCGCTGTGATGAAGCCCAACAGACCCGCAACATTTACACAAGCTGCAGCAATCTGTGTCCATGGGTCACCAAAGATCATGGCACACTTAGCCTGACCCTCAGCTCTCAAGGCCGGTTTGCTCTTCGGGTCTCCAAGAATAGCAAGCGCAAATTATTCAAGTTACTGCTGCTGTGTGTGATTGAGGTTACATTTAAGTGTTATCATGCACTAATATGGTAAGATGTTTGAAGTACACAAGAACACGCAGGTGTGTAGAGATTATACAGTGGCGGACTGCAACAATATAGCCACTTTTGAGTTGTAACGTAGATTTGTCAACCTTTATTTGCCAATTATCGAGCCCGTGTAATGTTAACAGACTTGGCCAACTGCACATTGAGGTGATCTTTAGACCTCAGCGCCCTAAGACAAAATGCCTGCAGATATTTCTTTTATAGACCTAAGTGGACTTGACAGAGCGCTCGCAAACAGAACATGCGCTCCATCTTTTTAACTACGCCAAAGGAACCGGCGCTCAGATGCAAACTTTGGCCCCGAGCTAAAGTTACGAGCAACTTTTCCAACACTCGAACAGTAGACAACATGCGCAAAAGCCAGTTTGTTTTATTAGACTGCATTGTAGGTCTTGCATGCATTTCCGTACCTCCTCCAGCTCTATTTATAGTTGTGCGTCCCGCCGGGTGACAGGACGAATACTTTGACCAGATATGGTTTCCCCCAGAGCAGAAGGGTCCAGACGTCAAAGCAGCTCTACGGCAAGCGGACGAAGCCGGGTCGCAAGAATCCGCAACAAGTGACCAGATCCAGACCGAAATGTTGCCGTTTAATCAGTAGATAGCGGCCATTTTCATCCTCCGGACCAGACCCGCTCTTGTTGAGATCACACTGGCTGAACCTCATCTCCCTCTAAGGGCAAACTAACTTTTACGTACGGGAAGATCCTCCTCCTGCCCCTCGCGCGGCTGCCCTGTCACTCTGCTGATGTCATCGGCTGGACCAACGAGAGGAGGGGAGCACATGGCGAGTGACAGAACAGCGGCCAAAACAAAACACTATTACAATGAGCTTGAACTTGATAAATATTTTAATTGGCCAAAAGCACAACAACCTTTTTTTTTTTTTTTTACATATTTACACACAACAATCTAGTCCAAAATTGCCAAACAAAAAGCAATTGACCAAACAAAGCAACAAAACAAAAGGTGAGAAAACATGCAATATTTACACAAGTCATAAAAGTAATTCCAAGCTATACATAATAGCTGAGCAAAGTCTATGGAACATAAAGTCTAAGCTGCAGAAGATAGTTCACCACCCATGTCTCCCATCACTGTGTGAATCCACAAGTCCCTGTCCTCCATAGCAGTATCCACCAAGTACACGGTGAGTCTGCGCTCCCATGGTGCACTTCTGACGTCGGGTGCCTCCTTCACACAGTCCACCTGAGCGACCAGTGCGCGTTTCTCCACATGATTTCTGAATACCAGGGACGCCTCTTCAGTCCACTGAATCCGCGATAGCCCTGGAACAAAAAAGAAACAGGGTATCTGCAGAGTTGGACAAGTCAAATTTAAGACTTTTTAGGACCTTTTTAAGACCACGCAATATATAAATGGACTGTAAAGAAAATCACTGTCACAAAAATCCAAGTGTCAAACTGTTGTTTTTGATATCACAGTGGTATGTACAAATGTAAGAACTTAATTTTTCACGCGTCGCCTTCAGGTGTCGCTTCGCCCTCTCGGACCATGTAAATGAGCGGCACCGGGCGGCTACTCATCGGTGCTTCTGTGCATTTATTTGTCTACTTTTTAAACTAAATTGTGCGCAAATAATTGGATTGTTGAACGTTAACTTTTAAGACCAGTTTACCATGGATTTAAGACCAAATAGGCCGAATTTTAGACTTTTTAAGGCCATAAATTTGGATTCTTGAATTTGAGACTTTTTAAGACCCCGCGTATACCCTGAAGAAAATAAAGGAACAGGTGAAGAACATATTGTAACTTGTGAAAATAGAATGGGATTGTCACCTCAGCGAAGTTTAAAAACATGGCAAGACAAGGAAACAAATGATTCACTTTGGATAAACTCACCTGCCATTTGAGCAATGATGGCTTGAAAAGGAAGTTGCCTGAATTCTTCAATGAGTGGTTGGAGGTCAACACTCCTCACCAACTCATGTTTACCGTGGTCTAATTCGTAAACTGAAATCAGGCCGTTCGACAAAATTCCTTTCACAAGCACTCGGTGCCAGCTTTTAGGAAACAAGAAGGCTTTAATGTTTTTCTGCAATATTTGACTGAATAATTCAAACTTACTTTTTGTCCACGTTAGCTGCATATATATCTCCTTTCTTTATTTCTGTCTGTTGCTTGGTCTTAGATGTTTTATTGTAGTATAAAACCATTTCGCCCATTAGCACGACAAGTTTATGCAGGTCCTGCCACGGCTGGAGCACAAAGTATCCAGGATGGCAGGCCACAGGCACAAACACATCCACGTTTTGACCAGGCTGAAAAAGATCAAATTTAGACAGTATCTGTATAAACAAACAAACAAATTATGATCTTCAAATATAATATGATACCTGGGGAAGGTCTAAAAGGGGGGGCATTGACGGTGACTCGGCATCAGTTTTGGAGGTTATCATTTCTGCATCAGTTTTGGAAGTTATCAGTTCTGAAATAGCTTTTGTTCTACGGTTGACATCAGCACAGGTAGACACATTTTTAAGAGACAGCCTCTCCACAAGTGCACTGAGTCCTGGAGGTATTACAAAAAGCTTAATTGATGGATGCATTCTCCTGTAGTCTGACTCCATTACTTCCATTTACAAATTTCTGTACCACTAATACATAAATATGCCCATTTTCTTCTGCTTTTAAGAGTTGCATACGACTAGAGCCCTTCCCAGTAACTTCAGGTTATTGGAGTACACCTGGACAGTAACCAGCTAATCCCAGGGTTTACACATAAATATTTTATGTTCATATTCTAGAACAGTGAGCTTAGTTGGTTATGGCATGTCATTAAATTAAAAACACAGCGGTCCCAGCACCATCAAAGAGACACATTTTCATTAAAACATCACCTTTGTCTGTATTGCTGTTGGAGATGTGTTCGGTCACAAGCTTCTGCCAGAGCTCTGACTGGGTGAGATGATGGTTAATGCTGTCTTCAACCTCCAGACCGTCGGTGTCAATGAACAGGTGCATATACACAAGTTTGTTCCCCTTATGTTGTCCCAATTTCAGAATCTAAACAAAATAAGGAAAAATGATACAAGCTTACTTCCATAATACATTAACTATAACCCTACCTTCATTTTAGCGGCTTCAGAACCAAGGACCACTTCCTTTACCCATTTCACAGCCTCGGGACTCCAGCCTCCCTCGGGCACTTGGACACCCTCAAGGTTACATCTGACAGCCTAAAGAGGAAATAAATGTCATTTATTTTAACACCAACATTTCAAGTAGCCTAAACGATATTAGCAGTCCATGATGGTAGGGACACACTAAAGCTAGATTGGGGGGGTGGGGGGAATAAATAAAAAGATCGTAGAGGTAGAGTAAGACAAGAACAGATTTAAAATAGAACTGTCATACGACCAAAAACGAGCTACGAGGCTGATGTTTTAGAAGGCTAGTTGAAGAGTGAGACATACTCTCGCTGCAGAGGATCTCTGTCAGTGTCCCATCAACACCGCATGCCACCAAGGCATAAGCGGGTCACACTCTGCATTTTACAGGACTGTCCCTGCACTTTTCCGTAAAATAAACCCCGTTAACATGCGGCACTTGCCTCAGCTAAACACAAACCTTCTGAAGCCTGAAACTGCTACCAACAAAACCTTCTCTTTGAACCATCGCACAGTCAAGACAAGTGCAGCTCACGATTTTCCCATCCCGTCGTCGTGCAATGTGACATCTAAAATGTTTAGACATAATACACATCGAGAAAGTGAAGGACTTCCTTTAAGCCCTGCAAGAGCCTGTACTTCACACAGCTCTGTGGGGCCACATTTAAGATTCTCCAGGTTGGTGGACAAGCAGGATCTCCAATCCATAGCTATGTAAACACAGTACCGCAAGGAGATAAGCACTACCAAAACTCTGTCCTATCCGACCTCTCACACAGACGCCTTAATTCTGGGGTATTTGACAGAATTTCGTCTCGTGAATTTCAGCTTCTGTCACCTAGCTTTTGAGAAGCTCAATAATGGAGTGATACACGAGTGGTATAGTGTGTATTGAGAAGTTGCACAAAGTAGTTTAGTTTTTTGTGGCCAGTGCAGACCAGGAATAAGGAACAACCCATTAGTTACTCTATGCTGGTGTGTTCCTAACCTCAGAAACAAAAGAACATGCCCTTCAACAAACCTGAGGTGGGATGATGATCAAGTCTTTAAGGAAGGGTGGTGGGATCTCTCGAAGCTCAGTCACCTCTATTGTCACGGTTTGTCCATAGTCTATGAGCAGAATCTCTAGCACTCTGTTTCCATAAATATTGATGACCTTAAAGACATTCAGAGAAATGTCAGCCAACTCCTAAAAACAGAGGTTATGGACTTGTAGTTTATACTGAATGCCAAAAACGCATACCTCGACCCTTGACCATTTTCCTTGGTAGCATGCAAGGCACAACTTCCCACTGAAGGGTCTCGAAACCAGCAATTCTGGTGTGACCTGAAAAGACAATGATAAATTATAAGAGCAAAGGACAAGCCTTTAAACAACTCATCTACCTGAGTTTTAAAAAAGGCTTCTGATTCCTCCAATAACTTGCAGAGTCGTGCCATTCCTCTGGATGGCAATTGGCAGTAGATGAGGCCATTGGCACATACACTTGTAACACGTACATCCTGGTAAGTGACATTTATCTGGGGACAAAAATACTTGTTTCAGCCAAAATACAACTTTGATGTTGCATGGGATACCAACAGTGAGAGGGTTGTTCATCGTCTCATCCTGTAGTGCTTTCATACAGCTCGAGTTTATGTTGACGTCTTCATCTTGTGAAGTGTCGTACAACACAGCAAGTGGAACATCATTTTGCTGACAAGGCTCCAGTGTCTCCATTAACAGAATCTTTCCCACTGCCTCTTTCTCCAGGCACGAAAGCACTGAGGGGTGGGAGTAGCAATGCTCCAGGCCTGGGAAAAAAGGAACCCATTGTAGCAGTGTTCTTTTTAAAAGGTAGTTCCGCATTAAAGGGACCTGTACCTGCCAATTTAACATTAACCGCCTGGAAAGGAAGCAAGAGAAAGTTCTGGTGTAACTCTTGCAGATTGCGTGTAGGAACCTCTGCTGTGCAGCCATAGTCCAAATAATATACCTTAAAATCAAAGAAACAACTGCGTTGATGTAAGTCTACATAATTACATCAAACCTTACCCCTGCTGAACTTACCTTAACCTTTTGTGGACTTACAACCTCCATAACCTGTGCTCTGGCCATATCATCATCTTCCTCCCCTTTCGCAGAAACAAGCTGGCCTATTGTGATTTGACTCAAACTTGACGACCTCTCAGCATAAAATACTCGCATTGCCTCCTCCATGGCCTCTTGTGCATTTGAATAGTTTTTGCCAACGTACCTGTGAAGGACATTTCATCTTAAAAAGCCTATTACAAATAGCACTGAGAATAGAGCTTTCAGCAATCATTTATTTAAAAATGGCAACATTGTATTTAATAATTCAACCAAGATTCCTCATAAACCAAGGTTAAAGGGAAGTTGGTGTGTATCGCTTGTTTCAGTCTTACATGTAGAAATTAAGTGAATAAACCCAAGTTAAATTCAGTCCAAATTGATTCCTATAATTACTTTTACCTGACAGTAACAGCATTGCTGCTCTTGGCATCAGTAATCAAAACTGAAGGGTACTGCTCTGAGGGAAGAGTCAGACGTGGGGGTACTATGGATCCAATCACCTCCAGGCCAGAGGGGAGCAGGTGGGCTGCTTCTTCTGTGGTCACAAATTCATCTCTGCATGAGTAGTATAGGATTGCCTAAAAAAAAAAAAAAAAATCTGAACTCAGAAAACATGCAACATTGAGATCATTTTGGATCATACCTTACTCTTGTCCTTTGGCAGCGGGTACTCTATACTGCAGATGTCTGGCCAATGAGACAAATCCTCAAGAGCATGTTCAGGAAGAGGTATTTTGAAAGTGTCTTTGAAAAGTTTAGGCAAAGCCTGTGCCCACACACCACTTCTGTACTTGGACAGAAGTTCCTTTATTCTGTACCTCACATCTTCTGGCAATACATTTTTCTCAGGCGGCTCAACTATTTCTCTGTTAAAAGTAGCTTTCAAGTTGAAAGCCTGGTCCTGACATTCAGTCACTCTTGAAAGTTTCAAGAGCGAGAGAACATCAGGACCAGGCTGTGATATAAAGGGAGGCGTTGGTCGAGACTTTGAGATTTGACCAGCATTTGTTGCTGAACAGCTAAGACCATCTCCGAAATCCCCTTTCATAAATTTGGGCTCCAACGCTGGATTTGGGGCAGGACTACGGAAACTGACCGAATTCACATCATCACCCATGGCCCCGGGAGGGAAAACAAAAGTGGGTTTAGCCACTGGATTTTTGGGAATTCCTCTTGGTTTGGGAACAGGAGCTTGAGCATTGGCTGGAGGTTTCTCTGGAGTTGATGGTCGGGAGGAAAGTGGTGTGGAAACTGGACTGGAGGGTGAAGTGCTTGGGCCATTGATATTTCTGTAGGCTGTTTGTGATGTAGTAGGAAGTGGCGGGTAGATCAAGCGATCAGCTCTGTTGGTCATTGAAGGTTTTTCCAGCTAAGTAAAGAAAATGTAGAATTAATTGGATTGAAATTGAGACAAGTAGTTTATGTATTGCAGACTTACTGAACAGATGTGTGTCCACTTTTCCAGCTCTCGGAGGGTATGTGGATGGGCTTGCTGATTAAACATTTTATTAAAAACGGCTTGTAATTTGGACACCCAGAGTCCACTGCTGTAGACCGACAAGACTTCACGGAGTCTGGTCTGCTCCAGCTCTAAGTTAAAATCTATTGGCTGCATAAAGAGTATCCAGGGATTATAATAAAGAATAAATAGGTGTTAAGTTCATTCTTACATCTTTGTTGACTTGTGCTGGAGGCTTAGGCGTTTTAGTTGGACTCCGATTGTCTTGAAGAAAAAAAATGCAGCGAAAATTGTAAAAAACTAAGGTCCAATAAAAAAAATAAAATCATACCAACAATTACGTATTAAAGTACTACCTGGGAGGCTTTGGTTTACTTGGAAGCTCTTTTCTTTACTGTGGGGAAAAGAAAACATTTTGATTACACAGACCAGTGTATTCAATATCAAAAGCTGCTTAATTTTTAATAAAGATGTGCAATAGATGAATTTTTGACATTGACTTTTAGACCAAATTGCATTGAATCTGCAGTTCCCTCCAAGGCTCCGCCCCTACAGCAGCCTGGAGCAGCTGCAAATTCACGACCACGGTCACAACAGCAGATACATACGCCCCGTGACTTCTGCACCGTTTCAGCATAAAACAGTATTTCTGCAAAACAAAACTGTGTAGATGTTCTGTGAAAGAGCTCCAACATATTTGCTTTGTTCTAATCTTACTTAACTGAAGAACCGTGTGTATGAATTGTGCTCTACAAATGAACTTGCCAAACATTTTACCACTTTTCACACATTTTCACAGCAAAAATGTAAAAAAAAAGCGTTGTTTAACATTCAGAACATGCTTTCCGTTTAATTTTCTGCTTTATTAATTTTATTTCATATTATTTTTTGGTTATTTTATTATTGTATTTTCCCCTCCAGATTTCCATTATCGTGCATCTCTAATAATCTTATGCACTTACTTAATCACATAGTTGGGTTTGGTTGCTTGTTGGGCAGGTGGAGGTCTATGATGCACGGGGATGAACGGACTCTTCAGGTTCAGTTGTCTGCCATATGTAGAGAAAATAGATATATAGGAAGCACAACAGACAATTTCAAATATTAATAAATTATGAAAAAAACTGACAGTTATACTTTATAACTGTTTGTTGTCCTTTAAGCTGCCCTCTGCTAAGTCTCAGCTAAGTCCTTCTGCTGCTTCAAACATTTGCGGTCCCCGTATGCGTTTGCATTGACATGCTGCAAGGTCAGGTGTGTTGGGAGTGCATCGTGAGAAGCCAGCGAGGCGCTTGTCTCTGCTTCTGCAGGAAAAAGCTAGCTCACCATTTCGAAAGTAGCGCATCCAACAATGTAATGATGAAATGCAGCAATTCCGGGTCGTGCAAAATGGAGTAGCAGAGAGCAGCTTTAAAGGACTGAAGTTTGTCATGTCCTGTAGCATTATATAAAATATTATCTAAAAATTAAAAATCCACTCAACCGGACATCTCCTGAGGCACTGAAACCCCCATAGCCGTGAGCTGGACGTCGGTAAGTGGTCCAGTTCATCCAGTCGGACGGCTGCCGCAGAGACGTCTTTGGTTTCACTAAAAACAATGTGTCTGGTTAGGGCTACAGGTTCTATTAATGTTCTACTTTAAGCTACTGAATTGGGGATGTGTGAAACAATACAAAAGAATCTATACTTTCAATACCCGTTACAAGTAACACTGACTTTTAAAATTATAACCCATTACTCAGAAATAAAGTAATGGCAGTAACAGTGAGAATCGCCCATAAAATCATTGGAATTGATAGATGACAAATCAAAAGTAAAAAAGATTGTAGGCCTATTGCACATCCCTACACTACTAAGATACAAGGCACAACACAAACATAATGCAAAACAAACATTTAAGAAGCAGACACCCTACCATTCAGGGCATAAGGGTTTGAAGGTTTAAATCTCATCGTGCAGTTGACAACCTGAGGTCGTCCAGCTTTCTTTGCACTTTTCTGCCGTGCCACCAATTCAGCAATATGTGCGGTCTCTTTGCATACAGCAGCAAAACATACAAGCTACAAGAAATATATATTACTTTCTATACATGAACAGATATTAAAAACTAACCAACAATTGCATGAATATATTTTAATTTAAAGAAGCTAGATAAAGGCAACTCACTGAGCCCAGACGACACTCCAGGCGGACCACAGATGGGATGCTGTGGAGGTAGTCCTCCAGGTTGGAGAACCCCAGTCTCTTCACAGGTATGGTCTCGCCACACAACGCCCTGTACTCCGCCTGCAGGCGGGTAAGGGCGACGCCATTCTTGCTCGCTTGAAGCACTGATCGTAGCATTTTTTTAATGGACTCGCTGTCCGCCATGTTAGAAATATTTCTCTTAAAATGATAAACAAAAAAGGAGAAAATGTTAATAGATTATTCCCCTATCAAATTATTGACTACAGATACAAGTTACAGCTGTCGCTGTAAATAGGCTAATCAATTCTGTTTGATAACCATGACTGATCTAAGAAATGTTCAGTAATGTGGCTGAACACAGCTTTTCAAATCTGCCGTGTTCAGGCACAGCAGTCTTTAAAATAACAGTAGTTTGACACGCGTGCCATTTCACAGCTTAACGTTTAGCTTTTGCTAAAGCTAACTTTAGCCCACCACGCGGTACTTCACACGGTATCTCAGCACCTTCAAAATGTGATATTTTCAGTTTTATGTAATTATAGAAACACTTGAAAAATACGTAACGCATTCCACCAAAATGTATAACGACAACAAAACTATTTCTTACCTCGAAGTTTATAACCGTCTTTAAAATGTGCTGCACTGGGCGCTGTAGATGTGTGAGGCAGTGGGCAGAGATGAAGGCGTCACGCGAGAGTTACAACCTTTAAGTTCACGTGGTCACTCAGGCCACGGTCACAAACATCAACATCTTTTTAAACCAAATGTTCTCATCTTCAAGTAAAAACAATTGGAAGGTAAGAATTTCTACACACTTATGGCATGAGATAGTATACACGGCCTAGCTAATTAATAATAAAATTTAAATAAATGTATATATATATATATATATATATATATATATATATATATATATATATATATATATATATATATATATATATATATATATATATATATATATACTGCTCACAAAAACACAATGTAACTCCAAGTCAGTCAAATTTCTGGGATATCAGACTGTCCAGTTGGGAAGCCACGCTTATTGTGAATCAATTTCACTTGGTGTTGTGGAAATTAAACAGACAACAGGTGGAAATGAGAGGCAATTAGCAAGATCACTCCAAAAGAGGAATGGTTTTGCAGGTGGTGACCACAGACCATTTCCCTGTCTTCATCCGTTGTACCGTATTTTTGGAACACTTTTGCATTTGTCCAGTGTTCTCACCACTAGAGGTATCATGAGGAGCATCTACAACCCACAGAAGTCGCTCAGGGAGTGATGCTCATCCAAAATGGCACGTCCAGTCGTGCTGTGGCAAGAAGGTTTGCTGTGTCTCCCAGCGCAGTGTCCAGAGCATGGAGGAGATACCGGGAGACAGGCCAGTACACCAGGAGACCTGGGGGGGGCCGACCGAGGTCAACAACCCAGCAGCAGGACCGCTATCTGCTCATTTGTGCACGGAGAAACAGGAGAAGCACTGCCCGAGCCCTACAAAATGACCTCCAGAGGGCCACAAATGTGCATGTTGGTCCTCAAACGGTCAGAAACCGACTCCATGAGGGTGGTATGAGGGCCCGACGTCCACAGGTTGGGCTGGTGCTTACTGCCCCACACCGTGCAGCCCGATTGGCATTTGCCCGAGAACACAGCGATTGGCAGATTGGCCAATGGTGCCCTGTGCTCTTCACGGATGAGAGCAGGTTCACCCTGAGCACATGTGACAGACGTGACAGAGTCTGGAGACGCCCTGGAGAACATTCTGCTGCTGCAACATCATCCAGCATGACCGGTTTGGTGGTGGGGTCAGTGATGGTCTGGGGAGGCATTTCATTGGAGGGCCGCACAGCCCTCCATGTGCGAGCCAGAGGTTCCCTGACTGGCATTGGGTACCGGGATGAGATCCTCAGACCTATTGTAAGACCATATGCTGGTGCTGTGGGCCCTGGGTTCCTTCTGATGCCTGATAATGCCAGGCCACATGTGGCAAGAGTGTGTCAGCAGTTCCTGCATGATGAAGGTATTGATGTTATGGACTGGCCTGCCCGTTCCCCAGACTTAAATCCAATAGAGCACATCTGGGACATCATGTCTCAGTCCATCCATCAACGCCACTGTCCATCACTGTCCAGGAGCTGACTGATGCTCTAATCCAGGTCTGGGAGGAGATCCCTCAGGAGGACATCCGTGGTCTCATGAGGAGCATGCCCAGGCGTTGTAGGGAGTGCATTCAGGCACGTGGAGGCCACACACACTACTGAGGATGATACAGACTCGTTTTGAGGAATTTCTACAGAATTTGGATCAACCAGTGACCTGATTTGTCACTTTGATTTTGACTATAATTTTGGATCCAGACCTCCAGGGGCTGAGAATTTGATTTCCATTTATCTTTCTTATGTTATTTTGTTCTCAACACATTGCCCTACACTATGAATAAAGATTTTCATCCGAAAAATTGAAATGATTGACATCTAGGATGTGTTTTTTGAGTGTGCCCTAAGTTTTTGTGAGCAGTGTATATATATATATATATATATATATATATATATATATATATATATATATATATATATATATATATATATATATATATTCATTCAGTCATTTAGTTATTTATTGTATTGGATGTATAAATGTTAAAATTGGCCAAGAAAAATAACCAGTTAGTGACTTTAATAACATTTTTCAGGTGTAGAGTCTTTATCTGTAGCTGTGACTGTGTCTCTCTCAGAACATGTCTGTATTTCAGCTCCACTCCTCTGGGTTTGACAGGCCAGGACCAAAGCCTGCACTGCAGGACTTGAGCTGGAAGACGAGGCCGTGGAGAGGTTGTGTTTTCTCCGCATAATCAGGTGAGGGTTTCTCAATAAAGTACAATATAAAGCCCATCGTCTCCGGTTCCTGTTGTTCATTGAACGATCTGGTGGGGAAGTGGAGATTGGCTTATAGCTACATAGACAGGTAGAACCGCATGTGTAACGATATCAGACATGGCTTGTACTGACCAGATGGTGTGTTGCTGAATGTGGAGTATGCCGACAAGCCTTGCCTCTCCACTATGTTGGAAATCAACAGCTGGCAGAAGCACACCATCACTGGGTTGGTGTGGTAGTGGTCAGCTATGATCATTCCAACCCAAGTGGCATAACCTAAAATGGCAAATTGACAATTATTATTACAACTGTATTCAAATTGCGATGGTTACATGACAGCAAATCATAAAGGCATCAATCATGGCCAGAATCATCGAGCTGGACTAGTGCTCAATTTGATCCCATGTCTGGGAGAACACAGTCCCCCACCATTTAGTTTTACAGGGTAACGGATCCAGGAACTATTTTGGAGGATCTGGCAAACATTTGAGATGATGTAATGACCAGGCTACTGTTTTGGCCTGTTCCCTGAATCATCACGTCAATCCAAAAATGTTCCTGAAACGACTAATTTAGTAATCAAGCACTGAGCTGGAGGATTGTCCTATTATGGATGCTTTGGGTTGAAAGGGGAAGCCAGATCACCCAGAGGAAACTGTCCAGGAATTTAACCCAGAACTTTATGTTATGGATCTTGATTTCAGAAAATAAACCGCACATAAAATCGCAATCGCAGTCAGAAAAATCAAGTATAGAAAATTCGCTTGGTACCTGGATCCATGTGTTCATATCCCCTCTGCATGATGGTCCGGTCAATACGGGACACCAGCCACGTCCCCACCACCACACTACTCAACAACCTGATGATACAGTTACTGACTCCCATCACCACGTTGTAGAAGAAAAAGAAATAGTTGAAGCAGTGAAAGGCCTTCCTGAAAAAAAAAAAGGAACAAATTGCAATAAATTATATAAAGGTCTATACTTTGCTGAACTGACTTTTATTCCCCTTTGTTTTAAATACTGACATGATGTTGTTCCCTCATAAAAAAAACCCTCTCTACACTGTAATTTCATCCATGCATATTTGCTTTCTCAAAAAGTGTCTCTAACTTTAAAGACACATATTTTTTTGTTTTTTTCAAGTATTTTTCACCCATAAAAATGGTTATAGTGATATCAGTGTTTGTATTTTATTCCAGTAGTTCACAAACTTTACACATCTAGTATCACCTCATTAAATACATGACCGCGAGGCCTAGATAAAGATCAAATCAGTATTAAATCAGTTTTTTGGTAGTGATCTAAAACAGACAAAAATGTGACTAATTGGCATCTAAACTGTATATTTCCCAATGTCAAAATCAGAATAATACTTTGCTTAAATGTATTACTAAATCATAAAATACATTATCTCTGATTAAAATGAATAATGCCTGAAAGTGACCCTGAGTAACACCTGTACATTATTGGATGAATTGTTACGCTGTATGGCTTAAAGTGAAAAGATATTAAATACCGATAGGAAGGTGCCAAGAAGCACAGTTTTTTAAAAAGCCAGAATTATGCATAGTACATTTGAAATTAAATGTACCAACCTGTTGTTTAGTGCAATGGGTTTCTGTTTATCAGCAGGAGACATTTTATCTTGGAGAAAAAATATTTGCACCAGCACCACTTGAACGATCACAAGGAAGACAACGAGACCAATTGTGAGCCTGGATGACATGAAAAAGACAGAATAATGAATTACAATAATGTTCAGATTTTAAAGGACTAGATTTTTAAGGAAGCCCATACTTACACTATAATTCCAATGTTATGCAACATGGCCAGGATTTGTCCATGTTGAATGGGCAGAACAAAGACGTAAACTAACGTCAGGGCAAACAGGAAGTGGACAAAATGAACAATCAGGTAGCCTAAAACAGCACATAATATTATTAAGTATGTATTAGATGATAAATGTTTTACAGATAAGACTGAAATTGATGTACCCCAAAGTGTAAACGCGATCTGCCATCCCGAGTACCTGGCAATCGAAGCCTGCACAGATCAGAGGTTTGAGAATTACTGAAGATAAACACTATAACAGATAGTAATCCAAATTTACATAATTTTATTGTATCACAATTGGAGTGGGAATCTCACTTATTGTCTTTTTTATATTCAATCTAGAATATAATACTTTTATAGTTTTATATACCAAAGAAAAAGTATGATTTGTTAGATTTGTTTTTTATCCCCCTTGTCTTTAGGAGGGTGAACATTGTCCTATGAGGTGCCACTGTAGTTTCTTCTGTCAATGGGACAAATGTTTTGTGCTCACTGGCCACTGTAGTCTTTTTCAAATGTTGCTTGCTACTTCATTTTTTACAAATATAAAACAGCAGGAGCAGCCATAGTGTTTGCCCACTAATCCAAAAGATCTCAGCTTCTGACAGCAGTGTCATTGTGATTCTGAACTTTGTCTGAGAGCAACAAGCATAAAAAATATGTATATAAATGAGACATAGAGGGTAGCATGGGCATGGTACTGTAAAACTAGACCTGGAGCAGGTGTGCCATGTTTAATGTTGTCCAAAGTGGCTAGCGAAAGTAAAATGGTAAGTAGCCAAAAATGCATGCAATTCTTACCACAGTAACAGCTGAACTGGGATTGTGAAGTTTTTCAGGCAAAAAATTCTTCTGTCCTTTCCACAGTCTCCTCATTTGTTTCCTGTAAAGGAAAACAATCAAGTCACTATAAGTATTCATGTATAAAAGTCCTCTATTTTGGACACAACATTAAAATATAAATTTCTCCACCTGTAACATACAAGTACATGGCAGGTGTAGGCCACTGAGTTGATACTTGCAAAGATAGTGGTTGCAAGCCAGCACTCTGCATCAAAAACAATACGAGTTTAATATCTTTGCGATATAGCACAACTGCTAAGGCTACTAGCACGATACCGTGTGAGAGGGCAATGCTTTAAACAAAATATGTTCTATTAATATAAACTAAACTTAGATGCTTAAAATTAGAACCAAAATAAGGCCAAAATTGAACTACATTTGAACTACAAGATCATTTGCACATTTTTAGGAGGTTTTTGCAAAGAATGTGTAAAACTCTGTCAGAAAACCTAATTTTACCAGGTATTGCGGTTTCCTGCGATATGGATATTGTCTCATCTAATATATTGCAATAACAATAATTTGGCGACATATTGTGCAGTCCTATGTTTTATTATACTATAACTCACTTCTTGAAACGTTAATCAGTTCCTCCAGACGTGGTATCATAGCACCAAACGATTCAGTCTCATTACATGAACTTGCCAAATGCTTCAGTGTTTCTTTCCACGTGTCGATTTGCCTAAATGCCACATTGCTGAGGCTATAGTCTGCTAATGTCACCTGAAGAAATAAAGAAAAATACAGTGAATTAAAGAAGGTAAACCTATCATCATCTATGACTTGATATTACCGTGTACAGGCCAATAAGTGAAATAATGGCAGTCCCGATGAGTCTGTTGGGAAACTTGAAATGGGGGTCCCACTCATAGACCTTCCTCTGAAACCAACTAAGTGGTTCACTGCAATATATAAAAAGGAAAAAAAGAAAAAAAAGCACAATGCCAGTTTTGTTTGTCATATTTTTGCTTCACATTAAAGCCTTTTGTTTACCTCTGTGCAGGTGGTTTTCTTAGCAGCCTCTTAACATGCTGCATTTGGTGAAGGTGCATCAACTCCTCTGCATCCTGCTAGCACAAGGGAGACTGATGATAAGAAACTGCGATGCAAACGCAGGAATCACATGCACAACATAAATCAAAACTGCAAGGTTAGCAAGTTTATACATATTATAAATCCCAATGGAGATACTGGGAGACAGCATTTACATTGTCTAAGTCAGTGGTTCCCAAAGTGGGGGTTGGGAGACCTTGGGTGGGGGTCCCCGGATGATTTCAAGATGAAATGAAAAGAAAAATGCTACTGTTTTTTGTATATTTTTGGGTGTGAATCAGCCTATAATTAGTGAAATCCATTCAAATATTTCAAACAAACTGTTACATATTCACTTGATTTTAAAATGACTTATTACAACGGGGGTCCCGAGTTGTTAACGTGTCAATTTTTAGGGTCCCTGTCAGAAAAGTTTGGGAACCCCAGTAATTACATTGCATTTAAAATTTTGGACTGATATAGATTCCGTCGTGCTGTAGAATGCAACCTTATAATTTATTGGTGACAAAGTTCGGCTCTCATCCGAGAAGCTTTGTCAGCAACGAACAATCTTTATTTGTCAGAAGGCTCCACACACACTGATCCAATAAGATGGGTTTCACTTGTTATTATTATTTATGGGAATATTTTGTGACTTAGTAGATAGAAAGACTATTTCAGAGGGTATTTTTGCGTGTGTGTTAAAAAAAAAAGTTGTTTAGTGAGCGTCAGTATCAAAAACTTTACCCTGAGCTGGTAGTTATAGTTTACTGTCTATTGATCTGACTTGGGCTTTGTCTCAGACTCAGTAACCTGACCCCGCCTTTGAAGTTGGGTGTAAACTGCCCTGAGAGAAGGATAACTCATCCCCACAAAAATGGCTTCTTTCACCCCCCTCTCAAACCATTTACTTCCTTTAACTCAAATTCTAACCTCACTGTCATTACTGGATTGGTTGGTGCCTTTAAGATGAACTGCTGAATGAGGGCCGCCAGTGCTTTCCCTGTGTTGGTACATCCTCTTTTTGTGCATTAGAATTAAACTCCTCCTACTCAATATATAAAGATCATTAATTGCTTTATGTCTACAAAAAAAAACATCTGTACAACTCATTGTGAAAAAAATAAGCAACATCTGTATCGATAGTTGTTAATTTACCTGTTCCAGCTGAAGATGTATCCGAATGGCTTTCACCAGAATATAAACAAATCGTCCCAACAGGAAGATGAGGGAAAGGATACATGGCCACTGGATTATCAGCTTTTGATATTTTCCCAAAATCTAACACCAAAAAAACACATACGATCAATACGTTGTTGCATAGAGACATTTAAAGATTGCTTTACCGACCTACCTTCCCATCAGGACAAGTGAAGGTATCCCAAACCGTGACAATAATCCTAAAACATGCACATAAAAACACTAATTCCACTATAATGAGACACACAAGTAAATACATGTTGTGATTTACCAGCAAAGTGAGTAGAGTATTCCCAGTGCAGCTCCAACAGCCCTGAAGGTTGTAGATAAACAGGCAAAGAAAGGAAAATAGGCCAAACCCACTTCCAAGGCACCAATCAAGTACACTAGAGCTGTTGGGAATGACAACGTGGGTCAAAATCTGCATAACCTTGACATTGAACTCAAAAATGCTTGTAACTTGTCGGTACATTAGATCTTTGAAATCTGGTAAGCTATAAGCAACGGTGTAATGAGTGGATAAAGTGTTTATCCTACCTTTGGCCCAGTTTGGGACAGTGAAGGGGATGTACTGCTCAGAGAAGAGCAGGAGGACACTCGAGGACACGGTGCCAAAGGCAAAACCATAAGACCACCGGTTACTGAAGCTGCCAATCGTGTCTAAAGGCCTATTATAAACAAACAATATTAGAATGCAAACTGAATCTCTGTTTATGCGTCAAACTTATGCTTACTCACACTACAATCCCAAAACGTCCATCCAGAAAGGGAAGTTTGCGGTCAATGGCCAGTTTTTGGGCTCGTCTCTGGAGAAAAGACAGTACTCCTATGATCACCAACTGTAAACACACATACACGCTTGCGTTTAGCAATCAAACGAGACACATGTGTAGCCCTTAATGACACTCACCGCAGGTAAAAGAGAAATATGAAGGAATAGCTGCATAGAAATCTTGCTTTGGCAGTCCTCCATTCTATTACAGCAACAGGACACACAACATTATATTGATTAGGTTTATACTGTGAATGCCACTTCATGGGACTCCGTAATTTCTATGTATTACGACTAATATCTCGCCTGTAGACAATTAACCAAACCATAATGTGAAAATATTCATCGACACATGGACATTTTGGTCAACAATTACAACTTACTGCAAACTTTTTACTTCTAGCTTCTGGGGCGTTACATTACATTACATTACATTACATTACATTACAGAAATAGAGACAAAGTAAATATATCAAAAGCTGTACTTACACAAACTCTTCTCCTTTCTTCATTGTGATGGATTATTAGTTCAAGTGCATGAGAGCTGCAGTGTGGAGTGTGTGCAGTTGAGGCTCTTGTGCTACTGTAGACAGACTCATTTCCTAGTCCTGAAGTGAACTTTGATCCTCGACTCTATATTTTCATACTGTGTGCGATTTGCTGCGCAGCTATATTTCACTTCCCCAAGTTATGAGTGCAGCGTTTCTCTGGATTACACAGTGATACAGGCATGTGCCATTGACCACACGTTACTGAGTATGTAGTGCAAACATTTCAGTGTGAGATAACCCACAGTGCATTCACCTTCAACTGTTTCCCTCAGTCATATGATCACGTTAATGTTTTTACGGTAGGCTCACATTACAAATTTACCTTTATCTGTGCGATCTTGTTATTGCAACGTCTTGACACATTTGGTACATTACAAGAAATAAGGCATTTGTAATGTTAGTGTAAAATGTAACTTTAAACACTAGTAGGCTGTTCCTATTGTTATTATCATCTTTAGCTAATAAAATACAGTATTACAAAAGATTGAAAGGGAATCCTTGCACCATTGTGTTGATGTTCATACCACCAGGGAAGAAAAAAACATTGAGTCAGTAGCGTGGTAGAATATTCAGGAGTCTGCCGATATCTTTCTTTTGGCAGATACTTATTGATGATGATGTAATGATGTAGTGAGAGTTCCTTAGCAAAATCCTCGTACTGTTTCTTTAATTTTTTCATCTGGTAGTGTGAAACAGTTTAAATTCTTGCCCACGTTTTGTTAAACACATCCATTTGAATGAAAATATGACAAAAAACATGTGACTAGACTGTTATTTATTTTGCCTCATTGGTGATCCTTTTCTTCTCAGATTAATTGCACTCTAATTTACCGCAGCAGCTCTCCTCCTTAGCAACCAGTATTTCCTGTTTCGTTATTCTGAAAGAAGAGAACATAAATTGTGTTGCATTTAAAAGTTAACACATAAATAAAGTCTGATAAACTGAGACAACTCGACATTTCTTAATTAAAGGGGCGAGGTTTTGTGGTTTATGTATCTACGTGAATACCTACTGTAGATTAAAAAACATTAAGGAAAAATAGATTCAAGCATATTATGATTTTAACAATTTAGACCTACGTTTTGTGATTGGCTAAAACGAGGTGCGCTCGATCCAATCAGAAATCAGAAGTAAATATCTCAATAAAAGTCCATCCTCTTCACAAATGTTTAAACTGGCGCCATACGCTGGTTGATATTTGCCCTGTAATTTCAATCTGGCTTTTGCCAAGTTACCCAAAGTGGAGCCACAGGCCAAACTTTGCCCTGCAAGGTTTTTATTTAGCCCGCGAAGGGATGCTGAGATTTGTGAAAGGTGTACACTTTAATTCAGTTCAGTTGTAGACTGAGGAGACTGCCAGTAGTTAGGAAGACCTATTTAGCCTGTCCTAAATACCACATTAAACGATTTTCATTATATATTTTTTTGCATATAAACTCTCTACAGGGAACAAACCCCTACAAACCATTGTGTTTCACCCTCGACCTGCTTTGTTTCCATCTTGGCAAACTGAGGCATAAAAGTTAGAGCACCCTTGATTTAGACTTTGACATTAGACTTTCATATGTTTCACCTTCAGTAAGAAAGGTGTGTAACTTCTCAGTACTATAGATAGACTTTTTGGATACTGAATCGTAATGAACATATTTATTTTATTTAATCCTTTATCCCAAGAACAGATTCTTATTACAAGGTTGGCTGGATTTGATGTATTTTATTTGATTAAAAATAGGCATATTATCGGCCGAGTATCAGAGAGCACTATTTTGCCCCTAGATGGCGCCATATTTTATTCATACTCCTATGGATATTCTCTCCTCTGGATAAGTATCATCATAGCGATTTTTACTCACTGTTTTTCAACACACAGGGCACACTCATTGGCATAGGTTTTCCCATCGCTGCCACACACAGGGGCAAGGTTCATAGGACACGCCATGATCTCCTCTATGTCAGGGCAGGAGGGCTAAAGAACAAAATCAACATTATTACCATTATACTATTAAATTCACAGTTCAGATCTACTTTAGTTATTTGGCAATTGTTCAGCTTTCATTAAAATGACCTTTCTCATTTGGCCGATCTTCTCTGCGTCATCTGCTGATAAAAAGATTCAAATTTCAGTCGTGATGTTGCTCAATCAGTTTTGTTACAGACATTTGCGATCTATACTTTCTACAGATATCAATTTCCAGTAACCTATTAACATTAATTATTATAACTATTTTCATATCCATTGACAATATACCTGCAGCCACACAGACGAGCAGAAGTCCCAGAAAAACAACCTTCCAAGACATGGTGGTGGTGGATGAATAACCCAGTGACAGAAACTGTGCAGCTGTTATCAGCAATAAAACTGTGGGAAATAGGCAGATGCAATAAAACCACACACACACACACACACGCACACACGCACACACGCACACACGCACACACACATACAGATTTTTTTTATTCCTATTCCAAAGTTTTTGTAAAAGCACTTTTTTCCACTGATGAACTGGGCCTGTTTGTGTCGTCAAAGACCTGTATTTGGTAAATGGTAAATGGTCTCAACTTATATAGCGCTTTTCCACCTACATTAGGCACTCAAAGCGCTTTACAGCAAGGATCCACTCACCCATTCATACTCTCATTCAAACACCAATGTACGCAGACACTGGGGGCAATGTGGGTGAAGTGTCTTGCCCAAGGACACAACGACAGTGTGCACTTTCAGGAGGTGGGAATCGAACCCCTGACCTTCCGATCATGAGACGACCTGCTCTACCATCTGCGCCACCGTCGCCCATTTATTTATATTTGCTAAATACAAATGTGCACACTCACAACATCAACAGTCAATAAAACTCTTTATTCCAAATTAAATTTCAGTGCAAATAACATCTCTGAACTGTAGAAAAAATAACAAGTAAAAAAAACATTAATTTGTGCATCAACATTTTATCATTTTTCTCCTTGAAAATTCCAAATGTGAAGAAAAAACAACAACAACAAATGCACAAGAATAAAAAACAACAACTTTTTTCTTGCAGAAGTTTCAAAATAAATGGGTAAAATTCTCTTATAAACAACCACAGATTATAACATCACTATGGCACCATCAACACGTACTATTTTCCCAATAGCCCTAAAGTGCTTGGATTTCCACCAGCAAGATGAGGAACATACATTTTAATAATAATAATAATAATAGAATCATTTTAACCATTAAAATACCTTATATTTGAGAAGCATCTGCTTCGTGTTTGTATAAGCTACATAGTGGCGGAGTGATCTGCTAGAAAATAGTCCCTCAAAATGCGATTCATGTGATGCAAGGTCAGTTATATTCCAAAAATTATTCTATCGACACAGACATTTATATGGTTAGTCTGGTGTTATAAGTGATTTGCCTCAGGTGCACTGGGAGTGTGTAAGACTGTTTTTAATGCAGGCTCGCTGATATCGTAGAAATGCGCAAGCCTTGCATTAGCCTAGCGCCACGAAACTCTTCAAACAAAAGAACTGCATAAATTACAAAAGAAATATCTCCAGGTACCAGCAACACTCTGAATAACTAGGAAATGAGGCCCTATGACAAAAATCCTGAAATATCCCTTTAAATTAAGTGCAGAACAACATTCTGTTTTTTTAAGTTGACTCGTGGCTTGATTTGTCCCTGACTGTTTCACCCTTTTTTACCGTAACATTTGTTTGCAAACCAGGTTTTGGGGGTTACCTGGTCGTCTCACAGCCTTAGCATTGCTCTGTGGTCATCATCTCCGTTGCAGCTTGAGAGCGCATCAGCCAGGCCCGCACCACAATGTCCGCCTGAGGAGAAGGCGATACCGTCATAGGCACTTTGGCACAGAGGTGGTGCTTTCTGAGTGGGATCAGATGAGGGTTCTTCAGTAAAGTGTAGAACAGCCTCCAGCGCTTCCTGACCCGACAGCTTGTAGAGACTGGAATTAAGACAAAAAAAAAAGTTATTGTAAAAAATAAAATAAAAATAGGCCACAATGTCAAGGGTCACAATGCACCCAACAGGATTCCTGGTTATAATTCACATACAGTGGGTTCAGAAATTATTCCTGCCCCTCTATTCCAATGGTATTATGTTGAGTGAGTCTTGATGCTGTAGAAGTTTATCTTATCTTATCTTATCTTGAGGATTTACATGGTCTCCTGTACCGAAACTTTAATGATCAAAAACAACAATTGGCAGTGGAATGGGTCTGTATTTGTGCTATAGGGTCATTGTCTTTAACATTATACCCTTTCTTCAAATGAAAACTTTTTCATCACTTTTTAAATTTCATTTTTTTTATATTTTAATGTATTATATAACAATCAATGAGCATATAATTTTTACCAATAAATATAATGCCGGTAGTGGCGTCTAGGGAGAGGACGTTATTTAAGAAAAAGAGGCTGAGGCGTGGTTCAAAACAAGCAGCACAATTGAAAACAAAAGCGAAATTGCCTTGAAAAGTCTGTTTGAGCGTCGGTTATGCACAGGCTTGCTTTGATAGATCAATGCACACACCCCTAACCCCAAAACAACAACAGTTTTCCATAAATAAACCACACATGCCTTCAAGTGCCACAACACCACGTCTAATCTGCGTTTTAAGGTGACATTTCCATCGTGTGTCAGTCTTTTCCTCCTGATGATGCTCCTTGCGTAGCCACAGCTCAGTCCAAAAGAAAGAAGCGCATTTTACAGGGTGCATAGCAACTTTTTTTTTTTTCAATTCAGCTGCTCCAAGAATCCTGCATCTGTTGCCCAAATGTTCCAATACGCTACAGTTATCTTGCAACTACTGCATAACTCTGCAACTCCTCCGCAGCCGATATGACAGTTTCTGATCAATTAAATCCTGTACATTTCGTAACTTTGCGCATTCGAACGGTCTCCAACGTGAGGCTGCTGCCTCTCTTTCCCCGTCCGCTCACCTTGGATCTGCAGCGAGTGGCTGCAGCAGTGGAGGGACAGTTTTATTTCTTTAATCGTTATTAAACATTGCGCGCTGCATCATGCATGTTACGCGTGTACAAGAGAAGCCCCCCCTCGCAACCCACCGCCTTCCGCAGGTTTGGGGAAAGCATGGGGAGGGGGCGGCACCACAACATCGCAATGCGAGTCTGTCCCCCCTCCTGTCCTGTCCACTTTTTGCGCCAGGTATGACACTGAAGATTGCAAGGAGCGCGACCCGTCTGCGTACTCGTCTTCTCCACAGCCTGCGCTATGAACCACAAGATCTGGCCCTGAAAGTTAAAACATTTCAACTGGACATTTATATACATAGTTGCCCGACGCTTCGAAAATCATCCAATTCGCTTCTTCAAAGGGCCAAAGTTGTTCAGTCCCATCAGATGTTAAAGGAATAGGCCACCGTTTTTACATACTGAGATATGTTCTTACCTAACCTTAGATGAGTTAATATATACCCGTCTGGTCTTTGTCCGTGCGCTCTGTCACGCAAACGGAGCACATACGCAGCCTCTCCCACATGTCATATAGCTCCAAAAAAGCTCACGATAGAAGCTACCAAGCTCTTCCACGTGTTCCCTATTTAAATAAAGTTACGTGTTTTCATGCGAAGTATATTTACACAGAAATGTAACATGTCGATTTTATAAGCAGATAAAAAGGGGCACTATATTGTGAGGCGTAATGATACGAGGAGCAAAACGTCCGCGCAGTAACTCCTAAAGACTTCCCCCGCTCACTTCCGTCAATAACCTTTAGGAGTTACTGCGCGGACGTTGTGCTCCTCGTATCATTACGCCTCACAATATAGTACCCCTTTTTATTTTACAGGGCCAATGTTTAATTACACTGAAATAAAGTTTGTCATATGTCCTGTAAGAACTTGAAAATGATGGAGCCTAAATGCTGTATGAAGTACTGAATTGTAAAGATGAGGAGAGAGAATCGGAAGAAGCAACTAGCACTCGTTGCAGTCATAGACAGTAAAATGAAGAATAGAATGAGGGTGCATGTAGCCCCCATTGCATTCAGCGTGGGTTTTGTGGGCCAGCTCCATTATTTTAGAATAGGGAGAAAATAAAAATAGTGAAAGGATAAAATTGGGACGATGTTTTGCATGTTATGACAACCACGTGGAGGCAGGAATGACAAGCCTGTCTTCAATAATGACTTAAAGAGAGTTAAAAGTTTTAATGCCAAGTCTATAGGAGCTGTAGACCTCTGGGGCCAGCCACCAGTTATAGTTTCAGAGAAAAGTTATGGTGATCCAGCTTTTTTGCTTCCGATACTGGGGTTTGAGTATCTACCAATATCCGATATTTACCGAAGAGACTTTCTTACTAGTGGCTTTCTCTGAGTGAAAAATTCAATTGATTCTTTTCTCCATTTTAAGATCAATAAAGTCATATATTACAGATCAATTATAAATTATATCTATTGATAAACTAATGGATGAACATTAAACAAGGATCACTGGACTTTTCTACACTAATTATCCTTGTCCTATACTCAGTATCGGATATTTGTAGCCGATACCTGATCATATTTTCTCCAGTAACGGCTCCGATAACCGATACCAGTATCGGATCGGTGCATCCCTAGTTGCAGCACACCACGCCTCAGTCGACCCCCTCTGTTTAAGCCACGCCCCCGCCCCCTGACCATGGAAGCACTTTGTTTGCAGTTTGTTTGCACGCAAGATGCCACTCTCGTCTGCACAAACAATGTTGTTGCGGCAGGCATACCCAAAGCCTGTCTTAAGCTTTCAAAACATAAAGAATGAAGGGTCTTCATAGTTCTATAAGAGGGAAAAGTCAATTTTAAACATAGGTCAAGATACAACAAAGGCAGTCAATATAAGCCTAGTAAACACTGCTCAAAAAAATAAAGGGAACACGAGTTATATTGTGTTGTTCAAGTGTTCCCTTTATTTTTTGAGCAGTATATTATAAATTGCCTAAAAAAAATGCAAACATAAGTGCAAATTGCTATTACTACTTTTTCACCATTGCATCCTTTGGTGGTGATGCAGCACTTACCGCAGGGTGTGTTGTTGAGTAGAGAGTAATCAAAGCCATGTTGTTTCTGCCTGGAGTGAGAAAGCAGCAGCTGACAGAAGCACACCATCACTGGGTTGTTGTGGTAATGGTCAGCAAAGATCATTCCAACCCATGTACGATAACCTGAATTAGGTACAAGAAAAAGCAATGCATACAAGCAATATTATTTAAAAATAAAGACAAAATGTGGGAATACTTCAGTGATGTTAACAATCAATGTGGTACAGTTATGTCCCAGTACATCTGCTAGCACAACATACCTCTATCCAATGCTTCATATCCTTTCGGCATTATGGTTCGATCGATGCGAGACACCAGCCACGTTCCCAACATGAAGCTGATCATCATTCGAATGACACAGCCTGTCACTCCCATCACCACATTGTAGAAGAAGAAGAAGTAGTTGAAGCAGTTAAATGCATTCCTGTAACATTAACATAGTATGAATCAGATTAAGCAAAATGTATTTTACATTTACTCAGGCATGACCTCAGTGACATAAGGTGCCACAATTAGACAATACCAACTCATTAGCTCTCCTGCTTTTGCTCACTGCCTTCTTTATCTTTGAGCTAAATTACAGAGAAGTGTGCAACTATTCGAGGACACCGACCTGTTATTTAAGGCGAGAGGTTTTTCCTTGTCATTGTCAGACATTTTGTCCTGGAGGAAAAAATACTGAACCAACAGCTCCTGAAGTTTGAAGAGTCCAAACACCAAAGCTACTGTTACACTGATTAACAAAAGAGAAAACAAATGTTAGTCATTAATACTTTTCTGTTGCAGCATCAAAATACAGAACAGATGCAAACAGTAACTTACAATAGTGTTGCCAGTTCTTTAAATATGACCCAGCCTTCATCATACTTTATTACAAGTATTCCAAATGCAAGTATTAAGGCAGTCAAAACCTGTACGATCCGGACTATTACAAAACCTAATTCAAAACAATAACAATACAGACATTAGATTTAGTCATTGTCCTGAATTAGAATAAAGCTCATATTCAGAATAAGCCTTAATACAGGGGAATCTATACTTTTTGCAAAGGATTTACAGCTTGTAGGCTTTATTTGACTAAATCACAGGGTGAAAAGGAGTGAATTAAGCAAATTGTCAGCATCTGGACTTGAACCCACTGTGGACAGAACAGGGTCTGTCATGTGTAGCACGAGAACCCAGTTGAGAACCACTGGTTTAGGCTGTACTGTCATCTTAAAAATCTACATATAAAATAACACAATAAAAAACCTGCCTTAAAGCAGTACTTTGTACTACTTTACCTTTACCTTTGTTGTTTACCTTAAGAAATCCCTTCCGTAGCCCCTCTGGGGATAATACAAGTGTTAATGGGATGATTGGGGGGGTCTTTCATCTCCCCCTGGTGTCTCTGGCCAGAAAACCACACTTGCAGCTTTCCTGCACCGGGTCAGAGGCGCAATACACACTAATGGAATCACGAAGAAGCTAACAGGCTAATATGCAAAGCTTTTAAGGGCTAGCGCCACTTAAAACAGTATTTACAGCCAAGTTTGAGTGAAAAAATGACCTTCATTGTGAAATCGGATGTACAATATCCCTCTCTGCCTTTGTCTTTTCTGTCAGCGTAGTATTTACTATCACGAACAATTAATGAGTAAAAAAACGTAACATGCTACGACACCTGCAGTGGCCCTTACGGCCTCTAGGGGCAGGAGTTACTTAGTACTGCTTTAATCAGAATATGCTTTTGAGTAACCAAGTAAAGCAGAACATTCCAATTGCTACTTGCGTAAATGGCTTATTTGGAATATGAGCTTTTTCTAAATATGGAACTTAAATAGAGACACAGTCTACAATAAACTTACCCCAAAGAGTGAAAGCTATTTGCCAGCCAGAGTATTTTGCAATGGATGCCTGGAAATAACATAGTTTTGTTTTAAGAATTACATAATAATTTCAAATGTGATAAACTGAGTAATCAGTGTTTTTGCTATTGTGGGCATGTATGTAGCAGTAAAAGTATTTTTCACTGACTATGAAACTGTCAGAAACTATGACATACCACACAAACGTCAGAACTTGGGTTTTGTAACTTCTTTGGCAGAAAATCCTTTTGTCCTTTCCACAGTCTCTTTATCTGTTTTCTGTAGGGGAATATCCTTGGTAAAAACAACATGCGTATCCCAAATCTTTTGAAAGCCTCACCTGTAGCAGATGAGCACGTGACAGATGTAGACGACCATGTTGAGACTCGCCGATGCCAGAGTAAAATACACACACCCTGTGAAAACATAGTGCTTCAAATTATATTGTTTGTGACATTACAAAGTAACACAGAAGAATGATCAAAATCAGTATCTTACACTTTGCAGCATACAGCAATTCGTCATTTGATATTCCTTTAGTTGAGCGGTAAGAGGGAGTTGTTGGGATGATATAATTCTCCAGAGTTTTTAATAGCATAGCATTGATGCCAAGGTCTGTCAGTGTCAACTGTTTAAAAATATGACAGTTTAGAGATTTTTGTTTCTGATTTGTTAATAAGTAAAACTACTGAATAATAAATCTCTGTCTTACTTTGTACAGGGCTAAAAGTGAGATGATGGCTGTCCCAATGAGTCTGTTGGGAAACTTGAAGTGGGGGTCCCACTCATAGATGTGCCTCTCAAACCAGCTCAGTGGTTTACTACAGAAAAAATTGCTATCACACCACTGTAACCAGAAAGTATTGAGTATATAATTTTACACAATTTACCTGTGCGGAGTTCTCCTCAGCAGTCTCTTTACATGTTCAAGCTGGTGAAGGTGAAGGACCCTCTCACAGTCCTAGCACAGAAGTACACTATTAATTAAATACGAACTAGTGACGTGTATATACAGTTTACATACCCTGGCAGAATTTTTTAATTTATTTTTCAAGAAATATGAAAGAAAACACAAAAAGTTATTTTTCACTCATAGTTAGTGGTTGTGTGAAGCCATTTATGAAAAAGAGTGGTTCAATGATATTGAGATCAGGAGACTGAGATGGCCACGAACAGGACCGTCACTTTTTTCTACTGGAACCAGTGGCATCAGCGAACCACCTCCATATTACACAGTAGGTATGGTGCACTTTTTTGTTATAAACGAGGTCAATGATGGCCTATGGTGAAAAGTGCACCATGCCTACTGAAATATGGAGGTGGTTCGCTGATGTCACTGGCTCCAGAAGAATAAAGTGAAGGTTCTGGTCATAGTCAGGGACCCAAACTCTCAAAACTGGGTTGAACCTGACACCGTCTGATATATGCTTTATTTGTGTTTTTTCGGTTAACTTTGACCCTAAGGACCAATAATTGGAGGGTCTGCTCTGCTGGAAATATCGCGAAAAAAAATTGTGGCCATTTTAGTGTATGTACCCTGTATTTTTATCAGAAAAATGTGAAAAACGACTTTTTTCCCTCAAATCCTCAGTGGGTTGAGTAGGCTGTCAATAAATGCATTCCAGATACACAGAACACATGTGCTGAGAACATCCACTGAAAAAATCGCTCTAAAAACACATTTCTACACATTTTTGCATCAATTTAATACAAAAAAAAGTGGCGTTTTCTCACTTTTTTCCAATATTTGTATCTTTACTTCATTGGCAATCAACTATTCCACCCAATTATGGCATCAGTCAATATGCCATTATTTTAAACAGACTGTAGACACATTCCACAGAAAAAATGATCAAAATCCAACCAACATTATTGGATCTGTGATGATTTAAAGACCAATAAGTGACCGACAGACTCAGAACCTCAGAACTGTCAAAAGTCACTTTTGACACTGGTCCATATTTTGGTTTAGGCCATTTCCTGCCCATTAGATAATGATTTACACCAATGTATTTGGTATCATTGGAAAGAAGACATTGTCATGTTTCATTTGAGCCCAAAGGTACTACTCTGTAACAATTACCGTGGTAACCATAGCTCCTCAGACTCAAATGTGAGTACATTCTTTCACAATTTTCACAAAAAAATGTTTTACTACGTTTAACGCTGTTTCTTCCAGGAACATCACAGACACAAATCTCTGATACTGGGCAACTCTCTAGACTCTGAGGGTTCAGGAAATGTATAACATGTCAGAACTTTCTCAGCTTAAGGCCTCACTGTGAGCCATGAAGTAAAAGAATGTCCACCTCATATGAGCCTCTCCCATAGAAATAAGCCTATATCTGCCAGGTTGGAACAGCTGGTGAGACTTTCTGTTCAGGACAGGCCCAACGTAACTTGAAATAACATTTATGGAGAACAACAGTTCTGTATTTTTACATAAAGTTGTTCATCTATTTTTTATATTATGTAACTCTTTATCTATCCTTTACTATGCCATATACACAATATACATCTGTTGATTTCACTCCAATATACATCCCTTTAAATCTGTAAAAAAAAATCCTCAAGAATCCAAGATAATTCCAACAGTGTGTCTTTGTAGACACCACATGGTTATGGCTAAAATACTACACATTTGTGATACATTAGATAGTAATGTGGTTGGTAATGTATTTGCTGAGGAAAACTGCTCTGAAGCTGGATTATCCCTAAACCACATGCTTACAATGAACCACAGCCTTTTTACTGTTTAGTAAATTAATAAAGTAAATAATTTGATGTAGTCCGTTCACTAAAGTTGGTTTATTACATTACTAATGCACGACGAGTCACCACAAAACTAAAGCTTAGTCCAGGACTAAATCACAGTGGCAGTCGTCTGAACAAAACAGTCCATACTGGAATAAACCATTTCTCTTCGCTTTTCTGAAGTTGTTTAAGTTCTTTGTACATGTTAAAATTGTCACACTTTTAAAAAAGATATATATTCATGTATTTCAGTTTTGGTTATAAAGGACCTGCATCATGCTATTTTACTCATTCCAAAGTAAACTATAAACATTTATATGATATATTGTATCTCTATTTGTGAGAAATATTATATATATATATATATTATATAAGTATTTTCGGGGGTTATATTTCCAACCCGGAAGACAAGACACTTGGACTCAATTAACTCCGCCCCCTCTCTGCGCTCATGCAACATTAGCAGTAAAATAAATATAAATATCACAGCAAGTTACTTCATAATGCAGTTATAAGGACTTGACATCTGCCTGACATTATCGTTAGGTCAGAAAAAAGAACAGGCGTGTCCAGAGTAGGTTAGAAAGAGTTCCTTTTTCACATCCTTCAGTGCAAGCATGACGTCTGTTCAGACGCTCAGGGGTGCGTTTGTTTTCTCCGCAGGGGCAGTGCGGACGTGTCAGGCACTTCCTTTTCTTTCTTTTTTAAAAATTAATTAACTTTTTTTTACAAATTAAAATCGGGTTTTCCAGCAGAGGGCGGAGCTGCTCAGAGCAGGATTCAGGAGGATTGCTGAGAACTGTGAGAATGAAGCCAAAAAACACTCTGGGGGTGTTTTTGACTAGGAAATAGCACAACAAAGTCGATTTTGCATGATATAGCCCCTTTAATGTTGTGTAAGAAACCCACAAGAAATGTGCTTTATGAATGATTAAATAAAAAGTAACTTTTATGACCAGAGTTTCTAGGCGCAGCCAGGGGCAGGAGGGTTGCTGGTTTGGGAACCTCAGGATCTCATCTCTGCTGTTTGCAGATGATGATGTTCTGTTGGACCTTCAGCTGCTCTGGTTTGCAGCCGAGTGTGAAGCGGACGAAATTAGTTACCTTCACAAGATGGCTTGGGGTAAGGCAGTTACATGGGAGGAGCTCGGAGTAGAACCACTGCTCCTTCCTGTCAGGAGCGGCCAGATGAGGTGGCTTGGGGACACATTGGATGGACTATACCTCTCTGTGGACAGGGAATGCCTCGGGATCCCTTCAGAAGGGCTGGAGTTAGTGTTCGTGAAGAGTGATATCTGGGAATCTCTGCTTTGACTGCTGCATCCATGACCAGACCGTGGGTAAATTGTGAGAAAATGGATGGATGGGTGCAAACCTGGGTCAAAGGGCTTTGCACAGACGAGAATCCAGTAGAATCCTGTTTCAGTACTCTAAAACACCTCAGTACTTCTAACCTAGCTTCTGGCTCAAAATCTAGAGATAGCTCCACAGGCAGCGTGATGGCTCTGCTCCTGCAGGTTTCTCTGAAGCTTGAAGGATGAGTCAAATGCAGAGGGTAAATTTGGGAGTCTATGAATACATTAAATACTAAACTGGACTCCAAAGAGCATTGAAAATATTATTATTAAATATTATTAATATAAAGACAAATGCCATCAAGAACATTTCAGACATTGTAAAAAGTTGTGGATCAAGTGAGGCTGAAAATTTGAACCACACAAGGCAGGACTTGATCACCTCGACTGGGTCGTCTGGATATGAGAGTATGATGTAGAAAGACCCAAAGTGCACAATGACTCCAGGAAGGTCACTGTGGATGTTTCTGAGTTGCACCAAGTTTGTTAGCACTGGCCTGAATATATTAATACAGGAGGAAGAGGAGCTGACCAGTGCAGGACACCATGCTCTGACACAGGGACAAACCCAGGAGGCGATGCACTGTTTTCAGAACAGCACTGAGAGCAGGCTGCCAGGTTTCCTCTGGGTACTCCTGATCTCCAAAAACATGCTGGTCAGGCAGCACGCTCAGTCGCAGCGACTCAGGGCTAACCCAACACCTGAACACAATGTCAGTGTACAATTATACACTGACTGTGTACAATTATACACTGACAAAGCACTTACTTATACTTATATCCTGTGGAGTGTAGCTTCTTTTAGAACAACGTTAAAAAGTGCATTCATTTCTGCTATTCAACTTACTGTATTTTTCGCACTATAAGGCGCACATGAAAGCCTTTAATTTTAACAGTGCGCCTTATGTCCTGGTGCGCTCTTTGTATCAACTTCTGGCTGTGTTTACACACCTACAGGTTTACAGGTAAACCAGCATTAATTAGTGTGCCTTGTATTCCGGTGCGCCTTATTTATGAAAATAACCATTATCAGTGATAACGCGCCTTATAATCAGGTGCGCCTAATGGGGCGAAACACACGGTAAACTGTGAAACTAATATATGATAGACTCATTACATGCAAAGTGAGACATGTATGGCCTTTATTCATTATACTTTGGATGATTATGGCCCAGCTTGTAAAAAACACAAATTAAAAATCCTAAAATTAGAATATTTTGAAAATGCCATAATCATGATAACAAACAAAAGCTTGACATATGCAACTTTGTCATGAGTCTATATCATATATTAGTTTCACATTTTAACTTGAATTACAGAAATAAATGAACTTTTGAACGATATTCTAATTTTCCGAGTTTCACCTGTACTGTTAAAGGCTACAGAATACGGATATATATTTTTTCTTTTACAATTTAAGATACAGCTTATATGATACAGAATAATTATAATTTTAATAAATGTAATTTCAAGTTACGTTGGGCCTGTCCTGGTCAGAAAGTCCCACCAGCTGTTCCAACCTGGCAGATATAGGCTTATTTCTATGGGAGAGGCTCATATGAGGTGGACATTCTTTTACTTCATGGCTCACAGTGAGGCCTTAAGCTGAGAAAGTTCTGACATGTTATACATTTCCTGAATCCTCAGAGTCTAGAGAGTTGCCCAGTATCAGAGATGTGTGTCTGTGATGTTCCTGGAAGAAACAGCATTAAATGTAGTAAAACATTTTTTTGTGAAAATTGTGAAAAAATGTTCTCACATTTGAGTCTGAGGAGCTATGGTTACCACGGCAATTGTTACAGAGTAGTACCTTTGGGCTCAAATGAAACATGACAATGTCTTCTTTCCAATGATACCAAATACTTTGGTGTAAATCATTATCTAATGGGCTGGAAATGGCCTAAACCAAAATATGGACCAGTGTCAAAAGTGACTTTTGACAGTTCCGAGGTTCTGAGTCTGTCGGTCACTTATTGGTCTTTAAATCATCACAGATCCAATAATGTTTGTTGGATTTTGATCATTTTTTCTGTGGAATGTGTCTACAGTCTGTTTAAAATAATGGCATATTGACTGATGCCATAACTGGGTGGAATAGTTGATTGCCAATGAAGTAAAGATACAAATATTGGAAAAAAAAGTGAGAAAACGCCACATTTTTTTGTATTAAATTGATGCAAAAATGTGTAGAAATGTGTTTTTAGAGCGATTTTTTCAGTGGATGTTCTCAGCACATGTGTTCTGTGTATCTGGAATGCATTTATTGACAGCCTACTCAACCCACTGAGGATTTGAGGGAAAAAAGTCGTTTTTCACATTTTTCTGATAAAAATACAGGGTACATACACTAAAATGGCCACAATTTTTTTTCGCGATATTTCCAGCAGAGCAGACCCTCCAATTATTGGTCCTTAGGGTCAAAGTTAACCGAAAAAACACAAATAAAGCATATATCAGACGGTGTCAGGTTCAACCCAATTTAAAGAGCTTTTGAGAGTTTGGGTCCCTGACTATCATGGCCATCTCAGTCTCCTGACCTCAATATCATTGAACCACTCTTTTTTCATAATGATTTAAAAATAGCAAACTCAGTTGTTTCAGTGGCTTCACACAACTATGAGTGAAAAAAAAACTTTTGTGTTATCTTTCATATTCCTTGAAAAAAAGAATGAAAAATTCTGAGGGTATGTAATATTTTGAGCACAATCGTAGCATAGGGGGCAGTAGTTTACCTCGTGCTCAGCTTTGCTCTGTTGGAGCACAGCTTTGACCAGCAGGAAAATGAAACGCCCCAAGAGGAAGATGAGAGAGAGCATCCAAGGCCACTGGTAAATCAGCTTCTGGTAGTGGCCCCACTCCTGACAGAACAAGATTGGATTCTTTATTGTCCCATGTGTGAAATTTGTTTCTACAGACCATCATGTGCAACATAAAAAGTGCACAACAGACAACAAAAATAATATTAAGCAAGGTATGACAAATTAAAACAGGCTGTATTGAGGTGTCCAGAGTGGAGGAGCTGAAAGGGGTTATGGAGGGTGCTCAGTGTTGAGCAACCTCTATTGAGCTTTAAGATGTTGGGTGCGGGGGAGCGGATGATATTGGATGCTGTGTGAGTGAATTTGCTTGTTTTTTTTATGGGAGACTGACAGCATGGTGTAAAACAGGGGGAGCAGTACAGCAGAATGGATTGAATGATGGAGAGCACTGAGTGTATGGAGAACATATAGTGTTTATGAAGGTCTCTGATGCGGCGTTCAAAGTGTCAGGTGACTGAGCTCTGATAAGCATCGATGGAGCGCTGATTGTTGAGGAGAGCCAGAATTGCAGTAAATTATTAATTAATTAAGTACATGACAACCGTTTGAGGGAGACAATGCCTGGATTATTCAAAAATCAGTAAAAAAAACAACAACAACAAATGTGTTATCGTACCTCACCATCAGGACAGGAAAAACAATCCCAAGCGACGATGATAATCCTGCAACAATGAAGATACAGAAATTAACCTCCCTCACAGCAAAATTACACACAAAAAAGAAATACACGAAACTGGTATAGCAAGCAGATTTTATGAATAGAAAAAAACTAAAACAAAGCCATTAAATAATATAGAGCCGTTTTATTCTCTGCTAAGATACCAAAATCATCCTGTATATTGATCATTTTTAATACATTTTGGAAATTACAATTCAATATTAAACTGCCGTTACTGTAGCATTTTCTGACAGCTTTGCCCTTGAAACGTGTTAAACACTGTATATTTACCAGCATATGGAGTAGAGTGTTCCCATCACACCACCAGCTGCCCTAAATGGTGTTGACAGACAGGCAAAGAAAGGGAAGTATGCCAGGCCCACCTCGAAGGATCCAATCAAGTATGCTATAGCTGAGAAGCAAATATAAAGAGTATGATGAAATTACTGATGCTACTGCAAAAGCTCAACCATGTGATGCTTGTTGAATTGCAGTTTGTGATGTACATTTACAACCCACCCTTTGCCCAAGAAGGAAACCCTTTTGGCACATGCTGTTCATGGAAGAGCTCCAACACACTGTAGGAAATTGCCCCAAACGCAAAACCATATGACCAGCGATTACTGAAGCTCATAGCATCCATAGGACTGTTGGCAAACACACAGTCTCATGTAAGATATTTTCAACAATCAAGGAACACAAATTGTCATAGAACATTGTAAAAGTCTTCTCAAATACAGAACTCTCACATAACAATGGCGAAACGTCCTTGTAGTAAAGGGAATCTCTGTTCAATCGTGTACTGTATCTTTCTTCTTTGGAGGAATGAAAGCACTCCCACAATGAGCACCTGGAAGACAGCCAATGGTTTGCAAATGAACATAATGGAAAACCGATACACCAGACATAAGAAAGGCTGAAGTGCACTTTGTTGAGTTTAAGAAGTGCTACTGTTAAAGAGCTCATATTACATTAAACAGACATTTGAGCTATTTTTTTTTTTACTTAAAGAGGAGCTATTATGCTTTTTTCAATCACATAGCACCAGTCTATAACACACTACAATGATGACCAAACCTTCTGTTGGTCTGTAAATGCAGTAAATTAGAATAACTGCCTTGTATAAAATTGCTCTCTCAAAATGGCTGTAGCGAATGTCTTGAAATAGGCCTCTGTCTCTTTAAGAACCTCTGACCCTTTCAGACACGCCCCCTCCACACGCTGTCTGTGGCTTCAGTGGGGAGGGGGTTCTGCTGAGGAGCAGTGGTTGGTTACTCGGCTGGTGACGAAAGCTCGGAGGCGTCTCCAGGAGGGGGGGGGGCGTTCCTAGGAGGACTCAGGCAAACCTATCCCTAAAATGGCTGCCATCAGAGTTTTTACAGATTACTCAAAAATACGTGAATGTGCCAAGGCAACACTTCAGGCATGTTTTTAATGACATGATGTAAAGCTTGAAAAAGTCGATTTTGCATAATACCCCCCCTTTAAATAATGACATTGTGTTTCAGTTATGTGAAACTGTGTCTGGTTTTATTCATCAATGTTTCTTTTGCATATTCCAACTCCTCATGACCTCTTAACACTTGCTCTTCACTAACTGATGTCATTAGGTGAAGCGACATCTTCATCAGACTCATCATAATAGTGAGTTAAGGTGTTTTATATGCACATAGGGCTGTGCCTCAACTTATAATCAGTTTTCCACACATGCAACGGGAACACTCTAGATAATGACAAACTCTGACCAGTTTCAGTATCTTCCCCAGGACTTTTGCATTTGTTCTTGGGTTGATATTCACATTTCAGACCACAGCATGTTTATCTCTGGGACACAGAACCCGCCTTCTTTCTTATCTGTATGATGGTTCGACATTCGGAAATGTGTCTTTTTATAAAGTGTATGTAAACATGTGGTTCCCGCTGTATACATTATAAGTTTTAAAACATTGAACAACACTGCCAACATGTAAAGACACTTTAAAAGTTATCTCATACACCATGAATGGCCAAGACTTACAGCAGGTATGAGGGAAAAGTGCAGACAAATGTCCATTGAGACTGCATCGTTACAACTCGGAACAGTGACAGTGGGTTCCCTGAAAACGAAAAACAGTGACATGAAAATGAACTGTCAATGTAAATTTAAGATAATCACAAGAAGATTAGTCAAACCTTGAATTAATTACACTTTGATCCATTTCTATCTGTGAAGCTTTTATCACTTACAGATTTACTCAGTCAGTGGAAAGAGTAACTGACTGCTTTACTCAAGTAAGAGTTCAGTTATTAAAATAGAATTAGCCGTTTTCCGTAACATGTTTTGTTTCTATATTTTGCACCTTCCTATTGTTGTATTTCATAACCAGCTGGGTGGGAGAGGGCAGCAAGAGCATAGATACACAAGCTCGCTAAGTTTCGTTTCTGAGGCATGAAACGGTCCGAGGGCAGGTACTTAATGGAATGTAAGTGTGGATCAAATGTGCAGCATTGTCCAAGGTTTTGCCCCGCCCTGAGCATCAGCTTGATTTCTGCCTGTTGGAACACGGTTGAGCACTTTTTACAATACCTAAATGTACAAAGATTCCAGGTTATAAACTTTCATAAGATTTTCCCATGGCAGAATGTAATTTTGTGATTCATGGGAATAAATACAACATGTACTCAACCTTTATAACAGTGTTAATAGTCGACTAAAATAAGACTAAATAAAAATGAAAAGAAGAGACTAAAATCATCCAAACTTATATTGACAGTCTGAAAGAGCCTCATCAAAACATACTTTCAAACCACGTTCACAGGAGCAGTACTTACGCATCTGGCATGAAGTCCATTTTTCAAGGGGCTGCTTAAATCCTGGTTATCTGTGTTGAAAATAAAAAAGAATTACAGTGCCAGCAAGATATGGTCTCTACACTGTTTTCCGTCTCGTTTTTAGTTTAGACCTCCCTCTTCCTCCCTTGAATGGGAGGCTGCAACAATCTATTTCCTGTAACCCCATTTGCCCCTGTTGTTTTGTACAGTAGCCCAACAATCACTTTCTCAATTGCTCGAATTCCTGGAAGTGGTTTAAACACACTTAAAGAAATCTGCTTCTCATCATTGGAAGAGAGGAAGTAGATTTTGTTGCTTGTGCCGCGCGCCCCTTCTTCCCCAAATCTTTGCACAGTTGCCTCTGGGCTTGAGCATTACGCACCACGTGAGGGGGCGCTATTAAGGGCTTATTCCATAGACTGTAACGACTACGTACCTGTAATTTCGAAAAAAAATAATAACCACAACTAAAATGAAGTCACCGACAAAACTGACTTATACATTTTAAAATACGCTATAAATTGATGGTTGTTATTGGCAAATATAATTCAGAGAGTAAAATACGCCTTTTACTACCTATTTTACCAACATATGCGAATATAAAATTTCCCCCGAGGTTTTTGTTGTTGTTGTTAAGCTTTAATGCGTAACCTACAAACATAAGAAATATACAAATTGTGCATGAATTGGGTTTAATGCACGTCAAACAAAAGTAACTTACCCTTTCTGTTTCATCGCGTTTGACAAATGTGACTTGATCATACTTTTTTGTGTAGTTTTTCCATGTGTAGTACAGGTTTTAACCACCACCAGAGGGCAATGTTTGGCACGTAACTTTCTAGATGTCAGAGTACAGACATTTTATTCCAGTGTCGTTTATAATTAATCCTTGGGCACAAGGACAACTTCCACACCTGTTATCCTCCAACCATACTGTACCAAGTCAGAGTTCAGTGCAATCTTTTCTTGTTCAATCAAATGACAAACCCAGAAATCAGCCCACTCTCGTCCACTTTCAAACACACAGACACATTCAGGCAAGTCTGTGTGTGCCCATTGGGTGCATGCAATATATTCCCAAAATGCATCCAAAAACCGTGTCTTTCATTTTGTCCAGGCGGCTGTGGTGTGGCCAGAGGGGCAGCACAAGCCCTATTTCTTCTTATTCACAGTAACAAAAAGATCTGGACATCAAGAGTACAAATTGTTTAGCAAAAGCGTTGTGTGGTTGGACACAGGTTGGTGTAAATACATTCCTTGGCAGCGTACATACATTGTTGTTTTATGGAGTGCTGGAAACCATCACTTTTTGGGCTCATTTTGTCAGACACTAGGGTTAGAGATGTTGAAATCTTTTTACCTTTACATGTTTCACACACCAAACTGAGGCCGCTTTTAGTACATCCAAAAGACAGAATACTACAGGAGGAGAAATGCGACGCAATTTATGAGAGTCCCTGCAAATCATGCAAAAAATCATACATAGGCGAAACAGGGCGACCTTTTCACATAAGGAAAAAGGAACATGTGGAAATATGTGTCTTCTTGTTTGCAGTTTTCTAAATATAAATTGTTCTTAGCTTAAAGTGAGATAACAGTTGTTTCTCTGGTATCTCCTGTGACCTCCTGTTGACCTAAGTTGGCCTTCCTGCTGACCATGCAATAAAGTTAGATTGCAGTTGTTCAATTGTTGTTACAGTTGTATTTACGACATCTGTTTGAAGACATCTATTTTAGTGTCCTGGTAAAGAATGCTTTGTGGTAAATCAGCCCCTTTGGTATAAAAGCTTGGTGTTTTGTTAAACCTGCAGACTCTCTGCGACTGTCACCACGCTGTCATCTTGTGCTAATAAAGGCCCTAAGAACTGCTTTGCTTTTAGCATTTTTCTTAGCATTTTTGTTAGCCACAACATCCACAATTTGGTGCATTGGCCGGGAAAAAACAGCAAAATGAAATCTTTTTTGAGAAAACCATCGACGATTGATTTCAGGCCTGACAAGTGACACCATCGCAGGGAGTCTCCATAGAGCCTTTTCGACCTTCATTCAAAAGAGAGAGCTCTCCTCTAACAGGTAATGCAGAAACCTTTTTTATAGAATATCTGCAAATTGGATTAATCTAAAATAGTTTTTGAATGATTGGCCGTGCTCTATGTTTTTGTGTTTTGTGTTTGTTTTGTTTTTGTTTGTTTATTTATGGAAACAGTATATTTTAAAGGAAATAAGTTATATGCGCAGTGAAATAAGTGATGTGTTGAAATAAGGATCCAGAGGGCATATGAAATGCTGCTCATGTTAAGTTATGGTAGGCCTACAGGTGTTTTGATTGTGTTGAGATGTTTTTTACGCTTTTTCATTAAAAATAAAGTAGATGTTTTTTACGCTTTTTCATTAAAAATAAAGTAGACTTTCTCGTTTTTTACGCTTTTTCGTCAAAATAAAGTAGATGTTTTTTACGCTTTTTCATTAAAAATAAAGTAGACATTTTAAAAAAAAATGTTGTTAGGGTCTTTCTCTCACACGAACTGGACATTACAGACAACCACACTATTTCCTTTAAATTTTGTGGGCATTCATTTTTTTTGTCGCGCTTTTTTTGGTAAAACAAGGTAGACATTTCACGTTTTTACGCTTTTTTAGGAAAAAAAGTAGACAAACACTTTTTACGCTTTTTTAGTAAAAAAGTAGCCATTTCACGTTTTTTACGCTTTTTTTGTCAAAATAAAGTAGACACTTAGAAAATCCGACGTTATGACGGTACTTTAATTTATATTTAGTGAACTAAACTATGATATTTTATATTATGTGGGGGAATTGGTTTGCCCACAATGACAACCAGATAGTATAAACTTGTTTTATAAGTTTCTGGAATAACAAAAATAAGAAAATAAGAAAACAACAGAAAAATGTAAGTAGGGCACGTTTTTATCCTTTTTACGAAAGAAAAAAAAGTGGGAGTTATAAGGACACTAAGAAGGGTTTTCTAAAATGTGGGGAAATTGATATTTTAGTACAAGGACTTGTATGTCTTGTCTCATTGTCTATTTGTCTTTGTCTTGTCCTGTCTTGTTTTAGTCTTGAGCTATTGTTGCTTTTTGTATTGTTTTGTTTTGTTTTATTCAATATCTACTGTGACTGTGTCGGTGTTTGAGGTGAATTAATGGAATTTTATGTTTAGTTAGTTTTATGCGTTCTGAAAAAAGTAGAATAGAGAAAGTATAAAAGATTTAGAAGTGTGTAAAAACTGTATATGTATTAGTGATATAAGGAAAGCTAGCTAGAAAAAGTGGGAAAATACAAAAATAAACTGGAAACTGTTGTAATCACGAAGCCATTGCGAATGACTGTGGAATTCACAGTGTAAATGTTGAAAATGATTTACTTGCTGAACTGCTGAAATTGCAGAAGCTGCAGAAATGGATTAAGTCCTATTCTATTAGTCCTATAACATACGCATAACTGATAACTTGTGTAAGTAGCCTATAACCTATAACTTGCATAAATTACTGAAATTATATTAAGGCTGTAAAATTGGCAGAAAATCTGAAAAAAACAAAAAAAACAATAGAGAATCAGCAATTTCCTGAGTATCTCCTATTTTATTAGGGCTGTGTGTTGTGCTACGTTTGTTTTTACTCTGGCCCGATTCTCTTTCTTCTCCCCTTGAGCTGAGAGATATGCTTAACTCCGCCCCTTTCCCTTTGTTGATGGTCGTCAATCACAGCAGAGTGTGAGCCTGTAAAACACTGTTGAAAACTTCCTAGCTTACAATCAAGTTTGTAAGAGTAGATAAGGCATATTTAAAAACAGAAACAACAATTCTAGATAATTGAGTAATGTATCTAAAAAATAAATGTACTCTGAGTAGTTTTAAGATCAGCAACCTCTTGTAAGTCTATCGTCAAAGAAATTAGCTTCACTGGTATTGTTCATACAAATCATTCATCTAAACGAAATTGAGATTTTATTTTTGGTCAAATCACATAGTCCTATTCATTTATTTTTTCATGTTTTATTTATCTCAGGCAGTGGCACAGAAAGCACAGTATATAGTATGTAAATATGATGATCCATTTCTACCTGAAATGTATTTCCTATTGACATAATGTGTGCATGTGTTTGGCTTAAATAATAGTATATTGACTTTTAGTATAAAACAAAGTAAAGTTTATCTATTCTTAAACCAAAAAGATTGGCCGTTTTCCCCTTACCAAATTATCATTAAGTGTGATACCTAAATTTACCAGCAACTGAAATAAAGGAGTAAAAAAGAAAATGGGAAAAGATGATAGAGAAATGATTGGATACTGGATCTTCTTTCTTTTAGTTGCTTTTGGAATTACACATTATTTGTAAATTTAAATTTGGCAACAATTGTAAATGTGCCACAATGTCTTGCATTTGGACTTGATGAAATGATAATGTTGATATTAAGTGTCAAATGTTAAGCAAACAAGCCTAAAATTTAAATGAATGGGAAATTGTTTTTGTCTACCCATATCTAAGTGACAAAAAATGTAATTCTGAAGAAGTGTTTTGTATGACTGGCTGTTAGAGTGACCACTTGTTCCTGGAGACCACAGCTGTTTAGACCTTTGTCTGTCTGTGCTGCATATTTTGATAAATGTCCCATTTTTAAAGTTCGTTTTATGTAGAGGATGACAAATTATCCACTACTTGTTTGATTCACTGAAAGAATTGTCCTAAAATTAAGGTCTTAAATGTCGCTAAAAAGAATTACAATTGTTTGAAGTATGTCTTGAATCTGTAGTTTATGACCCTTTAGCCTTTAGAATTCATAAAAATAGATTAACTTTTACCGTCTACTTTGTTCAGCTTGCATAATCATTTTACCCAAATTGTTAAATACCTAAATATGACTTTTTACTGTTCTCATTTTTTAGTCATAAATGCATAGATGGATAAAAAGCAAAAACAAACAAATTAGTGATTTTGGTTAAAATAGTAAAAGAAAAAACTTGAGCTAGTGCTGCTTATATCTTCCATTTGCATGATTAGTCCCATTTTCACCATTGATATGTCAGGTGTATGAAATGTTACAAGGCAATGTCAGTTTGTATAAGTTGTCATTTGAGAAGGTGTAGGCCACACCATTCTCTGTAGTAGCTTTTTGATAACCATTAGTTAAAGTTTTGCCCAGGTGTGACTGGTTGTCTCATTTTCGCTTTTCTTTTGTTTTGGGTTTAGTTGTGGAATTTTTTGGCCATTAGTTTGGACGTGGGATCTGCTTCTACGACTGCATAGCAGTTGGCCAGTGAACATGTCTTTTTGTTGATTTTGGCTGGCGCATCTGGGCCATCTTTAATTTGATACTTTGTTACTATTTTTCTTTTCACTTTTTTGACCATGGAAAACTTGTATTGAATTTTTATGTTAAACTATTGGTTACTAATTACATGTAAGATCTAAAAAGAAGAAATGTAAAAAATTACAAGAAATTAGTACTAATTAATAAGAAACTTTTTGATCTTTTAATTTGGAAAATCCCACTGAAATTAAACATGTTGCTCATGTTTTGACATAAGCCTATATAGTCAGCATAAACATAGACTGTATTGTAATATTGATTCACCTGATAATTGTGTTGTGCATTAACCTTTTTATTTTTGAGTTTAGTAACTGTCCGACTCAACTGGATGAGATGAAGAGAAAAAAACTAACCAAATGCATTTTAGATAAACTGCAGGACAAACGACAACAATGTCCCTATTCACCACGCTAAAATATAGAAGAGAGTTTTTGTAGAAAATCTGTACCTACATCTAAAGAAACAATGGAAGAAAGATATGGACTATCACTAAGGGCAGATCATGTACAAAACCTCTGTTCTGACTGGAAGAAAATAAAAACTAGCCTAAATAATTGGAGAATGTGAACATGTCCGTTGTACTAGTTGCACAGTTGCTTGAAAGGAACCATATGCAAATGACAAAGCCTTGATGACATCCCTGACAAATCTCCTCAATATCAGGGAGTTCCTGTATCTTGAGTATCCTCTCCTAGACCATCCTCGGCATCTCAGATGACACCCAAAGCGGCAGTAACAACAATAAAGTCACACTCCAAGATGGGGGAGAGTAAGAGCAACAAGGACTAAGCACTGCAGCTGTTTGCCCATGGAGAATGACGTAAAATCATCAAATGGCATACCAGCCATTCACTCTTGAGGAAGTGGAGTTCTTGGGAAGTCTTACTATTACAACAGAAGACTGAAACTAAATGTGAGAACAGACTTGCAGACAACGCTCTTTACAAATCCAAATTTGACTTTATACTGTGATGGCTGCTCTTACTGAGCACAAGATGGACATACCATAATATCCTCATATGCAGTGGTTCAACAGTTATTTCTTGATCAACTTCAAGTGCTGGAAGCTCAACAACTGACTCATGTATCGGCTCAGTTTACTGTAATAACAGCTGCTTTACAACTTTATGAAGCCACTCTGATTCAGCATAATGCTGGTATACTGGTCATCGCCGGCTGGAATAGAAATGACTTTAAACTTGGAGATAGATCTTCAATCAAGCATGAAGAACTGAGCAGACAACTTATTGAGGTTGTCCAGTCATCGAGATCAGCTGTCAAGAAGTTCAATTCTGTGTCTCAAAGGAATTACTTGTAGATGGAGACTCAGAAATGGCACCACGACAACCATGCCTATGTGAGTAGTCAACAAACTCACTGAAGTCTTCACAGACATTCTTAACACATATCTGCAGCAGGTTGTGGTTCCAAGGGGTCTTAAAGCAACAACCATGATTCCAGTGCCAAAGAAGTCACCACCCTTATGTTTTAAGGACTACCGCACAGTAGCACTCACTCCAGTTCTTATGAAGTGCTTTGAGCGGCTCGTCATGGACCACATTAAGTCTGATCTCCCTGACACACTGGACCCAAACCAGTCTGCTTATCGGTCCAATCTCTCAACTGAAGATGCCATCTCCACTGTGCTTCATACAGCCCTTATTCACATTGAAACAAAGAACTATCGGCGCTAGTACTACCTCTTGCCGAAGGAGCCTCAAGTGCATCACAAAAGCAGCGAAGAAGATCTGCAGAGCCCCTCACCCCTATAATTAGGATATGTACTCCATGTGTCTCACCCGTAAAGCTGTAAAAATTGTCAGGGACCATAAGCAACCATCATGCAGTCTCTTCAAGGTAATGCCCTAAGGGAGGAGACTAAGGAATCTACGGTTCAGGTCCAGCTGACTGAAGAACAGTTTCATACACAAGGCCATTGGGAAGGTGAACTCCCTGACCTAACTCATATGGCTCTTCCCCCACCCTCACTCTGATGAAGGAGGCTGGTCCTACATCTGTGACTCCAAAGGGAGGACCCAAAAGAAAAAGGGGGAGTAATGTTCATTTTGGTCAATTATTTTTTCAAATTTTGTTAAGTCTATATGTACTCACAATATGTTCCATTTTGTGTTTTTAGCCCTATGGAATTTTGAAATTCATTGGACCCATTGGACACCATTAACTGCCAAGAAAGGACTCCGAACCAAGCTCACAAAATGCTACTGTCCTTGCTTTTCTTGAAGCTCAAATAATGTAACAGGTTTGGAACACAGAGCAAGAAGAAGTATATAGGTTTGTACTCAACTGAGAAACAAAATACCTACTGTAATAAAGTAAATTTGATTATCTATCATCATTGTTAAACAGACCTCAAGTCATAGTTTTGACTCTGTAGTGACTCTGTAATGAATACTCTAGAAAATCTAAAAATATTTGATAGTGATACTTTAAAGTTGGTTAATTCACATGGAACTCCTTGAGTGGAATTTTAGACACTCCCTAAAAAATTAAGTCTAAGTTATCACACCACTGCCATTTTCATATGTATCGTACGGTGGAACAGATATAATGTTAACATGCACCAATTAATGGTTAAACTTGCCCACTTGTATAGATGCAAATAAATTTATATTTCCCAATTTTCGACAATTGCTGCCATTCTGGGTGCACACGGAATTGTTTGCAATTGTTGAAAAGGAGAGGCCAAAAAATGAGAGTTCATGTTCTCTATAGAAATAATGATGACTCTTTTTGATCAAAATAATGAAATGATAAGAAAACAAAAGTTAAATGGTGTAATTTAGGTCTAAGACATGAATATCACTCATGGGTTGAGTGTAGATTACATCTGAATATTGTGGCTTTAGCTTGTTCTGTGTTCTGTGCTGGATTACAAAAAGTGTCCAACGGTGTCACAATGGTGTCATATTCAATGGTTTGGGGTTCTATCTTTGTCCCTAAATAAGTTGTTCTGTGTTTTGATAATGTTTTGCTTTGTGTGATCACATGTGTTTAAATGTGATCAAAGGGAGGAATTGTGGAAATATGTGTCTTCTTGTTTGCAGTTTTCTAAATATAAATTGTTCTTAGCTTAAAGTGAGATAACAGTTGTTTCTCTGGTATCTCCTGTGACCTCCTGTTGACCTAAGTTGGCCTTCCTGCTGACCATGCAATAAAGTTAGATTGCAGTTGTTCAATTGTTGTTACAGTTGTATTTACGACATCTGTTTGAAGACATCTATTTTAGTGTCCTGGTAAAGAATGCTTTGTGGTAAATCAGCCCCTTTGGTATAAAAGCTTGGTGTTTTGTTAAACCTGCAGACTCTCTGCGACTGTCACCACGCTGTCATCTTGTGCTAATAAAGGCCCTAAGAACTGCTTTGCTTTTAGCATTTTTCTTAGCATTTTTGTTAGCCACAACATCCACAAACATCAAACAGAATGTGAAAAAGAAACAAGGGCACGACTCACACGAACAAAATAAGAAAAGGCAGAACAGGAGACTTCAAAACCAGCTATCTCAGACCACTGCAAAAGAAACAATCACATCATGGACTGGGACGAGGCACGGGTAATTGGATCTGAAACAAACTAATTCAAGCGCTGAATAAAAGAAGCTATAGAAATCAGGAAACGGAGCACCGACACCATCAACCGTGATGAGGGAGCGTTCCTCCTGTCCCACACCTGGGACACTCTCATCCAATGATTACGCCCCCTGTCACCGCACGCCGGTGATACTTATGATGACGGCCTGCAGATGGCGGCTGAAACATGTAAAGTTAAAAAGATTTCAACATCTCTAACCCTAGTGTCTGACAAAATGAACCCAAAAAGTGATACTGTAACACGAGTACACAATGAACATTACGAAGTTTATATGTGCTGGAAGCTAATCTCTCCATGTCAGTATAGGCACTGTGCTGAAAATGGGCAGAAGACAGAACTAATAAAAATATACTTAATTTCTTATAATAAAAGGAAAACCACAACTCTTAAGAGAAGAATTTAACAATCTAAAAAAAAGATGAACAAAAAGCTATGCTGTCAGAAATCTGATGGATAGATTGGTGAGTATGTAATGTAAAAAGAGAGGTTTGATCTTGAATTGTCTGTAATGTAAAGTTGGCAGTGAATTATCTGAACCTTGTCTCTTTTGATATTAATTAGCACAAAGTCCCACTGACAAAAGCCTCTGAAATATCAAAATCTTCCTTCAAATCAATCCCAGTTTCGTTTTTCAATCAGTGGGTGCTCCAAACTTTCCATTCAAAGCAGAATTCAGGTCTGCTGTTTCTTTCAGTAATTCCATTCTTTACCACTACACCACATTAAGACCAGTCTAGGACACGACTTCATAACAAAACATTTCCATACTAAATGATTTGTAAATATTGTACATCGTAATATTGTATAAAGAAATTATGAATACATGTCAACACATTTTCCATTTATAAACGCAGACATGTATCATGTTTTTATTTACTACATTACATGGGTCTCATGCATGTAAGCACGCCACACCGGATTTTAACCTTGGGCTTATTTCCATCCGTCGTCTCCAATTCGCACTTTCAAACACACTCTCATTCATCCTGGCCTATTGTACATGTTTTTAGTGACTGTCTTGTTTAATCAAGCACACTACAGAAACAGATGTGTTCACTAACAAATTGTATTTGTTAATAAAATTGAGAAAGGACTGATTGCAAATGTATGTCAATGGTTTTACCACATAATGAATAATTTCTTTTATTATCATCATATCAATGTTAAAACAATCAGTTGGCCTTTTATTCCTGAATTTTACAACAATTTCTATAATTTAATTTTCCTCAACCTAAAGTGAGTCTTTGTGTGTCTTTAGGGTCTAACATTTTCTTAGCCCATGTAGGTCTATCGTTAGTGAAAAACAACATTCAGGGAATTTGCACTAGAATAAAAAACAACGTTCTTCTTAGCAGTAGTTTCAAAATAAATGTGTACAAAATCATGTTTTTGCATAAAATGATCAAATGCAATTCCCTTATAAACACACACAGATTGTAATATCACTATGGCACCATCAACACGCACCGTTTCCCCAATAACTTTAAAGTGCTCAGATTTCCACCAGCAAGAAGATGAGCACAAACATGAAACTCCTAAAATAATGTGCAGAACAGTATTCTGGGTTTTTAAGTTGACTCGTGGCTTGATTTGTTCGTGACTGTTTCCCCTCTTTTTTACAGTAAAATTTCTTCGTAAACCAGGTTTTAGGGGTTACCTAGTTGTTTGCATTGCTCTGTGGTCATCATGTCCGTTGCAGCTTGAGAGCGCATCAGCCAGGCCCGCACCACAATGTCCACCTGAGGAGACGGCGATACCGTCATAGGCACTTTGGCACAGAGGTTTTGCTTTCTGAGTGGGATCAGATGAGGGTTCTTCAGTCAAGTGTAGAACAGCCTCCAGCGCTTCCTGACCCGACGGCTTGTAGAGACTGGAATTAAGACAAATACAGTAAAATACAGTTGTTGTTAAAAAAAATAGACTTAAGTCAAGGGCCACAATGCACAATGCAGCCAAATGGATTTCTTGTGCTCATGTTAGCGTTCAGAAAGTTTTCATGTCACTCTATTCCAATGCTATCATGTTGAATGAGTTGTTGAGGATTTACATGGTTTCACCTACCTAAACTACAAATATCAAAAACAACAATTAGCAATGGAATGGATCTGTATTCGTACTATATGGTAATTGTATTTTACATTTTAGATCGAACGGAGGAAACCCGCCTTCAGGGATTGGACAAGAACAACTGAAGCTCCAACAAGGACTGGATGATCTTGGCCCGTCTGCTGAGGGCCTCCCATCAGCCCTGGGTCTCTAAAGTATGTTCCAAATTATTATGTAAATGATATTTTTCTCAGATTTTCTAAATTGTCAACTCAAATGATAGTCAGCATAATTTTCAAGTCTTGAACTGTTAGAGGATCATTAATTGTGATTGGAAAAAAACTCCTAATGATATATATATATTTTAATAAATAGAATAAACAACTCAAAATGTACTGTTCCAGCATAATAATACAATGTATAGGTTGTTAAGAACTGAAAATGGTCATTTATTGAATTTGCAGCATTAGGAGGTCATGTTTTCTGAAATTAAAAGCTATTTCAATCAAAAACATCAAGTTACATTTTAACATAGGACCTCTTATTTGATAGCACTTTCAAAATTCTTGCATCCATTAAACTTGTGAGTTTTTGGATAGTTTCTGCTTGGGTTTCTTTGCAGGATGTCAGAATAGCCTCCCAGAGCTGCTGTTTGAAAATGAGTCCTCATGTGTTTCTGATATATTCAATAAACATTTTAGGGGAGGCCGGATAGAAGGTTTATACACAACTGCAAGCCTCTGGAGGGTCCTACACCTTGATGTTCGGGAGACTCCAGAGGCACCAGCAGCTTCTAATACATGTTTGCTGCTTTGTAGCAGCTGTTCTCTTAATCTGATATATTTGTCTGGCAGAAACCAACCACATCGTGCCTTTATCTGCACTGTATAAACCCATGTGTGCTCTGAATCTGCCACAAATCTCTTAACAGATTACGTTTAATCTTTCTTGAAATAAAAAAAACTTTTTTCTTTCCCATATTGCTTGAAAATGGAGGTCTGCTTAACAATGTGGAACGTCCTTCTTCAGTAGTTTTTTCCTTAACTGGATTTAACCTGACAACTAATCATCCCAGACATCTGAGATTGATGTCGGTGATTCAAAGAACCCTGAAACACAATACCATCTTCCATCTTCATTGAAAAAGCTTTTCTTTTTTTTTACCTTGACAGTGAAATACAATTAGAATAATAATATGGAACATACTTTATAGCCTGTCCGTCTATGGGCGTGGATCTCTCCTTCTATGGTTCTCCCCAAGGTTTCTCTTTTCTCCCACTGGGTTTTTGAGATTCTCCTTGCCCACCCACGCAGCTCATTACCACCTGCTGCTGACACTTATTAGGACTACGTTTGCCTGGATACTTAATTTGCCTGAACTTTACATTGTCTTATTTTCTGTTCTGCTTTATTGCCTTAATGTTTGGTGCAGCCCTGCGAGGAAACTCATGTTGTGATATTGGGCTACACAAAACCATTGATTTCATTATACTCTTTATACATTAAATTATACTTGGTCTTCAACTGAAAACTTTCTAACCACTTTTTAAATTTCTTTTTTTTTTCAGTTTTTCTTTTACACAGCAGAGAGCACCGACTACATGGCAAAACTTTGTGAGGAATGTACTCACCTCAGGAAAGGAAGGTGTGATTGACTTAAATATGAATTAAATATGAATTACCTTAAACTATCTATTATTATTAGCTAAAAGCTTAATCAATAAATTCCATAGGTTTACTCCAAAAAAAATACAATGAGACAGAATGACATCAACCCCATCGAACTTCAGCACAGTTCAATTTGATGTTACAAAGAGCCATGCAGCTAAATCTTAGATATTTCAACTAGCACTATTCATCAAATTGCCAGCATGGGGTGAGAGACACCAAATCAAAGTACAAAGTCAAAGCAAGTGTCTCAGAAATGTATATGTGGAAAAGCAAATACAAAAGCAAAAAACCCCCACAAACGGCCCAATCTTGTGTTTCTAAAACACAGACACCAAAGGCGAATGATGATGTTATCTACCTATGGAGCCAGCGACCAGTTACAGTTTCAGAAAAAAGTAGGCCACAATTGGTCCATTCCTAATTTTACAGTCTATGGTTGCAGCACACCACCCCATAGTTATACAATAGGTTGATGATTATCTATTCAGCGCCACATTCATTGTAATGGTCCCTAGTGGTCTGTGAAGTTAACATGGCTGCTCAATCTCCTCCTACAAAGCCTGTTCCTTACAAGAGAAAAAAGCTTCCACCAATGGCTGCTGGCTGCTCTGCTTCTTTACCGCGACACTAGAGGCCGCCATTGGTCCGCCACTACTGTTGTACCGCCATATAGCCGCTAGTCTCCCATCAGAAAGCATTGCACTTTAGACATGTTAGAAACTACTTTAAAGCCTGGTTTCAAATTGTTCTAAACTTTCTACAGCTATATATTCCTCCTGTGAAAATGCTGAGTTAGTTTCAATAAAAGAAACCAGGCTGGCTTTCGTGAGAAGATTTTAGAAACCTCGTATATTAATGAGGGCCGGACATTGATTGACAGGCCGTTAGCATTAGAGCTAATGGTGCGAGTCTGTAAATCTGCCATGATTTCCCCCTCTGCAAGCACTGACGCACTTTTTGTTTGCACGCAAGATGCCACTCTCGTCTGCACGAACACTGTTGTTGCAGTAGGCAGAAGATTAGAACCAAAGTCTTTCTTAAGCTTAAGCACAAAGTGTCTTCATAGGGAAAAGTCTACTTTAAACATAGGACAAGATACAACAAAGGGAGTCCATACGAAGCCCAGTAAATATATTATGAATTGCATCACAGCACTTACCGCAGGGTGTGTTGTTGAGTAGAGAGTAATCAAAGCCATTTTGTTTCTGCCAGGAGTGAGAAAGCAGCAGCTGACAGAAGCACACCATCACTGGGTTGTTGTGGTAATGGTCAGTAAAGATCATTCCAATCCATGTACGATAACCTGAATTAGGTACAAGAAAAAGCAAAACATGCAGGCAATATTACTTTAAAATAAAGACAAAATGCAGGAATACTTCAGTGATGTTAACAATTAATGTGGTACAGTTACAGTATGTCCCAGTACATCTGCTAGCACAACATACCTCTATCCAATGCTGCATATCCTTTCTGCATTATGGTTCGGTCGATGCGAGACACCAGCCACGTTCCCAACATGAAGCTGATCATCATTCGAATGACACAGCCTGTCACTCCCATCACCACATTGTAGAAGAAGAAGAAGTAGTTGAAGCAGTTAAATGCATTCCTGTAACATTAACATAGCATGAATCAGATTAAGCAAAATGTATTTTACAATGACCTCAGTGAGGTCAAAACATAAGGTGCCACAATTAGACAATCACAACTGCTTTTGCTCGTTGCCTTCCTTATCTTTGAGCTAAATTGCAGAGAAGTGTATTCGAGGACACCGACCTGTTGTTTAAGGCGAGAGGTTTTTCCTTGTCATTGTCAGACATTCTATTCTGGAGGAAGAAAGACTGATACAACAGTATCAACACTGATTAACAAAAGAGCAAACAAATGTTAGTTTCATTTATATTTTCTGTTACAGCATCAAAATACCGAACAGATGCAAACAGTCTTACAATAGTGTTGCCAGTTCTTCGAATAGGACCCAGCCGTCTTCATGCTTCATTGCAAGTACTCCAAATGCAAGTATTAGGGCAGCCATAAACTGTACAAGCCGGACTATTACAAAACCTGTAAGTCAAAACAATAACAATACAGATAGTAGATTTAGTCATTGTCCTGAACTAGAATAAAGCTCATTTAGTGTGGGAAGACTGAGTTCAGGGGGGCGCTCCCGACCCAAACTCCATTCCGGGAGGTGGCGGTAATGCTGTGAGTGAATTTGCTTGTTTTTTTTATGGGAGACTGACAGCATGTTGTAAAACAGGGGGAGCAGTACAGCAGAATGGATTGAATGATGCAGCAGCAGAAGATGAGGGACAACATGGAGAGCACTGAGTGTACGGAGAACATGTAGCGTTTATGAAGGTCTCTGATGCGGCGTTCAAAGTGTCAGGTGACTGAGCTCTGATAAGCAGCGATGGAGCGCTGATTGTTGAGGAGAGCCAGAATTGCAATAAATTATCAAGAAGTACATTATGACATAGGGAGACAATTCCTGGATGATTCAAAAATAAGTAAAAACGTGTTATCGTACCTCACCACCAGGACAGGAAAACCAATCCCAAGCAATGATGATAATCCTGCAACAATGAAGATACAGGAATTAACCTCCCTCACAGCAGAATTACACACACACAAAGAAATACACGAAACTGGTAGAGCAATATATAGCATTTTTTAATAGAAAAAGAAAACAACAAAATAGCCATTAAATAATATAGAGCCTTTTTATGCTATGCTAAGATACCAAAATCATCTTCTATATATATCTTCTAATTTTTCATACATTGTGTAATTTACAATTCAATATTAAACTGCCATTACTGTACCATTTTCTGACAGCTTTGCACTTGAAACGTGTTAAACACTGTATATTTACCAGCATATGGAGTAGAGTATTCCCATCACAGCACCAGCTGCCCTAAATGGTGTTGACAGACAGGCAAAGAAAGGGAAGTATGCCAGGCCCACCTCGAAGGATCCAATCAAGTATGCTATAGCTGAGAAACAAATATAAAGAGTATGATGAAATTACTGATGCTACTGCAAAAGCTTAACCATGTGATGCTTGTTGAATTGCAGTTTGTGATGTAAATTTACAACCCACCCTTTGCCCAAGAAGGAAACACTTTTGGGATATACTGTTTACGGAAGAGCTCCAACACACTGTAGGAAATTGCCCCAAATGCAAAACCATATGACCAGCGATTACTGAAGCTCATAGCATCCATAGGACTGTTGGCAAACACATAGTCTCATGTAAAATCAACAAGCACAAATTGTCATAGAACATTGTAAAAGTCTTCTCATATACAGAACTCTCACATAACAATGGCAAAACGTCCTTGTAGTAAAGGGAATCTCTGTTCAATCGTGTGCTGCATCTTTCTTCTTTGAAGGAATGAAAGCACTCCCACAATGAGCACCTGGAAGACAGCCAATGTTTCTTTTGCACATTCCACCTCCTCAAGACCTCTAAACACTTGCACTTCACAAACTGATGTCATTAGGTGAGGCGACATCTTCATCAGACTCATCATAATGGTGAGTTAAGGCCCTTTATATGCTCATAGGGCTGTGCCTCAATTTATGATCTGTTTTCCACACATATACATTACATTATAAGTTTGAAAACATTAAACAACACGGCCAACATGTAAAGACACTTTAAAAGTTATCTCATGCACCATGAATGGCCAAGACTTACAGCAGGTATGAGAGAAAAGTGCAGACAAATGTCCATTGAGACTGCATTGTCACAACTCGGAACAGTGACATTGGATTCCCTGTAAAAGTAAAACAATGAGATGAAAATTAACTGTCAACATAATTACAAGATAAGATTAATTACACTTTGACCCATTTCTATCTGTGATGCTTTTATCACTTACAGATTTACTCTGTCAGTGGAAAGATTAACTGACTGCTTTACTCAAGTAAGAGTTCAGTTACTAAGATAGAATTAATGTTTCCGTAACATGTTTTGTTTCTTTATTTTGCAAGTTCCTATTTCTGTATTTTTCGTCAGTTGGGTGGGAGGGGGCAGCAAGGGTATAGTTGCACAAGCTGAGTTTCCTTTCTGAGCTTCCTCAGGTCTACTTCTGGGAACGGTACGAGGGCAGTGACCTAATGGAATGGATCAAATCTGTTGCATTGTTCTAGGTTTTGCCCCGCCCTGAGCATCAGCTTGATTTATGCCTGTTGGAACATGGTTGATCATTTTTTATAATACATAAATGTACAAAGATCCCATGTTACAATCTTTCTATCATGAGATTTTCCCATGGCAGAATGCCTTGCCTGCAAATGATCACTAGATTTTCTTATTTACATTTGCAAACCAAAACCTACCTACCACATGCAGGCTCAGTACTTACACATCTGGCATGAAGTCCATTTTTCAAGGGGCTGCTTAAATCCTGGTCACCTGTGTTGAAAATAAATAAAAAATAAAAAATAATAAATTACTGTGCTTCTCTACACTGTTTTATAATGATGGAGCTTCTTCTTTTTGTTTTTTTTTTTAATGGGAGGCTGCTCCAATCTATTTCCTGTAACCCCATAAGTTGGTCATTTTTTCAAATGCTCAAATTCCTGTAAGTTTGAGAAATCGGCTTCTCAACATCAGTGACGCATAAGCGACTTTTAGAGGAAGTAGATTATTGCTTGTGTGCGCTAGACCCTTTTTCCTCGAATCCTGGCACAGTTTCCTCTAGGCTTGAGAGGTATTATGGGCTCAATCAATCAATCAATCAATCAATCAATCAATCAATCAATCAATCAATCAATCAATCAATCAATCAATCAATCAATCAATCAATCAATCAATCAATCAATCAATCAAAGTTCGTATAGCACTTTACAAGGACACCAAGAAGTGCTTCACAGAGAGATAAAAACGGTTTTGTTTTTTTAAATAAAAAAATAAAAACAAAATGATTGTATCCTAGTTTAGACATAATTCAGTGCGTTTTTAAGCCAGTTAGAAAAGATGAATAAAAGATTCACTTCGTGCTAAATAAGCACCACCACCTGACTTACCACATGTATTTTGAAATAGGCCTACATTTTAAGTTGATGGATGTTATTGACAAGCAATAATTCAGAATGTTAAATCAAAGGCCAGAGGCGTGAGAGATATTTCTTTTGATAGTCACTGTTTATATTTATATTTTACCAACGTAGGCGAATATAACCATTTCACCCGAAGGTGTTTTTTGTTGTTGTTTTTATTTAGCTTTAATCAGGGCCGTAGCCAGGATGTAAAAAACAGTGAGGTCCGGATAATTCTTTAAACCGGGGGGTCTGGGGGTCCTCCCCCAGGAATTTTTTAAAGATTCAGATGTAATTTCCTGTATTTTAAGTGATCAAAAACACTTTTGTCTCATCCTTGAGCTGTTTTCAAAAATTGCTTTTTGTTGCACCGTTTGGGCCCAGGAACCTGAGTGAATGTAGTGAGTGAGTGGATGGTGGTCGGACATGCAGATGGTGCAGACTGGCCTCGCTCCATCAGTCTGCCCCAGGGCAGTGGGTTAAGCCGTGCACGAGTCACGAACCCCCTACTTTGACATGATGAATATCACAAAACAAAATATCTATTTAACATCTATTTCATCCATTATTACTGTGAAGCAGGTTTTCCAAACAGTTTTGCTCGCCTGAGTGAGAGGCAATAAGAATGTCTTGACCAAAGTAAGTACTAATAATATTAAATTAAAATGTCCGTTTTTAATTGTTTTGAAAACGAGGCTGTGGGTGTGAATGGGTAAAGCTGAGGGTTTTGCTTTGGCTCGTTCTGAACATCAGACTCTGCGCTCTGGCCCCGCCCCCTCTGCGTCGCCCTCACTCAAACCACTGGTAGTTCCAAAGGTGAATGCGCTGGTTTAAGCTCTCATTAAAGCGAAGATCATTTATACGCAGGACAATCTTTGCATGAGACAGAAACAAAGTGAGCAGCAGAGGAGGAGCGATGATGAGGCACGGACGCTTCTCCTCCTCTCGCTCCTCAGATCAGAAAGAGGAAAACTCCTGTTGTAAATCGAGGTCACCGTGACGGCGCGCGCACTGGCTCCTCTCTCTTTATGACAGAGAGCAAAGAAATTGCATCTCAATCAAACTTTGGCGCGGTTCATGCGCTGCTGTTGTAGTGAGGCTGACGCACAGCCGCGCCCCCGCGGAGTTTTACGCACTCGGGTCCAAAGCAGCTCATGAGGTTCGGTTTTAGAGTGGACACTGGACACATTTAGGTTCAGAACAAGCTCATCCACGTCTGAACTAGAGGCTCTTCCGCCTGTATTAGCGCGTGTTTACAGCATTCATTTGCGCAGGATTCAATGTGTAAAAAAAAAAAAAAAAAAAGCTAAAATTTTACCGAGGTCCGGACCTCGGTGACCTCAATGGTAGATACGGCCATGGCTTTAATGCTTAATCTACAAACATAAGAACACGTCAAACTTAAACTTACACTCTCTGTTGCATCCATAGACCGTAAAAAAATATGCATCACATTTGACAAGTGACTCTTAATCATACATCCGTTAAGTTTATCGTTTGTTCCTCACAGCCAATCACAATGCAGGGGAAGGAACTCTTTTTGTTGTTGTTGCAGTTTTTCCATCTGCAGTACAGGTTTTACCGCCAGAGGGCAATGTTTAGCTCATAACGTTGTAGATGTCAGAGTCGACGGACATTTTATTCCAGTGTTGTTTATTGTTGATTCTTGGGCAGAAGAACAACTTTCACACCTGTTATCCTCCAACCATCCTGTACCAACAGGCCCTAAGTGAGTCAGAGTTCAGTGCAATCTTTTCTTATTCAGTCAATAATGTTCTTGAACATAAATTACAACTTTGTCAACCTTGATTCATAAAATGACCACTTCAATGCCGTAAATTGCAGTAGATAAAACTGAATTTGAAAAACAGATACAAAAAATGTGTTTCTATATTATATACATTACATGCAGTGTATGACTGCACAAATACCCACTTTTCAGTTTTTTATTTATAAAAAACAAAAACTCATGTATACATTTCATTTCACTTCATGATTGTCTCACTTAGTGAGTGTCTTCCACATAAAATTTTAATTAAATTTATTTATGTTTATGGTCCATAACATGGCAAAATGTCAAAAAGTGAAAGGGAGGCCAATATTTATCCATACCACTGCACTTTCAGCTTTTAGTTTTAATCTCAACTCATTTTCTCCACTAATTTAACTTTATTTGTCCTTTTCAGGTGAATAGCCTGTTTGTACAAGCCAAAGTATTTGTTAGAGTTTACGTGTTTTATCGGAAGAAGAAGTCAGATGAGAACATTAATCACAAAACGTCTGAACTTTTATTTATTAAAGTAAAGAGAAACTGTACAGAATTGGTAACAGACTTTAACAGCTGTTTAATACTTATCAATGTAAACAAACAATGAAAATGACATTTAAAAAACAGAGCATGAGGAAAAAGAACACCACGCCTGAACTCTCTTTTTGCCACTATTGTCTCTGCGTTTCAGGTTTTGGCCACGTTGAATTCGTCAGTTTCAAGTTTCCGACAGATCTGATTGACTGTGTTCCAGTGCAGAGTTTGACACTAAACTTAAATATCTACTCCAACAAGGCATAGGCCTATAAAGTGCTCAAATTTAGCAGATGAGGTTGAGAGACTGTGGTCATGGCTCTTACAGATGCCAAACTGAGCCAAGTCAAAACCTCACAGCAGATAGAACGGAAATGCTCAACAGATATTTAAAGATACGAGCACCTGAAATGACATCAATTAGTCATTCGTTTTAAACCTGAAAGGATTTTTGTTTTTAAATATAAAGTGGTACAAGCAACTCTCATGTGGTCCCTAAGGAAGTTAGTCTTGGTTAGCCCTGGAAATGTTCAGCTTTTACCAACAAAACCGCTGCGAATTAATAAAACATGTAAATTTAAATGAAGGATAAGAAAATGTAACACAAATTGACAATGTTGTGCTTTTTTTTTTTTTTTTTTAAATATTCAAAATTAAACTAGGAGGCTAGATCATCTGTTAGTGAAAACAGAATGAAAGCATTAATTGTATTTATAAAACACCTCCTCATGAAAATGCTGGTAGATACACGGTGAGCTTCATTTGGCACAGGTACTATTTGTTCACTCCACTGGTTCAATTTTTTATATAATTGACAACACAAATTTGCTACGATACTATAACATCCAACATCTGGCTCAGGTCACAATGCTCCTGACATGATGGTGAGCTATACAGAGCATTTGCCTGGACATCAATGTTGCATTATTGTGGTAAAGGGAGAGAAAAGCTTTACCTACAGCAACATTTATTCACGAAAGAAGGTTTGCTCTTTTCTCAACGTGCTCTTACGCGTAACAAGCTGGGTAACAAATCCAGAAATCAGCCCACTCTCGTCCTCTTTCAAACACACAGGTCACGTTCGGGCAAGTCTGTGTGTGCCCATTGGGTGCATGCAATATATTCCCAAAATGCATCCAAAAACGTGTCTTTCATTTTGTCCAGGCGGCTGTGGTGTGGCCAGAGGAGCAGCACAAGCCCTATTTCTTCTTATTCACAATAACAAAAAGATCTGGACATCAAGAGTACAAATTGTTTACCAAAAGCGTTGTGTGGTTGGACACAGGTTGGTGTAAATACATTCCTTGGCAGCGTACATACATTGTTGTTTTATGGAGTGCTGGAAACTAATCTCTCCATGTCAGTATAGGCACTGTGCTGAAAATGGGCAGAAGACAGAACTAATAAAAATACTTAATTTCTTATAATAAAAGGAAAACCACAACTCTTAAGAGAAGAATTTAACAATCTAAAAAAAAAATCTGAACAAAAAGCTATGCTGTCAGAAATCTGATGGATTGTATAATAGATTGTTGAGTATGTAATGTAAAAAGAGAGGTTTGATCTTGAATTGTCTGTAATGTAAAGTTGGCAGTGAATTATCTGAACCTTGTCTCTTTTGATATTAATTAGCACAAACAAAGTCCCACTGACAAAAGCTTCTGAAATATCAAAATCTTCCTTCAAATCAATCCCAGTTTCGTTTTTCAATCAGTGGGTGCTCCAAACTTTCCATTCAAAGCAGAATTCAGGTCTGCTGTTTCTTTTAGTAACTCCATTCTTCTTTCTCTTTTTTTTTCTTGTGAAGAAGAAGCACCAGTCTTCTGCTTTCACACATCTTCTTATTTAAATATATTCTTGCATTGATTTGCATTGTTTCAGTGTCAGTCAAAGCACCTGCAGTCTTTGCCTCACATGTATCGAGAGGTCGTGCCCTTGTGCAGGTCCACTGAGAAATTACAATTAAAAAAGACTAAAAATATAAAAGGAACATAGTTGGTTTCCTCCTCAGTCCGAGGCCCACACTGTCTGTAGTGCTGGGAGCTTCACACACAGCTCTCCCTCGTCTTACTGTCCATGAGGAAGGAGTTTAGCGGTGAAATGTCTACTACCACAGCATCTCGCTTACTCAGGTGAACATGGTCCTCCTCACTTTGGTCCTTGGCAAAATTAACAAAAACCTTCAGGAGAGACGAGAGGAAGAATTAGCATAATTCAAGTAAACTACAGGGAAACTGAGTAAGCAGTAGGACCATGATGCCTTACTTGGTCTAATGTTGTCTGGGACACAGAGTAGTCCTCGATGCTGAGTGTCTCCTTGTTCTCAGAGAGCAAGGAAAAGATGCGAGCGAGCGAGGTGAGGGAGGTGGGGAGCTGGTATTGCAGCATGTTGCGGTGCTTCTCCTTCAAATTACTTCCTGGAAGTTCTCGCTCAATGAACTCCATCACTGGCCTCAGGTCGGGGTCCGGCCCCGCCACACGTAGGATAATGGTGTAACCGTCACCAAATCTAAAACAGATACAGCAACATGAAGTTTTCTCTTCTGCACACATGAAGACAGTATAACAAGTCAGAATTAGATTTTGCTTACTTATTTTTAAGGTGTTGCACACTGCCCAGACAGCGGAACCTGCCGTTGACCATGATGGCCATTCTGGTGCAAAGTGCTTCACACTCTTCCATACTGTCAAAAACAAAAGTGTTGTTATCATTGTTACCATCGCTATCATCATCATCATTGTTGTTGTCGTCGTTTATAACAAACAATAAATGTCTTACCTATGTGAGGTCAGGACGACTGATCGTCCTTCTTTGATGATACTAAGAATGGCATTCCACAGAGCCCGACGGGCTTTAGGGTCCATCCCTGTTGTTGGTTCATCCTATGAAAGAACATTTTTGTTATTACTACTGAACCTCATTGTCCAAAAGTGTGTGAAGTCGAGGCAGTAATACTGCTTCATTCAAAGACTAATCATTTACCAGAAACACAACAGGAGGTCCTCCAATCAGAGCAATGGCTGTTGAAAGTTTTCTCATATTTCCTCCGCTGTAGCTGCCGGCGGCTTTATCCACATATTTGACTAAGCCCAACTTCCGAATGCCCCATTCTGCAACCTTTACATGAAGCGATAACTTTTAGTGTCAATATTATATTTGTGCTGTCTTGCTGTTTCCCATGTTATAATGCTCACCTCACAAACTTCCTTCTCTGGCACTCCTCTCAGGATGGCATAAAACTCAAGGTGCTCTCTGCCAGTCAAGAGATCGTTTATGGCATCGAACTGAGGACAGTAGCCCATGTTCTGGTGCACCTCGTCTATTTCTGATGTGACACTGAGATACAGAAACAAACATTTCATTAGTTTGGATACAACTCAAATACAGTGATACTGTAAGCACAACCTGACACACACACACAGTACATAATCATTTCTTACCTCTTTCCAGCCAGGTAGGCCTCTCCCCCGGTGACCACTGAGTCTCCTGTGAGCATTTTAAATGTACTCGTCTTTCCTGCTCCATTCACGCCCAGCAAACCAAAGCACTGTGGAAAAGACAGGGAGTTAGCAATACTCTTTCTTAAAACCATTGTGTGTCATTATTAAAAGTGGGAAAGTTAATCAAAATAGCCAGAGCAGTACCTCTCCCGGTGGGATCCCGACACACAGCCTGTCCACCGCAGGCTTCTGTTTTCTCTTGTAAATCTTTGTGAGTTGCCGGAGTTCAAGGATGTCTGTCTGTCCGCCTCCACCCAGGATCCTCTGGCGCTCTCTGGCAACATCCTCATCCTCCTCCCCAATGGGCTTCAGGTGACTAGTAGATGACCTTTTTTAATAGAAAGGAAATGGTTAAGGAAATGAAAAGATTTATTTTAGAAAATGTATATTATCTGAAAAGCGAAATACTGGTCATAAAAGTGAAAAAATGAAAAAAAAAAGTGTGCAAAATGTTGAAATAGATGGCAGTGCCGGGTACCTTGCTTTGATGCAGAAGCGGTACTGAATCAGGACAGTAATAACGAAGAAAATAACACCCTCTATAGCCATCGCAAACAGGTTCTTTCCCACCATGTCCCAGGCCAGAGGGGAGCGGAAACGGTTTTCTCCTGTTGGTGTTAAAAGAAAGTCAATTAAATACTGAATTATTACTATTATTACTATTACTATTACTGCCAAAAGAGCTGTTCTCACCAAAGCGCTCCAAAGCATCAGCCATCGCCTGATTCTTCACCATGTCGATCAATCCTCTCCCCAAACAGAAGTGAGGGAAGATGAGGAAAACATTCTTCAGGATGTCATTAATGCCTCCAATTTCCTGCAAGAAGAAAACACATTATTTAGTTTAATTCAAGCCCGTATAAACTGTGAAGATGTGAAGCAATTCTAATTATTATTTACGTTGCTTCCAAATAGCTCCAAGACAAAAGTGGAGACGCTGCCGTTGATTCCGATGAGTATGTTGACACTCGTCAGAACCACATAGGCTGTGCTCGGGATCTTGAAGAAGAATGAGGCTGGGTACATCAGAGGTGTGATCGACCACCTGCATGAAAGCCAACCATTCGCTTTAGACTGAACAAAGATCATTTAACTAAATAAATAAAACACATTAACCTCATAACCCCCACCTGAACTGAGCACATTTTCTCCTGTTTGTCATTACCCAAATTTAAAATCTTATAGCGACAACAAAAACGAAGATGAAAATACAAAATGTAACAAAATAGCTTCAAAAACACAATCAATAAGCAACAAAAACACAATAAGAAAGTGATGAAAAGGCACCAAAGGGTGACAAAAATATGCCCAAAAAGCAACAATAACACAATGTGAAAGTGACAAAAACATGACAAAAGCACAAGAGTCAAAAAGCAAGGGTAAAAAGCGATGAAGAAAGCAACAAAAATCTACAGAAACAAGACAAAAAACTATGAAAACACGACAATAAAGAGACAAAAACACGACAAAAATGACTCGAAACGTGACAAACAAGACAAAAACTAGGAGCACTGATCCGATACTGGAAAAAATATGATATTGGGTATCGGCTACTGAACCGATACCAGTTTTGGCTCTTAACGCCTTAAACGCCACGCAAAATACCGTGGTTAACATCAGTATGCTAAAGCTAGCGGAAGCTAATGCTAATGAAAAGTAATCAAGGGAAAAGAGACGAAAACACGACAAAAATGCTTCAAAAGTGTGACAAAAACGCAGTAACAAGGCAGCAAAAAGTCACAATCAGTTTAGTCAGTTTTAGCTCCAGTCAGGTTTTAGATTTGGGTGAAGCCGAACTGGAGAAAATGTGCTCAGTTCAGGCTGGGGGGTAAGAGGTTAAGCATGTTTGGCCACACGCACTGACCCATAGAGCAGCAGCAGAAGAGCCAGCACAGGGAGATTGGTGGAGGAGACATAAGCGTCTTGTTGGAAACACACAAAAATGATGATAACCAGAGTGGCTGGGACGATGTAGTTGCACTGTGAAAATAGAAAAGACAAAAAGTGTCTCATTATCAGTGTCAACATAAACTGACTCATGATTATTCCGGATATTGTCTATACATATAAATAGATATTTCATTGATATACGACTGTACACTGAGTTTTTTCCTCACCATATCCCACACAAAGTTGGCCAGCCAGTAGAGCAAGGGCTGTACTCCGCTGATAAACTGCAGGTGTTTGGCTTTGTTGACTCGCTCCTGGATGAGGAAGACCACAAAACTAGCCGGGACGAAGGACATGGCGAATATGACGCAGATGGACACCAGCACATCCACTGAAGTTGTCATGCTGCAGGAAAAAGTGAAAAATGGTGTGAAATAAAAAAAACATATTCGTATTGTCCTTTTACTTTTCTCACTACACTCACAGTGCAACTTGGGACAGCTGCTCTTTGGTGAGATTGAGGGGGTGATTGTGGGCGGTCATGCCAAACTTAGTGGGATCTTTGCCAGCTGGCAGACTTGCCCTGAGGACGCCATTGTTCATCACGTTCAGAAATGAAGCAATGCTGTGCCATCCCTTGTTGTTGAACCAGATCTACAGAGAGACAAAAAGAAACATGTTCAAATGTTATTACATTAATTAACAAATTTAAGAGTATGTTTTTTAATTTAATCATTTGTGGCTCCATTAAGCAGGGAAGCATCCTGATAGTAAATTACAGCGCGCTAACCTTGACGTTATTCTTGGTGTCCAAACCTCCGATAAAAGTGGAGAGACTGTGAAAGAAGCGGTCTGCTGCTGTTCCCTGGAGAGAGAAGTGGGAACAAGAGAACATTTGAGGACAAGCTGATTATCCAGTGCAAATTCATCCAGTCTTGGTAATCTGAGGCTACAGCAGAACAGAGCAGTGAGCTGGAGTAAAATCTATCGCAAATGTGTTGGATAATGTAATTATATTGTTTTTCTTACCCTCTCCAGACGGAAGCGCCTCCTTAGCTGAGCAATAGCTACATCGATTTCATCTCCTTGTGACAGAAGATGAGAATTCCTGGCACCCAATGAAAATCCGCCGTATCTGTAAAAATAGCAATGAAGGACGCATTAGATTTCACTACCTAAGTAAATCTATATACAAGCAAGTTTCAAAGGGAGATGGAGGATAATGTACCTGAACTCATTCACCCAAATCTTGTTCTTCAGGCTGTAACACAAACAAATGTGATGAATGCCATAATCATAATAAATCACCATAATAATGTAAAAGGAAAAAAAAAAATTTCTATTTACTAGGAGCAGTAGTTTACCTCTTTCCAATGATTTGGGCGTAGGTTTTCACCAGATAGTCTGAAACGTTTCTGCCAGTCAAATTCATAAGCGTGTCTGTGTCACTGATCTTTGTCTAGAAAAAAAAACAATCATTATTTTTTAATACAAAGCGAGTTTTAAAATCGTGTTAATTTTTGACGTCCTCTAACCTGTGGAGGAGGAAGACCCCCGGCACCTGCAGGACATTCCGGCAACATCCTTTTGCGCCCCCCGCAGCTGCACTCACACAAAGGAGAGGGGTTCTCCATTGACCAGTTTCCCCTGTCAAACATCTCGGTCACACTCCGTGGCACTTCAGGGGCTGACCACTCGTCTTCAACGGCAGTACAAGGAGTGTTCCTAATAAGCCAACAGATAAACACTTGATCAAATGGTCTCGACTTCACTTTTCATATTACAATGAAGAAAGAGGACTCACGGTATGGGCTCTCCTTCCATACATTGCGACCCAAATCCCGGTTTCTCTGTCAGCGCTCGCTGTAGCTTGTTGATATGTGGATCCTCTGGCATGTCATTGCTACAATGATCAGGCATAAGTTGACAAATGATTTTTTTTTGGGTTCTTTTGCCGCTTAATCGTAAAAGAGATTAAAATGAATCTTACCTGATGAAGGAGAACTGTTCTCCATACATGCTGGGGTGCAGAGCAAGGCTGGGGTACTTTCCAAAAGGTGGCACAATCAGACTAAACACTAGGGCGATGCAAACAAAAACTGCTGGAAGAACAATCTGGAGGGGATAAATAAAAATAAGTTAATAAAAGCAACACACATTCAGGTATGCTCATTTGAACGTAGCACTGCAAAAATGTACCATGGCTTTGAATATACCTGAGCAAAAAATCCCTTCCTGGAGCGGCGGGCGTAGAGAAAGCGTTTCCACAGCAAAGCCACAAACTGCTGTCTCTTCAGGCTCCAGCCTTTGACCTGGAATGAGCCTTTACCATCTGTTCCACTGAGCCAGTCCGTCTCACGAGATTCTGGGAAGAGGGACAGAGGTTAGGGACATGTGAGCGAAATGATTAATGCTAGCTAATAACAGGTTAGCTATCATTGCACTGCAGATTGGGTAGTGCAGTTCTATCTGGCTCACCTTCAGAGTCGTTGAAATCAAAGTCATCCTCAGTAAAGGGTTTCAGGCAGCTCTGGTGGTCTCCGAAAGCATGGCGGCGCCGGGTCCTGGTCGGCACAACTCCATCTGTAGGAAAACAATAAACTGTCAATAAACAATCCTTGCAGTCAGTTCCTCTTTATGTGGGACATGGCATGAAACTGTGCATACAAATTCAAATACATAAACCACTCACCTGAAAGCTCAACAGCATCCACGCCACTATCTTCAGCCACTTTTAAGAAGATCTGAAGTGGAAAGCACACAGACTTAGAAGACCTAAATACATATTCATGAAGGGTGAAATGAATATTCATGTTCACAATCCTTACCTCTTCCAGTGTTGTGTCGGATATTCCGTAGCTTGAGATACCCAGATCCGTCAGACGGTCATCCAGCTCATGGAAAAGCTCAACAAAAGCTCCATCTTTGGCCGATTGGTAGGGCAGCACATAGGTCAGTTCATGTCCGAGATCCTCCACCATCCGGGCGTCAGGGACATGCTTGAAAATCACATTGGAAATCAGGGACACATCTGTGGGGCCAAGAGGAAAAAGAAGGTTAAGATACATCTGCCCCTTTACAAGCAGATCAACAGCACCTTCTGTTCTTTTCTTTTATTCCTTTTATTTATGACATTGCTATTTGCTTTAAAATGTCCTTTTCTCACCAATAGTGGTCGTTTCGCTCTCCGGTTCACTGCCCAATCCTGCGTCCGAACTGCTCTCTGACACACTGTCCTCCTGAAGAATAAGAAAAAAAAGACCAGAATTGAGGAAAATACGTCGCAATTTCACATCACAATTTTAAGGCACACGATTCACGAGTACAGCACCTTTTCTGTTTTCTTGGTATAGGACACGGTGCTGGCTGAATTCCTGCAGGACTGAAGGGTCAAGTCGTAGTCTCGTTTGACCAGGGTCAGGTAGTAACCGGTTCCCAGCTGAGTTTTGAGGAAGAGGGAAGAGCCGACGCAGCACAGCTTTCCATGAGAAATAATAGCAATACGGTCGCCCAGGATATCCGCCTCGTCCATGTGGTGGGTGGACAGGATCACCGTTCGACCTAAGCAATGTAACATAAGAAAGAAATAATATTATACTGAGGGTTGTGTTCATCATGTGACATAGCTAGAACCAACTATTATGGATGTCGGGGCCAGGCCTGTTTCTCGTGCAGAACTTGAATGTGTTGATCTTTACCTTGTCTGTATTTGAGCAGGAGATCCCAAATGCCTCTGCGAGCGTACGGATCGACACCGGCAGTGGGCTCATCCAAGATCACAACCTTTGAGCCCCCGACAAAGGCAAGGGCGACAGACAGCTTCCTCTGCATGCCTCCTGAGATTATAACGCGACAAAAGTTTAAAACACGCCAACTTCAACTAGTTAGTTATGAACAAAGCACGCTTATATAACTGACCGGACAGAGTGTTCGTCCGGGATGCTCGTTTGTGGGGAAGCCCGACATCATTAACAATCTGCTCCATTTCTGCCTTCACCTTCTCCTCGGGCAAACCTTTGAGGCGACCGTAGAACCAGATGTGCTCCTCCACTGTCAGCCTGAGATAGAGAAAACCGTTAAGTTAGCAAGATGTCCTGATTTGATCTAAAATATTTTTTTTTAAAAAGCTTGGGAAGACTGATACTTACATGCTAAAAAGTACATTGTGTTGAGGGCACACTCCTAGATTTTGCCGGATGGTGCTCAGTTCATTCCGGATGTCTTTTCCGAGGATATAGGCTGTACCAGAGGTTGGGGGGAACAACCCAGTCAGGATGGACCTATCAGTGACAACACAGGACAAAACATATTGAAACGTTCTATGCTGTATATTCATAATGCCAAATCTATCATGAGGCTTACATAGTTGTAGTCTTGCCAGCTCCGTTGTGACCAAGGAAAGAGGTGATCTGTCCTTCGTAAAATCTTAAACTCAGTCCATCAACGGCCAGTTTGTTCCCATGGCTGTACACTTTCACCAGATTTTCAATGTATACACCAGGTTCGATGTGGCTGGGCTCCTCCTCGGTGCACAGAGCTATAAAAGGGAAAAGTTAGTTATGTCGTAAGCGCTGATGGAAGTTATAACTTGGTTGTCACTACAGTAAGTACCTTCAGCATTGCCTTTCTTCGACTGGGCACTTGAGAGATTTTTGTTTTCCTTCTCTCCGCACCAATATGTCCGCGTGAAGGGAAAGTACCACGGTCTAGGAATGCCGTACTGTCCCGGGAACACAGACTCAATGTACCAGGTCATTATTCCGTACAGCACGGCATCGAACAACATGAGGCAGATGGACGTTGTCAGGTTGTAGCTGTCCCCCTCCAGGGGACTGGCCAGCAAGTTGGACCACTGGATCCCCACGCCTTGCTCTTCGAATAGGGCGAAGTACTCACAGCCAAAACCAAAAGCCACGGGAGACAGCAGACTCTGAAAGGAAATTAATGAAAAGCCTGTTTTAGACTAAATAGGATATCATTTGCAAAAACAAAAAAGTGCCTAACATGCTTTATAGTTTTCCATATGTCGAACAATGTTTATAATGGACATATCACTCCCTCTTGATCAAAGTACTGTTTTTGTGAACAAAACGTGAACATACCACAACAATTTTGGCTCCGAATCCCACATAGTCTTGCCAGGCCACGCAAAGCACGTATGGAAGGTACAGGGTGAAATAGATAATGCCGCCACACGCTGCAGCCAGGTTAGCCCGTGAAAACAGTGTGCTGATCAGGAAACATTGCATTATTGTGACCACGCCAAAGGACCCCAAAAATAAGAACACCACGCCTGAGTCACTGTAGGGCAGCAGGTTTCCCATCTAAAAAAACAAAGAAGAGTTGTTGAATATTTTTCTGGTAAGAGCAATATGGTGACATCCTTTGTTTGCAAATAAAATGGTCAGACAATGATGCGTGACAGCGAACTTAATAACAAGCCTAATTCAGTAGCTTTAGCACAACATTCTTAAGCACTGAACTAATGTTTGAGCAGCATGTTTCCAACACAAACCTTGAGCAACATCACCAGCAGGCCAGCGCTGATGAGCAGAGGTATAAGGCTGCTGATGAACCAACTCAGCCACAGGATGCCGTTGTTCAGTCCCATGATCCGCATGGTCTCCTTCAGCCGGGCCTCCTTCTCATAAACCACTCCTTTGATAATGATGGAAACAGAGTACATCCACGCCAAGGTCATGAAGAGGGGCATGGAGCGGCTCATGACACGAAGGAAACTGAAAAAGAGCATAAGAAAATTATACAGCAGCAAATTATAACTGATGGGATGCATAAAATTGGAATATTCTCACATTCACATGACAGAAGCATTTTGAAAGCATTAGCATCTTCTAAACTAGTAAAAGAATTAGATGTTTTTCAGAACATCTCATATTGTTCCGCCTTAAAGGGACTGCAGAGTTTAAAAATGTTAAAATGATGTATTTTCCTCCCCCTAAATGATCCAGCAATGTCCTAATGTGTAGAATGAGCCCAGACCTATTCACCACAACAACCTCTAAAATGCTGCACTGTCATTCAAAAAGGTGTTCATTCGCGTCCTAAGTGCCGTCATGCGTGAGCTTAATATAGAAACTGCAGTTACACATACAAACTGAGGTGGCAGTAGTGAGTGTAAAAATGACCAACTTGCATCTAGTCCCTTTAAAAAAAATCTATTTGCTAATTGTAACCCTTAAAATTGCACCTTTGGTTTGTTTGTCAGTGGATTCTGCAGGCCTGATAAATGGTCGATACAAAAACGTTAATCTTACATGTCATCAACGTAACACGGGTAGGGCATCTGCTGAATGTAGATTCCAGTCCTCTCCTTGGTTCCGGTGATAGCGCGGATTATTCCATGCTCGATGACGTCTTGCAAGTAGGTAAATCCACCCCAAACATACCTCAGATCCTCAAAGGGATCTGCTCTGGGGCCTGGATCCCAATATCTGCCATAAAAAAACAAATAAAAAATCCATCACTTTATGCAACAACCACAAATAAACTGGAATATTCGTAGGCTGCATAAGGGCTTCTTACGCGTCTTTGATCTTGTTTGTTCTCTCCACGTTGTCGATGTCCATTCGGATTTTGTAGTTAACATTGGGAGGCAGGTCGGCGCTGCTGCTGCTATGGGAGATGTCCGGAAACACAATTCCTGCCCAGAACTTTTGGTTGTCAAGAAGACCCATGGACTTGTTCACCAGCCGCTCCTCGTTGGCAACCGGCTCGAGCTTGTCCAGATTCACACACTAATGGACAAAGAACAGTATTTCAGGAATATAATGTATAATTATGAATATAATTTGACATATTTTCAAGAAGAAAAAAAAAGTTTTTGCATCAATGGCTAAAGTGCACAATCTTAGTTGGCATGAGATGACCCTGCAGTGTTATTGCTCAAGGAATTCACAATAAACACACCAGTGACTCAACAAGCGTGACTTTTATGGCTCTATATGGTCCTGACATAGTTTCTGGAGGGAGAAACCTTTAGCACATTTATAGGAGATAACCATGAGTAGGTCAGTAGGTTGCTTTTCAGAGACAGTCAAGGTATATTAGTATGTACTGCATCTTTAACTCTATTATAATTAATCCAATACTGTAAAAAGGGCATTATTAATAATAGATGCGATTATGCAACATCATGACATAGACTTTTTTTTTCATCCATTCTTTAAATATAGGTCACTTAAATCCTTTACTCAAGTGAGCAAGATAATTGATTAGCACTTGGCAGGCCTTAAATAGCTGTCAGGTGTTTGTGGGTAGAGCTTGTTGCTAGCACACTGACCCACAAAGACTTAACTGTGATACGCTGGTCACTTCATTGATTCAATATGACGGGGGATCTCTACAAAGGAACATGTGACTTGAGGGCATTTACAGTAATCGCCGTTCTGCCAGTTAATACATTTATTGGGTAAAAAAAAAGCATGTATTAAAGCCTGATGAAATGTTGTAATGTCCTGACCTAAAGAGCCAATTTGCATTTAGCCTGGGTCATCATGTGGTGTCTCTGTGACACCGTGACCTAAACTCTTGTGCAACCAAAGCATACATGGAGTCAAACCATAAACTATGCCCTATATTTCTTATTTTCTGTCAAACCTTTCACATTTTCACGCACAGATTTGAATCAGATTTTGCACGTTATTTAAACCTGGTAACTGACCTCCATGAAGCGAGAGATGGTCTGTATGGCCTGGTCGGTCTCATTGAAAACCTCTCTCCAGGTGTACGCTGCCCCAACAGACTGCATGCTCTCCGAAGCTTTGGACAAAAACCGCACCACATCGGACACTTTCCACTCTGTGTCGCTGAGATACGAGCTGAAGAAAGAGGCACTGGCGTTGTTCTGCAGCAGAGTCTGAAAATATGACAAAAAAGATTCATGTCAGTATTAATAATATACAAGAAATGTAGCAATGGTTTGGCTTTGTTCTTAAACTTGTCTCAACATGTTTTTGGACGTCGAGAAACAATACCTGCTTTGGCCACTAGGTGGAAGTCTAGATTATGGAAGTAGTGACTTGCTATTGTTCTGTTTGTCACACTCAACCTTGTGTTTGTATACTGCATAAACATGTTGTATCAAGTTCGTTACAAATTTTGGTACAAACTATAACTTTCTATTACTTTTCGTGCTTTGCTGTCAATATACTAAGTATCTAACGCTGGTCTGATACATGTTTATGCTAAATAGAGGCTCCACACAGTCTACTCTTCTGAGATTAAGGTTGATCTCAAGACACGGGTGAACTGTGAGTAAAATCCATGGGGCATTTTGGGCGGTCACTTTTCTTTGACGGTCACTTGAAAGGCCCGATTATAGTTCAGACGTTATAGATACGATGATAACAGTAAACAGGAAAACAAATTAGACAAGCCGCTACTGCGTATAATGTCAGTTCAGTGGACCCACCCTGACTAAGTCCATCTCGTCGCTGCTTTCCATGAAGCTCCAGATTTTCGGGCGCATTTCCTCCCACATACCGCCGAGGTCCCGGAATACGCCGAACTCCTGGAAGGTCTTATTAACCTGCAAAGTGACGACATGATTGAAGTTTATTTATGATCACAATTGAACATTTTTAATTTAGTTTGATTTTTTTTATTTAAACATGTTCCAATTGTACCTCATGGATAATTCTTTGCGTCGCCGGAGTGTCTGGTGTATACAGGATTTTGCCCATCAGCAGCGGCTTCAAGGCTCTCCAGATCATACGGGAAATCGGACTGGACTCCAGGCTCCGCATAAGGTTGTTGCAATAGGGAGCTGAAAAATCAATACAAATGACATTGTCTATTTATAGTCTTATTAAGGATGTCACTTCCAACATAGCGGATTTTCAATGTTCCATTTTGACATGTTTTCCAATCTCCAGTGGCCAGAAAGAGTAGAGGAACCACTAAAATCCTGATCCTAAAGGGAATCTTTCAATTATTATATGAGTGCTAATACCTGTAGGGCATATTTTGAACACATAGTTCAAAACATTTATTATATCTTATGAATTGTGCAACTCTAACAGTTATGATATGGATACAAAATAACATTAAAATATGTTCCAGGTTTACTCACTTGAAGAGTTGTCGTACACAGAGGCAGTTTCAAGGTCACTGTCGTTGCCATGGTTTCCAAACAGGGCCTTGTAGTTGTTGTCCTCATACCAGTTCAGGGACTTGATCTTGAGGCCGCCGCCTTCAGGGTGCCCACACACGATCCGGGACACGGCCTGGTACATCTGGTTCGGTGAGCCTGTGGCGTTTCCAGTCAGATACAGGATCTCTCTCCGCATGTCCTTCCAACTGTCGAGGCTGGCGAGCTGAGGGGAAAGACGAGGACAAGAAAATGTTACGGGTATTTTTAAACAAGCTGGATTAGCATTTCACTTCTTCTCGTGAAATTGTCAAATCAAGTAGGCCCAAAATTGCTTTCAACTCGGTAACCAGTCAGAGTCAGATCCTACAGCAACAAATTTCATGTGTCAGGGAAAAGCATCAGGTGTATTATGCAGGAAAATGAGTGAATCACTGCACTCACACGCAGACACACACACACACACACACACACACACACATACACGCACACAAATAATGACTGTCAACATTGAGTTATATAATTTGCCCAGAATGGTGACGGTTCAATATATTAAAAATAAGGGCATTCTGCTGAATAAGGGAGAGACACAGACTTCCAGAGTAAGATATCACTGTACTGTACCTAACATAGCTATGACGGATATACCGTCGAACAAGCTTAAGTTACACAAAATGCAAGCTACACTTTAATTTGTGTGGGTATCACCTATCACAACACAGACAGGATATTTAAACTATGTGGAAGTGGACATGGCGAGGGGTTTGAGTTTCACAGTCCTATTCGCCGAGTCCGACATCGGCTAGGTCTGGGGTGATACTTTTCAAGTGATCAGTTTAGGTTGTGCCAGAATGCTATCTCAACTTGCCATGAATACGAAGTGTGAATTTTATTTTAGGTCACGATAACCTTGTGTTGCGAATGTGTTATTGTTGCATAAGAATTATTAATAGGAGCGTTACATAAAGTTAACATACACAGTGGGGCAATTTATTCTCAAACAGACAAAGTACTGTTGATTGTAATCGTTTGGTGACATTGTGTTGCAGCTGAGGGAGTTCACTGTGAATCATAAGGAGGTTAACATCGGTCATCAAACAAGTCCGTACAAGTCCCCAATAATGTCTCAAAACTGGCCGAGAGTCATGTCACGAACTCATGATCCCGAATTTAATGGAAATGAAAATGAAAGGATTGTATGTTGCCAGCACACAGAAGAGGAAGATCTGACGAAGGGATTTAGTTTGTTAATTTCTTTGTTTTTATCAACCCTATTGTCGTATACATGTTTTTATATCTATTACATTCACCAAGGCTATTTTATTTCTATGTACCTTTTTCCTCAAAATGGCACCCAGAAAAATATCATGTGACAGAAATACATCTGTATAAATAAGATGGGTTTGGACTGGGATAGGCTTTTGAAATCAAGTATGTTCCTTTTATATAAAGATACATACGATTTAAAAAAAGAAAACCACTCTGTGTTGAGAGACAGGATGCAGAACACACACTCACACACAGAGAGAGAGAGAGAGAGAGAAAGAGGTGCTACCAGAAGCTTCCAGAACAAAGAGAGGTTACTAACGGCCATTCTCCTAATAAGCAGCCTCCACAAGTACAGCCCTATTATATTCAAAAACTGAAGCCGATCATTTCCAAACAAAGGGAAATATTTACGCTGATGGAGCCAAAACAGGGGGCGCTCAGAATAAATCACATTCCCGTCGACTGCTCCAAACAGGCATCTCACACTATTCTGCCTGTAATTCGTACCTGTCAAATAGCGTTAACTTAGGTCTGGTTTCTCACAAAGAGAAAGTGAGACTTCTCAGATCACCAGCTGCACACAGAAAAACCACACTGTGGTTACCTGGCAGTGTCAACTCAGTAATCACATGCTTCGTGTCTAAAGAGGATAAGTGCTGCATGTTAAGGCAAATGTAAATCTTTGGAAAGAAGGCACACATAATAGATGACTGCTTAAACCTGTTATATAGCATTTACTCAATCTATATTTTACATTTTAAGTGTGATGAAGACTGTGCGTCAGGTGTGTGGTGTGTCATCTGCTAGTGCTAAAGGCTATTCCGATGGATATGAGCCATGAGCTGATGAAACGATGTCAGCGCTAACAAGAGGATCGAGGTGACGAACACAGTCACTCGCACATACATCCGTAGAGACACCAGTAAATAGCTGACAGGAAAGCTTAAGAACACCCTTGTGTAACCTCATAGAGCAGGCTGTGAGAGGTTACTAGAGTTCATTCAGCCTTTTAGGCCAGACCAGCTTTTATAGAGACCATAGTGTGTCCAATGCATAGGGATATGCATTGAAGTAAACTCACTGTCAGGTCTCTAGCACTGATAACAAATAGATGTTATGGGAATATGTCTGGAATTAATCAATTTGGTGAACTCTAGACTACCGCAAAAGGATTTTCTACATTTTTTCTAGCTATTTAATGAAACAGTTGCTCGAAAACACCAGGTAACAAAAGAGTCTATATAGAAGTCTCTCATATTTGTCTTTTGAAAGAAAAGGCAGATTTGAAGAATTTAAATTAAACTGATTTGGCGATCTCAGGATTTGGTGGATCAATGAAGAGAAAGCATCTGCAAAACTGAAGAACAATTTCAGCAAGGACATCCTACAGTTTTTTTTCTTTTTAAACAATGTCCTCACTTACAGACCCATCCATTACCTAAGATTACCTGAGTGTATTTCTGCACTCAGCCTGATATTTTCCTGTAATGAATGTGAAGCAAACGCTGATAATCTCTTTAAAAAATAAGCTCCCAATGCGCTAGTATTCATTATGGTGAAACAGCACCAGGCTCTTGAAACGCTTAATTGTCAAATAAAGTTCACACAAACAGTGCACTACAGTAATTTGCAAGCTATTCATCGATTTTACAGTTTTGACTAAAATCCTTAAATGTAGAACAAAGACATTACAGATAATCCTCAAACTGCATATCACGAAATGTGTACATTGATATGAAAACTAAACAGGGCCTAAAGTTTTGTATGAGGGTAAAGCCCAGCTGCCGATACACCGGAGATTCTCAAACCTTTCACACAAAGTATCACCTCATAAAATGTTTGACTTTCCGAGTATCACCAGGCCTAGATCAAGATCAAACCAGGATTAACTCGGTCTAAAGTGGTTTGAATGATCTCTAAACTGGGAGTAAAACATGTCTAAACCATAAAACACCCACATTAAATACATTACTAAATGAAATTAAGTCTAAAATTGCAGATGACCCTGAGCACCAGTGGCAGTTTGAGAATCTGTATGTATTATGTTTGCGCACAATATCACAACCTAAACTATTTTACCATGTGTCAAAAGTGCAATAACTGCTACACAAGTCCAAAAAATGTAACATGCAACAAATTTAAAAAATAAGCACTATTTGTGTTTCCTACTTTGAAACACTTTGGGTCCATTCAATTGTAAACACTGATGTATTCTTAGAAGCCATTGATCGAGCGGGCAAATATTACAATTGAACTTGAACTTCGGCATCAAACATTGTCTCCTGGTGGTCCGATGTATGTTGAAACATGAGGTGGGTTTTGTATTTACCTCCACGGCCAGAGCTCCCAGACTTTCCAAGAGACCGTCCGTCGCAGCGGAGACTTCCTGAACCACTTTGGGATCCGTCTTTACATCTTTCTGTTACGGGGGAAATCAGAAAGAGGCCATTGTTATTACAAGATTAAGTATTGAGGATAAGGTGATTGATTTCCCTGTGAAAAGATGCTATGAAAAAAGTATGAAACAGCTCCCCATTATTAAACACTAATGAAGTCAAAATTGTTTCACTGACTAATAAAGCAAAGCGGAACAAAAAAGCTTTATTAATCAGTGATTCAGTAATTGTTTTAATGGAGTATAATAATTGTGAATCAGCACAAAAATAATATGGCTTTGACTAACACAGAAAAGAGGTTCGGTGTTATAATTCAGGGGTGGTCTTTAATCACTGAAATTGAGCTCATTTCTCATTAGCACACTGAAAGAAGAAGTTCTATAGGTCAAAGTTCAGAATGACCACGACAGAATAACCCCTCCATGTGATGTTTGACCCTCACGTGTTCCCCTCAGTCTGACCACTTGTGTTTTGCGGCTGTTTGTCTGTCCCTCTTCCTGTGTGGACGTGGACTGCAGTCAGTGCTGTGGCTCTCAAGTATCAGCTGCAGGAACGTGTGACATTAGATAAAGCACAGGTGTCGCGAGGACATACCAGCGCTGGATATAAACTTTACCATATTTGTCAATAGGGGAGAAAACAGGAAGGCTTTACCCAATGGTGTTTTTAGTATTGCAATAGAACAAGCAGGGATTGGGAAACAAAGTACGGTCTGTGGCCTTTTACTCAATGCCAGGAAGAGGAGGTGGGCGTAAGGAAAGTGAGGAAAAGGTGAAAGAGAAAGGGGGAAAGCTGTCAGAGCTCCTAACTGAAAAATGGAGTTTTGTGTTACACCTGACTAAAATAAACCTTAAACATTTCTGCATAACTTACTCGAATCGGTTTGAGGAAGTCTAGATTGGAGAGGAAGTGGCTCTGTGCTTTGTTCAGCCATTCACTGGGCGAATTGCAGATGATTTCTTGCGTCAAACGGGAGACGTTGTGGTCGGCAATGTGAACAAACTCTTCGATGGGTGTCGTGTTGCAGAGATCTCTGAGGTGGAATCCGAAACCCTTTGTGAGCACCTAAAAAGAAGACAAAAAAGTTGGAATTGTTTTAAAATTTTGACTTTTAGTTGGTAAAGTGAGCAAATGGGTATCGCACATTTGTCCCGATTTTGTGTTGACTTTGTGTTTGTTATCATTGAAATTTCGATGCCAGTTGAAAACGATACCGGATTTTAGATCCAAAGTTGAGTGATGAGTAAACACCGATGTCAGTGGTTACAAAATGTTTGTTTCGGTGATATGAGAAAGAACTAGACAAAGCAGGATTTCTGTGTTTGTTCCCACAACGGGGCAAGATGTTGCGCACTTGTGTAGGAGTCAGAAAACAACCAAACGTCCTTGACCAGTGTGTGCCGTCGTATCATGTTTATCTAGCTACATACATGCACACCGAGCAACTAATCCCTTTATACTGAATAACATAGGAGCTTAGAACAATATACTGTGCATTATTATCAATCAACATTCATCCTATATAGATGACGACAGATCATAGTGAGCAGCATCCTTTTCCACACTGCTTAATGAATTCTTCAAAGGAAACAATCGAACGTGAAATCCTGCGACCACTGCAGACCTAATGACTTTCTCTGATCAATGGGCGTCTTTGGCAGAGATGAAATGTGCCAGACATTTGGACAGAGCGTGCACGTGCTTCTGAGAAGAGGAGCGGGGGAGGAGCAGGTCATGTGACTGCAGCCCACCAACTGCGCAGAGGGGATGTTGTTATCCATAGAGCTGCCGCAACAATGTGATAGACGACGATGAAAATGCATCAAGCTCAAAGTAAAACCGTGTGCCTGCCATGTGTGTCTCTTATGGCACATACTGTAGCGGAGGTGTGCTCTGTTGGGGATCTTTGGAGGCTAAGACGGTGATTTGCACTCGAACAATGTAAAAAAGCAGGACTTGAAGAGGGCAAGTGTTCAAAAGCAAGGGATGCCCATCAGCTCAACGATGCCCCCACCAAGGGTGAATTTCAGCTCGGTATTAAAGGCTTAGCTGTGCCACAACAGGCGCCGTCAAAGACAAGGTCCCTACAATGCTGAATGCTGTACGACGTCGTGTTGCTTTTTATAACACACAGCATGCGAGGTGTATGTTTTATTCAAATGTCTTAAGATATCTCACCTTTTCCAGGTTGACATCAGCCTCCACAATCTGCTTCAGAGCGTGACGAGGAAGAGAGGCGTTGTGATGGAGGAAATGGGATAGTGTCTCATTATCCTTCAAAAAGTCCTTCAATTTGAACCCTGTAAAAAATCAAGAGTAGAATGAAAAAAGGGCAGTGTTAATCATAACTTAAGTGCGCTAGGCCTGTAGTTTTTTTACTTCGAAAAATCCAGCTCTGATGAATAACTATCACTTCAGCACTGTTACTGTAAACAGTGACGGAGTGACTCATACTGTTTTCCACTTTTCATCTGGACAATTGCATTTCTTGTATACTTTCATGGTGAGACAATGCTGGTTAATTGTCTTCACTTTTCATCTCGAACAACACCAGCTGAGGTCTTACTTAATAAGTGGGCTTTACTGAAGATGCTGCCTGTGTGAGGACGTTTTGTTCCTTTGCTGCATTTCTCAGACGTCAAAGCATTTATGAAACTGGCTGGAGTCAGTTTATGAGCTCAAGACTCCGGCCCTCACGCAGAGGAGGTTACTCCCGGTCATTCTACAACGCTCTAAATAGCACTAACTTTTCCCTCCATCTTTTAACAAATCTGGGAACAGATTTACTTATTCCAACAAAAGCCCAAATGAAAGTAGGTTAAGAAAAAGCTCACCCAGACGAAATGGGCCCACAGGCGACTGGTGTACTGCCTGTTATTATGATAACAAACAAAGCAGTCTCTGTTTGTTATATAAGTGTAGCTTTTATGTTATGCCTTTTGCATCCTGCTAATCACGTCGCATAATGAAATAGGTCATGCCAAATCTTCAAATGCCAGAGTCAGCTTTTTCCTTACAGATTAGCTCATCTCCAGTAAATCTTTTATCTTTTGCGTTCTTAAAATTTCGCAAGACACAGGCAAGCAGGAACCACTTTGCGCTCCCAGGAGAGGAAATGAAAGAGAACAGTCTCTGTTGAGCTTGCACAAATTTTATTTTTCTCATGCATTTGCCTATCAGTGTGAGTAAGGAAGTCAGCATGTCTTGTGTCCATTTGCGGTGAGTTTAGAAAGCTCTCAGTCCGCTCTTGTTTAGTTTGTGACACTAAAGTTATCGCAGCTGTGTTTTTTTATTTGATGCAATTTACTTAAATAGGCTTTTGCAAAAAAATAATTCCTTGCAATAATCTTTGAGAACTCCTGTCCTATACAACAAGGGCAGATCCATTGCTCTAAAAGTCGTGCTATTGTTGAGCATTCATAATGAATGTCCTAACTATTACTAACAAATAGCAACTGATTCCTTTTCATTGACGATGAGAGACAAGGCACAACCTCCATGAAAGCTTTTTTGAGCTAACTTTTCAACCACAAATCTCAAGGGCAAACGGTAAGGGAGTGCTAATAAGGTCTAATTAGAGTCCCAGCAGAAACACTCCCGTGTGTGGCAGTGGCTTTGGGGACCGACCGTGCTGATTCACTTTGGTAGAAAAACAGAGTCAGCAAAGACACATGTAGCCATTTGAAATATCTTTGTTTGGACAACTGAGTGCGCTCGATCTTTACATATTATCCAGAGACATAGAGACTGTGTAGTACAAGCAACACAAGTAACAGTTATTATCTGTCATTGTTTGGACTTGGGCTTAAGCAGGATTTTAAACAAGGGCAATCCCTCTTTCATCGGATTCAAGTGCATACATGCTCTGGGTGTTGCGTGTCTCTTTTCAAAGCAAACACGAATTCAAACACAAGACAAACTTAGATAGTTCCCTCCGTGGCCAAACGAGCCCTTAAAGGCCTTACCATTAGCTAACATGCAGGTTTAGATGGACATATTCACAACGGCCTACGTACAATCAACTTCTGCTGCATTTTGGATCCTCTGTGCAAACGCTTCAAGTGTGAAAAAAAATAAAAATGCTGTCACAAAATTTCCGGAAATGTCAGCAATGTGCCAGAACAAATCATTCCTTTTGGTGTAAAAACAGGTGTGTTGTAAGAACTATTTATCTCTTTGAGATAAGGATGACAGACTTTTTATTTTCACTTCATAAATTAGTTTTAGAATATTTTTTGTGAAAGAGTTTGAAGGCCTTTTGGTGCTTAGAAAAACCCCCAAGTCCGGACAATAAATAGCCAGATAGGACCAGTGTCACAGCTGTGGCCTTAGCCCTGAAAGACATTATGAACACTGACAAAGATTTTTTTTTAACTATCTCTACGTCATACCCCCAAATAAGCCACTGTTTAGCAAAGGCAAAATTCGACATGAAACATTGTGTCTTATGGGACTAAACCAGCTGTCGCGGTCTATACAGTAAAAATGCTGACCTCTCTGGGTGACCCCTTAACGCTTTATCAGTACAAATCTCTTCCCTGACCTCTGGCTGAATTATTAAGCTGCACGTGAGTCTCCTCCCTCTGCAGCCCGCTATAGCGCTGCCCTCCCTTATGTATCCCTCCATCACTGTCGCCTGTATCGAACAGTGTCTCACGTGGCCTCAAAACAAAACACGCCTGTACATTTCATTATTATTATGATAAAGAACACAGCTGAAGCAAACGTGTTTCCAGCCAAGGAAAACAAAACTGACTGACCACGAAGTCATGATGAATGACTCCACTTCATGCGTAGGCCACGGGGATTTATGATAAGTGTCAATATTTTCTTTTCATCGTTTGCTAATGGGTTGTCTCCAGCCATTTGAAGGCACGTGAACGTCTATTACATGAATAGATGTACCTCTCGGCGAGCATATTGGAAACCGAAACAACAAGACCCTTATATTTGACAAAAGCCCAAGAGCAATGTGCTGAGAAGGGGCCAGGACAACGTAACTAATGCAGAACAAAACCGTAATTCAAAAAATCTGGGTTTATTCAATGAGGATTTTATGCTTCCTTTGTCCAAATTAGATGTGCTAAGTGAGGTGGTAGTGTGTTTAAGTAATGTACTGTTATTGTTATGGATGAAATGCAACTTTGGGATGGTTGAAAAAGTTTAAATTACGTTCTTAACTGTACAGAACATTTTTAATGTAACATGAACTCATAAAGGACCACATAGCATTTATTCCTCCACAGTTCTCCAAGGGGGCCCTTCTAGGAGGAGCAAACTGTCTTAACTTTTGGAAGATCATGCGGCTGGCGGGCACTGATAAGAGAAGCAGAGGGTATGCGCCCCAGTCCTCACTTACACTACATTACAGTGTTCCACCAAGAAGCCTATGATGATGAGTATGTGAACAAAACCTACATTTTGAATAAACTATTAACATTTAACATGGTGAACATCCCAAAACTGAGGCAAAATGGATTTAATAGTGTATTACATGTGAAAGTTATATCAGCACGTGTCTAGGAGGATTTCACTTGGTTTTTGTCAAAATGTAAAAATGCTGGGAGTTTAATTAAGAGAAGATATAAGAGGGTCTTACGGGCTGTGTTCTTCTGCAGCTTCCTGAGTGCTCGGACCAGACCCTTGTAGCCCTCGTAGCTCTTGTCGTTCTGGCTGTACAGCAGGATCTTCTTGGCGTCAGTGATGAGGCGGGAAATTCTGAGGATGTGCACCACAGCAAATATTAAAACCATAAAGTGCTCTCTTTTCTGAATACATTTAACTGAAACGTTTAGTTATCTCAAAATTAGTTTGATTTTTTTGTATTTTAAACACATCGAAAAATCAGTATTTGGACTTACATAGAATCGTTGAAGTTTCCGACCATCCCGGGACTCTCTCCAGGTGTAGGGGAGCGGAAGCAGGGGTTGTTGGCGTTGCAAATGATGCCCTGTACCCACGGCAGGGTACCAGCTGAGGGCATGGCCTTGTTTGGAAAATGACCTGAAATGTTAAAGGGGAGGGAGAAAAATCAACTTTTTATTATTATTATTATTTTATTATTATTATTTATTTCAATAAGACTTTAGGACAACACAAGGCCAATGTCTTTTGAGAGACTATGTAAACTACAGACATACACAATTGATCTTACAGCCTGTCATATTTCGGTCTTCACTTTATGATGAACTCTTATCAGCTGATATGTTTGCTACTGCTGTAAATCATTGAGGTTAACAAGATTACAATAACCCCTACCATAAGATAAGATTTTGACTGATTTTATTTACTGTATTCACAAAATAGAAGATACAAGTGTGCATTTGACATAGCTTAAGAAAACTATGTATGCATTGAGTTGAAGCTGTAAAGATGCGAATAAATCTAGCTTTATCATTAATGTCATTTTCTTTATTTTCTGTCCACAGCAACATTCACCACTAAAACAAATATTGACGCAATTCCCACAGCGTTTTCTGGGGCACTACAGGGAAATCTTTAACAGCTTGGATGTTCCAAGAGGACATAAAGTACAATATGATGAAATTATCAGAAATGTGGTAATGTCACTTGAGCAATACTTACATTGATGTTGCTCGTAGGGGGGGTAATGTATTCTAACCGAAATCAAGATGAAGAAGATAAACAGTGGCCAGATGATCTCAATCAAGAGCTGGACCTGTGGGAAGACACGGAAAGTTCAATCAAAGACACTTGAGTTAATCAGGACAGAGTAAGTTTGTATTGAGGTCATTTGAGGTCAGTTTAACTTCAGTTGATGTTAACTTGTGTTTGCATTTGTGTGTGTGTTAGGGCCTGTTTGCTGTTTGCCTGTGTAAACAGTAATCCCACCCCGGATCTGGGAGAGTATATGGGTTAATAAGGGGAGACATACAGAGGAGTCCGGGCTTTACAAGACTGTATGGGCCACTCCATCTGCTCCATATGGTCTCTGTGCCTGCTCAGAGAATTAACTGCAGCGCGGCGAGGATAAAGAATAAGGACAGTGTCTCATGTCCCGCATGTCTTTGTTGCGAACAAGTGGCCTGGAAGTCACATTACCACAGCCACCGTCTTCATCTGATGGACAAATGACCTAATTGTATGTAGATAAGATGGGCCACTCAAGCAGAAAGGAGCGGTATGTCAGAGCCCAGAAGTGGTTTTGACTTACATTTCTGTGACTGTGTGGGCATCAGCCAGAACAAAATGGGTGCTTGGTAATAAAACTCGCAAGGAAATGTGTCACCACCATGTCTTTGAGTCAAACTACTCTCTTTTCAGTGTTTAGCTCAAAGTCCACTGTTCCCCTTCCTACACACGGAATACATAAATAATGATACAGTGGAGAGAAGCCACAACATTATGATCTCCATAGTCAGCGCATTGAAGGGCCCTATTTATGAGAACTACTTTTTAGCTATTCCTGCTGCGCCTGGTGTAGCAACCAGAAAGCTTCACCGGACTAGTTTTGAACATTTTAGCACTCATATTGCCTCCTGTACAAAGCATGTCCAGCTAATGTGTAGCCGGACAAGCTTTCCTGAAACGGCTTGACTCTCGACCAATCGCTTCGTGTGCTCAGAGAATAACCCTTGATTATAGTACTTGAATTTAACGTAACAATTCTAAGGGCTACAGACGTATTTTAAAACACTCCAATAAACCACCGAGACGCTGGAATGCACTGAGTCACAGGTGAACAGTAATGGCCCCGTGCTTACCGTCTGTCTCCGTCGATAAGTGAAGTTTTTCCATAGCAGTAAGCCCAGCTGAGTGGAGACGGCCATCGTGCTGTCCTCCTCACTGAGCCCACTCCAGCTCCTCACTACAGAAGACAGACGAAAATGTCAGTCAGCGCAAACAGTGAGGGTAGCGGTGCGGACTAAAGTACAAAATGTAGTAGAAATAATAATAAGGAAACAAAATGTGAGGACTGGATGTTCGTAGAAGTTAATTATTCAAATAACTTTGACTTCTGCTAACTTAAACCAAATTCCCAGTAAGTGTAGTGCCACTATCTAACCGTTAGATAGTGGGACAGTGACGTTGTTACTTTTGCAAACTTACAGTCTTTCAACCTTAGCAAAGATCTACTGTCAAATAAAACTACAGAAATATGTGGACTTTTCAAAATAAAAGTATATTATATAGCTGCTAAAACTGTGCTCAAATAGCCCTAAAAATAGCAAGCCAAGTTTTAGGCTATTAATGTAGTTCAAGTAAAACCACATGATCAAACTACCAATGAGAAAGTGAGTTTAACAGAATAATGTAGCATCAGGACCCACCTGACAAACAGCAGTATTAAAACAGCAGCCTGCACCCCCGCTAAAGCGAAGTGAGGGGTCTGCCTGAGATTTACTTAATATGTACCCATCAGTCCAAAGGTCATCTGACCATGATGACGGCTGAGTGGTCAGTGGTAAGTTTGTGAATGAGGCAAGAGGTTTTTGAGTTGCAGGTTGTTGTTTTTTTGCAATTCTTTTAATCCTCCAGGTAAAGACAAATAGTTCATACATTTAATAGGAACTTACAGAACAGAACTTAACATTTGTAGCGCTTTAGCACCTTTGGCTCCTTGAGGACATGACAGCATCTTTATCAAGGACACAAGCTGCATACATTCTACACTATTGTTTCAAAAATATTCCTATATTGTTGCCAACTCTCTATTTGGGAGAACGACCTTGTCCACACAGTTTATCTGCACTGTGTAACATTAGTAAGCACACTGGGATTGATAAAAAATGGTGCAATGGCATTAGCAGATACTTTGAGATCAACAAACTGACCCTCCGTTGTGGTTGTTTTTCTGAACAAATGTCAATGTTTGTTCTACTGTCACTGCCACAACATTCACATTTATTTCAGGCAATAAAAGTTAAAACAAAATTCCTGGTGTGAATTCGATAACGTGTATTCTCACCACGAAAAAACAAAAAGTAGCCTGAAAGTAAATAAAACGCTTATCACTGTTCTCTGTAACTCCACACCAGAAAGTCACAGAACGGCTTGCTTGTGCGGACTTCCTTCCCTTCATTTTCTTGTCTTTTTCTCCTTCATTTTCTTGGCTTTTCCCCTTCATTTCCCAAGCTTTTCTCCGTATTATTCATGAACACAAACAAGTTGCCACCAGCGCCTCCATTTTGAGTCAACAGCTCGTTTTGCTTTAACATGTTCCGTTCAGAACCAGATGTTTGACCAGATTCTCCCTTTTCGCGCGATGTGTGTTTTCACACGTGTCAAATAATTTAATCATCGCTGGGAAAATACAGCTTCTTTATCATGGCTTTAAGATCTCCAGAGATAAAAGCAGCTCTCAGGTTGAATGTTTTCTGTGGCGAATGGTGCAGAGCCAGTGCGCCTCTAGCGGCCGACAGAAACACCATCATTTTATACTTGTTTACCATCATTTCTGAATCACGTGTTAGATCACATCTGCCTATTCCCCCCCCCCCCCCCCCCTTTTCCTTCGAAACGAGAGAATGCTTGCAGAAAACAATGAAATCATTACGCCATTGAAGACTCTAAGAAAAGAGCCAAATTGTCTAAATGTCTCAATCGCACACTTTTGTAGACTTGTTTCTTTGTTTGTTTTTTAGAGCGATTGAGAGCCGTGGCGCATCTTACTATATCGATTCTTATCCCCCAAATACTATGCCATGTAGGGGGATGGAACAACGCTTTTGCCAGACAACAAAACCAAGATCTTCATCTTTCCAATGACTTCTACTCTTGTGTTCATTGTTCCCTAGAACCACTGTCGGTCATCGAGTTTTTCGACGCTCAACCGAAGCCACGTCAAAGCACACGAAGCTACGTTGCAACCGGAAAACAACCATGCCTTCAATATAAAAGTACCAGAATCTGTCTAGAAAATGCACATCGAAAGAAAGTATGTCACTGTCAATATGCTGCTTTTGATACTTGGGAATATTCAAAACAAGGCATTATGAATATAAATAACTCATATGCAACAATGTTTAAAGCATTAAACAACAAACCTTGTAGTAAGAATTAAGTGTACGCAATACTAGGCTTTTACTTTGTAATGCTCAAACAGGAAGTTGCTCTTAACTGCAACGGGTATAGCTAGTTTTATTTACAAAAAGCATACGGTCAACGGGAGAATAAAAACACGGCAAATCAGACAAATATCAACAGAAAATGTTACAAACGTTTTGTCTAACAATTAAACTGATCTTCAACACACCTTTCCCATTCAGGGCACAACTTGACAAGTCAAACTTCACGACCCCCAAGTCACACAAAGGATATGAGAAAGAAATATTTTGATACGACTTTAAGAAGATTATCCAAAGCAAAGATGTGCAAAAGAAGCTCTGTACCAAGTATCTTTCATCATAACATCCCGCCGCAGAAAGAAACGGCTTTTTTTTTTTTTTATCTATCAACAAAGAAACAAACAAATCTTCGCAAAAAATTAGAAAAACAGTCTAAACTCACCGAGCTTGTTCCAGATCGCCCTGTAATTTCCACTCCTGTTTTCATTAATAAACAAAAACCCAATGCGTTAATGGTAAAATATCTCCTGTTGTGGTCCTGATAAGTTTTACGTCTCAGCGTCTGGTAAAACGGTCTTTTTTTCCTTGGCCAGGGTTTTATAGTGCGCCTCAGCGCGGAGCGAGCAGAGAAGAGAGGCAGAGGTAACTAGCGGTCATCCCTTTGTTGGCGCTCCATATAAGGAAAGCACGTGCGGAGTCAAAACACCTCTTAAAGGCACACACACACACACAATTCAGAATTCGCTTTTACAGAGAAACGAAAATTGTTTGCTGACGTAGATAATACATTAAAATAATTACCCCCCAAAAATCGTAGTACTTTTGAAAATCAACTTGTTCGTTTCAATTCTCTTCTCAGAGGCCTTTTCTTGCTCATGTGATTGTGATCTAAGTCCAGTTGATTACTTTGTAAACCTAAACTGCAATGGAAAACTCCTCGTTGACTTAAGAGCTTGCAAAAAATAAGAGAGGGCAGTAAGAATGGTCACCAAAGGTTTGCAGGCGCAGTTACAAGAAGAAAAAAAAAGTGCTTTTTAAATTTTAAAATGATTTCCTGTGTAAAATGGTTTGACTTTGGATTGTTTATCTTCCCGATGTGAACCTGCTGTGACTACATTACATGGGACACGCTGCTGTGGACCTCTTTGACCATGGAGAGTAAGCAGCTTAGCAATAAATGGATGGATGTCAACTTGTCATTGCTTCATTGCACATTCAGCGTTTATCCATCATAGTTTACAAATTATGTGTAGCCGTGTGTGCTCTTTCACAACCTTATAGTGCAAACATATAGCATTTATTTTACACTGATATTCACATATACTGTAAATTCTATATCGAAGAGCTCTCAATAATGTTCTCTTGTGTAGTTAAAAAGAAAAGTTAGTGATATAAACCATCCTGTTACAGCCACTTTGTTATATTGCTCCTTTGCACCACACCCATATTTTCAGTTTTCAGGCTTTGGACTAATTTGATCTGACATATAAACTTTCACCTGGAAACAAACAAACAAAAAATGTATTTTCATGTTCATATTTATTTATTTATTTTTACCATAGATATGTATGGGAAATCTTAATTTCAAATGCATTTTTTTCAGATTGTGGTGACATTATCTCTATCTTTCAGACCTACAGATTTCCAATATTTTTGATGTTTTTATTTTCAGAGGAATTATTTTAAATATTAAATTCCTAACCTGATTGATTCCCTTATGAATACATATATATTATTTTTTTACTTTACATATTTTTCTCCTAACCGAGATATCCAAAATCCCCCCTGACAAAGTAAGTGCTTTATTTGTGCTTTAATTGTCATTGTACAACTGAAATTGTCTTTGTGACAAATATATCAACAAAATAAACCCATTAATTAAAACCTCGCTCAATCCATTAATCGGAAATATTAATACGAAATTATTAAACGTCAAAGTGCTCCTAGGGTGTTATTACGCCTTACAATATAGTACCCCTTTTATCCGCTGAGAAAATCGACATGTTTAATTTTGAGTGACTACACTTGGATCTCGTGTAACCAGTCACGTAACCGTATTTAAATAGGGAAAACGTGTAAGAGCTTGGCCGCTTCTAACTTCACCCCCGTTTGGGTCCATAGAGGAGAGGCTAAAGGCTAACAACATCTTTGGTCTTTTTGTGGGACTAAGCGCATGCACAAAGAGCAAACAGGTACACATCAACTCGTCTAAGCTCAGGTAAGAACATCTCAGGATGGAAGAACGGTGGCCTATTCCTTTAAATTCCATGTCATTCCTTGGATTATTTTGAAAGTACAAGTAGAAATAAACATAGTGCTATTTTCTTATTGTTTTTGAAAAGTACATGTGTGAAGAGAGTTCGTCCATATCCAGAAGTCTGTGGTTTTTCAGCAGGTTCACACTCCACTTTGCCTCTTTGCCTGTGTGACTGTGTGAGTGAATGGGGTGGAAATAATTGCTCGGACGGGGGAGGCATTGTGAGTAGACGGGAAATACAGACAGAAATATTGGGCAATAGTGAGCACTTCTCTGTGCCTCAAACATAACTCTTAAGATTAAAATAATATGCATGCTTCTAAGGTCTACATAAGAACTTGCCTGTCCCGTTTGTCTCTGAAGTGCTAAACATTAGTCACTCTTGTACTGGTTACTGTGCGTTCTCTCTGCAGGATCCACTTAAAATCCTCATTGAAGGAGATTAGCCATTAATCCACCAGAAAAGGACTTGAACTGTCTGCCTGGCTGCACATTGAAGATAACTTATCACCGGCAAAGGTTACATAATGATGTTTTACTTAGAGAATCTGGGCTAACTTCATGAAAGATGCATTCACATTTCTTAGGAAAGTCTTTAAAAATACTTAGTAAGGCAAATTAGTGACCAGTAATTAGGCTTCCCCCATTCATGCCTTGTCAAACTCAGATGCTGTAATGTAAATAAAGCTGAAAGTGCCACAGTATTGTTCCATTCAGATATAAACATCTTTTTATTATTATTTGAATCCGGCTGCTACTTCTCCTTCTAGAATGTTTTTAGTTTACCTGTGAGAAAAGTTGTGAACAATTTCAAAAGTACAGTAATAAGTTACGATTATGTGCTGTGAACTATCAGATGCAATCATTTCCACTCAATGGAGAACAATGGTTTTGTTATGGCTGGCACAGCATGGTGCACATACTCGGGGGCTTAAAGGATATTCCCAGCTGTAGCCCGGGCGGGTCACTCGGGGCAATCTTGGACGGCATTAAAGTGGGCTCCAAGAAAAGCAACGTCTACACACTGTGGAGCGTGAATATACCTGGCTGCAAGCCAAACAAAAATAGAAAAAGTCAAGAAAACACAGTGGCGAATTGAAGGGTGTTCTGTTTACTTATCTAACTTGACAACATCCCATCCTCTTGTGTAATAAAATGTGGAGTTGCAAACATAACCGAGCTGTGACCTATTCTGCTGGCTGACTATTTGGATAGAATTTGCATCTTACTTTAGTAAACGTACGGCCTTGTTCAAATCGGTTTCATAAAGTAAACATTTTTATTGCCATATTAGTCCAATTCATAAATCAAAGCTTTTAGCCAACAAAGTGCTGCATATGTATAGCCTATCGATTTCTTTTCTCTCTCCATCTTTTACATAGTATTTTGTTGTCGAATTTAAAAGAAAAACAGCTAAGAAGCAGCAGCATCCTTTTCCTTATTTTCAAAGTGAACAGCAGTAACCTTTCGCACAGAGCATCAATGAACTCGAGTCGTTTCGTCACTAGGGTTCGTAAACGATAAACGGTGACACACGACATCAAACTTCTTGTATGAAGTCCTGTCGGAGGAGACGGAGAAATGGAAGACGAGGATGCACGATTTGTCCGATAGTAACCCCGGCGCGCACCGAGTGGGGGAGGGGACCGCGTGTCCGATAGTAACCTCGTGCGAAGAGTTTGAAGTAAACCAGGCTATCAGGCAGACAGGCACTATAGTTTGCCTATTTTAACTATGTGGCTCTCCATCACTGCGCTATAGTTAAAACAACAACAACAACAACCTTGACAGCACGATATGCCCAATGAGTGCGTAAAAATGCAAATGGTTTATTTCGCCTTTGACCCGCGTAATGTAAAGTTGCAGTGTGTTTGATAAACAGCGTGAAATTACTGGGCTGGCTGGGTTTGAGTTGGTGGTAAATAAACACTGGCTTGAAATCTTCCTGCCTACAGCGTCGGTCTCTGCGAGGCATTCAAGTTCTAGCAGGAAACTACGAATTAACTGGCTCAAGTCTATAGGAATAATAATGACAATAATGAAGTTGGAAATGATAGTGCCGATGCACACATGCTCATCTTAAAACTGTCCTCTAAAAACATAGTAATAATGTTTCTTCTGTTACTTTTAGATTATAACCGCAAAAAACACACACACTGCAGGAAATATAAAACGCAAGGAGCGTGAATAAATAAATAAGTAAATAAAAATAGCATAACATCAATAAGCATGCACAAGACAGTGCATTTCTTGGCTTCAGAATCTGCGTGAATGTGACTTCAAATAGCTTTGAAATGGTGCCACATGTTTTCTTTTTTAGCGCTGTCCTACCCATTCTGCGGGTCCGTGAAAGCAGCACGCTCTGACCGGTGGTTACCTTTCACTGCAGCGCAGGGAGAACTGGGTGAAAGGGGAATGATGTCACAGAGTGGCGGAGGAGAACAATGAATGCTCCACTTATACCACTGAGCACTTAATGTAGTTGTAGGATGATAAACAAAATGTTTAATGATATTTATAATTTGTCAAGAGGTTTCATGACAGTGTACAATAAGCTCTTCATTTTAGTCATAGTTTGCTAAAGGAATGGAAGGGGAAAATTTATGTTTATGTTTTTTTTTAATGTCTCTTCTTCAAATTGCTTGAAATGAAAACGAGATGAAAGAGTCTCATGTTTTTCACAGACTGTTTGGTATGAATTATAAGAGAGTTCTGCAGGCGTTGACATGCCTCAAGACCTGAGGTAGCCTTTACCGCTCTAATAGGACATATTTGGATATATATATCACCAAAACAAAATCTGCATTGGCCGCATGGGACATCCTTATCAGGATCACCTGAAGGCTCCCTGCTTTTGCTGGCACTGCATGTGTTTTACAGGCTCTATTGTGTGACCTGTGGGCTCATAATGAGCAAAAATCTTTCTGACACTGTATACGCTGCTCTCGGCATGTCCTACTTCCATGGCTCAGTGGACTTTTTGTTGGAGCTGAAACCCCCCCATTGCAATTCACAACCACAAATAACTGGCACTAGCTGTGTTGATGATTTATTTCTGTATAATCATGGATCCCTAAATCAAACATAAACTGGTTCCTCAGTTCAAGAGAGGAAATATAATTACATATTTGTCAAGAAATTTGCTGCTGATAGACTAGACAACATGACTGCATACTGTATCTTTCTATCACTACTATCACTGTCCCTCACTTTGGGGGATTTTTGCCTGCTTTTTCTAATTCTAAGTATCTAAATTCATAAATACAGCTTATCCATCTCTGCCAGACCTGAAAAACTGAGCTGTCTATCTTTTAAAATAAAATCCACAGTCATTTTTTTCATTGCAGCTGAGGGCAAACTGTCCCCTCTCCTCCTGTATCCTGTCTGCTCCAGTTCTGACTCATGAGTGCATGTGAGCAGTTCCCTGTAATTGTGTGCGTTGGTACATTCATAACCCCGCACTTTGCTGGATTTAACCACAAGCTATCATGGCACGAAACCTCACTTCCTCCCACAGCGTAAAACTATGTCAAAGTTCAACTTGTTATAAGATCACAAAAAGAGCATACAGCATAAAGTGAATAAGGTTTTGTTTTACTGTTTACATCTCTATCTAATCTAATTATATAACTAATGAATATGAAACGAATGATGAAACTTAAGAGAATCTTCGTTCAGGTTTAGAGCAAAGCTGTACAGACATGGGCCGGTCATGGTGCCAAAACTTGTGTTCAGATTTGGGAACACAAGTAAAACAAATCTGTGTCACGTGATCAGGGTCATTTGTTTGGTAAATTTTCGCTATCAATAAACTTAATTATGAAAATGTTCAGCTGAGACGAATCATTTTATGCTGCATAGTGCCACACGTGGGATGAAACAACGTGTAGGTCATGACATAATGTTTAATAGTGTAGTAAAGGAATTTTTGCACCTGCCTTGTCCTAATACGGTGTCACATGAGTTGCAGCCTGCATAAAACATGCTGAGTGTATGCTGTATATGAGTGTATGTGTTTGCTGACTGGCCATCTGCTGCCCTCTGTTCTGCATAATAGACCATTCACTCAGTCACTCAAACAGCCGCTGGACACACTGACCTCAGTCTGTTCTGTCTGAGGCCGTTTGACACTTGTCTTTACATCTTAGATTGATCAACTACTGCACATTTGATGTTTTTTTTTTTGCTTGAAACTTTATTTGGTAGTTGATGCCCTCCACCCTTGTAGGCCTTCTGGAGTTGCTAGCCAATATTTTATTTGTCTTTTTGGCAGGGGCTGCTCTTCCGGTTATAGTGACCCTAGTTTAACTCTGCTGATGAGGCAGATTATCACCTCACATGCTCATTTTTCATGCTACCCTCATGCCTATTTCACAAATCACAGTGCAAAGTGCTTCAAATCAATGTTGCTTTCATAAGTTTTCTGTATTTATTTGTAGCAATGATTTACTTATGTCTTAATTTATTTAAGAAAAAAAAAAAATACTAATGCACAGTTATTGAAACTGTGAGTCCTGAACAATGAATGATTGAGACTTATATTGAAATAGGGCAGTTTGTTGCATTGCTGATACAATAACACAATGACAATAAAAGACACTCCAAACAACATAAAGCAACAACAAAAAGGTTTTTTTTCTTGGTCTAATGTAGTTCTTCACCTGAAAAGAGTGCACAGAAATTATACCAGATTTTCTTTTAATAATAATTATCATACATTTGCTCTACTCAAATAATACGATACCTCACAGCTCTAGAGTAGTTCCCAGGGGAGAACCCCTTTGCTATTTTTGACTGTCCAAATCCTTTAATATGGAAAGAGGAGAGAGTTTAGGAAGATTAAATAACACGCGGTCATCCTGTCTGCACGGATGCAGGCGAACACTTACATCTGTTTGTCAATAGAAGCAAATCTGTCAGTAAATACTGTGCCACATGAACTCTATTCTGATAGTTTCCAGGGAAAAATGTCAAATAATGTTTTGTTTATGGTCCAGTTTATGGAAAGGACAAGTATCTTTGAAAGAGCAATCACATACTTGAAAAAGAGGGTAACTACATTTAGGTATCGTAATAGAAAAAACAGTAATGGGAATGTTAGCAGCATCCTTTTAACATTCTCGGTGAATTCTATGCACTGATTTCTGACCATAACAAGTGTTCCCAAAAGACTAATTGTGTTCATTTACATTTATAGATCAAAAAAGCAGGCACTGATTCAGCATAGTCTGTGATGGATTGTAGCAAGAAAGATGGGGATAGCAAAAGTGCATCTGCCCCACTAACAGAGTTTTTTTTTTCTGAACTCATGCTGCACTCGCCGCATCCACGTGAGAGAGAGAGGGGGGGGAGCAGATGGAGGAACAGCGAGGGGCATACTGAGCGCTACTGGATCCACCAATCCATACCAAATAACCCTCAATGCAATAAGAACAGGGTGTAGACACAACTAGACAAGTTCATTTTATTGATGGCCTTTTAAAATGAATGAAATGTATATTTATATCTACTAGATGTAATGCAAAAAAAAAAAAATGACACGCGTACTACTGCACGTGCCAGCAGTCCATGGGGGTTTGGAGACTCTAAGCTTGTTTGGCAATTTTCCACTGTAGTAAGTTGGGGTAAAGATAAATCTGTTATGTCAGGGGTTTCGGCCAGCGAAAAGCTGGATTCAATCATGGTTTACACAGTCATGTTGTTACAAGCAAATAGATTACTTCAATCAAACAGTGTGGAATTTGGAATACTTACATGTTGCAAAAGGTATAGACAATAGTATACATGAACTATTATGGCATCTCCTGACCATTCCAGGTGTAAACAAGTTATATTTCCATTCCACATTTAACTTGCAGAAATAAATATGCTTCTTTTTGCAAGGTCTGTATGGTTTGACTTATTTCATAAACAAAAATATTCTCAAATTCACATTCATTGTTTTCTTACTGTGCTATCTAGATTCACAATTACATACACTAGATACACAATTACTGAAGCAGTTATGCACTACATCTTCCAATAATGTATAGTAAATGAGTACTGTAGTATAATAATACAAATATTTACAGCTAGTGTGTGTCCTGTCTAGAAACACAGTCACAGTGGTGTTGAAATGTTGGTATTTTTACTCCTCATATTATTCATATATAATATATATATACATATTATGTATCTATATGGACAATGTGCATTTGCTTCTTCTGTCTGCATATCCTATGTTTGCGTGGTGCATTACATGATCCCCCAAAGTCACCATGAAGGTCTGCACAGCTGTAAAATGACTCATCTAGCGTCTACTTCAAAGTGTTGGCAGGAATATTGGTCTCTGGTGCCCTCTGCTGTAGGTTTGAGAATACAGCGCGTCTTTGGGCACTGACGTAACAGTAATAAATGGTAGTCTAAAAATAGATCTGCAGCCAAGGGCTCGGGGTCAGGCAATTGAGACTCGTGAAAGACAAAGACAGAAGCCGAGAAGAGGTTTGGAGAAAACACAGGACCTACATCCAACGTGCACACATGAATGAATGTTTGTTTAGTGTGTGTTGTTTTTGTTTTTTAACCACTTAACCCCCACACGAACCAAGCACATTATCTCCAGTTTGGCTTTACCCAAATCTAAAAGTTAAAAAGTGGCAAAAGTGGAACAGACCCGGCGGAAAAACACAATGAAAAAGCGACACAAAAACAAACTAAACAGTGACGAAAACGCAACCAAAAAAATTACAAAAAAGTGATTCAAAAAGACAAGAACACTTGTGAGAAATGTGACAAAAACGTGACAAAAATGTGCTGGACAAACAACAATAACACGACTAAAGAGTGAAGAGAAAGTAACAACAAATCAACTAGAAAGTCACGAAAGAGCAACAAAAACGTGACAAAAATACGATGAAAAAGTGATCGAAGCACAACACAAAAACGACGTAAAACACGACAAAAGTAATATATACAAAAAAGCGGCGACAGTTTTGTAGGTCTTAGCTTTCAAATGAGGCGATACACTTGTCTATAGGGTGTAAGCTCCAGTCGAGATCTATAGTGATTCTATAGTAGAGAAAAACTATAGAATCACCACTTGAGTCGGTTCAAATGACTGTTATCGGGCTATTTTCTATAATAATTTATAAAAACCAGTGTGGTTAGCACTCATTTAATGATAGAAAAAACAATGGAAACCTTATCATATGCAGTTCACCATATGCCTATGCCACAAAATACGAGCCTGTGACCCCTGTGACCTCTCCGGCGTGTGCCCATCTGGCTGCTGAACATCGGGGAGGAGGTGGCTTACTGCTGGACGACCTACAAGGTTTCATTCAACTAAAAACAGTGGAACCATTTTATATTTTGCTTTGTTTATTTTATTCAGGATTTCTTTTTTTTAGCAGATGTAATGCAGCTTTTATCCCTTGGTTTGGCTCATTTCTTGAAACAGAAATTACATTCTCAAAACAACATGGACAAATCTCCAAACCACTTTGCAATTGCTCACAACAGAATTGAATTTCTCGTTAATTTCATCAAACTTTAAATGTCCAAGTCCATGTCTCAATGTCTCAGTACATCGTTGCAGATGATTAAACACATGTAGCCCATAATTAGCACAATTTCCAAGTGAATCTTGTTGATCTAAACTGATTGTTGATTCTCAGTCTAATGGTGTGGGATGTGGACGAGAATCTTTGGCCAGACAGACAGCAGCGGGTGGATGGCCAGGAGAACAACTGTTGTTCACCAAAGTGCTTTACAAAAGGTCTACAGTACATACAAAGACAGTAGCTTGTGAGCTGTGAAACTTCAGCTTTATTTACAGCTGCATATAATTGTCATTGTTTTTTGTTTGTGTGTTATGTTACAGTATGTTTTGCTAAATCTTCTTTTTACTCTGATGTATGGAAGTTATTATTATTTGTGTGAATGATAATGGTAACAGTTTCCTTGGCAGCATGAGTGCAATGTGTGACATCAAACCTTGGAGGCCACTCGTACCCTCAAATCCTATTCCTTTGTTGTTGTTGTTTTTTTCTTTTCAGTTTTATACACAATTGTATTCTGTTAGCTAGACAAAAGACTGAAAGGTGGACATGAGGGACATTTCAATGGTCCTCTGCCATAGTCACAAAACATCTAAACACTCGCAGTGCTCACACAAGGCCAAAGGGACAACGCATTTTGGAGGCATTGTTTAAATGAGAAGGAAATTTAGTTTTGACACATGAGTGAACTGTTTTGGGAGACGTATGAGCTTTTGCAGGTGAACCATGGTGTTGTGCTGGACTGTAAGACGGTTTCGCCAAAGGATCTTAGAGTTTTAAGAATGTAATTTCTGTTTCAAGAAATGAGCCAAACCAATGGAGAAAAATTGTAACAGAACAGTATGATGAAACAGCGGTTTAAGTTGCTGCAAACCCTCCTTGGGTTGCCTGACCTCATATCAATCAATCAATCAATCAATCAATCAATCAAAACTTTATTTATAAAGCGCTTTTCATACAAGGTTGTAACACAAAGTGCTTTACAGATTAAAAGCAGTTCCCGCCCACCCAACCACCCACTCTTCCAAACAGACAACAACACTGCTCACCCCACCCCCCTCCCCATAGCCACATACACACACGCAGGCACACACACACAGCCACACGCACACACGCAGCCACACACACACACATACACGATGAGGTAATGGACGTAGTGCTGAGTCTGGGTACAGATGAACCAGGTAAGGAAATGCCATCAGAGGAGCCGTCTGCACCAGGAGCGGTACATCAGCCACAGCCACAGGGCACCACCACCGGACACCCAGCGGAGGTGCAGCAGAAGCACCACACCTCCATCCGGGCACCCAGAGGACAGTGCCCACACAGCCACAGCCGACCACCACTCCCGGGGCAGAGGGCTCCCTCAGAGGAAACACTGGAAATTCTAAAAATGCAAAAATGCAATATACAAATATATACATAAAATAAATAAAAATAAAAATAATAATAATAATAAATAAAATAAAATAAACATATATATAAAACTAACTAAAAACTAGTATAATAAGATAATTATAAACATAAATAATAATAAAAATAACTGAATAAATAAGTAAGTAGAAATCAGCTAAAAGCTAAGCTAAAAAGGTGGGTCTTGAGCCTGCTCTTAAAAACATGAATGTTCTCTGCAGCCCTGAGCAGTTTGTTTTTTTCAACAAGCTTTTGTTGTGATGGTTAAACTAATTGTGGAAACATAGCAACAAAGACACAATAATGAACGTAATAACCTGTTCCATACATTTGCACTGCTCTATTGCACTATGCGGTATGTCCACACTCATATCTGCTGCACCTGCACATCTCTAAATACATTCACGCTGTTCTGTTTTTATCATTTACAAAATTGTATATATGTATTGTATGTATTTTTACATACACAACCATCCCAATATTTTATATTATTTTATATATATATATTTTATATTTTAATGCCCAATAATCTGCATGTCCCTCAATAAATTTAATTTGGAATAACGTAGAGAAATCAAACAAGATCAATGTATCATCTAATGTGCAAACCTATGGTTTTCATTATGTTTTTTTCCCCCCACTTTATAATGTGTATTCTTTCATTAAGTTCATTTTTTCCCTAAATGACCTCCTATAATGTCCGCACACACTGCACAGACAGACGAAACAATGTCTAATTCATTCCCATCTCCCCAGCCTCCAGTTCTGGCTCTCGTTCCTAATTACTTTCACCAACATGTTCCTCTCATCATTCTTTTCCAAATGTTTGATTCATTGTCTAGCTGCTTGTCTGCCTTTCAAAGCACCTTTTAAGTTTGCTATACAATAGATTTCACAGTCTCAGGAGAGACATTTATGATCAGGAGAGATATATTTTACGTAATGTAAACATTGCATTCATTCAAGCAGTATTCTTGAATACTATTTTACTAAAATACAAGAGACCAGCCATGAGCAGTAAAGTACCATGAACTCAGAATCAGTCAACTCGGATATAGGGTGCTTTTTTATGATTTGACATTTTAATACATTTGTTATTGTTTACTTGACTTTAAAAAAATAATGAAATATTTATATTCATTCCCTAATTGCTGCCATGGCCAGATTATAAGACACCCCGGTCTATCTAAAGGTGAACAGCTGCCTATATTTAATAATGCAGAGGCACCTCATTTAGGCACCATCTCCCTGGCCTTGTGTTAACAAGACGGGGGTTTCGGAGATCATTTCAGACATTACCACAGAAAATTACTTTTTAATATTTCAACAGATGAGGTCTATTGGAGGACAAAAATGCCACAACATGTACAGATTGAATTCGAGGGGGTTTGTTTCAGTTTTGGGGGGTTTCTAGTAGGTTTTCTGGATGGAACGTATATGCAACCATGGAGATGGTTCCATCAGCAGTGAGAAACCCTTACAGCAATTGGTCCTGAAGCATCTGAGAGGCGACATGCTGATCACCTTTACAGCATCTGCGTCACGGAAAGGTCAAATATGCACTATGTTTTTCTGCATAAAACATAATGCACATTTAACCCTCATGGGAATCGCAGCCCACCCAAATGTTCCAGGAGATTTTTTTTTAAAAGAAACCAAAAAAAAAAAAAAGGAATGCATGGTGATTTTAATGTACACTCTATTTTTTGGAGTGTCTTTGGAGTGTCTATTTTTTGGAGTGTACATTTTTTGACATTAGAGTCTTGAAAGGGTGCCTAATTGAAGGATCACAATGAACACACATAAGATTAATGAATGTAAACATAATATCCATCCGTTGTCTCATAGTCGCACTAACAAACATGTTCTCATTCGTCCTGCATGTTTTGAGTCTTAGCTTTAGGGGAAACTGGATTTTGCCCAGAGGAAACATCCGAAGACACACCAATATAAAGGGCCAGATCTGGCACAAGGCAATCGCAACTCAAAACGTAATCTTGTATGTAAAAAAAATCTATCTTGTATGTGGCACTGATTTTGTGAGGTATGATGTCTACAAAGGTGAGGATCGCTCTAATCTATGGCAACCTTCACATTCTTTTCCTCTTTACACCGCGCTGCCTTGTCCTCCTTTAGAATCCTTGTAGGCTATCATGTCAAATTGAAAACTTAATTAAAAAATTAATTACATAGAAAAGCCTGTTTGAATGTAATGAAATAAAATCACTTCAAATGGCTTAATTTCCAAATGTTTAATCTGAAAAGCACAGGGTGTGATTATATCATCGATTATGATTTATTCGTTTGCAACAGGAGGTTTTCTCTTTTCACAAGTCAAGGTGCAGCTCGCCTTTGTAATCCTGCGTGTACAAGCGTTGCTTGAACGGTCAAGCGAATGTCTGGTTGCTGGAACGCACTGGCTTACTTTGGTACAGTAGATCAGGGCACACACCCCCAACAGCGACTAAACAGCTTTCTACAAACAAAATCTTCGTTTTAAGGGTTTAAGACATGCACCAGGGAGCTCACCATGTGCCAGATGTTGTCAGATTGCATGATTCCACTTGGGCGAAGTCACTCGTATCCCAGTTCACCTGAAGTTCTGATCTTATCCAAAACTGTGTGTCCAGTGGCACAGAGACAGCAGTGGCTTAGTAGCTTCACCGCGCAACACATCAGTCACTGAACACGTGCACGATGATGCCGTAGGCCTAGCTACAAACTTATGAAGACTCAATGAAGTGAAGTACTTCATACATGATAACAAAGCGACTTGTGACAAAAAAAAGTTTAGCAAAAGAAGGCGTGTGCGGTTTGTTAATGGAAAAGGTTGTTGTTGAGGTGTGTTCTGATCTAGGTGCCAAAGCAGGAGGTAGTCTGCACTCAGTAGTAATAGCGTGACCCAAACAAAAGCATGTGTTCACCCCCACTCCTCCACCACCCCTCTCCCTTGCCCTCGGTGTCTGGTTGGAGGAAAAACCTTGCTCTACAAGGCATCGCCATTGGCCGCTGGAGTCTGACCTGCCTACTTACTGCGCCCCGTCTGGCTCTGTGAGCTCTGAAGTGCACACCTACAAAGTGGAAAAAGTTACGCTATAGTCTGTGTTTACACAAGATCTGGCCCAAAATCTCCTCACACAGTTATGTACCCCACATGAACCATAATAAAACTGTGAGGCACGAGCGCTAACCACTGAGCAACCGTGTCACTCGTGCAATATAAGGATGTCACAACTTAAAACATCAAGTATAAACTGTGGCAAAAGGTGAGAAATCCAGCCACAGAAGGTCAAACCAGCCCAAAGCAAATGAATGAGGTTCTCTCAGTTAGGACACCATAAAGCTATGCCAAAATATGAATCAAATGAACAAATCATTACGCAAGACTGCATCATGGTGTCCACATAATAGAACAGCCAAATGGACAGCCAAATTTGAACAGTGACATCATATTTTTGAGGCGCTGAAACAGATCTGGTAATGAAAAACACTGCTATGTAAAACAATCTTTTACAAACATTGAGCTTTTTCACTTATCTCTTATCTCTTTTGTTTTTTTCACAAACTAACTTCAGATATTCTTCTTTAAACTCAATCTCGTGAAGACTCTGTTGGCAATTTCACTGGTTTAGGAACAAATGGTCACGCAATTTCCACTCAAGTAACCATTTGTAGTTTGAATGGACAGTGAATAATACATGGCAATTGTGTATGAATAATTCCTACATTTCTATGCATAACCGAAATGGCTGGTGTAGGCTCCCATTACGCTCTACATCGGGACATCTTATCTGACAAGGAAGAGTTCCGCACCACCATTACTGAACCAGTCAAGTGTAGAGTTTATGGGCCAAGTTGAGGAAGAATAAAGTTTGTGTCTTGTCAGCACCATTCCTGTCACCCTTTAGTGGGGGTCAGGGCAGCAGTAAAGACACTTAAGCTGCCAATAAAACATATTGAATGGGGCATTCTTGATGGAGGAGCAGCTCTAATTATTGCGGTGCCAACGAAGGGGGAGTCAGCGCCTGAAGCTATAGGGCTCCTGTGGGACTGACAGGAGGATGAGCAGCGCCGCCTTCATTACCATCTGAGGTGTAGAGGAGAGAAAATCTGATCTAAGACAAAAGCACGGATAAACGCTCTCACTCTGGCAGAGAGGAGCAAGAAGCATCTTCATTTGTGAGGTAACGAAGTTTGGAATTGAAAGGACAAATTAAATACTGCAATGCTTTTGACAAATACATTTTGCTGTGCAGTGACCTTTTGTGTCACAGTGCTCTGTTCTTGTGCGCTGCTCAATATACTTGAGAAAGAAGTTATATTTGTTACGAAAAAGCATCAATCACTAACTTGTTAACAATGCTGATGCTATGATGAATAATGATACTTACTAAAAATGAGTGCTGTCAGTAGATAGTAAAAAAATCTGATTAATCACACTTTTGAAACTTGATTAATTATGATTAATCACAGTCTATTTTAATGTAATTATTACATTGATTTAAAACTAGGCCTATATAACACTCTAATTTAAAGCTTTTGCCCACATTTCATCAACAAACTAATAACCATTTCATTAATCTAGGAAAGGTCCTGAGATGGCTCCTGAGACCAACTAAACGGGGCAGTGATGATCTGCTCTGCCTGTCAGGTCATGTGCTCGAGATACAGGAGTGTGTTAGGTCTCAACATATGCTGCGATTCATTTGAAATGAATCCATGCTTTATGGATTAATCATGTTGACTTTGACTGTCCTATAACACAAGAGGCCCATTACTGACTCAACACATAAACACTTGACTGAGAAAAATCTTGTGCTCGACTTTCTGGGACGAGGTCTAGGATTTCCTTCTGTGAAAACAACCACAGCAAAAAGTCATTTATATCGTACTCCGTCAAGTTAATTAGGAAAAAAGAACTGATTGTGTGGATGTGTAGAGCTATATGTCACTATGGGTGCTTTGTGTGGCATCTCTGACTCCTCCTCCAAGGGACACTTCTCAACTGGGAGACAAGATAATAAAAACACATGAAATTGAATTCACAACCTCCTTATTTTGAAGTAGAAGTCTCCCCTTTGTGGCCCTCCAAGAGGTTTAAAATATGTTTCCTTACTTGCCCACCAAGACAATTCACTGCTATTTTGAATAATAAACCACTAAATCAGGGTATTGGTATGGTACTCTTATTTTCCCACACACACTTTGGGGGACATATTCATTGCCCTTTTTCTTACAAATATTTAGATTACAATCAGATATCCAATCCAGAATCCAGCTATTTCAGAATGATTGTAGAGGTCTGCAGGGTTAGGACGCCCTACTATTGTACCCTGTGATAGAAAGATAAACAAAAAAATAATAATATGAAAATAATGGCAGAAACTTGTATATTTTGGCTTCAGTGTTTTGTCATGACTGGCTCTGTGAGGTGACAGGACAAACGAAGAAGGCAGCAAAAGTTTTATTAATAGATCTGACATAAAAAATGTGCAAAGTCTAGGTCGGGTGGCTGCATGAAAGACCGGACTGGAGCAGGGCTGAGCGCAGACTCAGGGCAACATCCTTCTGCAGCCCAGGGAAGAGCAAAGTTACAATCAAGTGAAAGTTACATTTCTACTACACACACAACATAAATGGGTCTGCTTCTGAATAGGGTTGTTCCGATACGATATTGGTATCTGATTTTATGCTGATACCACAGATTTTCCTGGTATCGTATCAGTGAGTACCTAAACCCAAACCTAACCGACATCAAATTGTGATTTTTGGGCTCTCTACAATAAAAGCCCTAATAATCACATATGCGTTATCTGTTTTTTGCCTATGTAGAATCAAGCAGCATAAATCACAGTGCAGACTTTGTTCATACATAATGAGCCATAAGCTTTGTCATATTTTTTGTTGGTGTTATTCACTTGCTGTGGTATCGGACTGGTATATTCTGTATCGGCGACTACTCTGAATCCAAGAATTGGTATCAGATCAGATTTGGAAAAACACAGCTTCTGACCTCATTTTTAATAAACATGGCCTGGGAACAAACTGCAAATTAGAGGCTATAGGCTCAAATCAGAGAGTGATGTTTAAAAAAATCACCAAGTTGGCGGAAATTGAAAAAATTTGCTTAAAGCAAAACTAAGTAACTTGTTTACCTTAATAAATCCTTTTCCGTAGTGGGGGGTGTCTTTCAACTCCCCCTGGTGTCTTTGGCCAGAAAACCACAATTGCAACTTTGCAAGCTTCTTCTTCTTGATTCCCTTAGTGTGTATTGGTGACTCCGACCCGTAGACACCAATACACACTAAGGGAATCAAGAAGAAGAAGCTAACAGGCTAACGGGCAAAGCTAACTGCGGGCTAGCGCCACTTAAACAGTATTTACAGCCATATTTGAATGAAAAAATTGGATGTACAATATCCCTCTCTCCCTTTTTTACGTTGCAGATTTTTACTCATTAATTGTATGTGAGAGTAAATACTACACTGATAGAAAAGACAAAGGGAGAGAGGGATATTGTACATTGTGCCACAACTCAATTACACAGTGGAGATACATTTTTGTCTCTCAAACTTGGTTGTAAATACTGCTAAAGTGGCGCTAGCCCGCAGTTAGCTTTGCCCATTAGCCTGTTAGCTTATTCGTCGCAATTCCATTAGAAACCCTAGCTTCTGTTTGGTTAAATTCCATTAGTGTGTATTGGGGCCTCCGACCTGGAGGCAGCGAATTTGCCGTTTGGTTTTCTGACCAGAGACACCAGGAGGAGATGAAAGACCCCCAAACATCCCATTTTAAATTATCCCCAGAGGGACGACGAAAAGGCTTTATTAATGTTAGAAAGTTAGTTCTTTAAAACTTTTAACTTAAATAATGAGAATAGTCCAAGAGAATACATCAGAGTAAAGCTTTGAAAGAGACAAAAATACTGTGGTAATTTTACTCATTTGCCTTTGAGCTTATTTATTACTTCATAGTTAACTATTGTGTCTTCTACCCTACACAGCGTACCATTGCTTCACTTTATGTATGAGCTTGTCGCGTCTGTATTCCGCTCTGAGGATATCATGATTTTTCACATCCCTGCGTCACAATCCATCACCATAGCAGTGTGTGGATGCAGTGTTCACATGTTTCACAAAAATGTAGTCTGGGGCAGTATAGCACAACACCATGAGCCTGTATATTGATGATGATGACACATGCATTCATAAATTAGGTGAAACTTTACCGACAGCGCAAACAGAAATTGAGCGATTCATCAATTCTCCGCTGTGGTAAGTGCATCCATTCATTTCGGGCCCGCCACTGGAGAAAGCTGCCACGGCTGACAAAGGATTGTGGGGGGAAAAAAAGTGTCAAGATAAAATGAATTTCTAAACGCAGGTGTGGAGACCATGAAGTGAGCCTGTGTGAGGGGCGGAGAAATGTTCTCCTCTTTGAAAGGCATGAGACAATTTCCACTCAATTTGGCTCCCCCATTAAGTTGTAATTGCGCTGTCAGACGAGAAAACGATTCAATCGAAACTTTAAATAATTCATATTGAAAATCATAGGTCGCACATTGCCATGGAAGACTCTTTACTATATAGGCTATAATTCTGGGGCAATTTCGAAAGGAAATTATACCTCTGTTGGATCTCAAACAATTCCACTTTCTATTAGATGAATTGACAAACTTCTCCAGAGCTGATTTATGAGAAGAACTAAGCGTGGTCAACTTTAGAAGAGCTGTACCAGCTGAGATAGTTCCCTCTTGTTTCTGTTGCTTGTTAAAAGTTGGAGAGATGTTTTTTCTGCATCCTTTCACACAGGAACAGTATTCTCAACTCGGGCTAGCAATAGCCCTGTCTAATGGCTTGGTGTTCTGTTAAGCTTTTAACAGTTCCTCTCTGCAGACTGTAAGGTGGTCATTTATATATCAAGGCAGGTACTAAATAGTGAGTGCAAGCCGGAAAATAGCATATGGCTATTTGTGAACCAATTTAATACTGTATTATATTTTTAGGGTCTCAAAACTGAAATGTTAATGAAGTAATGGTGTGTAATATGTAAAAATGCATAAATGACTCCCACTGGTGATCCACTTTTGCGAGTACTTCTCTTTTCACACATAAGCAAACGCTTGGTAAAGGAGTGTTAGTGTCTGATCAGCTCTCTTTGTATTCAGCACAATTCAATTTCCTCCAATAATTTTTTATTTTTTATTTTTTTTATTTATTTATGGTTTATTTGGTAGGGACAGTGCAAGTTAATGAACAAGCCACACCGGATTGTAGCCTTAGGCTAATTTTCATCCGTCGTCCTCCATGCGCACTCTCAAACACACTCTCATACATCCTGGCCTATTGTACATGTTTTTAGTGGTAGGGGAAACCGGAGTACCCGGAGGAAACCTACGCAGACACGGGGAGAACATGCAAACTCCACACAGAAAGGCCCCGTCCTTGGTGGGAATCGAACCCGGACCTTCTTGCTGTGAAGCACAAGCACTAACCGCTGTGCTACCGTGCCGCGGTAATCAGTGACTCTGTAAAAGAAACATTTGTTAGAGTTATAATAATATAATATAATAGATAATTAATTATGCATTTTCCTCCCCCTACATGTTCCAGCAATGTCCTATGGTGTAGAATGAGCCCAGACCTGTTCACCACAACTGCCTCTAAAATCCTGCACTGTCAGTGCCGTCAAGCACGAGCTTAAAAGTGAAAGTGCAGTTACACGTATGACCTGAGGTGACAGTAGTGTGTAAAATGGCCAACTTGCATCTTGCCCCTTAAAGCAGTACTAAGTAACTCTTCCCCCTAGAGGCCAAAAGCGCAACTGCAGGTGTAGTAGCAAGTTACGATTTTTTAACTTATTAATTGTCTTGGAGACTAAATACTACGCTGACAGGAAAGGCGAAGGGAGAGAGGGTTACTGTGCAACCAATTATACAATAGAAATATTTTTTTTCACTCAAACTTGGCTGTAAATACTGTTTAAAGTGACGTTAGCCCGCAGTTAGGATTGCCCGTTAGCATGTTAGCTTCTTCTTCGTGATTCCATTAGTGTGTATTGCTTTCTCCGCACCGGTGGCAGTTAAGTTGCAAACATGGTTTTCTGGCCAGAGACACCAGGGGGAGATGAAAGACCCTCCAATCATCCCATAAACACTTGTATTACCCCCACAGGGACTACGGAAAGGATTTATTAAGGTAAATAAGTTACTTAGTACTGCTTTAAACGTCGTACACAGAGGAACTTACGTCAGAACAAAGCATATGCACTTTTAGACTTTTCATGTATATTTTGCAAATTGAGTCGAGCGGCTGAATCAGTTGACGTAAGAAACATAGTATAGAAATAAAGAAATGCGACGTGTGAGCCAAAAATATCCAGTTATGATTATTAGCTTGCAAAACGAAATGATGATTTGCAATCTTACAGCACGTACATTTGTTTGCTGTGGGCTTTTCTTTACTAGCTTTATGAAACAAGTACACCCTTCCTCCACCAGATGTCACTACAGCTCCATGCTTTTTACAGGCTTCACATTTGCAGCAGCACCCTGGATTGTGAGGTTTCTTTGCAGCAGCATCTTCTATTCTCTAAAGTATAACTGACCCAGAGTGACCCATGTCATGGGTCTCTATTGGCTAAATATAGACCCTCCCACTGTGGGGAGTGGACGGTGATTTGATAGTAGCAGCACAAGGTATAGGTCTTACAGCTGCAGGCTAAAACAGTAACATAAAATGAGCTGTAATTAATTTTAAATATTTTGAAAGCAGAATCAAGGCTTTTTACATTTTAAACCAAAGTTACTTTTTGGTGCTAATGAGCTATTCTGTGAAACAGAACAAAAACAAAAAAAACAACAACAAAACAACTCTTTCTGACTCATTGAAACACCCACTGATCCAATAAATAGTGATAATATTTTAATATCCAAAAGTCGTGAGACATTTATTGGTGTAAATTAAGCACGTTCCAAACATCAAAGATATATTTTTTTGTTTATAGATTTTCCACATAACAGGTCAATTGTTTATTCAGAATGTTATAGTAACCTCAAGAAAAAAAACACATTTCCAGTTCATCATCAATTCACTTTTGAAATACCATTTGAGGTTTTGTTCTTGGTGTAAGACAAATGATTAACTAGGTGTTGGAAGCTATTTAAACCCTATAAAGGATATAAGGGTGACTTTACCACTCTATATTTATTTTGAATGCATAAACTGATCGAGGGTATGTATGTCATGTTTGTAGAAGAAAAAAGCCAAACAAGCTGGTGCGTTGTTGTGCATCCCTGGTCCCCTGTGGAGCGCGTGTCTGCAGCATTAGTCAGTGAGCGCTTACGTAACGAGGTGTTCTTAATTGCCAAACCCGGCTGGGAGTCGCTTTTCCCTCGATCTCCCCTGTGGCCTGGGTTTTATCTCGCTCCTTCATATTTTCTTGTCTGACCTGCCACTCCGTCCCCATCATTGCTCATGCTGTCAGCTCGCCTCTGCCTGTGGATAAAATTGTGTTCATTTGGTGAGAATTAAAAGCGTAGATATTTCTTTGAGCCACATAGCTCACATTACTCTTCTGTCTGGCTGGTGTTAAGATTGTCTGGAGATACTGTGAAGTCAAAGCGGCAAAATGTAACTTGAGCCAGAATAAAATTGGATCATGAGCGAGGTGGATGAGAGAAAGACAGTGGCCTCTGGGCGCAGCCGTCAAAGAGACCTTTAAAAAGAATAGTCATGAATAGATTTGCCTCTATTTGTTCCAGCAGATGTGTCACTGGTCAAAACGAGGCAAGAGTTCTCCTTGAAAATTTCTTCCTTCAACATGTATCGATCCTAGTTTTGCACCAGAGGAAAAAAAACACAGCTAGGATGAGAGGCAAATTCTGAGCAAACATCCATGACGACATATGAAAACCTGAAAACCCTGGCAGTTGGCGAGTCGTCTCATCCCAGCTCCTGAAAATGTACACTGTCATTGAGTCCTTGGGCAAGACACTTCACCCACCTTGCCTCCAGTGTCTGCGTACATTGGTATGAATCAGAGAGTGAATGGGTGAGTAGTTCTTTGCTGTAAAGAGCGTTGGGCCTAATGAAGGTGGAAAAAGCTGTTTTCCCATTTGACCTAGGATGCATTATCATTGGTCTCACATAATGCAGGATGTACTGGAGTTTTCAGCTCAGACCACACAAACTTCTGATCTGTACATTCAGCCTGACAAAGATCACAAAGATGTAAGAACACATTATCATTAACGTTTAGCTTTGCTTCATTCTTGTCTTTGTTTTAATGACTTCTTCCATTTTCACAGAACAGGCAAAGAAGAAAAAAAAGTTGTTGTAAAGTAAACTTATCCTTTGAAAGCACATTGTGCTGTATTATACATCACACTTTAGTTTTTAAATATAATTTCCAATTGCTCAATATCCATTCAATATATCCACAGGTACATCATTTTTAAAGCCCAATATGAAATTGCGGGCAGCGTGGTGGCTGAGTAGCGTTCTTGCCTCACAGTTAGATGTTTGCGTTAGGGCCTTTCTGTGTTCTCGCAGTGTCTGGATGCACGCTTCCTCTAGGTGCTCTGGATTCCCCACTAAACCCAAAACATGCGCAATAGGTTAATCCAATTCTGATTCTGACCATGAGCCTATCTGGGGATGGGTCAAATGCAGAGAACACATTTTCCGTAGCCCTTAACCTTAGCCGTAAAATACAAATTGAGCTTCTGCACAAATTCAACCTTGAAGACCATACCTGCAGCTCTCATTCGTTGCCTCATCACCGGCAGCTCTTCACCATCATCCAATCATAGCCCCATCTCCATCGACAGCCAATCACCGCAGCTGCTCATTCCAGCTTCAGCCATTTCATCGCCCATGATCCCCTTCTTAAGCTTTCTCGTCCATCACTCGTCCGTTTCCAAACTGTGCTGCGCCCCTCCTCCGCCCCTCTTCCACCTGGCCTCTCCTGTTCGTTGTTGTGAACTGGTTGCCCCAGGTCTCATCATCTACTACCACCAGTTTCCAGAGTCCGGGGGAAGACTCTGTCAATCATTTATCATCGTTAATTCAATCTTCCGCCGGGGTCTGAGCCCAAATCATAATTCATGTCCAATAAAACTCCCCTAACGCCAGTATGTTTCTGTGAGTCTTTTCAGGATGAAATGACAAACTCTGGATGTGAAACATTTAAAAAGTAAAGTATAAAGTCAGGCAAATACAGAAAAGCAGATTTTCAGCTATTAATATTGGATGTATTTGGAGCTCCATGATTTCATGCCCTCAAGCTGCATTACATTAAAAATGGATTGTGTACTGGAAATCATATCACGAGTAGGAGTTGTAATTTCAAGCAATATTTAACTGGTGGTTGTAAAAGAGGCAAAAGTGTTTCTCTACTTGGTAAACTTCTAGCTGTAAAAGCAAGTACTGAGGTGAAATGACCTGGGCTCTGGTGTGTGTCCACCGGAGCCTATAGAGCCACCGAAGCCCATCGCACACATTCCCACCTAATCTGTCCCAGTCTTTTAATTGTTTTCTCTCTCCTCTTTACTCTCCCTCCCCACTCTCAATCACTGACCGACACTACATCTACTTTAGACAATTAGTGGTGACTGCAGCGACTTGAAGACTTTCTCGCCAAAACTGCCTGTGTAAGGCACGCACTTAAGGTCTAGGTCAGACATACAGGGGAGGACAGTTCTGTGGGAGCCGGTCTCCTCTCACGCATCGGAGTAATTGCTGACTTCTAGACTATTTACTAATGAACCGCTCAATCTCCAATCTTCTGAAGTCCACATCTTCGTCTTCATTTAGCTCTATTTAGAATCTTAATGATCTCATTTCAGGACACTTCACTTCTATGATTATTCTCAGGGCATCAGTGGCTCAAGTGGCACAGCTTGTTAAAATCACTAAGCATGATCCCAACTTCAGACACTTTACCTCGCCTGTGTTGGATGACTGTGTGACTAGTGAAGGTTGAAGAAGAAAATGGTTGAAAATACAGTTGCTTGACTTTTGATCACCATACTAAACTAGACACAACAGCGGTGGAAGAAATTTGCCCAAGAATCCATAAGAAACCACACAAAATTTCTGACGCTAAAGTATGCCTGCATTTTTAGAGTGTAACCAAGAAGTGAGTGCAAAACCATTTATCTTCATCTACATCTGAATCTTCCAAAACAAGGCTTTCTCTTAAATTGGCCTGAGGGATTGTTCTATGGGAATATCATTTGTAGAGTTAAATGACAATCAATAATAGATTAAGGAACAAATGAGCTTTCCAAATAACCAACAAGATGCACTTTCGGTAAAGAGGAACTGGCAATTAGGTTTGACATTGTTCAAGGACAAGTGCTGCCTGCTCTACATTTGTACTGAGAATAACAAGAAACTGTGCTCAAAAGACCAACAAATACAACAAGGACAGAGATCTGTCAAACCAGATCTGGCAACGCCGGCTTTAGCAGATAATGAATCAAAGACTTCAAGTTTAGTGTTGAGTGGAAGACACTTTATCACCCCACTGTGTTATCCTTCCATGTCGTTTTCTCTTTTTACTCTTTTGCTAATAAACACAGGTCAGAGTCTGGCTGAGGATAAAGCACTTGCACCTGATCAACTGAGAATGTGCGAATACAAAAAACAACAACTTTTATCCTTATTTTTGCCTCTTCCAAAGCATGGCTTAAAAATAATGTTAGCTCAATGGACAAAGCATTTGCCATTTAACCAAAATCTCCCATTAGTGGAGAATTGGTCTGGGCACCATAAACTATATTGTCACTGCTTCTTCATCAACACATGCAGTTCCCAAAGTGACAAGTTACTGAGCTGACAAAGTATTGCGCTATACTTTTTGGACCATTTTACCATGTTGCAAAAAACATTTCTACATACTTGCAGTTGTGTTTTGAGCCATTCGTGCTTGTGCATGTTTGAGTCATTTTTGAATATTCCCAGGTGACTATTCAAAGCGCTGCGACGCCTGTTTGTATATTAGTCCTCCAATTTGCCCCGAGCTCCTCCAACAGCCCATTGTACCCAGGAAGCGCCAGGAAGTGCGTCGTAGCACAACTTATCCCTCCTTTGCACAAAACAACAGTACATCCAAGGAGCCCGGGAGACTGGCGGTTTGTTAAAATGAGCGAGGGAAGGAGGGGCTTAGGGACAGAGGCATTTTGCAGTAAAAGTTAAACCCAGAAAACATGCGCTGGCTTTAGTTTTTAGTTAGAGGTAAAATTTATCTTTAGTGTCAAAATTAAATGACATGTTCCTTAAAATACTGCGCTCAGCATTGTGGTTCGAGTCCCGGCTCCGACAATTGGCTGAATGTCTCTACCCGGTCTTTACTCACCTTTCACTCTGAACTGTCCTGTCAAAAATCCTCAAAAAAAAAAAAAAAAACTGCCTCAACTAACTACCGTTTAACCTCTTGCTCTCCACCTTAAACAAGCACATTTTCTTCAGTCCAGCTTTACCCAAATCTCAAAGCTTCTCGACTGGAGCTCACAGCCTATAGGCCAGTGTCACGCCTAATTGGAAAGCTTCAACCTTCAAAACTGACCGTGGTTTTTTGTCGTGCTGTTGCCGTGTTTTTGTCACATTTTTTGAAACGTTTCTGCCTGCTGTGATGGAGCATGTTCCTAAAAAGGGCATAAGGGCAGAATCTTCACTGTATAGTAGTTCAGTCGTGCCCACGCCATAAGCTCTAATGCTAACGGCCTGTCAGTCAAAGTCTGGCCCTCAATAGTATACAAGATGTCTAAATTTTTTCTCGCGAAAACTTGCCTGGTTTCTTTAATTGTAACTAACCCAGCGTTATCACAGGAGGAATATCTAGCTGTAGAAAGTTTAGGAAAAATAGAAACCAGGCTTTAAAGTAGTTTTTAACGTGTCTAAAGTGCAGTGCTTTCTAATGGGAGACTAGCGGCTATATGGAGGTACTACAGTAATGGCGGACCAATGGCGGCCCCTAGTGTCGTCGCAACAAAGCAGAGCAGCCAGCGGCCATTGGCCAAAGGCTGTTTGCATGGTCAAAGTTTAAGTTTTATTTTGAAATAACGAAACCTATTTGAGTTAGGCTTACTACACAAAATACATTTGCACCCACATTTCACTTGATACCGAGACAAACACCCACGGCACATCGCTGCTTTCTTCTCTGGAGACCGCTGTGATGAAAAGAGGGGAACGTCTGCCAGTGAAAAATCAAATGATGACAAGTTTACATCAGCCAGATTTGGGCTAAACAAACAGTACACCACTCCTTCGTCTAGCAGTTACCATGGCAATGTTTTTGATTCGATTTGTATCAGAAAATGTGCCTTAAAATGCAATCGATGATTCATTGTCATAAGGGCTTTTGCTCATGTGTTGCAAATCATGATTTAAGCAACTGTATTTACTGATGGAGACTTTGCAGAATACGGCAGACACACATCTGTTACGCCATTAAAAAAAGCAATGTGTGTGACCTGCTCGTTCCTTCTTTTGTTTACCATGCAGAACTAATTTTAGACAGGACAGGTGTTTTGGTAAATCTCGCACCAGGAGCTGAAAATGTCAAAACTAAAACTCTCATTTGCCAAAATCTTGATCAAATATTCAACAAAGTACCTTTGTATCGGAAACCATCTGTACTCCATTCTCATGAAGCAGGTTCTTCGTGATTGGAAATGTAACGTTTTGTTTTAGAGGAAGGGGAAAAACTAACCCATGCAGTTGAATGCAGAATCACCTTAGGGGCCATGCATTTAAGCGTATAGCTTTGTGAGAATTGTTCTGAGTGGAAATTTTAATTAAAGTAAGTGCTCGTACTAACTTCGGGGAGTCAAAGCAGGTAAAAGGTTATGTTTGTCTAATTGAATGATTTATTGTTCGGACTGTGACTGCGCCGCTTTGGGCAGGACAAAGAGGTAAATGGCACAGCTCCTGTCTCTGTACATCTTTGGCTCGTGTGATGAATAATGGCATCCAAGGAGAGGAGTTTCTAAAAGTTGTTAAAAAAGAAGTGGTCCAAGACTATGGTCCTGCCAGTGACTGCTATTTCTTTCTCTCTATAGTTTTTACTGCTATATCAGACTGTGAAACCGTATGGGACCATATCTCCTGATAACTCCAAAATGGCAGCTCAAATCTAAACATGCTGCTACCCATGGATTCATGTATGTGCTTGCACCTCATTTTACAGAGCAGAATGTAACAGTGGAAATAGGATGGTAGTATAGGGATTTAGCATTTAGCAGCCCTGTTTCTATTGAAAATAAACACTGATGTTTTCGGGTAATTTACAATCTTTATGCAAAAGGCTGTGATGAATCAAATACCATTAAATAAGTGTGTGTACTTTGTACATGTTAATCCTGTCATTACACTTTTAGGTATCATGCTATTTCCATCTATTCCATCTAGGGGCGACAGTGGTGCAGGTAGTAAAGCGGGTTGTGTTGTGACCGAAGGGTCGGCAGTTCGAATCACACAAGTGCACACGTTTGTTGTGTCCTTTGGCAGGACACCTCACCCACCTTACCGCAACGTCTGGCTTATGAATGAGAATAAAAGCGTTTTAAGTGCCTTATATATAAATGTGACCATTTACCATTCATTACCATGCCTTATGCTTTTACCAAAGTGCGACTTTCTTCCTTTGTAAACATGTCCAAATGATCTCAATACAATCTCAATCGAACATTTTAGTAATTCAGTCCCAGAGAAAATATCCTCATTTGTGTAAGCTCTCGGTCAACCGGGGGTTTCCCATTGTAGTGACCCATCAACGCCTGCACAGAACTTTACAGATTGGGTTCATCAGTGAAACTGACTTAGGTTAAACTATAGTATAACTATAGTACTTATAGCAACTATGTTTATACTACAACTATATGTCTGTCTGTGAAGAACGAACAGCTTGGTCAGAGCAAGTTTTTATCAACTACGTCTTTTCAACAACAAAAAAGCATTTTATAAATCGAACTGACCTTGAAAGGACTATTCATGCTTTTGTCAGTTCACGAACAGACTATTGCAACACACTTTATATCGGTGTTTCCCAGTCATCCCTCAGCCGCTTCTAATTGGTGCAAAATGCGGCAGCACGTTTAACACACCCAGACATCAACACATCACCCCACTGGCTCCTCCAGCCTTGCTCCTCCTTACCTGCTGGAAGTCCCAAGAGCCAAATACTGGGGTGATCAGACCTTTTCAGTTGCTGGGCCCAAACTCTGGAACAAGCTTCCCCCGACATGCACCATCCCTGACTTTGGCATTTTTAAAGCGCGGCTTAGAACCTATTTATTCAGACTGGCTTTTAATACTCAGTAATGTGGTGACATTTGGTCTATTTGATCTTTTTATATGACTTTATTTTATTGTTGTTTACGTAATTGTTTTTATTTTCATTTTGCCTGACTGTATTGTTAAGCAAAAGGCTTTATAAAGGTTGGTTGGTTGGTTGGTTGGTTGGTTGGTTGGTTGATTGAGCTTCTCAGTCAATCTCTATGCATCATGGGGGAATAACTCATAGAGGGTTACAGCTTTTGACTGTCATCATGGTGTGCAGTTCTTTGCAATGTTACAAGAGAAATGCCCCAGACAAAGAAATACATAGATAGATTTCCATTGGTTATGTATAGTTCCAAACAAAAAGTAAGAACATATACTGCAGCTGTCTTTCTTGTAATAAAATCATTGCATTGGCAGATAAACAGCAGCTCTCAAAATAGCTCCAAATCAAAAACAGACTCAGTGCGTTCTTTTGCCTGACTCCTGACACTCTACTCCTTCGCGATTCTGTTGCTATGCTATTTTTGTAGCTCGCACCAGCAGCAAGAAACTAATAGCAGCGAAAGTTTGAGGTGCACTGTCAGCTTTCCCCTCGCTCTCTGAGGCATCTGTCCAACAATAATGACAACTACAGCACGCTGGGCACAAATCTGCTCAACCTCCCTGACACCGTTTTTGTATTTGACGAAAAATACACTCATAATATGTATTTTTTACTGACAGGATGATTTTATTATGCATGAGGAGCAGTTTGATTGACAACTCTTGTGTGAGTTTTCTGTAAGGGCCATGCTTGAGTCTGACCTGCTCATACATACTGTACATTCACATGGTACATAATACAAAAATATTTCACCTCCTCCTAAGGGTGATGCAGCTAGTTTTGAAGGCAATCACTTAAAAGCACATTTTGCAAGTAAAAAGACAATGTTGTGTCCAAAATAAATAAATTCTCCATATCCATACTTTTTACTGCAAACCATAGCTTTTCCTTTCAAAATAAAGTTCAGTTCGACCTTCTTTTTTACCTGAAATAGTTCTAAGTACCTTCTGCTAAGTCCTGGAGTACACTCAAGGGTCAGTGGCCGCGGGTTGCTCCGTGACCACGACGCTAGGTGCTGCCATTGCAATAGTACCTCCATCTAGTGACGGCAGAACAAGCTAGTTTTCTATTAGAAAGCATTACACTTAAACTAAGCCAAACCTAACCCCAAACCTATCCCTAAGGACAGTGGAGTTTGCTAAAGATGTTTTATTGAGATGAACTTGAAGTGACATTATTTCCTGTGGAGGTCTGGAGCTCCACTGATCACGTGACTCTCCATGCATTTAGACCCTCTTGAAAGAATCAGGTCTATTCAAAACCTCTGGCTAGAAGCTCCAAAAATTGTAAATGATCCAACCCATGAACCAAACGCAGAGTTTGAGATGTTTACTTCTGGCAGTAGATTCAGGTTGCCAAAGTACAAAAACAACAGATTAAAGTATATACTCGGTCCTCCATTTGGTTTGTGAATAAGAATGTAGAGAATTCCATTGTTTTATTATTCTTGTAACTTCTTGTTATCTTCTGTTTTTATGATGTCGTGTGTGGATGTATGAAGCAGCACCATGTGCCCAAGACAGATATCCCCATTGTGGGACAATAAAGTGTACCATACCATCCTATGCCACAAACTGCATACCCTCTGTAAAGTTTTGCTTCCTTTTCTGTCCACATATTATTTTTATTCTTTTAAAAACTGAATACAAATGAAAAAGTGACTGTTGCTTATCCCATCTACCTGCCCAAAGCGGTTCCCTTCCATTCAGAGTGATGTAGAAATGCAAAATGTTGTTGGTCTGTCCACGAGAATTCTGCAAAGATGTAGTGGGATTGCAAACAAACATCCATAAGAAAATGCACAGTGGACAGTGCCAGATCTCAAACCCTATCCGTTCTGTTTCTCTGCAAGATGTCCACCTCAGACAGGTTTGGTAACCCCCCCCCCCAAAAAAAAAAAAATGTGATCAAACATGGCGCACCACAAGGGGGTCAAGGGGCAGCTGGAGTCAACCAGGTACATAAGCAATCAAAGACAAATGCAGGCCATATACTTTGCACCTAAAAGCTTTGTGACTGCCTTTGTGGAAGTCACACCAGGGAACACCAGTGCGACTGCAGAGGAACTGTGAATGTAGCCTGTAATTATTTCAGGTAGAAATCATGCTTCTCTTTTCTTCTCGCCTCCACTTTCCCTTTGACATCAGGCTCATGTTCCTTCTCTCTTTGTTGCAGGAATCAGCGGGTGGTCAGCACAGTTCAGATCATTTTCGCCGCAGCATGGGCAATATGTTGCAATATTAATCATATTCATGTCTATTATGCATCACCGGTATATGTTGAAGATGGTGTTGTTCTAGCTTCCCAGTGGGTGTTTTGTGATCTATAACTGTGTTGCTATTAACCACGCAAGATGCTTGTGCTTGATGTAGAGTTTGAAAAATTATATTCTCCTTCATTTTTATAGAATGATTATTGAAGCAGCGAATCCAAACTAATAGAGGTTGCTTTAAAACATGTATTTCGTGCCAGCCTGACTCCAAAACATACGTCACAACATCCATGTATGCTGCCCCCCACTCTTATCTGAACCAGCTGTTTGTTTTACATCCCCTTCCCTGTCCCTTTAAAGGTGCATACACTGCACTGGTGTGTGGCATTGAGGGATCCACCATTGCATGGTATTGTAAGAGATTGGAAAAAGAAGATAGCCTACAAAAGATTATTTTTCAATGCCAAGGAAAGCTTCGAATAAAAATTGAAGCTATGTTTCATTTTTTTATTTGTAGCTAAAGCTTTTTATAGCAGAGGTGGATAATGACGTAGCACACAAAGTCAAACGGGAAAACCTTGACTTCAACAATTCCTGCAATAAATACAAGAAAAATCAATGTCAAACACACAATTTACAGTTAACTAGTATTGAAAGAACTGCTGCTAGGCAACAGAGTATGAAATTCTTGACAAAGCCCCCTCTTCTGAGCGCAGCTGGGTTGCACGATACAAGTAGGAGTGGAGGTATTGATGCTGGAATAATCATTTGCAATTATGAAGCTCATCATTTTAATACATCAATTGTGCGATAGTTATTAGATCTATTATTTCTGTTTGTAATCGGCTTGTGAAAACTTGGAGAGCAGGATGTACGTACGAATGCAAACAAGGCCAACTTGGTGATTGTCAGTCTACAGTGATGGACACATCTGCGCTGGTCCCGATCAATGCACTAAATTAAAGTGTGATCCAGGATTAGAGGCAGAGGACAACGCGGTGCATTCACAAGCACAAACTAAGGACCGGAGAAGAGATCATGACAAAATCAACCAAAATGGGCCCTGCACTGTGCTGACATATCAAAGACTGTGACTGGTGTTTCAGGCGCATCATTGACTGAACAGGGTGCATTGTCTGGAATGTAGGACAATGTTGACATATCCATTAAGTATATTGGAAGATGTAGTCGTTGTCATTGGTTACCATTGTTCTATGGATGAGTTGTTCTTTGTATAGTCATCGTAAGATAGGACACAGAATCATCCACTTTAAGCCAAACATGCTGAACAGATTACAACGATGTCTTGGATTTGAATTGCACGTTTATAAACTAAAGCTTCACATAGTGCAACAGTAGACCATTATTTGTTGACTATACCTGCACTAGGCGGTCAGCAACATACTGTATGTAGCCCCTGCTGCCCTGGGGCTGAGTGATGGAATCATTGCTGTCAGTCTTCACAAACAGCCTCTCTGACCACCATCAATTACAGACATATACACCAAGCGTAGGCAGGGCGGGTGAAGTGTCTTTCCCACGAACACAAAAGTAGCACCCGTCGAATCACAATTTCTATAACAACAAATCAATCAGTCAAAACTACCTGTGTTGCAATGGTTGGTCACGCTGACCCGGGAGCCACTGAAAAACGTCCTAACGATAGATAGATAGATAGATAGATAGATAGATAGATAGATAGATAGATAGATAGATAGATAGATAGATAGATAGATAGATAGATAGATAGATAGTATAATACTTAAACTCACATCACTCATGTCTACTAAAAGTGTTTGTTAGACTCAGAGCTTGTTATTGTCAGAGTGAGCCATGCGCCCAGATTAATAGCCCGGTCTAGAACTGCTGAATGAGGGACTTAAGTGACTTACTTTTTTCCAGAAAGACAGTTGTGTGCACACAGTCACAGACAGACTCGGAAATAAGATCCAACTTATTTTTAACCGCACTCATCTCAAAGAAGGCTGCCCCGAGTTGACTCTACAATCACTGAGTCTCACTGCCTTTGTGCCTTCTGTGTGGCCACTAATACAAAGTAAAGTGGCCTTGGTACTGTATTTTGGGAAACAAAGTGTTGAAATGGTTGACTTCGTGACTCTCGGCCTTTGCTGGAGATGGTAACAGAAGCAATGATGCGCTACTGGGCTTTGGAAGCTGATGTGCATTGAATGAACTTTTCTCATCGCATGTTGTGAGGTCCGTGCATTGGAAGTGTATCGTTAATGAGGGTCTGGTTTGCAGAATTGCAGATAGTAACAATAAAATATATCTTAAAATCCTGAATATCATTGTGATTTACTACATAAAATTCAGCAGATTTGACCAACCGTATATTTTTTGAGAGACCAAAAGTGCCAGTTTTATAATGAGTGCCTGTCTTTCCTCTGTTTGATTTGTGGGCTCTGAGGCGGCTGTAAGGAAGTCCACTGGTGTCTCTTCTGTTGTTTCACCGCCTGCAGAAATATCTCGAGGAGCTTGCTCAAAGACTGACTCGTGAAGGGAACAACTACTCACAGTGTTTGTTTTCTCGTCTATACGGTAAGTGTGAGAAATACACAATATGAGAAAAAATTCAAACAAGATCAAGTGAGAAGTGTCATTGATCTACCTGGTTATCTGCAATGACAATGACCGAGTAAGATGAGTGAAAAATACTACATTGCAAAGTGTTTGTGTAAGCTGCACAGGAGTTTTCCTGCGCAGACAAAAGTTCTTAAGCCTTCATCTGTACAGGGTTGTTTAAGTGTTGTGGATTTTCCGCCTCAGAAGCTTCAACGGCGACTGTTTATGCTCTGTTAGCAGCAGACAGACTGAATATGTGCCAATGCAGTTGGGAGGGGTTTACCTCATTATTGATCTTAATAACAAAAAACCCACCCATCTTTTTTCTAAAAAGAGACTGCAATTTTTAGAATAAAGCTTTTGCGATAACAAGGTAAACAACTTGGATTGGTATGTTCTGGGTGCTGCTAACAGATGATCATTCGTCGACAAAGGGAAGAGGAAAAACATCAGCAACACTTGAGTTGATGGAGGGTTGTTTTAGAACAATACAATACAATATATAGTCATATTTTTAATTTTATTCTTAGTGTCCGTTTGAATAATTGAAATAGTAAGTATTTAGTGTTGCTCAGTAGCTGAGATACAAGGTAGCCATCATATGCTGCCAACATGAGCAGGTTTAACTGTTGCCAGAACCTTCCCTGTTTGCTGCAGTGCTGAGGTGGAATGAAGTCAAGATTAGATGAAATATAAATGATCCCCATGGGCAGTGGATGGAAAAGCAAGAACTGTAAAAGTTCAGTAGTAAAAGTAAGTGCACACAGAAAAAGCAAATCAATTTGCTGCAATAAATGGACCTTTCAAACAGTTTGAGGTCCCCCTGGAAATATAGCATTGTTGTAATATAGTGGAGCATTAATATTATGCAAATCTGTTGTGTTATTGTAAATTACTTTGAAACAGTCATAGGGACTGATCTTGTGCTGATAAATGCAGCCTGTAGACCAGACGTTGGTGCTGGACAGACACCCAGCACGAATGATAAAATGAGAGATAAGATAGAACTTTAATGATCTCACAATGGAGAAATTCCCTTGTTGCAACGGCTCTCAAGAAAACATTCAGGGGGTGCAAATAGTCAGGAAAATGTGCAATAAAAAAAATAACATAATAATAATGTAACATAAAAATAACAAACAATTGCCATATTATGTACAACTGTGGTCACTCCCCAAGCATTTTCCTCTTTCAGACTTGAATAATCTCTGTGTACCGGGGGTGACCAGGTGGGTGTCCAACTCCAGAGCGGGCAGACAGGATTTTACTCACAGGGGGATAAAGAAAGCCTGTAGTCTGTCCTGTAGCCTTAAAACCCTAAATGATGAAAGAAGTAAGTCACATGAGATGAGAAGATGCTTCAAATGGGAAGCAGCGGACACTCTTGCAGCACATCGCGCCTCAGTTGGCCTCTTTATTTCAAAGCGACGCCCTCAGGCCACTTGCCCCAAGCTGACGCAGCTGGAATGTGCACGATTGGTCCCACAGACTCTGATGCAAAGTGACTTTACAAACCAACAGGAATGTGAATAATGCCGTTTTAATTAAGTACGTTAACAAGTTACAACTATTGTTGTTGTGGTCCAGAAAATTAGAAATGTTCTCAATACTTGATCAACTAGACCAACATTATACTTTTAAAAGCTTAAGTAAGATCCCAAATGTTATAAGATACGCTGATTAAAGGGAGAATTTTTAACTTGGATTGTCTACAAAAAAGTTTTGACTCCATAATATGTTAATAGCTGTAAGTAAAATGTGGTCTCGTTCTTTCCTGAGCTCTTTTTCTTGTGACTCTGCTGATCTTGTATTTTGTTGATGATAGAGTTTGTTCAGGGTAAAGTATCTAAATATTGTGTTTTTGAATGATAAACCAAATATAGTGGCTTGAATTTAATTTGTATCTCTTATGTAAAATGACAATGTTTGAGTTGAACAACAAATGATACTAATACATTTATTGTATTGCATTAACTAAATTTAAAATGGCTTGACCTAACTTATTTGTGTTCATTTCGCTGAAATTAAAGTCTGGCTAATAAGAAAATAAACTGCTGGAAAAAATGAAACTACATTAACAGCGAAAAACCTTAGTCTGAGTTAGATTTAATTTTTTTTGGATGGAACTCCTGCCCACAACTAAACTGAGTTAGTACAATGAGTATTTTATTCATATGAAATTGATATATTGTATTGTGCAAAGATTGTCCTGAATATTCTTCAGTTTGCTCTAATGCAGTCAGAGTCACTGTGAGTGTGTAAACAAGGTTATAATTAAAGCCAAATCTATTATAGTGGGAAGGTTTCATCTGCACCGCTCAGACATCCCCCTCCTCCAATGTTTTTACATTTCCACCTCTCTCACCAGTGTAAACTGTAATTACAAATGACAACCGTCTTTGACTATTCATGAAGATACAATTTCATTTTGTAGTCAAGTATATTGGAAATTGTACGTATGTTCACTGAATAAAAGGGAGGGTGATACAAAACAATTGGATGTGGTTAAGCAATAGATGTATTTTGGTGCTAAAAAGGTTGATATCTTTTCCACGGCAGGTCATGGCATCCCCACAAGGATCATTGCTACTGTGAACACAGAAAATAGAGTCATAGCAGTTGGCAGTCAGCAGGGTGAGGTGATCAAATTGGCAACCCCTGAGGCGGCTCATGTAATCCTGCTGCTTTTCCTACATAGATCACGGGTTTGATAATCACAGAGCCATGGAGAGAAGAAACCTGTTGTCAAGGGCGTGACAAGAAACACAAAATGTAGCTCAATCTTTCAATAAAAAACTGTTGAAGCATGATGGCGCTTCCAAAATAACAACAGCTATCTGGCTGTATCAGACATAATTGCACAGACTATGTACTTTCTTACAGAAATTCCCCTGTTCCGCTTATCTAGAGGAGCTGATAAAATGTCATTGACAAGAACGCTTTTCCCTGTCACATCCAGTTCTTATCAGACGTAAGTCATTTATTGCTATCTTTACATGGCAGCTGTGATGCTGCTTACAGATTTGGCCAATAGCGGTCAATAATGTGTCCTGTGGCACAAGATCATTTATGGTATAGCAACATACATAGCCGTTTATTAGTCCAACTGAAGTCAACACTGCACAGCCTGTTTACCTTATTCATTTCTCTTGACGTCTGCAGTCCTGTGTAAACTAATACGAGTGAAGGGGCACAATTCATGGCGGAATAAGGTGAACGAGAAAGCTGTTATTATGTCGGCAAAACAGTAACATTGTTTGATTACTGTGAAAGTAATCAAAGTTGCTTCGTCATGCAGCAAACTTTGGGACCGCAGTACACCCAATCCCAGCTCAGAACTTGTCTGTATAGCATTATTTTTTCTACTGCAGTCTCACTGTCAGAACCCAGGCTTTCATTCAGCAGCACAAACTGAGTAAACTAACTTTTGAGAAGACTACACTATTTGCTGCTGTGGGGAGGGGTTTGAGACTTCTTTTCAGCATGGTATTTTCCAAAGCTGCACTGGTGCGTGTGTGTTCCAGTCCAAGGCAGATAAACATTAATCATTGGCCTCACCATATGGTATCCACATTGATCATATTCTTGTGACATGTCAGCACTGTGCACTGGGAGGGCACGCACATACAGCTGGTATCACTGAACACACTTTAAACTCCCTGTAAAAAAAAGATGCCCAGGAAAAACCAACACAGAATTTTCACCTTAGTGTTTTCATCCTTTAGCAAAACTGTGTATCATTTTCAAGGAGACAAATAATAAGAGGCACAGGTGATAAGATGGTATTCAACTGAACTATGTTCTCCTTTTGCAAATACACATCTTGTACTACCATTTGTATTCATTAAAATGGGCACTTAACCACAAGCTGTGGACAAATACTGAGCATCGTGTCAGGGAAGGTATCTGATGTAGAACCCATTATGCTAAAGTGTAAAGTCAATCACTGCAGGTTAAACGGTAGGTGACAGATGATAAAACAAGAAGTTATGCAACGGTTCTCAGATATGCACATTTTAATTGAAAGGTGAGTGGGACAGTATTTAGTATTCAGGAATTTAATAGTTTCAGTCATGCTCCACTATTCAGCACAGCAAACCTTTGTGAAAGGTGGATAGTGGATAGTTTTTCTCCACAAAGAAAAAAAGAGATTAATCAAGGACAATTCAAAACTATTTCTGATCGATGATGTACAGTATCTCCATGGCCACTGAAAACACAGACTGTAACTGAGGAGCGTGTGAACTATTGAAAAAGAAAGATCATTTGTCATTCTAAGAATATGCTGTTAGTGCATGCTACACCTACACAAAGCCCACAGATGCATTTTGGGATTCTGAGCTTGAAGCATGAAAAATTAACGTTCTGGTGCAACTTTGGTGATTCATTGAGAAGGAGCAGTGCTTCTGTTTGTCTCAGGTTGAGTTTACAATCTTGTAAGTTAAAGCAGTACAAAGTAACTCATGCCCCTAGAGGCCATAAGCACCACTACAGGTGTTGTAGCATGTTGCGTTTTTTAACTCATTCATTGTCCCTGAGCGTAAATACTACGCTGACAGAAAAGACAAAGGGAGGGAGGGATATTGTACATCCAATTACACAATGGAGATAAAAAAAAATTGTAGTGGCGCTAGCCCGCAGTTAGCTTTGCCCATTAGCCTGTTTGCTTCTTCTTCTTGGTGATAGGGGGAGATCAAAGACCCTCCAATCATCCCATTAGCACTATTACCCCCAGAAGGACTATGAAAAGGATTTATTAAGGTAAACAAGTTACTTAGCACTGCTTTAACATATCTATACAACAGTATCTGCTCTTTATAATGAGAATAGGAATGCCAGTCAGACTCGGCATGGCTGTGAACATGCGTTTGTGTGACCTGCCCTATATGACTGGGTCTAGTTAAACAGAAATAGCTACAAGAGCAATAACATCCCAGGCTAAGCGGCGGGGGATTCAATTCCCAAGTCATTTTACAAAAGCGTTGTGTGATTGAGTTGGTCTGCCCATTGAATTCAGTATTTAATTTCCGTCAGTTCCCTGGAGCCGTGTGTGTTTGCAGTTTCTTCTCCTTCATCAGAGCGGCTGAGTAAAGGAGAGGTGGTCTGATACACTCTTCCTTCATCATGTAAAACTTCAGCTCAGATGGGACGACAGGACAGGCTAATGAGGGTTCCCTGATGCACTCATTATGAACATTTCTGTCTATTCACCTTCCCTCTTTTTTCTGCCTCCTGGTTCTGAACATTCTATACAGTAGCAATACATTAAGGCCAAACATGCACCTCACCTCATTACAGATATGGGAATCCTTTTGCCTCTGGTCTTCCTTTTCCACGGTCACCTATATAGCCTATAAAAGGTGTCTACTGTGGCAAACCAATGTCGAACTTATTTTTTCCATTGCAAAACAAACGTTAGTTATGAATTTTCTAATTTTATAAGGTTGGTGCTTAAGGTACGACATCTCAATGGACAATCAGGGATAGGACAAAAAGGGATACATAGTCATAAAGATGACAATGATAAAATTCAACATCGGACTGACAGTATCAAACCCTTAATTCCATTTTTTGTACTTCTATCACCAGCACCGTACTTACAGTGTAACAGATACAGACATACAAAGTCAACATTTTTGTCTTCATTGCAGAGGATGTTCTCCGTGTGCCTCGGGTCGATAATATCGACCAGACCCCAGATGACTGCTAATGAACCAAAGATGAAAACACAAATGGCTATTCAATCACCATAGGATGTACTTGGGGATGCACTGCACAAACACTGTTACGAAGCCGGCGGGATTGATTCCAACTCGGCGTGATACACCTTAAAGTCATTACGCGCCCGTACACATGCACTCATAATTGGAGTTCGCTTGCAATAGGTAGTAAGTGAATTACAAGTGGCAGCGGGCCAATCAGATCCACCGTAAAAGACATGCACAAGGGTACAACCAGCCTCTGTGGAGAAGTGAGTGATCGAATGAGAGTATCACACTGAGATTGAGTCATATACATACGCCCACACCACCCCTGTACCCCCCCCCCCCCCCCCCCCCCCCAGGCGGTCCATCATCAAAATGTTTTAAATGAGCAAAAATCAGAAAAAAAAAAAAAGATTGTGCACACATGGACTGCAATAGAGTCTTGGGGTTTGGAGATGGTGCATATGAAAAAAATGAGGGAATGATTGTCACCATTCACCTCAATTTGGAGTACAAGTGTGGTATTTCTGGAAGCCCAAACACAAAGTATGAGAGTGTGATTTTGCTGAATTTAGCTTCTACAAAACTGCTGCTCTAAATCGGCTGAGCACATCACTGTCTTCTTCTATTGTCGCGATTTATTCTGTGTCCAATCTTCTCAGAGCCTTGTTGTTTTGCCTGATCTTTGTTATTTTGGCTCAGCATTATTTTAAGTAGCTTTCCATTCACTAATTCCAGAACCTAGAATAAAATCCACTTGATGCTTTTAGAAAAAAAATGTGTGGCCATAAGTCATTACAGTAAATTGGATGCTAAAATGTATATTTTACCGCCAAACTCAATATCATATAAACAATTTTAGAAGCTTTGTTAACGCAACTAACTGCACAAAAAGAAAAGAATAATTTAATGTGGCCCTTTACATAATTATTGCTATTACAATTATTGCTAAGCTTTGTATACTTTTGCTTGTAATTAGTCTGTTTCTCCAGATTGTGCCTCCTTGGGGCATATAGATATTTTTTTACATTACGGAGACCCCAGTGAAAGCATTTTAGCATCAGAATAAATCCTCAGTGAATGCAGTTAATGTGGTTTATTATCTCTGGAGAAAGCTGGTCTTGGATGACTGACTTTCACTTCACAAATAAAATCTTTTATTTGCCACTAATAACTGCATTTGAACTCTGATCTGTTCCAAAAGTCACAGAGTAAGATGATTAGCTAATAGGACTGAAACAATCAGATGAAACAAGGCCATGACTTTGAAAGTGCCAGTAATTGGTTAACATAAGTATTGCCTCTCAGGGCAGCACTTGATTGTGATTGTTAGTGGTGGCTATACAAAATGGTAGATAAATACTAATTGACTTAAGGCCCATTACATTCACACGACAGGTGTGCTCCCAGGTAGGGCAATCTCATCCAGAGACTGAGATTGGAAAGCATTTTAATTGGCTAATGTACCATAGCCTTCATGGGGGTGAGACTTGAAATTACACAGCAAAAACTATGGTGAAGTTTCCTTTGTAAAAGAAAGTAAGAATGCAAGAGTGTGTAGACACATTTCCTATATACAGTACTGAAGTGATGTGTCAGATAATAGGACACTGTCCTCCAATAGAAAACGACAGAAATGGAGTGCCCCCAAGCTCCCATTGAGGGTATGCACATTACATTTAACCCAATTCAGAAACGACTTTATTTGACGTAGTGTATCTGAACAACTTTGACGACGAATGCAAAAGTCAAACGCAAAGAAATGAATCACAAACTTGCAAAATTAGCCCCAATTGCAATATATGTGAGGGCAAATAGCAGTCCCAGGTCTTCAGCCCTGCCACACCTGTGGAGGAACTGAACGTCCAGCTGTGCCCAAAGGCTGTCCAAGCGCGCTCTGCGCTATTACGCATCACACCTCCCCAACCGCAGCAGCAGCCACAATTTACCGCTCTCATATTATATTATATTATACTCGCTAGTCTCCACATTTGATATTCTGAGATTATAAGTGATTACAAAGAAATGTCCAACCCGTCACACAGTTCAGCTGTAGACCAGTGGTTCCCAACCCATTCCAAAAACTATGGCCACTACAAATGTTTAAAATAATGAATGCTAAAAATAATTTCAAACAAACTGCAATTGGAGTGTTTGATGCACCTGTACTCCTTTCTTATAAACTACATCAACAATTTGTTTGCTAAACTCAGGGAAAAGAATTCAAGAGACAGTGGAATAATTATGGATAAATATTGGGGGTTCAGCTCTAACGGTTTGGTTCACGGTGCAGGACCCGTGGTTTGGTGCATCCCGGTAGTGCACAATCTAAAAAATAATAAGTAGGTTTTGAAATGAAATAGCCTAATGATCGTTGTTAGACAGTATTTATAACCTTACGATAGAATTGGCAATGCTTTCAAAGCTGCTTTAGAATAAAATGTACCTCTGGGCTCACAATACGTGAAAGCAAAATAGAAAACAAATGGTACAGCAGCAAAGTAAAAAAAAGAAAAAAACTACGCAGTGCAGGCCATGTGCTAAGTGGTAGTTTCATTTTCGCTTTTACTCACACGGAGGATAAATCAGTCAGAGCAGCGCGTTTGATTAGAGGCTCGTGTTTGAGCAGGTTTTGGGCAATGTTTTGCGTGTATTTTTTTTCGGAGACAAAGCTTTGGAGACGGAATACGGCCAGGATTGGATCTTACGCATGTGTCTGCGCCTCTGACATTACGCAGCGCTGGATCTATAATGAACCACAGCCTCGGTCACTGCAGGAGAGACTTAAACAAAAACACGCAGATGTCATGTGTTTTGGAGAATGTAACTGTCCCTGTGCGGAGCGTCTACAGCTGCAGTTTAGCGGTGAGTGACGATGGCACACATCGCCCTGTTTGGATGCGCGCACACGCACGGCAGTCAGATGTCGTGCACTCGCGTTTTTGTGACGGCGGGTTGTTCTCGGACAGCAGCACCGCGGTCCATATGGACCCGTGGTCAATGCCCGCGGGCGGTGGGACCGTCACGTGGGGGGCGGCCGCGGATGTAATAATAATAATAATAATAATGCATTAGTCTTATATAGCGCTTTTCCAGACGCGCAAAGTCAGTGTACAATTTGATGCATTATTCATTCACCCCATACTCGGTGATAAGCGAGGCAACCAGTTTGCGCACATCAGCCCCCACCACCAACCACGCACACACTCAGTACTGTCGCCAGGCTTCCTGGTGTTCCCAAACGGTCTCCCATCCCAGTCCTAACCAGGCCCTTCCCTGCTTAGCTTCCGAGGAACGGTCTCCCATCCCAGTCCTAACCAGGCCCGTCCCTGCCTAGCTTCAAAGTCGGTATGGGAAAAATAAAAATGGCGGTGCCCAGGCGGCGGCCATTGAGATTGCGGTTTCTATTATAGATTATAGATTCTATTCTATTCTATTCTATTCTATTCTATTCTATTCTATTCTATTCTATTCTATTCTATTCTATTCTATTCTATTCTATTCTATTATATTATATTATATTATATTATATTATATTATATTATATTATATTATATTATATTATATAGGAGTGAAGATTCAGCTCAACCGTTGTTGAACGAAAAATAAGGCTTTATGTCATTAAAAGAAGCATCCTCTTTTGACACTCCGCCTCCGACTCCCGTCCTTGCACAATACAGGGTATTTATTTTGAATAGAAAAATAATAAAATGTGTAACATTTTCCATATAAATCACAGGCATCAGAGGAAATGCTTTACAGCTGTTTATTTCAGTTTATTTATGATATAATGATGATAAGACATACTACTGGATATGACATTATGACGTAGCTGACCCTTCAGCCAATCAGAGGCGCAGGCTCACCTGCCCAAACGCCCTCGAGCTGATTCATGTGTTTTCATTGGATGGAGCGAGTGTTCGTCAAATCTAGTTCAAAAACCCGCGAGCCAAACACAGCTGTAATGTTTTATATTTTTTTATCCTTAAATGACGAAACTGCGGAGAAATTAACCACATCCGTTTCATCACGGACATTGGGCAGCACGTTCTCAAGAGGAACTCTGAAAGAGACGCAGGACTGCAGCGAAGCCGAGGCCCGACTTTGCCGGAATGACGAGAAGAGTTTACCCGCATCATATGCACCCGGCGCGGATCCGAGGCTCGCAGCGGTCACCGGACAACTGGACGTACGGATGACACGGAGCCTGACAACACGAGGACGTTTGAGGACAGCGATGGAAATGAACAGGAGAGCTTATGGAGTTGGCAGTGACGCATATGGAGGAGAAGAAGGACTCACGAAGACATCAATGGTAAGTAATGCTTTGGTGTCGCTGTTGTTGAGTTGTTGAGCTGTTGTTGTGAGTAAAATGGCGATAACCTAGCTTACCAATATAACATGACATGACACAACACAACACGACACGACACGACACGAGAGGAGAGGATGAGGGGAGGGGAGGGGAGAGGAGGGGAGAGGAGATCATAACATAACATAACAGTGGTAAATTGTGGCTGCTGCGGTTGGGGAGGTGTGATGCGTAATAGCGCAGAGCGCGCTTGGAGAGTCTTTGGCACCGCTGGACGTTCAGTTCCTCCACAGGTGTGGCAGGGCTGAAGACCTGGGACTGCTATTTGCCCAAACATATATTGCAATTGGGGCTAATTTTGCAGGTTTGTGATTCATTTCTTTGCGTTTGATTTTTGGATTCGTCGTCAAAGTTGGTCAGATAAACTACGTAAAATAAAGTTGTTTCTGAATTGGGTTAAATGTAATGTACATACCGTCAATGGGAGCTTGGGGGCGCTGTTTTAGTAGACGTCTTATATGGTCGTAATTCAGGGATAAGACAAACGACCATTTGTGTCGTATGGATTTGGAGGACTTGTTGTTAGAACATAATAGTGATGTTTGAGCTGGACGCATAAACAGAAGAGGTAAAACTATTAGCTAAACTAGTTGTATGCTACATTAAAAAGAGGAGTTTTAGATTTAGATTGAGGTCTTAAGGCTTACACGCAAAAGCATTTTCATTTTTTGCCATTTCTAAACATTATCTCTCAACGCTGTAAGCAATATCCCTCTTGCATATTAAAGCGAAGCCGTTTTTGACAACACAAAGGACACTGTAACACGCTTGCTTTACATGACAGTTCCCTCAGCATCTCTATATGTTATATGTATATGTCTAAACAACACTACAGTGGAGTTTCTAGTCCATTACTGGTACAGCCAGTGTCATTGACTGTCTTTGGGAGCAGCGTGTCTTCTCCTCTGCAGGCCACTGTTTCCCAGGTGACCCATGTACTCAACTACAGTAACAACAACAACAATGACATCAACATCAAGTGCTTTCTCTTTCTCCCTGAGCCTGACAGAGCAGAGGCTGGAGGGCCACACGCCTGCCAAGGTGACTCTTCTATACAGCACATCTGTGTCACTGTAGTTTAGACAACCACCTAAAGAGAAAGTCTCACTGTGGAACATCCCCGCTTACATGTGGCAGAATTACAAGGTAGATGGATTATCAAAAGAAAACATTTGGAAGATGTTTAGCAAAACAAAGCAGCATTATCTGCATGGATATGAGATGGTGTTGTCCCTCTCCCAGCAAAGTTTGTAAATACTTGTTTATTAAGGTTTTTCCCCACAAATAAAAACACCTGTTATCAAATTAATACTTCTATTTTAGTTTATACGTAAATTTTACTCAGTGTGGCTTAAAGTTATGTTTTTCACATCTCTTAATAAAAATGTAAATTAATAATACAAAAGAGCTACACTCCATTCATCCATTTTCGTCCACTTTAACCAGGGTCACAGAGGCAGCAGTCTGGGGATCCCGAGGCGTTTCCGGTCCAGCTTAGAGCCAGTCCATCCAGCATGTAGTCCCTCCAGTGTGTCCTAGCTCTTCCCGAGGGCCTCCTCTTAATGGGACGTGCCCAGAGCACCTCCCCAGGGAGGTGACCAGGCTGCAGTCATTGTACATTCTAATAGTTGATGGCCATTTAAGAGAGTATTGTGGTGGTCTGTTTGGTTGTTTGTATGCTGGTCATTGACACAAACTGCAGTGGAGCTGGTACAGTAATAATTGACATACAGATGGTCAGGTTGAAGGTCAGTGAAGATCACCTGGGTGTATATATACCTACGGTACATTGTGTGGTGCTTCGTTTTCATCCCTTTTATGCTCTCAATAAGCACTTCATTGAAACTGTAGGGAGGAGAAGTAAAATTAATAATATTAAACAAAAAAGTTTACCCCCCATGGTTTCTTCAGTTCTAATTCAGACCACATTCATCATCAACTCTACAATGTCTACACTCCTTTTCCTGTTGCCTCTAAACTAAACTCAAATAAGTGTACATGAAAGAGACATTTTTCTCAAGTCAATTGTTACAGTAATTTCTCACAAAACTAATTGTAAGACTTGTTTCCCGTTATGGAGAACACATGTGATTCTTTGAGCCAGTGTCTCTGACCATAATTTTTGAAAGCACATATTCTTAATGAATTGTATAGGTTCTCAATGGGTACTTCCTCTGTATGCCTTATGTAACCGTCCTGTAATACAGCTACAAACAAAAACAACGTACACAAAGTGTTTCCAAATAAAATAGTTAGCTTTCGTGTTATGAAATGGTCGCGGCGATGCCTGTTCATTGTGTGACATTTTCACTCGTGGCACAGGCTCTTTTCAGCGCCTCTGGCTGTTGCCCATTTTCTCACTTTGTCCTCACAATTGATTTACACATTATCTTCCTCCTCTGACTGTGTTCGTCCACCCCACTTCACCAGCTACCTCAATCTCGTGTAATATTTGCTCCAAGGTTTTCTGAACACGCTTTTGTACCCAAGAAGCTGGATTTGATGATGTTGGGGAAATTCAAACATGATACCAGTATTATGTTGTGTCATCACATGACACTGTTAAAGTTACACAGTTGATCCTGTTTTACCATTTGCATCCTGCTGAGCAAGACGTGTCGGATTTTGTCGTCGAAACATGGATCAACTTCTTTTTTTTTTCCTTTACAGCAATCCACAAAATGTGCCCTGATGTCATCGTTTTAATCAGATGATAGTTTTATAGTTTGTTAAAACCACAACAAAGATACTACATTTTGACAATGACTTGGTTTAGAGATAACTCCGTAGCCTGGCACAATCAGACTCTCGCTACATCTGTTGAGCAGGCGGAAGGGTATGAAATCAGAGTAGGGCAGGCAAATTTTAATTTAGCTCAACAAACTAAAAAAAAAAAAAAAAGAAGTCCCTGCTGCTACTTCTTTTTAATTTATCCGGTGATTTTGATCAATTAGGTCAAAATAACTGAGTAAACAAACTCACTGTAGCCTCGAATGCCATCTGCACTACACAGGACTCTGCAGCTATGAGATCAATAAAGTACTACTATATTTTCCGGACTATAAATTGCATTCTTTTCATAATTTGGCTGGGGGCCCGTCTTAAACTCGACTAATATGTGATCTAAAAAATAAATAAATATACACATATATAATTTCACATGCCACTAGAGGGCACTGCAGGCTAATCAAGCATTAGAAAGAAAGTTTGAACTGAGCGAAGAAGTGGAGGTTACTCTTAGAGAAGAAAACAAAACAAAGCTAATCACAGGCTAATCTAGATGGCCACAGCTGAAGGAACGAGTTTGCAAATGAGAGCTTGAAAAACGTGCTGCCGGGAGAGGCTTGTCAACGGTGCAGAGATGTCTCCGTGCCCAGGCGATTGTTCAGAAGTGACACAGAGGAAGAAGATTTCATCCTCACTCTTTGGAGTGAGATCAAGAGTTTGGTATGTTCTTTATGCTGACTATTTATGTGATGTTAAGATACAAGACACCAATTTAGTTTGTTTATGCTTCGTGTAGCTAACCATCAACGTTAGCAAACCGTACGCCTATTCAGCCTGTTGTTTTTTCTTCATTGGGCAATTTTTGGCTGGTGCGTCTTATACTCCGGAGCAACTTATAGTCTGGAAAATACGGCATCTATCTTGACTGATTTGAATAACACGATCTGACTATTTTGCTCATCTGCCTCTGTATGATGCTTTGCACAAACTATCCCTGATTGTGATAGGGAGGGCGCAGGCACCAGTCTGAGATTGGACTCTTTATTATATCTTACGGCTTAACGCGTTTCAGCTCAAACGAGTCTTAATAAATTTTCTTCACTTTGATCGAGTGCCTCTGTCTCATTTTTCTCTTCTACATATTTTGACCCACTCTGGAACCTCGATGAGCACCGGTCGTTGTTACAAACTGAGATCCTGGCGAGCGCTTCCTCAATCTTTTTTCTGCATAGAGAGGTTTCTTGTTTGGCTGGCCAGGCTTGTCGCTGAAGATTTCACTAAAGAAATAGTTCCTCTGACTCACTGACTCCGGTTATCCAGCATAATTTAGTTTCACTGCTTGTGGTAATGTGTAAGTGCCACTCATATGCCCCCTCATTATGTTCTGAAAAACCTCATATTTATATAAACATATTTAAAAACATAGAAACTTCGAGAGAATATTTTGTATAAACATTATGATTTTATTTTATTGATATTTTTATATACATGGCATAAATTGTGCTTTTTTAATTATCAAGAATAAAACCAAGGGGACACGTCAGAGAAAAAAAAAAAAGAATTAAAACAATGAGCCGTATCATCTTTTGTCTCCAAGAGCTTTACAAAAACCTGGAAAGAAGAAGAGGGAAGGTAGGACATCCAACTGAACAGAACAGTAGGTAGATTGATAAAAGAGAGTCCGCAGACTTGCAAACGGTCCACTGAGGGGAGCGTGAACGTCCAGACTGTGATGTGCTTTTACCAACATCAGCAAAGGCACCGGTGTTTCACTTTGTTTAAGAAAAAAAAAAGAAAATTTGCCTCTGGGCCTTGATCACAGCAAGTCAATATTCATCAAACTGCATCTGTCCATTACTTCATCCAAGGGGAGTTGGCCACGCAAACGTCGCAGGTTCTAATTGTATGTCATGATCGAGTTTACCTCTAATGCAAGACTGATTCCCGACACGTTTAGTTTTCTGACTGAGATCAAGTTGAGGTTGGCTATGTATTTTAGTGTATTTTAAACTTTTAAAATGTGAGAAATTGGGAGTAAAACAGATCAAAGTATATCGTACCAAAGTGAGATTGAAACTGACCTCATATTCCCTCAATGAATTACTAAAATGTCTTTTCAGTGGTAGACTCCAGGGACATGTGGAAACAAGTTTTTAACCGATTGTAAAACCATAGGAACTTTCTCAAACCAAAGTGTTGAGCAAGAACAACTAAGTAGAGCATGGAAATAGCAACCAAAAGATAAAAAGGTAAGGAATCCAAATGAATGCCAGACAGTACAAATTGGAGCAGAAGGAATTACATAATATGTTGTGATCGCGTCAATGACTCAATGTAAAAAAGACATAGCGAGACAACTGCAGTGAAGGAATAATGAAAGATAAGTGACATTAAAATAGTGATTGACTTGTGTGGTTTCAGGGGATGTGAAAGGGGGAAGGCCGTTCTGGTATAGATTGGTCCATTAGCTAGTCCTAACTTCCACCTAGAGGCTAAACCGGCTTCACTTTTACTTAATACAGGGCTAAACCATAGTCCTCAATCAAATGATAGATACAAGTTCTCTCTTCATCCATGTTCAGACTCCATATTTCTTAAGATGGGCGGTTTCCAGTACATTTTGGTCATATGGCAAACACCAAATGTATTTTTTATTGCAGGGTTATTTGCAGTTAGTTTTTGCACAAACTTTACTCTGACTTCCACGAACCGTCATGGCAGCAAAAACAGCAGGAAACCTGGAGAGTGACAAAATGCACCATTTACAAACTTGCACTTCCGCTGCACATCCTCGGGCTGAAGTAGTTGGCCCTCTCATCTGCGTAATCTTTGCTATCAGAAGGTTTTGACCAATATGCAGTCATATTTTGGTCATTGAGCCGGCACATTGTTCCGCTCATCCATTGCTGAGTCCTTCAGCCGGTGCTCGCTCAACAAAAAGCGCAGTTCATTGAGATTTGGTCTCACAGCACACTTTGTGATCCTTGTAGTCATTTCAGAAAAGGGCCTTTCTCCTCTTTGCTTTGCCCCAAACTGCGTCCGTGCTGATTGTGTTCATCGGTTAGCAGTAGCTTCCACATGTCCCAGATGGTGGACAGTTGTTTGGGTCAGTTTCAGCTCCAGAGACAAAAGTTACTGGTGGTCTGACATGTGGAGCCTTTCTCTGCTGGCGACAGGTAGAGTTTGCCGTTGGCGCAGGAGCACAGCTCGTACACAGTCTGTTTGGTGTAGGTGGTGCCCGCCGGTGCCCCCTCCAGGGGATCCACCGCACTGCCCAGGGGGATGTTGCCCAATCTAATGGTGTTGGCATCTAGCAGGATCTGAAAAATAGACAGAAAATCATTATAAAACAGGGTCATGTAGCTAGATGGTGAGGGTCAACCAGTAATACTGAATAAGCATATTGTATGAAACAGCGGCTGCACTTTGGTGGTCCCAAGGGGAGGCTATAGACGGGAATCTATCAGCACAAAGAGGGAGTTTCTGTGGCTTCCTTTGATGAAGAGAAAAGTGGGAGTGAGGGTAAAGTAAGGTCAAGGATTCTTGCAGAGGAGTTTGAGAACAGCTAGGCACTTTCTAAACTCATAACTTTTTACCTTTCAATGCTCAAATTAAAATAGACAGATATTTTAGTCAACTTTACACTGACTCTGTATTACTTGATCAGATCAGATTGTATTTATTTATTTCCTTTATATTTTATCAGGCAAAACATTAAGATCTTTTATTCAGAAATTCCCCGTAATTACATTATTGCATAAAAATAGTATTGATAAAAATAGTTACTATTATTATCATTATATTAGAAAAATTTAAATCTTAATTGCAATAAGCATGCTTTTGGTGTTCATTGCAACAGCAATTCTTATATACCACATTGAGTGAATGCAAGGACCAGGAATACGGAAAAAGTATCACGCTAACACCAACACCAAAAACTATGTGGAGAAACACAGATAAATATATTTTTTTCATTTAGTTGTTGCATGTTGCTTCTCATTTTGTATTTCATTTGCATTGTACCCAGCACAATGGAGATTGAACTTGTTTGTACCTTTCACTTGGTTCCTCCACAAAAAACATCTATTGATAACAGTTGTCCAGGGAGGATCAAGGCATTCCTGCATTTGTACCTTTTAGGAGTGGGCCGAGACAGAAATTCCACGAGACAAGACAAGATATGGGATTGGGTTCACGAGAACATGACAAGACAAGATTTTGACGTAATTTCAAATAGATAAATATGTTTCATGTTTCCACTGTATTCAGCAGTTTGAACAACATTAACTCATGAACTCCAAAGTTAGGGTAATTAGGGTAAGCTCAATTCAGTTCTTTATGAATTCTCTCATTGATTCCTAATATATACATATGTGCATGCATGTAGTTTTATATTTGAACGGGGCAATAAATTGGGTTCGTTTGACAAGTCATTTTAAAGCATAAAAATGTTTCGACTGTAATGATGTTTAAATAAATAGGAAGAGAGAGAGACACAGCGGCCATTTGATTGCTCTTGACAACAGACACAAACGAACAGGTAAACAGACGTTTTGTTAGGCCGACCTCTTCCTTCCACAAATGCCTCACTGTAAAAGGGTGCAGGGTTGCCCGACAATGTATTTTAATGATGAGAATCTCTATTTGCACCCCTTTCAAACACTGATGCACCCTCAGTCAGATTGTTCTGGAGCCGGCGCTGTAGCAGTTGACAGTAAAGGCCTATACTGGATGCAGCCTAGTGAAAAAAAAGGATTACTTTACTCAGTGACGAGAAATATCTTTGATCTTGGCCCATCCTTCGCACCTTTATATCCAAATGGTCCCTAGAATCTACACTTAAACACACTCCTACACTTCTCTCTGGACATAAACACAGTCTAATTGGGTGAAACAAAACTGCCCCTACTTTTACTTACTTTCATTAGAACAATCTAGCTCCCCTCGAGCACATCATTACATTATAGAAGCATTTTAAAAACAAACACTGCTTTTTACCGCTCGAGGCCCCTGTTATTAGCTCCTGGTGCCCGTTTCCGTAATGAGACCAAACAAACATAGAGAGTTGCTTTAATAGTTAGTTAAAATGTTTTTGTGGCCTCACTCCTGCTGTAGGAAAATTCCACAGCACACTCCTAAATGTCAAGGTGCGCCTCTAACAGGTCCCCGGTGCACACCTGTCATCCTCTCCAGCTCCAGCAATAAGAGCTGCCAGAGCCCAGTCTAATCCGCACACAGGGAAGGACTCAGCCATGCTTGGCCACTTCACCCGAATCGAATTCCAACAACCTCCTGGCTACAGCATAACCCTGGCTGAACTTGTACTCTGCAATAGGATTGGAGATGAGGATGTGCTGTCAGGTTGGGCAAATAAAATTACACGTTCACCGCCCATATAGATATCACACAAATATGGTAGCTTATCTACAACCGCGTGTATAACTCCAGTTTACAAGAATGATTTTTCTTACTACTGCAGATAGAAGAAAATTATCTTGATACCTGACATTCCTCATATAGGTCATGTCATAGTTATGAACACAAAAGGATGTAAACTATAATCAAATATAAGTCCTTCTAGAATTCTGTAAGCCAATTACTTCCACATTTCAAGCTTGGGTTTGTTGACAATGTTGATGTTGTGGTTCAGGTTTGGCCTCTTATGAATTCAACAGCCTACTTCAAGTAACCAGTACAAATGAGTGAAAGTGCCTTACTTTCCTCTGACTTTTTTTTGGGAGGTATTGAAAGAACAAAGATAAGGTTTTGTGCATACAGTGTTACATTGAGGTAACATGTGTTTTGACAAGGCCTCGCCAGATAAAAAATCGCCTGTCATGAAGTTCAATGTATTTTCTGTCAGAAAATATCAGCTAAAGAGATTTGTTTTTTTGCTTTAGTGTTAATAGGCAAGGGCATATTGTACAGACATAACTGTCAGTTGAAAATACTTTAAGGAAAAAACATATATTAAGTTTGTGTGCCCATGCACCAACAGACATTAAAGCAGTAAAAAGTTACTTGTTAAACTTAATAAATCCTTTTCGTAATCCCTCTGGGGGTAATACAAGTGTTAATGGGATGATTGGGGGTCTTTCATCTTCCCCTGGTGTCTCTGGCCAGAAAACCACACTTGCAGCTTTCCTGCACCGGGTCGGAGCCACCAACACACACTAATGGAATCACGAAGAAGAAGCTAACAGGCTAACGGGCAAAGCTCCTGTGGGCTAGCGCCACTTAAACAGTATACAGCCAAGTTTAAGTGAAAAAATGATCTCCATTGTGTAATTGGATGTACAATATCCCTATACGACACTTGCAGTGGCGCTTATGGCCTCTAGGAGCATGAGTTACTTAGTGCTGCTTTAAGAGATTTTTTTTTTTTTTTGGGAGATTTCTTTAACACACATTGGGCCCGATCTTGTGCATCAAAACGCAGACGATAGCGTGACATTTTGCGCTCAGTAGGAGCGCACTTTGTGATCTTGCCACTCCAGACTTAGCGCATTTAAGTGGGTGGAGACACACATTTTACTCCAACCAGATCGACTCCACGTCCAGGAGAGTGGTTGTGTGGGAGTGGGGGGTGAACATGTGCTTTTGTTTTGCTTCGCGTTCACGCCAAGCACGGGCCGATCCGTGCCACAGCGGACGCTGTAGCTCTTTTTCTCTCGAGACGTGAACATCGTTTAGCTCACAATGGGGTAAATAAAGTTTTTAGTTTGACCTGTGAGAGCCTAAGGCTTAAGAAAGAACGCAAGACAGCGCAATGTAAACGAGGAAGTGAATGTCAGCCGTGTTTCCATCAGTGCAGTCACCTCCTCTTGTGACGCCCCCTCACAGGTGGCGGAGGCGAATGGCACATATAGCGCCGCCACTCGGAAAATAATTCGCCAAGAGCCTGCGCGCCCCGTGTGCCGCCACAAGATCTGGCCCAGGGATTTGCTCAAGAGGAATATAGCCCACTGCCCTTCAACCTTATGACATCAAATTGTAAAAAAAAAAAGGTCCAAGGTGAATTTGTATAACAATGCTTCAGAAGCCATGAGGTGCATGGAGGTCAGACCTGTCAAAGGGTAGATGATAGAAAGCAGGCCATAAGAGCCACAGCGAGTACAATGGAGCAATGGACAGAGAAGGAGAAGTCATTTGTTGTAGCTTAAGGTTGGATTAGCGCTGACATTCACCCCAAATGAAAGTGTCTGTAAGTATTAGCTGGGCTGTTGGTTGCTCGATGTGGCACTGGTCCAGGTGTGTGCAAGGACATGCCAATCCCTTCACTTTAGAGCAGCCTTGTTTTTAGCTTTCATTATCAGACTGTCATTTCGATTTTATATGTAACATTTCCTCAGATTTATCCGCTCTGAGAGGTGGTATCCTTTCAGGAAGCAGCAGATGTTTTTGCAAGCGCCTCCCTTATAGACATCACTTTCATAAATGCACTCGGGCTCTGGTGTCAAGGAGATTTGAAAAATGCAGAAAGTGGCAATTACGGCGGGTCAAAACATTTTTCATGGATGGCTTCCTCTGGCACAGCGCAGGAACCGCCGAGACAAGCAGGAATAAAGGAGAGGGCCAGTGAAAGGGACGTGTACTGTGTTTTGGAGGGTTAAGGTGTCTTTGGAAGAGGTTGAGGAGAGTGCTGAAGAGAAAGTTTGATGTCTGAGTTGGAGGACAAAACCACTGAGAGAAAAGTCACAGGAAGAAAAACATTCATAGAGTGGCTTTGCATGTACTGTACTTCTGCTGAAGTAAACATACAAATCATGGTTGTAAATACTGTCAAAAATCAGCAGTCAAACATTCAACACTTCTAACAACAATGAAGTGAACTGTATGTGGAATATTGAAACCAAACTTTATTTGATTATTTGTGTACATGTGGAAAATGTGGCAATGATTAATGGATTGACCTGTACAGAAACACATAATTTAATTACGTCTTAATTATATTGATATATAGGGAACATATTTTTCACAATCATCATTAAAAAAAGAAAAGAAAAAAATGAGTATAACAAACAAACAAACAAACCAAATTTGTATTTCCCCAAAGAGCTGGTGTTAAGTTACATATTTAAATAGATATTTACAGTTTCTCCTGGGTTAGACTGACTGACCACCACCATTCATTCACGCACATGCATTATTTATCCTGGCCTACATATGTTTTTTAGAGGTAGGGGAAACCGGAGTTTCAAAAATGGACAGTATCAGCTCCTCACTGTCACTTTCAAACAGCTCCACACTTGACATACCCACAACACCCTTCACATAACACCTATCTCTCTACTCCCTCACACAACGTAGCAGGAGGTCGAGAACATCACATTATTCGTAAATCACAAGCATACACTTGCCCCATCGAGTCCGCATGAGAAATTTTCATCAGGTGTTAGCACAGAAACATCTCTCATCAGAGTTACCAGTGACATGCTGATTAGTCCAGTTCACATTTCTCCTCATACTTCTTGACGTCTCTGCTGCGTTCGATGCTGTAGACCACAACATCCTACCGTGCACTGTCTCTAGCTCTACATTAGTTTAGCACCGCTCTTCAATGGTTTCACTCCTATACGTCACTGAAGGAACTGAGTGTGCAGCTCTAAGGGGCGCACAATCTAGACCTCACTCTGTCACCTGTGGGTTCCCCCATGACTCTGTATTCGGTCCTACCCTCTTAATGATTCAGCCAATGAATAGTCCAGGTGATGCTAATATAACTCTCAGGGTCCGATCTTCCGCCTGGCGCAACAACTACATTAGTTCTGACGAGGGTGAAAGCTTGGGACCACTGCCATACATAGCATCGCTGTTTGCCATGCGGCATCCAGCAGCTCATGTACAGCCCACTTATATTGTCAGGTCTCGCTGAAGATTTCACAGAGCACCCCCATGAAAGTTTAGTCTACAACATGCGTTTAGAAACACAAGATTGAGCCCTTAATCTACAATGCTTGACAAATAGCAAGATAAGGCTGATAAAAACAAATAAATACTGTACATTTCTTAAACCTGTGCGTTTTGCCTGCGCCCACTTTGGCTTCCACTGTGGCTTCTTCTGGCTGGTCCACACACACACACACACACACACACACACACACACACACACACACACACACACACACACACACACACACACACACACACACACACACACACACACACACACTACTTTTGCACACACATCCCACAGTGAAGTGGTGGGGGAGTCTGAGCTATCTGAGTGTATTACACACACCATTAGGCTTGTAGAATGGACAGACGCTGGAATGGGGGCTGACAATGGCCTAAAATGACAGAGGCTCGAGATAGACTTTGGGTGTAGTCATCCAGATGTGGCACAATGGCCTACTGTAAGACTGACACAGACAAGAATAGAAATAGCAGCATAGCCAGAAGTAGGGCTGCAACAGAATCAAGATCACACTCTTTTAATCCTCACAGTCGCAAAAACAGCAATTATGTCAAACGTGTTCTCAACAAAAAAACAGCTTCTGTCAAACCATGACGGAGGCATTAGGCGGCATTAACCCGTTCTTAGAAATAGATTTTTTCCCAGCATGGTTCAGATCAAACGTAAAGACTGAAAGATGGTGTAAGAGGGAAAAAAAAGCAGACAAAACTCTGGCTCGGTGAAGCGTGGGCTAATGAATTTGTGACACTAATCATTGCTTTTGAAACAAATCTCTGAGCTATTGGCAGGTGTGTCTTATCTGTTATCGCTCTTCCACAGGGGACTCGAATGTTGCTAATGTGGCAGTGCGTCCTGGGAGAGTTTGTTTGTGTTCATGCAGTTATACTAATTCATTTATTTTTGTGTCTACTCCACCACACGGGCGCCAGCAGTAGAGGGTTACCCCCCACTAGCATTCAAATACACTCACTCTCCAGCTTTACACCCGCAGGTAAAACAAGCCGCAAAGAACAACAAGGAGGAAATAAAAACGTCCCAGCATAGCAGCCCCAATAACACCTCAAGGCTATGGAGTCCTAATAAACCCCAGCACTGTGTCAACAAACAATAAGAACTCGGCGGTATAACTGAACTTTGTCAAAACTTTCACTATTGTCAACCTAATTTCACCTCTCCGCTGTCAGCAGGAGAAAGGAATTAATATTCGCACGAGCTGAGGAGAGCCCAGTCACTTTGGGAATAAATTGTCATGCTGCATGTGGAGTTTTGTGTTTTCCTATTGAGAGTGAGGACAGTGCAGATGGCGAAAGAAAATGCAATTTACTTTTGTGTTCCCACCTTTTACTCGGTAGAAAGTAACTGTAGATGAAAATAACAATTGGAAATGTGTACAATATTTGTTTTTTAATATAACAATAAAACACTACAATTGAATCAGGTGTGCAAGAAATCCCATGTCGTGAAAAGAATGAGACCAAGAAAAGAATCGGATTCTGATGTAAGACCTCTGCAAGAACTTGAATCACTGCACAAAAGAAGAATGGACACACACAGTATACTGTATACCAGAGACATTATCCCATTATTAACCAAACTTCCAAATGCAGCCATAAATCGTCACCTTCTAGTCTTTGCACTGGTTAAAAGGGCTACCCACTTTGGAACCTATATCAAAACAAACCAGGTCCCTATTGAATTTAGTCTACTGTATAGTGCATGCTCATCTATCAGTCTATCACCTGCTTTGTAATGTTATAGTTTCCAATGGTTTTAAAGCAGTACTAAGTAACTTGTTTACCTAAATAAATCCTTTCTGTAGTCTCTCTGAGGGTAATATAAGTGTTAATGGGATGATTGGGGGGGTCTTTCATCTCCGCCTGTGTCTCTGGCCAGAAAACCACAATTGCAACTTCGCTGTCTACGGGTTGGAGGTGCAATACACACTAATAGAATCTCGAGGAAGAAGCTAACAGGCAAAGCTAACTGTGGGCTAGCACCACTTAAACAGTATTTACAGCGAAGTTTGAGTGAAAAAAATGTCTCCATTGTGTAATTGGATGTACAATATCCCTCCCTCCCTTTTACTCTCAATGACAACTAATAAGCAAATATCCGCACATGCTACGACGCCTGCAGTGGCACTTATGGCCTCTAGGGGCATGAGTTACTTAGTTCGGCTTTAAGAGGAAAATCCTCGTCAAAAGCCATAATGGATAGACACCGCACGTGCCCAATAAAACTCCAATTAAATAATAACCAAAAACCTGCAGCAAAGAAAACATACCATAACATCAGTGGCATTGAGTCAGCACTTCAAAAGTCTATGAAGTACAGCCAAAATACCTAACTTGACCAATTAAATGCAGCTCCGTTAACTACAGACTGTGTAAATTAACATTCAGGAGCAGAAGCCCCTGTGTGAACAAGTCCAAACTTTTCTCCCCCTGAAAAGATTTTCCGTCTCATTTCAACTAAGAGCACATAAACATCAAAATATGACAGCTTTGCATAGTAATTGGTGCTTCCAGGGTATTCTCACAGTGGACTCATTCTACTTGAGTGCAAATTATTCTGACTCTTCACTTGCAGGGGGAAAAAAAAGTATGCGGAAAGCCAAATCCCATGTAAATTAGGAGAGCAGTGTAGTTAAACCTAGTTTCTGAGTATACTAACACTTTTAGTTTTTAACCATCAGATCTTATGAAGGATTATTATTCAAGCCACATTTTACGTGTTAGCGCTTTGATTTGGCACGGTGAAAGGAAGATCGAAGGTCAAGAGAGAATCTGGTCAAGAAGAATTTGAATTAGATGAAATTGTGTCACGCCATATCATCAAGAATTAAACTAGGTCCCATCATCTGACTGGTTAACAAGCATTGAATTAGTATATTCAAAGTGCCAAAATGTAATTAGCTTGTTACCAATTGCCAGGGATTAGCCACACACAGCCATAATAACAGGCACATGTTTCCCCACAGATAATACTGTAGGTTCACAGATGGTTTCTTGAGATAAAATAAAACAGAACAGGAACATTCAGTGGAGGTGGCGACGAAGTGAATAAAAGAGTGAATAAACTTGCAGATAAAATGGACAGACATGAGGTTGAACGTTGAGACAGAACGAGAGGGGGAGTTGATAAAAAACAGGGGCCGGTAGGAACCCCGAGAGATGTGTCAGCTCTTGTTGGCTTTGATTTTAATGGAAGCTCGCTCTTCCCTACCTCTAACCCATTTGGCTTTAATTCCAGCGCAGCATTCCAAACTTTTTAAACTTTAATGGCCCCTTCTTAAGTGCCAGCTGCTGACAACATTGATTTGGCTTTAGGCCTTGCAGTCCCGGACGCCTTTATTTTCTCCCACAAAATCGACAGATACATCTATTTTCTGCCGCCCTCCTCCACCTCTTCCGACTCTCCACTATCCTTCCTCTGTCCGCGAGCCTCTCTTCATGTGATGGTGTCAGCGGTCCACGGCGCGGTGTGATGAGGAAGGATCAAGAGGAACGCTGTTTGGATAAGCTCCTGCCCTGTTCCACAAATAGTGCATTTTGGAGGATGTCCATTTGGCCAAACAAAAATAGCCACTGCAGTTTGGGGGTGTCAATGAGATGCACCGATGGGCTGAAAACACATGAGCCTATAACTGATAACAAATGTATATGCCAATACAAAGCCCAGAAAAGATACCCTGAAATTCCCTGTTACGTCAACTATTTAACTTCATTATTTGACTCTGTTACAGTGACTTTAATTCTTATTATAAGGACAATCACCCCTGCTTACTGCTTTCATTTAATTTAATTTCTAACTTACCACCTTTGCCAATAAAACAAATTCAGAAAATCACGAGCATATTATTTCAAGGGCATCAAAATAAGTATACAGAGATAAATGCAACAGTCGGAGATTATCATAATGATGTCCGGGAGGCCCAATGTGACCTTGCTTGTGTAAAAGCTGCAGGATAATCCTCTGCTTGTAGAGAAAGTGCTGCCTCAGGTGCACGCTCTTCAAAGGCACTCACTTCCACAAAGGTGCTGGGAAGTATCTCTTCAGGAACATTACAGCAGACCTCACTCAGGCAGCAGAAGAGGGAGTGTTTATTTTAAACGACAAACAATGCCTGGTATTCTATAACTGAAATCATACTTGGACCTTGATGGTCATGTTTATTTATCTCATATATTTGCCATTCAAAGCATTGAAGGTTGTTTTATATTCCAGCGGCGATCACTTTGGCAAACGAAGTGATCCGTGGAATGACATGTTCACATAGAAACCCGTTTTGTAGGTCTTAGCTTTCAAATGAGGCGTTACATTGGCCTGCAACCTCTAAAGGCAGGGAGCTTTTAGATTTGGGTAAAGCCAAACTTGAAGAAAATGTGTTAGGGTTAGGGCCGGGGTTAAGAGGTTATAACACTAAGTGCAAACATAAAACATTGTCCCCCCCAAATACATTTGTAAGTATGTTACGTTTGAGAATCAAATGGTCGGTCCTGTGCCAAAACAAACCGAAGCGCACAGAGGTGAGAGAAGCTCAAAAGTTGAATTGTATGTGAATATTTGAGGGAGATGTCTGGAAAGGTGACAAAGGGCAGCCCTGGCGGAGACCAACACGCACCGGGAACAGGTCTGACTTACTACCGGCAATGCGAACCAAGCTCCTGCTGCGGTCATACAGGGAACGGACAGCCCTTAACAGAGGGCCCCGGACCCCATACTCCCGGAGCACCCCCCACAGGGCACCACGAGGGACGCGGTCGAACGCTTTCTCCAGATCCACAAAACACATGTGGACTGGTTGGGCGAACTCCCACGAACCCTCAAGCACCCGACGAAGGGTGTAGAGCTGGTCCAGTGTGCCACGACCAGGACGAAAACCGCATTGTTCCTCCTGAATCCAAGTTTCAACCATCGGCCGGATCCTCCTCTCCAGCACCCTGGAGTAGACCTTGCCGGGGAGGCTAAGGAGGGTGATTCCTCTGTAATTGGAACACACCCTCCGATCCCCCTTTTTAAAGAGAGGGACCACCACCCCGGTTTGCCAATCCAGGGGCACTGTCCCCGACCGCCACGCGATGTTGCAGAGACGTGTCAGCCAAGACAGTCCTACAACATCCAGAGACTTAAGGTACTCAGGGCGAATCTCATCCACCCCCGGAGCCTTGCCACCGAGGAGCTTTCTCACCACCTCGGTGACTTCAGCTTGGGTGATGGACGAGCCCACCCCCGAGTCCCCAGCCTCTGCTTCCTCGTTGGAAGACGTGACGACGGGATTGAGGAGGTCCTCGAAGTACTCCTTCCACCGTCCGACGACATCCCCAGTCGAGGTCAGCAGCCCCCCACCCGCACTGTAAACAGTGTTGATGAAGCACTGCTTCCCCCTCCTGAGGCGCCGGATGGTTTGCCAGAATCTCTTCGAGGCCGACCGATAGTCTTCCTCCATGGCCTCCCCGAACTCCTCCCAGACCCGAGTTTTAGCCTCTGCGACCGCACGCTGCAGCACGCTTGGCCTGCCGGTACCTCTCAGCTGCCTCAGGAGTCCCACAAGCCAACAAGGCCAGGTAGGACTCCTTCTTCAGCTTGACGGCATCCCTTACTTCCGGGCGCCACCACCGGGTTCGGGGATTGCCGCCGCGACAGGCACCAGAGACCTTACGGCCACAACTACGAGCAGCCGCATCGACAATGGAGGAGGAGAACAGAGTCCACTCGGACTCCATGTCCCCAGCCTCCCCCGGAATCTGGGTGAAGCTCTTCCGGAGGTGGGAGTTGAAGACCCCGCCGACAGAGGGATCCGCCAGACGTTCCCAACAGACCCTCACAACACGCTTGGGCCTGCCAGGTCTGACCGGCTTCCTCCCCTGCCAGCGGATCCAGCTCACCACCAGGTGGTGATCGGTTGACAGCTCAGCCCCTCTCTTCACCCGAGTGTCCGAGACACGCGGCCGGAGGTCAGACGACACAACTACAAAGTCGATCATCGACCTCCTGCCTAGGGTGTCCTGGTGCTACGTGCACTTATGGACACCCTTGTGCTCGAACATGGTGTTCGTTATGGACAAACTGCGACTAGCACAGAAGTCCAATAACAGAACACCACTCGGGTTCAGATCGGGGAGGCCGTTCTTCCCAATCACTCCCTCCCAGGTCTCACTGTTGTTACCCACATGGGCGTTGAAGTCCCCCAGCAGAACAATGGAGTCCCCAGTCGTAGCACCATCTAGTACCCCTCCCAGGGACTCCAAGAAGGCCGGGTACTCTGCACCGATGTTGGGCCCGTAGGCCGAAACAACGGTGAGAGACCTGTCCCCGACCCGGAGGCGTAGGGACGCGACCCTCTCGTCCACCGGGGTGAACTCCAACACGTGACGGCTGAGCTGGGGGGATATGAGCAAACCCACCCCAGCCCGCCGCCTCTCCCCGCGGGCAACTCCAGAAAAATGGAGAGTCCAGCCTCTCTCCAGGAGTTGGGATCCGGAACCCAAGCTGTGCGTGGAGGTGAGCCCGACTATATCTAGTCGGTATCTCTCAACCTCCCGCACAAGCTCAGGCTCCTTCCCCCCCAGTGAGGTGACGTTCCATGTCCCGAACGCCAGAAGCTGTGCATGTGGACCAGGTCGTCGAGGCACCTGCCTCTGACTGCCACCCAGTCCTCTTCGCACCCGACCCTTACGGATCCCTCTGCGGGTGGTGGGTCCACAGGAGGGCGGGCCCACGTCGTCCCTTCGGGCTGGGCCGGCCGGGCCCCGTGGGCAGAGACCCGGCCACCAGACGCTTGAGTTCGGGCCCCAACCCCAGGTCTGGCTCCAGGGTGGGGCCCCGGCTGCGCCATGCCGGGCGACGTCACGGTCCTTGAATGTGTCACGTCCATAGGGGTCTTCTGAACTGCTCTTCGTCTGACCCGTCACCTCGGACCTGTTTGCCATGGGAGACCCTACCAGGGGCATAAAGCCCCAGACAACATAGCTCCTCGGATCATTCGGGCACTCAAACAACCCCACCACCTGTCACCGGTTCTGTTCATTACTTTTATGGACAGAATTTCTAGGCGCAGCCAGGGGCCGGAGGGTGTCCGGTTTGGGGGCCTCAGGATCTCATCTCTGCTGTTTGCGGATGATGTTGTTCTGATGGCTCCAACGAACCAGGACCTTCAGCACGCTCTGGGGCGGTTTGCAGCTGAGTGTGTAGCGGTCGGGATGAGAATCAGCACCTCCAAATCCGAGGCCATGGTTCTCCACCGGAAAAAGGTGGTTTCCCCTCTACAGGTCGGTGGGGAGTCCCTACCTCAAGTGGAGGAGTTCAAGTATCTCGGGGTCTTGTTCACGAGTGAGGGACGGATGGAGCGTGAGATCGACAGACGGATCGGTGCGGCGTCAGCAGTAATGCGGTCGCTGTATCGGTCTGTCGTGGTGAAGAGGGAGCTGAGTCGGGAGGCAAAGCTCTCGATTTACCGATCGATCTACGTTCCCACCCTCACCTATGGTCATGAGATTTGGGTAATGACCGAAAGGACAAGATCGCGAATACAAGCGGCCGAAAAGAGTTTCCTTCGCAGGGTGGCTGGGCGCACCCTCCGAGATCGGGTGAGGAGCTCAATTACCCGGGAGGAGCTCGGAGTAGAGTCGCTGCTCCTTCACGTGGAAAGGAGCCAGCTGAGGTGGCTAGGGCATCTGTTCCGGATGCCTCCTGGTCGCCTCCCGCGGGAGGTGTTCCAGGCATGTCCTAGTGGGACAAGGCCTCGTGGAAGGCCCAGGACACGGTGGTGGGACTATGTCTCCGAGCTGGCCTGGTGTCGCCTCGGGGTCCCCCCAGAACAGCTGGAGGAGGTGTGTGTGGATCGGGAAGTTTGGGCATCTCTGCTGAGACTGCTGCCCCCGCGACCCGGCCCCGGATAAAGCGGAAGAAAATGGATGGATGGATGGATGGATGTCTGGAAAGGTCCAACAAGAGGGAGTAGCGATTTGCTCAGAGTAGACATTGGCACACTTCTGCTTTCTGACACAGGATGGAATACTATTAGATGTTCTGCACATTAACTCATACATACATATGAGGGGGTGTGGTGCTGGGAGCCTGAATTCATTTCAGGATTGGAGCAACAGAAAAAAAAAAAAAAAGGAAATGTAGCAATGAAGGAAGACAATTTAAACCAGCAAACTCAAAGTGCCAAGCCATTTCTCAAACTTTATTATACTTCTTTCTCCAAAAATAACATCTGAAAGACAATGACAGCTTTTAATCCTGAAAAAAGCGAAATTGCTGTTAGCCTGATTTTTCCATATGTAATTTTAGCGCCGCCATAGGGTGTTGAAGTGTCACAAAAATCGCGACTTTCCCACTACTGTCATCACCCGGCTTTGCCAAAGGCCTGCTCCACCACCATCCTTGTTCCAGTCATCTGTGCGCTTTTGTTCCCCGTCAATACGGAGACGTCTATTTGTGCGGCGATGACAGACAGAGCGAGAGAGGGATTGATAATGGATGAACAAAGGAAGCAAAAAGACAAAAGAAGGCACGAAACTGGAAAGAAAGAGGTGACACGAACGAGGTAAAAATTATAATCCCGCTCCCCTCCCCGGTATGCGAGGAGTGACAGACACAGTGATGTATAACCCTGCCAGTGGAAAGTTAATTAGATAGGCCGGGTTACTTTAGAGATGAAGGGCTGGGGGGATGAACAGAACGAGAAGAGAAGAAGACATGAGAGGAAGCCAAACAGGAAGTGGAACAATGGGGGAGCAGGATGTGATAATGGGACAGATGAAGAAGTGTTTGAAGAGTTGCAAATACAGTTTTCCATCCAAGACAAAAGTCAGAGACTAATAATCTCTGTTTAGCAGCAGGCCGAATATCTATTGATCCAGTTGCAGGGTGTTACCCATCGTTATTCTAAAAAGATACTTTCAATAAATAAATAAAACAAAAAACAAAGCAAATCTCTAATCTATATCTAATGCAAACTTCATTTTCTATATTTAAGGGAGATGAAGAGAATAGGTGCATGGAAATCCCATTGGCAGGCCCCTTTTTTACTAGGAACTACGGCAGTTCTGGCACCACCTATATGGGAAGCCACAAAAAAGCATAAGTAAACAAGGAGTCACTAGCCACAAATCAAGAAATCAACACAAATACACAACAGCTTTTTCAATCAATGCACGTTTGAAGGCAACAAGAAGAAAATCCTCTTTGAGAAGAGGAAGCATGTCAATCCTTGTTGAGAAAATTTAAAGGAACAGGCCATCGTTTTTTCATACTGAGATAGTTCTAACCTGAGTTTAGACAAGTTGATGCGTACCTGTCAGGTCTTTGTGCGTGCTATAGGAGCACTTGCTCACGTGCTTCTAAGGTGTTATTACGCCTTACAATATAGTACCCCTTTTTATCCGCTTAGAAAATCGACATGTTTATTTTTGTGTGACTATACTTGGATCGTGTAACTACTCACTGTATGTAAAGGGGGGGGAAATGTGGAAGAGCTTGGTCGCTTCTAACTTCACCCCCGTTTGGCCTCATAAAGGAGAGGAGGAGAGGCTAAATGCTAACAACAAGTCTCTTCATCTTTGGTCTTTTTGTGTGACTGAGCACACGCACAAAGACCAGACAGGTACGCATCAACTCATCTAAGCTCAGGTAAGAACATATCTCAGTATTGAAAAACAATGGCCTGTTCCTTTAAGAAAACACTATCGGTTAGTTCAGTTCCTGTTTTGACAACGTGGTCTGTGATAGATCGATCGATGTTTGATTGGCTGTTTGCCAAGTTCCTGACGATCCTCTTTTGAACAGATACGAAAAGCAGGAGTGGATGCCTGGCTAAGCAAGGAGACCGGAGCAGACCTTGAGAGAATATGCCGGGAATGGAGCCGGGGACCCTCTTGTTGTGATGCAAGAGTGCTAAAACTACGCAAGTGCCCACAGTATGTCCGTGCTTTCCCTCTGGTACCTGTGATAAACTTGGCCATTTAAAATGATCATCCCTGTCTAAAGCCCATATTGGTTGTGATCACCAACAATGAAAGAAGGAGTGCACATTTTTAACTGCTAGTCGTGGCCGAACTCATTCATAACTTCCCTAATATAGCACTTCTTCTCAGGGTTGAGTTTGTAAGCACCTTAAGCACAACTTTCAAGGTGGAATGCTGTCATAGTAATTCAAAGAACAACAATTTACTGCTAGTTTACAATAAAAATAAAAATAAATCACAAATGTGTGCTTTTACAATAAACTAAAAAATCTGTCTGGGTTCTCGTCAGAATGGATGCTGTCTAACGGTGGCTAACAGGGTTCTCATGGACAACGTCATACTTGACCTCATATTTAACTCGACTGTATAGTCAATCATCAAGCCTGCTTTGAGTTGTCTGCAGCAGTGGCAGTGACTAAAATGTGTGTTGTGAAATGGAGTGAGCGCACGGAGGAATCACAGAATGAGAGAGAAAGACAATGACATTGAGTGCAATACAAGAAGGCCATTCCTCAGTTAATTACTGAGTTAATGACACAGTATGCTCCAGTGGACATGCACACTATCAGGACACACACATAAGGAAGAATGTCTGGCTAGGCACTCACGCAGCGTGACAGGCTGCTACGCAAAGAGCTTGACAGCACGATATCGGCTAACAGTGGCACACACACAAATACACACACATACAGGAGACAAAGCAGCAGTGACAGCAAACCTCATCAGGCTGCCTTTAATGAAGTCACTTGTCCCAAACAGAAGAGTGGAGAAATGGGGGGACGAGAGAGGAGGGGAGGAGGAGGACAAGGTCGCAGGGATTGATGACGCTCATTAGCCTAATAAGGTACTTTAATGAAGCGCACCCAACACTAGGCAGTGCCACTGAGTCCCAGCTCAAACTTCAGTACTTTGGTAAGTTTGAGTGGCTCCACCAAGTCATCGTGCAAAGGGAGTTTTTGTATCTTTGTTTGTATTGCAAATCGGATCATGCAAATCAAAGAACATAATCTTCGTTCAAACTTTATTTCTTAAGAACCTATAATTACGATGTTATGGTGCGTTTGAAAGTTGATACATTTTCAAAACAAAATTCGAATAGACTAAAAACTTCCCAAAGTCTTATCCAAATAATCCTCTGTAAATCTAGGCTCAAGTTAGCGCTGGACCTAATTCCTGTCTGTCTGCAAACAACAAAGTCTTTCAAAATCCAGCTTGAAAAGGTCATAACCCAGTGTACAGGTTGCGCCGGTCCAAAGCCTGAATCCGTAGAGAGCGTGCTGGTGTTATCAAAGTCAAAATAAAGAGTAGTAAAACCTTAAAGTAAATATAGCCAACGATCAGTGCACCCACCTCACCATCCGAGGACTGCAGCAGTAGGTCTTTTCTGCAGGACGCTGTGAAGTCCCCGACACCAGCGTTGATCTCCACTCCTCTGGGGGCCTCCAGGGTCAGGGTCCTGGTCGGCGATTCCAGTCTTGAAAAAACATAAAAAACAGGTTTCTACAGTGAGTTCTCAGCCTTGTGTTCAAGCCTACACTGGCCTATTACTACAGGATCAATAGAGACCTGAACATGAACCAGATCTGCAAGAAGCTGCGATGAATTAACGGTTCTACAAAGGTTGGACCAATGAGGTGTAGAAAAATGTGCACCCGTAAGAAGACGTGGACCGAGAGCTGAAGATGTGGTACTTATTAAAGCAGCACAAAGTAACTCATGCCCCTAGAGGCCATAAGTGCCACTGCAGGTGTTGTAGCATGTTACGGTATTTTACTCATTAATTGTCCGTGAGAGTAAACACTACGCTGACAGAAAAGACAAAGGGATAGAGGGATATTGTACATCAAATTATACAATGGAGATCATTTTTTTTCACTCAAACTTGGCTGTAAACACTGTTTAAGTAGCGCTAGCCCGCAGTTAGCTTTGCCCGTTAGCCTGTTAGCTTCTTCTTCGTGATTCCATTAGTGTCTATTGGTGCCTCTGAGGCGGTGCAGGAAAGCTGCAAGAGTGGTTTTCTGGCCAGAGACACCGGGGGAGATGAAATCCTCTCATTAACACTTGTGTTACCCCCAGAGAGACTACAGAAAGGATTTATTAAGGTAAACAAGTTACTTAGTACTGCTTTAAGGGAAGAAATATGGTCTTTTTGCTTCACAATAATGGCAGCATGCTTGTGGACTACATCATAATTGCAAGTCAACTTAGAAGATTTATCCAACCAAAAAAAGTGCATGGACCATTTACAATTTGTCCTAGTTTGAAAACATTAAGTTGTATTCTAAGTTCAGCCTATGCCCATTTTCTGTGAATATGAGCTTGCGAACAAAACAGACCCAACTCGCTTCAAAACCCACGACCCCGAAATGAGTGAAAAAGTTACGCCTTTTAAGTTCTCTGCCCTGGATCGTGCTATAAACCTGGCTCAGTGTCACTCTCTTTGGAGCGCACAGTAAAGGATCACTAACTCAGACCTTTGAAAAGCAGCATGAGGAGGAGATTTAACTGTGTTTGGGAGTTCGATAAGCACACCGCTTTGCTCAAGGGCATGCTGGCACTTCAAATTAAATACGTTTTTTGAAAGTGTACCTGATCTAAACAGCAACAACAAAGCTGGACTGGCGCGCTTTCCCAAACACTTCGGTTAATGAAGGTCTGCAGTTTCGTTTCTACCAATTCCCTATGAGATTGAACGTTTGTATGATTTTTTAATTTATAACAAACGGCATATTTATTTGCTTTGCTTTGGTTTGTTCAAATAACCTCAAACACGTACACACAGCTGTAGGCCCTTTATCTGCAGTGAGCCTGCCTTAGTAATGTCCTTTGTATTTGGGAGTCCTGAGATGATGAAAATGTAACCAATGGCTCCAAGGCACGAAACAAGAGAGAACAATTTAACTGGTGCGAGTTTGAATCTGCACAAGCAAACATTAGTTGACAGAGAAACCTCCCTTGGCTCGAGTTTTTTCATGTTTGGTTGCTCCCAAGTAATGAACACACACTTTAGAAGATGTCTGCACACCAGCGTCGCTCCACTTCTGCCACCACAGTTTTCAAGGTGTTTACGCTTTATTAGCAGTTTTTTCCCCCCATTTGCCGTTGAAGCCGTTCACCTTGAAGAGGCACTTTAGGTTTTTTTTTTTTTTTTGCCTTGCGCACACTGTTGGGCAAAGCAAAAAGCATCAAGTAATTGACTAGAGTAATTTAATTCATGCAGTTAAACAGGATAGGAGATGTTTCCGGTAAAAAAAAAAAAAAAAAAGGCCAAGAGACGAGCACCTCGAAATGCCAGGTTAATGTCACTTCATTTAATTGTTTGTTTGTTTGTTTAGTTGGGACGGTGCATGTTAACTTCTAACCCCCCACCTGAACCGAGTGCATTTTCTCAAGTTCAGCTTTACCCAAATCTGAAAGTTTCTTGACTGGAGAGCAACAGTGTAACGCCTCATTTGAAAGCTGAGACCTACAAAAGTGATCCTAACTTTTTTGTCACGTTGTCGCCGTGTTTTTGTCACATCTTTGAGGCGTTTTTGTCGTGATTTCGCCATGTTTTTCTGTCACTTTTTTATGCTTTTGTGTCACGTTTTGTTGCTTTTTGCATTGCTTTTTTTGTTGTGTTTGCGCCACGTTTTGGTCCCGTTTTTGTTGTTACTTTTTTGTCCCGTTTTGTTGCGTTTTCATCCTCGTTTTTCATTACTATTTTTGAGGTTAATGAAGAGTCGTGCATGTAAACGTGGGCTAATTTCCACGTGTCATCAACTCAACCTGATCTATTGTACATGTTTTAGTGGTAGGGGAAACCGGAGCGCCTGGATGAAAATCTTAGCCTGGGAACGCCCATGCTGCTGGGTGCGCTCGAATCATTTAGAACTTCAAATTTTCGCATGGATTTGGGGACCAATCACAGAACGAGGGGGGACGGCAAGACGATGACGCACTATTCGACATACATAAGCAAGTAGTTTATTTACGGATCCAACATGACAGCAGGAGATGCGATGCCATCTTTCGATCAAGCTTAAGACCGTGTTCTAAATAGTTTAGGTCGAAAGTTTACAGCGGGTACGTCATACGTCATCGGATACAATTGATATGATTGGCTGACACAAATGATAGACATTCGTAGCGCCCAATAAACAGCTATGGACAATCGTAAACCACACCTCTACGACGGGAAAATGAATTGGTGGTCCCCAGACTAAATATCTCCACACAGAAAGGTCTGGCCTGGGGATTGAACCCGGGACCTTCTAGCTGTGAAGCACGAGCGCTAACTATGATTACCATCAAATCACTTATTTGCACGACTAAGTTTAATCTCTTAACCCCTGACTGAACCGAGCATTTTCTCTATCACTGCTGTAGGTCTTATCTATCAAATGAGGCGTTACACGGTTGCTCTCCGGTCGAGTTTGGGTAAAGCCGAACTGGAGCTCGGTTAAGGCAGGGGATCAGAGGTTAATGAAAACAGTTGTACAACACGAAGGCCGAACCTACCATTGTGTATAATTTGTCGATACAACTTTAATGACCGAACTTTGTGAGGGTTGGGACTATTGACTTGATGAGTTGTTTCTGATTTGTTTTTGTCTTTTTCCTATGTTTGCAATCATTTCTCCCTTGAGAGAGTTTGAGTGCTTTTTCCTCCTTTAGCTTAGTGGCCTCGGAGCAGCCGGCTGGCAGTGAAGGAGTCACAAGGTGGATTAGAGGTGAGAGCAGGTCTGACGCTGTGCACCGCTGAGCATCCAAGTCATATAATAAGAGCTGGAAGCAGACACTTCACATTGGTCTGACTTATCGATCGAGTGAGGGAGCGCCGCAGCAGTCAGGGGTTAAGAAGCAGGACGCACGCTCAACTACACACTGACAAACAATTAAAACTAACGTAAAATATGCTGTTGTTCACTGCATGTTTAGGGAGACATAAAAGTGGGAGATTACTGGTCTACGCTGCAGTAATGTGGAGATGTTCAGGTTTGACAGCCAAAGCAATTACAGTGACGTGGCTTGGGGGCTCCGAGCGGTGTTGATGGGCAGCTGCGCACATACAGACTGACCATCTATCACATCGCGTCTCTCTCCACCGCTATGTCAACTGTTTGCCTTCACCAGCGTTTAAACTCAGCCATCTATTTCCCTGCACAAACCTCCCCGCTATTACTCCTTCACCTCGGCTTTAGGCCAGCGCTTTCAAAATTGCATGCAAATGCTGAGGACACACGTCAAAGAGGGGCCGCTCAACTTCCTCATGTTGTACAGTTATCTGGAAGCGGACCTCGCTGCCTATAATGGTGCAACATTAGGAGCGTCAAGACCTTCTACTGCTGGACAGGCAGGCGAGAGAAAAGTAGGTTTTTTCTACAGAAGCTTCGGCAGTAATCTTTAGAGTGTAGTTCCAAGCGTAGCCATATTTGAAGGTTTTCAGGAAAATAGAAAGAAACACTTCGGAATCTCCATGAGAGATGACTCAGAAGGTGTTTTTGTCGGGTTGTAAGAGGCCGTCTTCTGATTGCCTCCGTGGTGTGTGGAGAGTAGAAAAATACATAACAGAGATTTCTAGGAAGTGAATCATTCTCCAGTAATTATTATGGCTGTACTTTGCTATGGATTCATCTCTTAACTGTAACTGAGCACACACAAAAAATTGACAACAGAGTGACAAAAACGCATCAAAAAAGCAAAGGAAAATAGCGATGAAAAAGCAACAAAAACACAACAAAACAACAAAACAACAAGAAAGCAACAAAATAGAGACCGAAAAAAAGCAGTGAAAAAGGCCCACCGAAAACACAACAAAAAGCGACAAATAAGAGACGAAAACACGACAACTTGCTTAGAAATGCTTTAATGGGATGATTGGGGGTCTTTCATATCAGAAAACCACAATTGCAGCTTTGCCTGTCCCGGGTCGGAGGCACAATACACATTAATGGAATCACGAAGAAGAAGCTAACAGGCTAACGGGGAAAGGGCTAGCGCCACTTAAACAGTATTTACAGCCAAGTTTAAGTGAAAAAAAAAAGTGCAATATCCCTCTTTCCCTCTGTCTTTTCTGTCTGTGTAGTATTTTCTCTCATGGACAATAAATAAGCAAAAAAACGCAACATGCTACGACACCTGCAGTGGTGCTTATGGCCTCTAGGGGCATGGGTTACTTAGTACTGCTTTAACACTTGAATTTCCCCCAGAGGGACTATGAAAAGGATTTATAAAAGGTAAACAAGTGACTTAGTTCTTCTTTAAGGCGGGCTTTGTGTACATTTAATAATCAACAGATCCCATTCCAACCAACAACAAGAACAGTGTGACCTACAGTTCTGCTCTCAGCCAAAGTCCTCAATGCATTTCGAGCCATGAACAGGATGGATCTGAGACTTATTAAAATAGCTAAACAGCTAAAATATAAGGTTTGAGGATTCACACAAGTTTAAGCATGATTTACCTTGGATGTAATTTATGTTTTCAAAGACAGTGTCGAGGCTTGTGATAATACAGGGTAGCTCACTGCTCGCCCGAGAGTAATGGTGTTTTTAATTTATGATTTATGCACAGTGTTCGCACAGTATTCGCTCTCAGTATTCGGAGGACGACAGCCCAGTTGAAGCTGTGAATCACTGAGGACACCGACAGGTAGGTGTGAAACTGTTGCTGTGAATAGATGTTTTTCGAAGTTTGTGTTTTGAGCTGAAATTATTCATGGGCTGCAATGTGCATGATGAGAAAAATGTATTAGAGCAATAACTTTGGCACCACTGCATTACGGCCAGGTGCTAAAGCTTCTAAGAGTCTATCGCGTATATACAGTTTTTGTGTGCGGATCTTTGGAGACAGGATAGGAAGTGTAAAATATTAATTGGCAAGTATGAAATAGTCATGATGATAGTCTGAAGAAAACTTTCACACTGACCTTGATGTCTGAAAAGCATGAGTAATACTGGACACACAGTTTCCTGTTGGTAACTAATAGCAGTCCTACATAGCCCCTCATTGAGAGCCACATAACATTTCTGGTCAGGCACTGGTGTTTATATGCAGCTGATAGTGGAGTCTGCAGCGGGCCTTATCTCTCCTATTCATTATTACAGAAAACTGCCTCCCTTCCCGTCAGCCTCAAATTCTTACATTAATTCTCTCTTTCTTCTCCCTCCCTCCCCCAGAACACCCCCCAAACTCATAGATCTGTTTTGACCTTCAGTTGCGACAAGGCCATTTTATACAGCGTCCATATTTGTCCAACCTGACAAGATAAGGAGGATAGAAGTACATCAGTGCAAAATGGGTTTATCTTAATTCATTTTTTCAGGGAAAAACAGAGAAAGATTAGGAGGACAAATAGGCAAAGGGAAGTACCAGACAAAGGCAGATTATTTCAAGACTTAAATAAATGTAATAGCAGCTTGGAAAGACTCTTCAAGAATTAACAAAAGGGGCTGATTTGCTCCAATTTTTGTAAGCAAAGAGGAATATTTCAAACCTCGGCTGGGGCACGCGCAAACCAAGTGGTTGCCGTGTACTGGCCAAATTGCACAACAAAGTGCCACATTGTCTGTACTGCGCAGTAGAGACAATGTACAGACAATGTGGTATACTGTCTGCAGACGGTACACCACAGAGGGGTTGGGGGTAGAATCACTGAAGCCCAATCTTACCAAGAACACCAAATCTAAATGTTAAAGTGTCAGACGATTTTGAATATATTATGGGGAACAGATCACCCAACATGACCAAACTATACTATGGTGGTTACTACGAATTCAGCTTCTACGATCTCAAACTTATAGGACCTGAACCTCCTGATAAGTGGTGGTTTGTGAGTTGCTTCACCTAAAAATAAATTTTTACAAAACAATGTAAGACTCAAAGCATAATGAACACTTAAATGACTTTCAGTGAGTCTTGATAATGTGTTGTAATTGTAAGTCTCATTAAAAGCCAGCCCTAAAGCCAAAATTAGGTTAATCCTCCAGCCAGGTGATTCTGAACGTTAGCCTGTCTCGACATTGATCCCTGGGCGCCATGTGGCTGGCCATTGTTTCTTACGGTTACCCCAGCGGCATTGAAGGATAGGTTAAATACATGTCCTGTTGGCTCTAATGTTTAGAAGGTATAACTGTTGTACTCACAGTGTCAATGGTTAACATGTATAGGTTCAAAAGAGAAAGTTGTGAGATGTCTGAACATCCTCACACAATTCGAGATCATGATACAAAATACCATCATCTGCAATTGTTCAGCAACATATAATCCTGTTTTTTTTGTTTTTTTTAAACTTCTTTTTAAGGGATAATACCCGACGAGGTGTCCATTATCAGAGCTAACTGGATGCCACAGAGGCGTTATCCCTTACATATATGTATATGAGAGGAGACCTTGAGTGCTTGGAAAGGCACCAAACAAATAAAATGTATTATTACACTGTAACTTTGATCCATCTTTTAGGTATTTTCCTCAAGTGTGACATGTTTCCGTTGTCAACATTTTCAAATGACTGACTTTAAGTGTGATTGATGTTTCCCAAAAGTCTTAGCTGACATTCAAGCTGCCCTTTTCTCTTCTTCAGAGCCACACGGCCACACTGCATTATCGTCATACTGCCATTTTAGGACGCCAACTTTAACCTTTTATCATCATTTGCTTCAATGGTCCTTTTTTTTCTACTAATAAATAAATAAAAAAATTAACGTCAACAAGTTTGCATTAACTTTGGGACCAGGAAAATAGACATCCTGGCTTTGACATCCCTGATGTAAAATACAGATACTGAATACAGAAAGATGGCATTTTTCAAGCGTCAAGCGTTAGTGTGTGGATCACAAAAACCTGCAGGAGAAATGCCTTGGGCTGTTGTAAAAAGTTGTAAAAATCCCTCTGAGTTACTGAGGTAGGACAGGACAGAGTCAAGGTACATTAGAGATCTATCTTTGTGGAAAATGTGGATGTGGAAGAGGTTGATATTTTACAACACGTTTAGGTCATTCAAGGAAAACTTCGAGCTGAGTGAATTCTTTAGAGTTGTGTGCAATGACTATACAAGTAATAGCGATGCGCAAAAAGTTTGGACATGTTTTTCAGAAAGAACAAAGCAAAAAAAAATGTTCTCTTTTATTTTTTGGGCTTCTCCTTTTCTGCGGGGTTGGCAGTTATAGTGTGGCTATGATTGTTAGAAAACTTGTTGTCCACTGCAGAAGAAGAACACGTCCAGTTGCTTCCATCTCTCTGTGGGATGTCTTTTACTAAAATCAACCAACCGGGTCCAACACAGATAAACTTCTTGCCATTAACTCCTCCTGTCTCACAGTTGCACATGTTGTTGTTGAGACACACCAAATAAGGGCAAGTATAGATCTGGTGAAATGTGTCTGTACTTAAGGGCTAGTGAAGTATTTACAGATTCTTTTGGCAAAAAAAAAGAAAAGAAAATTAAATCTGTATCATTTTCAGAGTCGTGTTTTTCCCCTTTGGCGCCCTAGTGAAATGTAGTCAAAGGAAAAGACTGATGGCTCAATAAGCAGCCAGAAAAAACCCCAAGTCTGATTATTTGGGTGCTCGGCTGATCACTTACTGCAGTCATTAATTAAAGACTAGCTTCACACTCCCTTTCCAACATTACCGGCCACAGCCATTAATTATTTCATTTTTATTGTCACATTGTGTCAACATGGAAACTCGAAAAAACAAATCTTTAAATAGGAAGATTAGTGATAGAATAGGCCACTATATTTTACATACTGAGAAATGTTCTTACCTTAGCTTAGACGAGTTGATGCGTACCTGTCTGGTCTTTGTGCGTGCGCTCAGTCACGCACATGTTGTTAGCATTTAGCCTCTCCCAGCAAAACCATAGCTCCAAACTGGGGTGACGCTACCAAGCTACCAGGCTCTTCCACGTTTCCCCTACTTAAATACGGTTACATGAGCCTTTACATGATCCAAATATAGTTACACAAAATTAAAAATGTCAATTTTCTAAGCGGATAAAAAGGGTACTATATTGTGAGGCTTAATAACACCTGGAGTACTTTGACATTTGCACAGTAATATCGTCAAAATACTCCAGATGTTATCACGCCTCACAATGTAGTACCCCTTTTTATCCACTTAGAAAATTGACACGTTGGCTCACAGAACTGTATTTAAATAGGGAAAACGTGGAACAGCTTGGTAGCTTCTAACGTCACCCGAGTTTGGAGCTATACCTTTCCTGGGAGAGGCTAAATGCTAGTAACATTTGCGTGACTGAGCGCACGCACAAAGACCAGACAGTTACGCATCAACTCGTCTAAGCTCAGGTCACGACATATCTCAGTATGGAAAAACGGTGGCCTATTCCTTTAAGTTCTTGATAAAGACTAATGAGTACTGCTTTTTATTGACATTGGGAAATTTGAAGTCTTTAGGTCCTACTGACGTGGAGATAGTGTCGCCACAATGAGAGGAAAATGTGTTTTGAGAAAAAGGCCCTTTAAATGATGATTTCCAATACATCTATGGGCAAACATTGAATCAGCGCAATATATAAACATATTATTGTGAAGATTAGGTATATTTTTTGGCAGCTTTTGCTATCATCAAAGAAAATAGTAGTACAGATGTATAAACCTTTCTTCAAATAATGTCAAAAAAGGATCAGCCATGGACAGCAAAACAATTGTTTGTGTTGAAAAAAATATCGAAATGTTTTCCACAAATGGTAAATGTTTTTTATAGCGCTTTTATCCTTTACAGCAACTCTTTCAACTGTAATAGGATTGACACCCAATGATTTGCTGTGAGCCGAGTCCAAGGCTGGGACTGTTTAGGTTGAAAATGTTGGTCTTTGATATCAGCGCGCCTTGTCTGTATAATTAGAAAGTCAAAAGTTTGGTTAAGTGGTATTGCCACTTTGCTTTGCTTCCTTTATCAAATTCAACAGCATAGTTTTGCATATCTTTCAGAAGGGGAAAAAAACCACACACATCGAAATCCATTTTAACGACTACATTTAGCTTGTGCGCAGTTCACGTCTCCCCTAATGCCACATCGCGTTTCTAATGATGTGATAAGAGCCATATGCTGAGTGTGTAAAAGCCCAGATCTATTTCCGTGTGTGTGCTTATATGAAGAGCGATGCATGCGCAGTTATTTATTTGATCCTAACTTTAAAGCGCATTCTTGTCGGGCGTCGTCGGCTTGTGCTGTGATCAATCATGTTGGCAGACTGGAGACTCAGCGTGTCACTCCAAAGACATCATCTTTAGGAGCTGGAGGCTGATGCTGCGGCTGTATTATCTACATCAGGAGCTATTGTACAGCCCAGGCGCCTGTTCAATATGCCTTGTAAATGGTGCAATCTTGTATTTTTCTAAAGATGGGATAAAACTTTAATGACTCCCGTGGGGAATTTGAGTATGAGTAGCAGCGGCGTATAGAGAAAGCAGAAGATAGGAGCAGAACAAATACAGCAGCGCGGATGATAAGGCACCAGGATTACCAGCAACAGATAAGAAAGAACATTTACAGGTTATGTAGGCGTCTGTAACTGAGGGGTTAGCTGTGTTTAATTTATGGAGACAGCTGAGAAAGATATTTTTAAAATGAGTCATATACAAGCATTTTAGATATTCTTTTAACAGCTAACGTTTACACTTGCTCCTCAAACGTGCCAAATTTTTACACAGTCTACGACCCCTTGAAGTCGTGATGAAAAAGACAGGGCCCTTCTAAATGCATAATTAGCACTGAAGCTAATTAAACGTGCAGGAGTGCTACTTGGTGCTCTTCGGTGCAGGGATCAGCTAAATGCAAAACTGGAAAGCTTTCCCTGACGAATGCCTACAAGGCCCAAAATGCGTAGGAAATGTTTAATCAAAGGGCCATGCTACAATAAAGCATTCATTCATTCATCTTCTTTGAGTGCCTCAGTTTTGTATTTTTGTTTTCATAATTTGTGCTTTTTCAACCTCAGATTTTGTGCAAAATTGCCCTTGTTTCACACAGTCATTGGGCCCCATGGGCAAAACATCTGCTCAGGCCTTTTAGCGTTTACGAAAAACACAAATCTCAACTGTCCCTGCCTTTCGCTCCACTTTAGTACGCGCTATTCATTTTGCACATACACAAGCAAAAGTAGAATAGAATACATTTAATTGACTGGACTAGATAAGCCATTATCATGATTCCACACTTAATTTGGACTCAACAGCATAGTCATTATAGGCAACAATTGAAGAATACATCACTCTGTTAAAAAAATCAATGCAGCAAACAGCGGAAGACGTCAGAATCCCAGTTTAAAGATACAGGGCCCGATCTTGTGTCTCAAAGCTCTGGTAAAGGACCCGAGCTTGGAGAAAAAAAGAGAGACCGCCCGCGGTGGGCGAGGAAGATTTTTTTTTATAATTCAGTATATATGTGGATTGTGGATGTTCTTTTTTCAGATTCATAATATTTCTATCTTGATGAAAGGAAAAAACAACAACAAAAAACAACAATATATACACACATATATATATACATACATATATAGTATATATAGAAGCTATCGCTGTTTAGTGCAAATAGCTCTGTTTTTTATGTTTCTATATGGCAGAGATAATGATAAAAGCGTCTGTTTGTGCCTGGTTCATTGGCTGGACTCCCACTGAGCCACTATCAGTTGTTCTCACAGTTTCCCTCATGTGCCATACCTCCTGCCTGGATCCTGGCTGCGCTCCTGCTTTGTCATTCTCCAAAGATATCACAATCCCGAAGCAGAAAATATGAAAGATACATATTTACATCTGTGCACGGTAAGCCCTCGCACACAGTTTACTAAAAGTATTGTGATTTTATTTACTTGTTTATGTATCTTTTTTTTGCTCAGCCCAGTAGTTTCATGTTTATCAGATAGGACAGCAGTCTCTCAGGGTTGCACAGATTGTGTGTCATGGGATTTTTTTTCTTCGAGGTTGCCACTGTACATCACTCACATGGTCTTGCCACATGCAGCATTCACTGCCCTTCTGTTCACAACAGGGGTAAGTCATGTTGGTGAAGCATCCTCGATGGACTTTATTTGAGTGTGTTAGAAATGCTTGTATCAGAACATCTAAAAAGAAGAGGGCAAAAATATTTATTCAAATTGGATACATTGGCTATTTCCCCTCTCGCCTGCTCATAGTACGATATGTGTCTATGTATACAATAATTGAAATGATCGATTTGCGGTGATGTTTCTTGTAATTGTAATCGCACATTATTAATCAGCAGTAGCGTTTTCAAACAAATGACAACACACAACTGTCACACCCACGTAGACACACACAGACATACAGAAGTGGCAAACAGCTGAGTGTTCAGAGCTGAACAAGAAACAGATGCATGGCAATATGGTGAGAATATTGGATACTTTCCCTGAAGATGCTCTTCTCATATCTGATGACAAATATGGTCAGCCGGCACAACCAACAAAGACAAACAACAGTAAACACAGTCAACATCTGTAAAACACTCTTTTGTTCTTTCTGCAATAATTATTTTGTCCTTTTTACAAACACAACGGTTATGAAAGAATTGCTATCGTTACAGTCAGTGTTTGGCAGACCAAATATTTAGAAGTTCCCTGGATGCTTCTCTGGTCCGGGCAGACGTCTTAAAAGCCTCTTAGTTCCAAGGACATTTTTGGTGTTTTTTTTGTTGACTGGTTTTCATTTTGTTAAGTTGCTTATGACGCACCTGCTTTACCGTCTGTGCCAGTACTTTTCAAACCTTATTTATACTTTAGTAGGGTCATATGACTGAAATAAATATGATGGATGAAGAAAAAAGAAAAGTAAAACAATAAAAGTGATGATTTGTTAATGACGCCGGTTTTCCGTGGCACGATTAGTTTGGTGCCTGTTGTGGTAACTGCGTGTCCTTGCTGGAAAGACTCAGTTTATGCTGATCTGTGAAAGTTCGGGTGCCCTCCTCGGTAAAACAGTGTTGTGATCCAGTATGGATTGTTCCCATAAGAACGATGGGAAGTTTTTTTTCCTCTGGCTTGGTCGAGCTTGCTCTCTTTGTTCTCAGTGATTTCTCTGTGTTTGATCAATAGGACATCGAGCACGAGAGGTCAGAGCTGGTTGTCCTCAAACTAACTAAAAATTTCAGCCTTTCGGTAAACCCTTCTTTTAACTCAAAGTTAAATGCCATTTGTTGGAGAAATCGATAGTGACTTTTTGAAAAGATAAACTTGTTGGTTAAACTGTTGAATCTTTTTTCTTTTCAGCTTTTTAGCAGCTGTAAATAAAAGGGTGAAAAAAAGGCTTTCTTTGTAATCACTGGTTTAGTTCTAAACAAAAAAACAATCATTCTGAATTCACAAAGGACAAAACAGAGAAAGAAAAAGTTTCAGCTTGCTGCTCGAACTAATCTAATTATCCTTTTCTGTGTTGCTTAAATAAACTTGTGCCGAATGATTTCTTAAAGGCCAAACCTGCGCTCAATCTGGCTATGGAGTCAAGTTTAAACTTTGATATCGTTGAGTTTTCCCAAAGGCGCACTCCGAAGACGCCACAGCGGATTCTAAATTTTAATTATTTCCAATTACTTTGACACAAACCCCGACTTTTTTTAATCAAAAAACAGCTGGGGGCAGGCTGCATGGCTGTTCTTGAGCTAATGAGGTAACGTTCATATACCATCCCGCACCGGGGCGTCGCCACAGTCGCCCAAAGGATAATCAACTTTGCCCTATTGTACCTTTGAAACTTTAGAGGGAAGTGGCCCTGATTCAGATCACTTTGTAGTTTTTTTTTTCTTTTTGCCCAAGGTGTTGAGAGATTATAACCTCAATTAAAACAAAAAAGGGGGGAAAAAAACCCCGACCAGATAATCTCTAAGGCCCATGGCTCCAGGTCATCTACGTGAACATAATGAGGACACCTTTTCTGTGCAATTTGTCAGTATCCACAAACGCAGTACAAATGTGTTAAGAATACATGATAATTAAAATGATTCCTGACCCCACTTCTGACCAGAGAGAGCATTAATTTCTGATGGATGTGCAGTTAAAGGGAAGGAGAAAATGGAAACCACCGGGTGAATAATTCAGGCCGTCTTTACTTCAAGGACTCGTAAAATTTTACAGTGCATAATTGGATGGAATTGGACGCAGCCCGAGGTTCCACCACCATTAAGTATTATTAGTGCTGCTGTCATTTTGAGAGCTTTCACAAAATATTTTAGATTCATTTATTCCCACAAAGCAAATGTCAATGTTTAGGGCTGTATAAATAAACCTCTTTGCAGATAGAGGGGAATTATCACCAGGCTTCATGGTGTTGAGAAAACAAACACACTTCATAGTTTATAAAGGCTTTGTCACTCATCTTCAAAAGAGAAGACGTTTTTTTTCTAAATATTAGTGATTGCAAGAAATAAACTGAAAAACAAAACTCTATTTTCTGTGTGGTGGTTCTCAACTTTTAATGGCAATACTATCTAAATAATAACTGTAAATACTGTAAAACATGTTTAAATAAGGTCTACAAGAGTCCTTAACAATAACTAAGACAGAAGGCTGACCCAATGGACCCAATGAATTTTACTTCATTTGTTTAAAACTAAGTGCTAAGTAACTTGTCTACCTTAATAAATCCTTTTCGTAGTCCCTCTGGGGGTAAAACAAGTGTAATGGGAGGATTGGGGGGGTCATTCATCTCCCCCTGGTGTCTCTGACCAGAAAACCACAATTGCAGCGTTGCCTGTTTCCGGGTTGGAGGCCCAAATACACACTAATGGAATCAGGAAGAAGAAGCTAACAAGCTAATGGGCAACGCTAACTGCAGGATAGCGCCACTTAAACAGTATTTACAACCAAGTTTGAGTGAAAAAAATAATCTCCATTGTGTAATTGGATCAATTGGATGTACAATATCCCTCTCTCCCTTTGTCTTTTCTGTCAGCGTAGTATTTACTCTCACGGACAATTAATAAGTAAAAAAAAGTAACATGCTACACCACCTGCAGTGGCGCTTATGGCCTCTTGGGGCATGAGTTACTTAGAAATTGTTTTTATGAGATCATTTCATTTATGCTTAAAGAATGCATTTATGTTTTTTGTTGTTTTGTTTTTCATTCAGACACAGCTTACATGGTTTTACTGCATAGATCTACAGTAGTTCTGTCCAATTGAGGTCTTCTCTAGCAACAATTCTGTCAACCGGCCTGCCATGTACCATCTTAAATAGTATCCGCCTTTTCATTTTACTCCACAATATGTGTTACACAAATGACCTTGGTTCTTGAATAAAATACTTTTCCCACGCCCTTCTTCTTGGTTCAGCTTTTACTGCAGTTCTCTTTAACTTTTTGGGGATAGACCTATAGGAAGACACATGGTAAAGAAAGTGTAAAGTGTTGATTCAAAGGGAAAGGACCACAAGCGCAAATCCTCTTTACTGGCGGGCTGCCCGCTCTTTGGGGAGCCTTCTCATGACCCCTAGACTTGGCGAGAGGAGCAGTGCAGCAGAGGGAGGGATCAGAGGGAGACAGTGTGGGAACAGGGGGAATTGACTGTCTCCATTGAGGAGTCAGACCTGAAGTAACCCAGTGTCCACAGCTGTCAGCAACAAACACTGCTTTAGTCTGTTCATTGTTGATGGATTTCGGTTGCAGAAAATACGAGGCCTCGCTTAAGTCAAGAAAACAATGATGCTGGGAAAGTATGAAACAAAGTCCAGCTTTAATGCTATATTGTTTTTAATCCACATTACAAAGCAACATAATTAATTGACAATTTCTTTATCTACAGATTAAGTTGAAATTGCTCATTTGCACAGTCTTTGGTATAAGGTTAGGGTTAAAGGTTAGCTGCGTGTTGTTGTACCGGTTTGTAGATACAGAGTTGAGTCTCCCGAACCTCATGGCACATCAGACACCAACATACAGTAAATGCAGCATGTTAAGTTTTACAGATGATAACAGGAAGGGAAGCGGGCAAAGCAGAACAACAAACCCAGGGATGGCAGCTTTAGGCTGCCTTTGGATCCAGTGCACTGCGAAACATCACATAATAGTTGTGTAAAAAAGTCTTGCCTAAAGCCCTCAGTCTCTTTGTACTTTGTGCTCCAACACGACAAAACAGTTTCACAATAACTGGACCAAAGCTGTGATCCTGCTACTGTGGCTTCCAGGTGTGACGTCAGGGGAAGGTGAGTGGGCGACTCCTCTATTTTTAACCCACGTGAATGGCTGCACGTAAGAGTTACCTTACACTGCCCCACTACTATCAAGTCACATGCCATTCCTACAACTCAACCATGTCTGACCGTAAATAAAATATGATCAGTTGTGACAAAAAGCATTTCTCTGAATGGCCGCAAGCTGCAACTTTTATTTTGGCTGGGCAGCTTCCAGATTAATAAAACGAATACTGAGGAGCCAAAATCGCTCCACAAAACAGTGTGCTCTATTAAAAGAACCGTACATTTGGTCCAATGGGTATGATCCATAATACAGATGCATAATTACATCTGCAGCTACAGCGGTGGAAACTAATGCTATTACAGAAGATTTAAACGTGTGTGTTGTCCAATCATTTTCCTTGTGGAGTTTCGCTGAGGCACAAGTCATTTTCCCTGCACACTATTAGAGCTAAATGGATGTACGAGGTTGTGAACATTCTATTACAGTCTATGTAATTTTATTATATCATAATAAGTACTCATGTAGCTATAATTAATTATAGAATAAGGGCCATGTACTTGTGAAATTATCCAGGCCTTAAGGAGAGTGAAAATGGGGTTATCTCCATGGCAATCTGCTCTCAGTTTGAACCAAGGGGTATAACATCATCGTCCTTAAGCACTTCCTCTAAAATAGTATCATTAATGCTTTCAGAAGTTTCATAGGTAGAAAGAGCATTCATCCCTGAACTAATAAGTTTGGAATCTTGCACATTTCAATGTTGAGTAACTGGACCTGTCACATACAGAGGCAGGCTTCTACTATAGTCAGCTCTTTGTTTTGTGTATTTTGTGCACTGAGACTACTCTTCTTCACTCTGTTGTAATGCGTTGCACCTTTAGTTGTTACTGCTTCAGCTCTACTTTGCGCCCATAATGAAACGCGCTTGTGTTGTGTTATCTGCTATTGTCTGTGAACTGTACCTGCGACTACTGTTATACATTTAGAATCTCAGCGTAACAAAAACATTGTGCTTCCTTAGAGCAACATCCCCACGATAACTTTGCCCAACTTCCTCCACTATTTCCATTCTGTCTCTGCTTGTTGTTGTTGGCTGCCAGCACGTTGTCAATGCTAACCTCTTTCTCTGCAGCTGTTTAGTCACTCACTGTCAGAGCACATAGTACTTTAAAAGATGCAGCCACAGCACTTTTCTGGTGGTGTGTCTTTGTGTCTGCCTCGCGGTCGCTCCTCATGCACTTGAAGGCAGCAAAGCAGTTTGAGGAAAGACAAAATACAAGCCAGAAGACACTGAGTGCGTGGCTTATAATAGTTATCTGAGGTTTTCAAAATGCGAGCAGAGCAAATGCATGCTCTAATGGAGCATTTTGTTTCTATGTCACAGGAGTAACAGCGCTTCAGGGAAATTGCACCCATTTTTTGACGACTTGGAGGCCTCTAGCATATGCTTGTATGTTTATAGTCGGTTTACTTTTATAGAAGACTTTTGGACAATTCATCATGGTGGCAAAAGATTGTAAGTATTAGGGGTGGGCCAAAATAAATCCCATAAGACAAGACACGAGAAGAGATTTTAAGTTGCAATAGTTTAGGAGCCATTGTATTCAATTGTATTGTATTGTTTTTAACAACATTAACTAATTAATAGGGATTGGAAAGGATAAGATTCATACAAAGACAATTCCTCTTATTCCCATTCTTCGTCAATTCTCTTTGAATCTAAGTAATTATAGTCTGCATGCATCTAAAGCATATATGTTAAGCCCTTGTTTACTCAATGCGATTACCCGAGTGGGCTTTTTTTTACAGTGACACAGTGACAGTTGCATACTTTATAAACCTAACCAAACCCTTCTCTAATAATTTGGATAACTGAAATACCATTTAAAGTAGCAATAAACCCATGATAAACACAGGCGACGAACTGTGAAATAAATTAACACCAAGCACAACTATTTTATTTACTGAACTTGGCTGAACTTGGCTTTTACACTTAATCCCACTCCTTTTCGAGTATGTACATCAGCATTTGCTTGAGTTATTTTGCTCTGATACTATGTAGACATTGTATTGCAATGATTCCTTGTTTTTGTGTTTTGTTTTGTCAAGATTTTGTCTGATGGCGCAGACTGGCGGCCTCATTTCCATGAGTCTACGCTTACCACTATTGAGTATGGAGTGAATCAGTGAAGAAATAATGTAATGTAAGCATCTTTGAGTGTCCAGAAAAGCACTATACAAAATCATTATTAAACAAAACTCTAAATATTGACTAAGTCACATGTGTCATATGATGAATGGGCTGTAATCACCAGGGTTGAGTCGACTTCAAGAGGCTCCAGCCATGTTACCAAGGTGTTACACCAGGTAAAATTTTATTGAATTGTATGCAGCCTGTTCCCCTCTTTCTTACATTCCGCTCAGTGTTGAAGTGTAAGATAGATCATTAGCTTTAATGGACTTCAGCCCTGTCATTACATGTCCCATTTACCTTCACTGCATAACACTCTGCTTCTCATATCAGCTGCAGAAGAGAGCATTAGGACGAGAGGAGCAGAGGATAAGTGGCAGACAGAAAGAGACTGCCAGACAAAAGCCAAGCTGAAAACGGTTGAATATGAGCAAAGAAAATATCAAAACTGTATTTAGAAGAGTAGAAAAAAATGCATAGCAAAGCCCTTAAGCTCACGTCAATTTTGTCAAAATGTGGTGTTAAATAGTGAAAGAATTGTGTGAGTGAGAACGTTATGTCGGTTCAGTGCTTTAAAGGAATAGGCCACCGTTTTTACATACTGAGATATGTTCTTACCTAACCTTAGACAAGTTAATATATACCCGTCTGGTCTTTGTCCGTGAGCGGGGGAAGTCTTTAGGAGTTACTGCGCGGACGTTGTGCTCCTCTTATCATTACGCCTCACAATATAGTACCCCTTTTTATCTGCTTATAAAATCGACATGTTACATTTCTGTGTAAATATACTTCGCATGAAAACACTTCACGTAACTTTATTTAAATAGGGAACACGGGGAAGAGCTTGGTAGCTTCTATCGTGAGCTTTTTTGGAGCTATATGACATGTAGGAGAGGCTGCGTATGTGCTCCGTTTGCGTGACAGAGCGCACGGACAAAGACCAGACGGGGATATATTAACTCGGCTAAGGTTAGGTAAGAACATATCTCAGTATGTAAAAACAGTGGCCTATTCCTTTAAGAGTATTCACTGACATTAATGCATTATCATTCTTTTCTTTTATAACAATAATGATGTATTCTTGTTTCAATGTTTAGTTGCATTACAAGTAAATTTGGATTAAAGTTGTTACTGATCCCCAATACATCCGCCCCAGTACCGGCACCAGGGAAGGCCTGTGCTCTACCTGGCCACCCCTTAAACACTGTCCTGGAATCCAATTTTGTCAAATTCTCGTGGATTCATTGACACAATGCTATAAAATATGTCGACTCAAGAAAGCAAGAAACATATTTAATTAGCAAAAATACTCGAGAGCGAGAAAATAAACACAATGAATTGTCCTGTGTGTCAATAATAATAATTATAAAAGCAGAGGCAACAGGAAAAGTGAGTGGAGCTGGAGTGGCATTAGGTGAGACTAAATCCTTTCATTACACATTGATTAGTTCATATTGACTTCGGGCATAATTAAAAGTTCATTTCCCGTGATATTTACAACAAATAAAATGTCAAAATGAAATGAAAATCGCCGAGCAGCACAATAATGAGGTAGGAGGATTAACTATTTTAAATGCAAAATAAAAACTTTGCATCAGTGTGGTCTGATTGTTCTAATTTGTTTGTTTCCAAGAACTAGTCTGTATCTTTGCATAGACAATAAAACCAATGATCATCCAACCACAAAGGAGCATATGTATCAATAAAAGCTTTCATTGGTCTGGGCACAACAGCTTACAGTGATTTAAGTACACATTTTAGGTGTTTTTTCAATTTTATAAATCAACACTTTTGACTTTTTTTTTGGGGGGGGGATACATTAAAGGGAAAGTATTTTGAGTTTTAGTTTAAGCAGATTTATTTTTGCATAGATCTCATAAATTTGCAGTGGGGTGAATCTAAAGGCAACATGTTCTGAAAACTAAGATTTAGGGCCCGATCTTCTGCATGGCGCAAGGATGGTGTTGGTTGTGGCGAGGCTGCTATCTTCACACACAACAGAGCATTGTTCCCTGAAAGTTGGGAAACAAGTTTATAAAGTTTATAAAGTGTGCTCCTTCTTTAAAACAAATAATGGATATGGCCTTTGAGATTTTTCTTTCTTTTTTTACTTTTTCTGCGGAGTTTGGTGCATCACCTTTAAGTTTAAGTAACTGTTCCGAACTTTACTTGCCAAAAACAAGAAGATGAATGGGTTTTTCCACCTCTAGTTCAAATGTCACTGAAAATCTCCTTTTTAATCGGCGTCTTGTTCCTGGGAGCAGGCACCAGAGGAGGGCTGCTCTTGTCGAGTGCTGACCCAGTGCCCTGCAGCCTGAACCCTCCGGTTCTCCATGTCAAAGCTTGTCTGCCGCCAATCACAAGCTCACTGCTTTTAACAACCTGCAATTACTCTGTACAAGACCTGATGCATCACATGCCACTTCAACTTTTTACTTACTACCACTTTAAAGCCAAAATATTCGCTGCGGTTCTGTTTCCAAGACTATTATTCATGAGAATGTGAAATATATAAATATTCCAACAACACTCCAATAGTGAAAACAGCTTGTAAAGTAAACCAGTGCGCCAGACAGCCTGGTGGCGGCAGACAGCACAGAGCACATGGCCAAACACACAAAAAAACACATTATAAACAAAGTACTGAGAGGAATCAAAATGACTTACTTTAGATCTTGGAAGGGCTCCGCTCGTACATGCGATGTTTCTACAGAATGACTAAACACAACGCCTTCATTCCCTGGAGAGAGAGATGAAACGAGGAGAATAAAACAGTGTTAGTATAAAAGGCAGCAGTCACTTAACATGCATGACACAGAGCTTTGGATCAGCCACGCATCACACCAGTTATTTTCAATAAAAAACTCTTTTACTCTTGCAATAATTTACTCACTCTACAAAGACATTAGTGAAACATTAGGAAACTTTGAAAAGTGAGGATAAAATGGTCCAAATCACAGAGAATGAAATGAAACCACATACAGTATAAAGAAGTCGTACTGGTTTTAAGTTTCAACTTTCAAACATTATGAAACCACATGCAAATACACTTTTTTGCTAGTGCTGTCCTACACTTAAAATATTTATAATGTTAACTGCTAATTTTTATCTTTTCTAAATGTCCTTTGAATTATCATTTTAATACTCTAATGCACTGCAGGTGGGTCGGGTTAGAAAGCACACTTATTTGAGCTTATTTTATTCTATTTTTTCCTTAAATTGTTGTCTTATAACATAAAGTTCATTCTTATCCATAATTTGCACTCAAAGTAGGCAATGTTTAGTTGAATGTCCAGCTTTATGGGGTAAACGTTTCATTGGCATGTTCTGTTTTCATGAATTTAGAGAAAATGCGGCACAACAGCAGCAGTGCACCAGCACATACACGACAGGCACATGTGATGAAAATAATGCAGCAGCAAAAAGAAAGGCAGAGCTAAAATAACAAGGCGACAGCTTCTTACTGAGCTGAGGAGAGCACAACAAGAGTCATAATTATAATGCGAACAGTTAGACAATATGAGTTTCTATTGATACATGGTAAGGACAAGTGAATTGGCAGTTTGTATTTAATAGATTAAATTGGCAGTGTGTTTTTATGTCTAAAGGTTTTAAATCATTCAAAATTAATGTTGTGGTGATTTTCTCTGCAGTTTTCTTCTTCAAAATGACAGTATACAGCAGAAGTGCTGATGGCCTGCACCAGTAGAAGCTAATCGCAGCATTTAGCCCCTGTTGTTGTGCAGCTCTCTGACTGGAGCCATGGCCCAGAGCAGATGTTTAGGAAAAGCTCTGGTCCAGGCTCCAGCTGAGACTGTGCAGTACAGGCTGCAAACTCAGCACTGCAGCATACAGGGACGCTTTCTGCTCGGGCCTGTGCTTCACTAAAGCTGAATATATGTTACAGTTTGAAACTGTAAAACCAATGAGAGATGTGATAAGATATGTAAACATTTTAAACATCATTTTATTTAAAAAGTGAGGAAAATACGTTATATCAAAGTAAAGGATGTACTTACTTGATATTTCCCTTTTACTTTTTGTAAGCGCTCAGGTGTACATGGGTTTTAGACAAAGGTTCTTAATCAGTTGTCTGTACTTGGTAATATTAAAGGTGCTTTATGCAACCTTTTATTCCACATTTAAAGTTGCATAATGCACCTTTAAGTGTTCAATGCTTTGCCTCTCATCTTCGAAGCTTCGTCAGCCGCACTAATGATCTTTATGTAGTAGGCTGGATTTAAACCTACAGTAGGAATGGTTTAACTTATGTTCCACTCAGCTTTTTCTAAAAACATCTCAAACTTGTTCAAAAGCTTGTTTCATTATAAATGTTTACCGCCCCCTGATCACTGCTCCTGAGCTTTCTGCTGACAAAGCCTCTTCGATGAGATGCCAAACGTACAACAGTTAGTATTACCAAGTACAGCTGACGGATTCTCACATGTTTTCACCATAAAGGACAGACTTAAGAAATACCGACAGAAAGCCCCTCCTGAGCCTGGCTTTTTTCCTTGTTGTAGACTGTTATCTTTTTCCCACTTTGAGTACAGTGTAAAATAAGCAATTACTGAAAGAATTAGACCGCTGCGGCTTAGATTCAACTTCAGCTTTCTATCACTGAAGACATAGAAAAGGGCTGAGTAACTCTATAAAAGTCAAATCATTCTTTAGTCAGCTCCCCGCAGCCCCTGAGTGTAACCTGTCCTTGTGCATGTTTACCTGTGACTCTTAGCTTCTCAGTGCCGATGCTGATCTCCTCCTCATCAGCGGAGAACAATACTCTCTCCCCATCAGCGCTCCTCACCTCAAACCTTTGACACTGCGCCTCCACCATCTCCGCACCTGAACAAGACAAAACCAGACATATTAGAATGTGAGGCAGGATACACCTCAGTGCGTATTTCGCTCAAGAACACTTTTCATTCTCTCATTCCCAGGAAATTATTTTGACTCTCACAAAGCGACGACGTGCAATCTGCATTCAAAGGAAGCTGCCCTCACTCTAAAAACACCCTGAAAAGCAGAAAAGATTGTGGCAGAGTTGGATGGCAGGATCCTCCATTCACTAATGTTGCCAATCCCTTCTCTTTTCTCTCTGTTGCACCTTCCATCATCGTCATTTTTTGTCCAGGTTTGGTCAAGGTCTAGGTTAAGGTGAACGTTTGTACTGTTGTCCCCATAGAAAAATTTCTCCTTGGATTTGACCCATCCTTTGATCCAGCAACCGCAGTGCCTGCGGACAGATCTCCAGATGTGGAGCCAAGCTAATACTGAGGACTTCATGCCAATTACCATGGTACCGTTCTCAAAATGTACTAGTCCAATATATATTTTAATAAAACCTGACCTCACTCCAAAAGTCATAGTAGGGCCACAATTCCCTGAAGCATAAACACTCTGACCCTGAAAAATTTCACAAACTATATATATTCTCATTTGTTCAATCTACTGTATTGGTGCCAATAATTCACACTTGCAAGGCAACCCTGAAGGCCAGGCCCTGTGGACTGAGCACCGATTACAAGTGTCAGTAATCGGCCTGGAGAGCCCTGTCAGTCATAATCACACTTTATTAGCCCCCTTCAGTCTGGGATTAAGTCTTCTTTCCCATCTGGATCTCATTGTCTCTATCCCCTCCTATCTCTCCCGCTAATCCGCTCTCTCTTTTACCAACAGCACGCAGGAAGAAGCACTTGAGATTTGTCTGGTCCTGAAGTGAGCTGAAGTGTGTCTGTGCACTTTGGAGTTTGGAGTGTATGTTTGTGGGAAAATGGTATGATTGAAGTCCGCTCTAAGGAGTGCAGTAATAGAGAAATAGAGGGGTTGTGTAAAAAGCCTGATCCAATCAGATCTCGGAAGCTAAGCAGGGAAGGGCCTGGTCGGTGTTTGGATAGGAGACCGTTTGGGAACACCAGGAAGTGTGTGAGTGATGAGTGTAGTGTGTGCGAGTGGTTGGTGGTGGTCGGAGGGGGCGATGGCACAGACGAGTCACCTCACTTCTATCAGTCTACCCCAGGGCAGCTGTGGCTATAATAGTAGCTTACCACCACTGAGTATGGTGTGAATGAGTAATGCACAAAATCGTAAAGCGACTTTGAGCATCTGGAAAAGCGCTGTATAAGACTAATGCATTATTAAAATTGGAGATGTTCTACTTGTGGTATTTCAAACATGTGGACCCCTGTAAACATCTAAAACACCCTGAGTTAGAGTCAAAACAAGTCAGAATTCACAACAGTAAAAGGAATGAGACATGCCCAAGAGTCTAAGGGGCAGGTGCTAAATTGCGAGTAGTACTTAAAATTAGTAAGTGACATTTTTTTGTGGCCATGTTCCACCTGATTTACCATTAGAAACAGTTTGTATTATTAGTGCCACAAATGTGATATGTAAATGAGTTTACGGCGTGAGCACTGGCTGTGCAAAACTGCAGCTGCTCTTACATGACTGATCGCCTTTGAGGAAAGAGCCACCGCCAAAACAATGAGCCAGATAAAAACATTAGAAAACGTTTTGTAGCTCAAACTGCATTATTCTGTCCTGCTGAAAAGTTTATACCTGCTTCTCATACGTGCTTAAACTGCAGAAAGTTTTGCTCTGTGTATTTGTCATAAATGCAACAAAAACAATAGTAAAACAATAGTATTTGCATTGTCTCCACCTCAAATTTTGCCCATTGTGGCAACATTGCCCCGTTGTGCATATTCATGAGGGCCCGTGTGCTAAATGTGTGGCGTTTATTAGACACGCAAAGCTCAACTGCACTCGATTTTTGCTCCACAAGGGGATGTGGGCACGGTGAGGTCGAGGCGAATGAGGAGGGTGGAAAGTAAAGCAGAAGAGAGTCAGAAGCCAAGAGGAGGTCGTTGGTGATTTTGAGAAGTGCTGCTTCAGTGCTGTGATGGGGACAGGAACCGGATTGGAGCTGCTCATACAGTAGTAACTGATGAGACTGATTTTTCAAGTATTTTAGAGATGAAGGGATGGTTGGAAATGGGACGTTGTTGAAGGTTGTTGAAGTTAATGGCGTCCAAACAGGATTGGTGTATCTGTAGCAGTTTTGAATGAGAGAGGGACAGTGCCAAATGAATGATGACCAATGATGCTGGTGATGAGGGGAGCAAGTGAAGAGATGTTTTAACAACAGCTGTAGGAGGGTTGAGATTTGATGACAAGTTCAGAAATGGCTTAACCGGAGGGGGGATGAAGCTAGAGAATGTAGTTGTGAAGGATAAGTGGGGGCAGAGGAGTCCACTTCAAAGACTGCTGCTCCACGTGAGGTCAGGTGTAGGAGGATACTGGAGATCTTGGGGACAAAAGAGGACATGAGTGAGTTGCAGAAGTCAGTTGATTGCATATGGCGAGGGAGCGAGTCAGGGGTTTTTGAGTTGTGTTGATTGGAATGAATTAAACCGGAGTAGTATGCGGATTTAGCTGAGGAGAGATTGTCCTTGCATTGCATTGTAGTGTTGTTGCATGTTTCTTTGAGCATGGTGAGTCCAGTGTTATTGTATAGCTGTTCTAGTTGTCGTCCTTGGGATTTGAGCTGAGGGAGGACAAAGTGAAAAGAGAAGTGGGGCAGGTGAAAGAAGTGAATCATGAGTATCCAGAAGGTTATGGAGATGTTGTAGTGGGAAACCGGGTCATCAGGTGAGGTATTGTGATTTGAACTGGAGATATTGTTCATGACAGAAGGAAATGGTGTGTGTTTATGTTCTCGGGAGAATGATTTTGGAGAGAGAGGTTGGCACTGGCAAGACTTCGCGAGACCTCTGCCCCGGCGGCTGCATGTGCAGGGCTGGCACACAAAAACAAACCCCGGGTGGAGCGGACTCGGTGGCTGCTGCCATCGCTTAACCTTACAAAATGAAAACTAATTATTTTTGTCTTAAGTTTTAAATACACACTGGTTCTACTATTTTTTTTATCTGGCCTTTTCATGGAAACTACAAAAAACAAAAAAAGGGCGCCAGCCAGGGTAAAAGTGTAGCAGGTCACATGGACCCTAAAAGAGCTAAGAACGATCAGTGACGATACACACTGAGGAATAGGTGAGTGCAGTGTATTTGTGGGTTGACCTCTGGTTGTCTCTCCCTCTTTAAAACATAAACTTCATAAAACATTAAAGCCTAGTATCACCTCATTTTAACCACGCAGATTAATTACGCTTGATCCAATGCTTTCTGTCGGATGAAGCCAATGCCATTTCTCTGTCACCAAACAGCGGTGCTCCTCATTAGACAGTCATGTTAATTGATGCACAGATTCAATATTCTCTCTCCGACGGGACCTGCTTTGTTGTCCCCCAGCGCTGCTCTCTGTGAAGCCATTTAGGATTTAATAAAGTCTTTACAACAGCACTCAAAAAGAGAAAGAGGTTGTGCCAATCAACTGAGGATGGCGCATCTGCCCAAAGTGCTGTACAACAAGGATTACAAAGTGCAATTCAAAAACAATATTTCAATTCATAGCTCAACTTCAACGGCGTAACAAGCACAAACTGCACAAGAAAGACCATCAAAAGAGCTTGAATACTATGTATTCTGCAGTTGAATGTGTTTATTCTAAGTTTACACTGAAAGGTTAATGAAAATATATTGTAATGTCATCTGCATATGCATAACAGGTCCGGAGGCTGTTTCAAATATGTATATTTATATGCTATTTGACTTTCTAAAGTGAGTAAGCATATTAATATTTAAAAACAGAATTTATTCTGACATGAATTATTCCAAACACAGAGTTTGACAGTTATATAACTTCATACACAAACTTTCTTTTCTATAAATTGTCTGTTTGATGCCGCCTTAAAAATGCCAATGAGTTTCCCGTTTAGGATTTTTCTTTTTACTTTAAAAGCTGCAAATACTTGGTGTGTGCAAATCGATGGACATCGGGTCTTTCCGAGCGGTGTGACTAGTATTTCCTGCCCTTTAGTCCAAGGGGAGTTAGCTTTGTCTTGGTGAAATGAATACATATTTATATGTCAGAAAACAAGCAGGTGGCAGATAATCACAACAGGATGTTAAGACATCACCGGAGTAGACTTCAATGCTTATTGGGGCGGACTGGGACTGAAAAATGGCCCTGGACTCTGACCAGCCTGGCCCAAATTAGCGTAAATACTTCCACAAAGACACATGTTCACCTCGTAGCCTTAACCGAGTGCAATCTAAAAGCTTCTCAACTGGAGAGCAACAGTGTAACGGCTCATCAAGACCTACAAAAGTGATTTTAACTTTTTCCCACGTTTTTGTCATGTTTTTCTGTGTTTTTTCATTGCTTTGTTGTCTTGTTTTTTCTGGCACATTTTTGTTCCGTTTTCATACTTGTTTTTGTCGCTATTTTGATGCTTTTAGATTTGAGTAAAGCTCGGTTAAGATCGGTGGCCCTCGAGTTCTTCCAGAATGGACATATGGCCAGTCCGCACATGATGCTTATAGATATAAGTGTTATAGTATTTAATCTAAAGGCTAATGTTAATTTGATGCTGTCAATGTCTGAGCTAATTTTCTTTATTGACATTTTCTTTTGTTTTTAGTCTTATTTTCTTTTAAATGTTAAAAATGTGGACAGGAAATAGTCATCAATAAAGCAATCTAAATAGCTGACCTACAAGAAGTTAGCCACAACTTTCAGTGCACAGTTTTGAGACAAAGAAAAAACTGTACTTTGTTCTACACTGTATTGTGCTCTTGAAAGATTGAATTACTAAAGAATGACATTTATTAAAAATACTCACGACTTCACTGCTGAAAGACGTGTTTTTGCTTTCAAAGAAGGCAGTGGAGAACGCAGCTGTATTCTCTGAAAGTCTTTGAAAATAAACAGCATACTCGACTTTCATGATGCAACAGGCTGCAAAGCTCTGGCCACTTCTTTTGTTTGATGTGTTTGCACCAGTCAAACAACTACAGGCACAACACACCTCCAAAAGATTCGAACGCAGACCAAGATAAATGACGGAAAGTTGTGGAAAAACGGAGTTGCGAGACACAGTGAGAAAGAAAGTGCATAGCCTTGCAGTTTGCAGCCTTTTCCACTTTGCCACAGGTGGGAGGGTAAAATTCATGCACTGGGGGACACCAATTATTTATTTAGAGATGATTACAGTCATTAATATGGTGAGGGAGGAGAGAAGGAGCCAGAGCACCAGATAAATGAGTGTCATTTGTCATCGACATTCATCAAAATGATCTCTGGAGTCAAAGCGGCAAGACGGAGGAGAGAGGCGATGCTGAGCAGAGGAATAGAGAAAAGTTGGCGAACAAAAGTATAAATGCCTTAAAAGAATCCGTTGCAACATTATGTAACTGAGTTTTATTTATTGCACAGTCAGATATATCCCAGCATAAATTTAATAAAAGCTACAGTATTTTTGATTTAATTGCACTCTTCAGCTCATATTTCAACTTTCAACACATTTGGCTAGATATCATAAAATGTCACTCAAAAGAGAAGTTGTCTCACAAAACAAAGCAGAATGTCATTTCTGATGAAGTTTAAGTTTTATTCAATCACTGGATGATATACTTTCTTGTGTATTATGTTAACACAGTGACAGATCAACATAAGGCATAAACATAGACCTGCCATTAAAAAAAGAAATTAACCTTTATTGAGTTTACTCCAATTCATCCTGAAAAGACTCACAGAAAAGTTTGGTAATGCTTTATTTTAACACGACTTTTGATACATTGTACCTACCAAATTTAGTACAATGTAATGTGATTTGTAACAATGTGTAATAACTTGTACTTATGGGCTACATATGCAATGGAATAATTTGTATTAGTAGTTTGGAGTAATGTAATAAAACCCTAAAGGCCAGTGCACACCAGAACCCTAAACTTGACCCCTAGCCCTAAGGGTCTTATGTCTTATTGCATTATGTACCTCCAAATGACTAATAGACACAATGTATGTACTGCATTGTTACAAGTTACATAGCACATTACATTGTACTATTTGTGGCAGACACAAAGTGTAAAAGAAAGCGTAACCAAAAGTTTTATTGGACATGAATCATGTTTGGCACTCAAACCTCGGCGGAAGACAGTGGATTAACGATATGATATACATGGGCATGATGAATGAACGGAGAAGAAATCGTTCCCCTGGAGCCCAGACACTGGTGGTTATGGAGGATGAATTTGAGGCGGCCAGTGGACGATGAGCAGAGCAGAGGTCAGGCAGAGGAGGGGCGGAGGAGGGTCACTGCACAAATGGGAAACGGCCAAAGCAGTGAAAGAGGGGAATCCTGGGGGAAGATTGGATGATTGCCGAGGTGCAGTTTCTAGATAAGGCGATGAATGGACTGCTGCAGGTAAGTCTTCCAGGTTGAATTTAAGCTTCATTAACACATTTAGAGTAAATTAAATAATTATTTTCTTGTTTTTCCTGCTTTTCCAAATGAACCATCCCATTGCAGGAGTGAGTTTCTAGGCATGTTTCATTACGTTCAGAGAGCAGCATGTGAATAGGGCCTTAACGGTACTTTTTCCAATGCCTATGTTATTTTAATTGAGTTTAAATAATGTGTATAAAAAGGAGAAAGTCCAAAAACGGTACAATAGACAGAACACAGACCGCAGCAGCGTCACCTGTAACTTCATGTTTTGAGCAGAATTCCCACTTAAGCAGCGATAAAAAGAGAGAAAGGACATTATTACCTCCTGAGCTGCAGGGACAGACCAGATCCACATCAGGATACCGTCTTCATTCAGCTGAACTTTTTGAAACACACTGCGCTCTTTGACAAAGTGAAAGCACTCCACATGTCAGGGCGCTCACTCTGTCACTAAATTTTTTCCAAAACTGTTCCAAAAATGGCTAATGCAGAGTGAGCGCTCACTTTCTCCACAAACAATCTTTGATCTCATCCTCCGGTGCTGCCATTTGGTGCAGCATGGAGTTGTAAACAACAGCGCGTAACTTCAGGCTCTGCGGGGCTTTCGCTAAAGGTAAAGCTGATGTGTCACTGCCGTGTTGTTGCTGCTTTTCTCTTTGTCTAAGAGCTCTAGATTCTTATTCAGTCCTGGTTTAGTCCTAGTTTTTAACCTGCTTTCTGTAAGTCCTGGTTTAGTCCTGGCTCAGACCACGGCTCTGCCATCTCAAAATAATGACTAAAGTGTTAGTAAGTTATAGCTTTGCTTGGCTTTAAGAAAATATCTGCATTTGCGCTGAAGCTGGTCATGAGTTCAAGTTGCTTTTTTAGACTCTTTTTTAGACTTTCCGATACCGCCCCCCTACTGTTGCTTTTCGGTCGGTACCAAGTAGGTACCATTTAACAGTACCCAGACCTACATGTGTACAACAAAAACATGTAGGCTGCTATTTCACAGTCAATACAAAAGCTTTATTATAAGATGCAGTATGCACAAGTCTTTTTTCCCCAAAAATGTCAATATACTGAAGAACAAAACAAATGTTCCACCATTGTCACATTTTCTGTACTGATATATATATATATATATATATATATATATATATATATATATATATATATATATATATATATATATATATATATATATATTGCTGAATATGGTGCTGCCTATTTTCAAGACGTAAAAACTTAAAATAAAACTATTGCATAACCCTAGCATTTGTAATGACCTTTAATACTGTCAAAGTCCAACAACAAGTCTGTAGAGCTCCTTTCAAGCGAAGCCCCAGCCCCAGGGAGGACGCTATTAAACCAGGCGATATATTCTATTAATCTCTGCAGATCTGAACGTGTTTACCAATAAAATAAAACAATGGCTCAAATCAAATTAAACCTGTGAACAGTTTTATAATGTTTGTATAATATTATTTGTACTGTGCGTGATTTGTCTAAATGTACTTTTTGTCTGCGAGTTAGCAGTTAGCTATTTGGCCTATGAAGTGAAGTGGTGTTTGTCATTGTAACAATGCTTTTGTTTATCTATCCAATAAGATAAAAATAAAGTAATGATATGGGAAGAACATATTAGGCAAGCCTTTATTTCCCATTTCCCAAAAGGAGTTACTGTATTATGTTTGTGAAGGCTTAGTTTTTCAGCTGTGTTGATGATTGAAGAACTTAGCAGTTGTTGGTTAGATCTAACTCTGAGATATGTAGGAGTATGTAAATTATTAATACACAGTTGTACTGTGTATTTATTTGATCGCACCCTTTGTGTTAGTCTGAATCATTTCAAAGATTAAGCAAAAATAATGCAAGTGTTTATTTCTGCCTGTGGACAACTGCGGCAGTCTGAATGGAGCAGGGCAGCACAGCTGGAGGGTGAGCTGCTGGTAAGGGCTGGATTTAGGATTGAGTTTGAGTATTCATTTCTTTAACTTTTAAACAGAGAAAGTTCCTGCAAAACATGCCTCAGGAACATTGAGTCACCGCTTGAACCGCTGATGTAGTGTACGCTGCATAATTCATGTCCCCTCAAAGCCTTTGCAAATGAAAAGTAAATTTTGGGAAATGAGCATCATAGCCACACGCATAAATGTCACAATGAAAATACTCTGAACATTTTTTTTTTTTTACAACAAGGCAGTTGTCTCTGGGGATTTCATAAGCTGCAACTATAATCATGTTGTTTGTTTGTTTGTTTGTTTGTTTGTTTTGTAGTCAGGAGTCCCCACACTGTTTTCTAAAATAAAAGTTATTCTCGAGTCGTCTCCAAGCACAAACTCCTGGCATCTTTTGATCAATAGCCTTTCTTTAAACATACCATTACAATAATGATACAGTGTCCATCATATTAAATAAACTGTTATGCAGTGAACTTTTGTGCGCAGGAAAGCACTATCATACTGCATGCATAAATGATAACAGTAAACCCAGGCCTTTATTGAGTACTTGATAGCTTAAGTGTGTTCCAGTTTGTAAATGCTCAGCTCTATGTATTTTTAATTGGTCCATTAAAACAGTTGATTTGGTCGTTGGGTGGAAGCATTAAACTGGAGAGGTGCTTGTGTGCTCCTCTGTGATTGGCTGCCAGTGTTGGACATGAGAGCACTTAGTATGGCACTGTGCCTCCGAGCCAGTCACATGAGGTCATGCGGCTCTCTCTGCAGAAAGTGTGACCACAGCGAAATGGGATTGCTGTGTCTGTCAATGGTTGCTGAGAGGGAGGGGAGATTTCTTCAAGATCTTCATTTATAATTAGACTATGTGTAAATGGAACAATTGGATTTCACTGTGAGGCTTAGCTGTAGAGCTGGCTGTGCACAGTAATCTAATTTTTGCTCAACAATCACATTGGTGCAATTGTGTAGCACAATAAATATAAAGCAGATTTCCAATTTAGGACAGTTATTAATATGATTTTAAATGTCACTGATGGAACTACAGTATCTTCTTCCCTAATTTCCTGCAACATGCCATCATCATTTCTGCATCACTCTTTCTAGGTCCAGCCACTTTACTTGATGTTTATGGCTTGACATTATCAGAAAATGAATCATTAGATCTTTGGCGCGCTTATAGTTCACTTGCTTAAATTTCTAGCACCATAATCCACTTTTGTGCTACATTAGCCAGGTGCCCAAGAAATGAGCTGAGAGATTGTGCCCAGATAAAAGGCAGCATAATTAGTGTAAGAAGGTAAAGATAATGAAGAGATAAATACAGGCCAGAGTTGTTCTGAGGAAGGTAACAAGGTCAGCAGGGAATTCAGGGCTTAATATAAGATGAGGGGCATGCATGATTAAAATGGGAAGGCCAGCGCAAATGACAAGTGTGGAGGAGCTGTGGTGAGGGAAAGTAAATTGAGGAGAGGACGATGGAGTGAAGAAAGATGTCGTGAAGTACTTGGGAAAGTTGGAAGGACTTTTAAAAAGATTTTTGGGACTTTGTTTAATAGAGAGTGTGAGCCAGAAACAGAATGGCAGTGACTTTGTGCAAATCCATCTAGTCCAGGTTAAAATTGTAGTTGCTCAAGGACAAATTAATCAATTTCACACTTACTTATTGGCATACGTGACTATAACCTGGCACCAAGCTTTTTTCCTATGACTTTGTCGTTGTCAATGTATTGTTTTGTCCTTGTAACAAGAAAAGTGCACCATATTTTCAATGCACAAGCAAGCAAGGCCTTAAAGCAGACAGCTAAATAGGTAGAGCCTAATCTAGTTCAAACAGTGCCTTGATCGTCCAACTAGTGCACACTGTTTTAGTGTCTTTGTTCAAGACAGTTAACTCAGCTGACCTCTATATGTTGGAGTGTGAAGGGGGGGTGCACTATCTTCAAACATTTAGATAAACTTAAAGTATAGGAGAGTAAAGTCATTTTCTTTAATTGTGCTCTTGGCTGTTAAAGGAATAGGCCACTGTTTTAACATACTGAGATATGTTCTTGAGCTTAGACGAGTTGATGCGTAATTGTCTGGTCTTTGTGCGTGCGCTCAGTCACACAAATGTTGCTAGCATTTAGCCTCTCAGCAAAGGTATAGCTCCAAACTCAGGTGACGTTAGAAGCTACCAGGCTGTTCCACATTTTCCCTATTTAAATACAGTTACGTGAAACGTTACACGATCCAAGTCTAGTTACACAAAATTAAACATGTTGATTTTCTAAGCGGATAAAAAGGGGCACTATATTGTGAGGTGTAATAAAACCTGGAGTACTTCGATGATATTACTGCGCAAACTTCGAAGCAGCGGGAAAGGCTAAATGCTAACAACATTTGTGTGACTGAGTGCACGCACAAAGATCATCTAAGCTAAGGTAAGAACATACCTCAGTATGTAAAAACGCTGGCCTATTCTTTTAACTCTCCAAGATGAACACCGAAGTAATCGAAGGATCAGTAGCTCTATGTCGTTTTTGTTTAAGGTAACTCACAGAGTCAGCCCTGGCTAATAGACCGTGTGATTTTATGCACAAATGTTGTGGCATCATCACTGACTGAGGTGAAAGGGTATGTCTTCTAAACTTCAGGTTCACCTATCATTTTTATAGGCAGCCATTGAGAAGACAAAGATGACAGGTTTTCACTCACATTAATGAGCCAATGGTGAAGATGGGAAAGAAGGATGAGGAAGGAGAGCGAGAGAAAGAGCCATAAAAGTGAGGCGAGACATCCAAGGCCAACTTATGGATAAGCCCCTCGCACTGGTCAGGCTAACGACAAACTAGAGATTCACTTCACTGCTGCATAGCCAAGCAATACATGGTACAAACAAAAGTAATTTCAACTTCATTTATTCAGGTCAAATACTGTGAAAATGAGTATATTTGAAAATGATTAATCTCCAGGCATTTTAAAGCACACATTTCGCCCAAACTGTCGCTGAAAACATTAGTGTCTATTTCTCATGTTTCAGCAGCAGCTGGGATGATCCTGAACCTCCTGCTCAGACCGGGGAGAGCTGGTCCTCTTGTGTCTTTATGTAATGAATACTAATGAGGGCTTTAGTCAGCTGCAACTTTCTTGCCTCCCTAAGTGGCAGGAGTCTGGTAAACAGAAATAACTGTTGTCTCATTATACTTAATAACCCAGGGAGAATTGTGAAGTTTGTTGGAGTTGTTTTGTGGGGTTGGAGGGGTGGGTGGCTCTGGTCAGCCACAGCAGCTCTGCAGCAGGCACTGAGCGGTGCTGTCTAAGTGTGATTTGGCACAGTAGGGAATCTTGGGTTTTTGGCACACTTGACAAGAGACTCACTGCAGCACAGAACATACAGGGCCAAATTTGTAACAATAGTAGCAATTAAAACAGTTTTCTCTCTCTTGACAAAACAAACCTAAAGTTGTGTTATCCTTTATATTAACCCTTTATAAGGCAAGTGACTTTTTTGGGGGGTAATTTACACACACTTTACATTTGGCCTCCCTGCTGCACATCAGTATAAGGAAAAGAAGCATGTAGTCCACACTCAGCCTATCAGAAGAGACCCCCCTACATCACAGATCTCACTACTGTGGCAGAAAACCAGCAGAGTCTGGTCGCGCTCTAAACTTCCTGTTTTCTCTGAAGTCTGAAAAAGACCCAAGTCTGGCTAAATTCATGGCACATTTCTTTACATAACTTGAAAACTAACCATGGTAAGTTGATGAAACTCACACATTTGGTGAAAAGCTGTCCTAAGTGATGATATATGTGTTGGTTTTGGAGGACGTAGTGAAATAAGTGAAATTATATCAGGAAAAAGGCAGGCCTGTTCATTAGTTTTGTCCATATTTGAACATGCCCGTTGCACCTATTATTCATACTTACAGTATGTCTTGACAAAAGAACCAATATGTTTTTATGTTGCCGAAGAGTATTTTTAATGACATTTTCAGGCAAACAATAATGGAGGTGACTGACCCCGCCCACTGCACGTAAAGCACAATCAGAAACCAATATGTAAATATGCTGGATTTTAACCATAGAGTCTTTTCCATTTGTTGTCCCTAGACAGCTGTTCACTTACAGTCAGTTGGAGTCAGTTAATGGAGTCACAATCACATAATTGTACAATTTTGTATCTCATCAATAATTATATTAACAAGGCTGATTCATTCAAATGTACTTACATCAATATCAGTTACATTTGATTCAGTTCCATTATCTTTTAGATAATGACTTATTTAAAGTGCTGCGGTGCATTACACATAGCCCAAAGCTGCATTTTAAATGTTTCATCAATTATGTCCACACTAAACGTGCTGATCTAACCCATTCCTTTCATTTTGAATGCTTTAAAGCTGTAATTGGTAAATTGTCCCACTAGACACTTGACAAACGTTTTTTCCTCACAGGAACCTCACAGTCGCCCCTAGTGGTCGTCCAGACAGTTGTTCTGTATTTAACGTTTGTATGAGGTGGTGGAGTCAACCCATGTAAGCTTCTATAAATCAGACAAGTGTTTTTAAATTCTCAAAGTGCCTATGCCAAAATGCCAGTAGTAAAGCTATCAAAATTGTTTTTTGCTGGGCATTTGTGCTGCTAAAGTGATATATAGGAGCTATGATGTTTCCAATTCATCACAACATTCCTGGAGTGGAGTTTGGTTGCATTCATGCATGTGTTTACTTTTTCTCCTCTCATTTATTCATATTTTTTCTGATAAAAAAAAAGAAAGAAAAGTAAACCAACCAATTAAACCCATAATTCCGTATCTCAATAATTCTTACATGTCCTTTTGTTTTGTTGTTGGGAACAAGAAACCAGAAGAACAACTATTGCTGGATCACACAAAAGAAGCACAACCACAACCCACAGCCACTTACCAATTCATTTTATGTCTTGTTTTATTGTTGCTGGGCAAAACACCGTAAATTCTAATTGTCTGCTTAATGGTAAGTGCACAAAACAAACAACACAGTCAATGTCATTTAGCCATCACGGTGTCCTCATTGAAACACAATGTGATTTAGTGAACGCCGCCACATCCACCGACAGTCACGTCCGCACCTGCAGCATTAAAGGCTTTCTCTGACTGAGGAATATAGCTTTAGGGAGTTTTAACAGCAGGAGACGAGCTGTCAGGAAATTCGACCCATCACAGCTCCGAGAGGTATGGAGTGTGGATGTGTGGGGAAAATAAAACAAGTTCTGGAGATAAATATCTTTATACTGCAGTGTACATCACACAGCAGATACGGGGCATCGAGCTCCAAATACCATTCATCTCAGCTGTCACAATCTAAATGCTGTACCTGCAATGATCAGCCATGAAGCAACGGAGGCAATTTCTCGCAAACAACACATTTATTTCTGAAAAATACCGCACATGCCAGTAAGCAGCAGTATAAAACTTAATTCTTGGTTGCTGTAACAACTGTCAAACCCCCACATTTGTTGATACTCAATTGACAATGTTTATAGAAGTGACTACTTTAAAGCAGACAAATGTTCAGGCTGGTAGAAAGGATTTAAGCATGAAATATAGCAGAAATATAGATAAAGGCTTTTTTGTAGTACCACATCTATTGGGTCACTATGGAGAACAATGTTGGTTCCTTGAAATTTGCGAGGTGTATCGACAAAAAATGAAAACAACATCCACGTTAAAGGTGATGTAAATTAATTGTCCAATTTGACTAAAACTTTCCACATAGATATGGGGACTTTATTCCGCAGGCTGTAGCTCCACAAGGTAATGACCCCCCTGCAGAGGTGCACGGAGGCACACCTGAGGCTGTAGCACCAGGCTGAACTCCTGGCTGTGCATTCTAAATGTGTTTATTTCTTTTTCACTTTGGCTCAAAAATAAGTTGCTTAAACCCATCCGCTTGTGCACCGAGGCTCTGGCCCACAGTTACTTTCCAAAATTTGACATTTTGCGCATAGTTTTCATCCTGATTCATTAAGAGTGTTGTGGTTAAAAAATGCGTCATATGTGAAGAGGTGGAGAGCAACATAATTACTTTACTGAAGAAAGCACAACTAAGTGATGGAAAGTGGCTACAGCTGCTTCAAGGCTGTCTGTGGCTTCTCGAACCACAGTCAGACTAACACACGACTGGTTTGTCATAAACAGAATGGCAGTATGCATTGTGTATTTTCCTCCCCCTACATGACCTGTTGACCACAACTGCCTCTAAAACCCTGCACCGTCACTCAAAAAGGTGTTAAAGGTCCTATATCATGCAAAATTAACTTTTTTGAAAAAACAAAATTTTGAACCAAAGTGGATTAACATTTATACCCAACGCGAGTCCCATAATGTAAACAGTGATAGACCAGAGCGATGGTGAGTCAAAACGCGTGTTAGCTTGTGTGTGTTAGCCATTTATGAAGCTGTGTTGCAAATGTCAACTCCTTATAACTGCATTGTGAAATAACTTCACTTTTTGCTGTGTATTTTCTACTGCGGTAAAGTTGTTTGAGAGTAGAGAGGGGGCAGGGTTAACTGAATCGAGGCATTGTGTCTTCTAGGTTTAAAAATACCTCCAGAAAATACTTTTCTTTATCACAAAAATTAGTGCTCTATAGTGGTAGAGGTACAATATATCATATGAATGCCTATACATGCCTATAATTTACTTTGGAATGGCTAAAATAGCATGATACAGATCCTTTAATTCGGGTCAGAAGTGCCGTCATGCACGAGCTTAATATAGAGAACCTGCAGTTACGCTTAAGACCTGAGGTGGAAGTAGTGAGTATAAAAATGATCAACTTGCAGCTAGTCCCTTTAAGGTCACACAGGTTCAGTTAAATTGAGAAAGACACAGACACTTGCTCTGTGGTAAAAGTATAATACGTATGTCCGTGCTCTACTTACTTAATAATAATAATAATAATAATAATAATAATAATAATAATGCATAAGTCTTATATAGCGCTTTTCGGGGGACACAAAGACGCTTTACAAATGGGACGAACAAACAAATAAACAAAGATGGCAGAGCTATTGTTGGTTGTAGGTGAGCTGAAACAAGTGGGTTTTGAGTAGTTTTTTGTAAGTGGCCAGTGAGTCTGAGTTTCTGATGTGGATGGGGAGTGAGTTCCAGAGGGTGGGGGCGCCGATGGCGAAGGCTCGGTCCCCCAAGGTTCGGTGCTTTGATTTAGTGATGGGTTTGAGGAGGTTTAAGTCAGCAGAGCGGAGGCGACGGGATGGGCGGTGGCGTTGTAGGAGGTCTGTGAGGTATGGGGGGGCCTGGTTGTTGAGGGCTTTGTAGGTGATGAGCAGAACTTTGTAGTAGATGCGCTGTTGTACGGGGAGCCAGTGAAGCTGTTGGAGGACGGGGGTGATGTGGTCTCTGGAGCGGGTGTGGGTGAGGAGGCGGGCGGCGGAGTTTTGAACATATTGCAGTTTTTGTAAGTCAGAGGAGGGGAGACCGTACAGGAGGCTATTGCAGTAGTCGAGTCTTGATGTGATAAATGCATGGATCAGAGTTTCAGCAGCAGGTGTGGAGAGGGTGGGGCGGAGGCGAGCAATGTTACGGAGGTGGAAAAAGGCAGTTTTGGTGATTTGACGGATGTGGGGATTGAATGTGAGTGTGGGGTCGAAAATAAAACCAAGATTTCGGATCTGGGGGTAGGTGGTGACTGTGTGGCCATCAACGGAGAGAGTGAAGTCTTGAGAGGGGGGAAGGAGTGATTTTGGACCAATGACGATGATTTCCGATTTATTGCAGTTGAGTTTGAGGACGTTGGTGTTCATCCAGGATTTTATTGCAGAGAGGCAGATAAATAAGTAGGTTCAGTAACTCTCCGTTGAGCTTCAGAAATATTGATTGTTTTTTTAAAGAGTTTTTTATGGGGTTTTTTTGCGAATATTTGCCGGTATATTCGGTAGTTGGCCGGCAACACGGCATCTACGGCAACCAACCATAATACACCAGGTTAGCATTTGCCGAGGCTAACACTTGGGACTAAAACATTACTACATTCTACCTCTCACACAGCCAGGAGGGCATTCGAACAGAGGGGAGCCAGAATTTAATATGGGGCACTTAAGGAGCAGGGAATCACTGTAGGTGTAAATCTCTAAGTTGTGTTAATAACTGTATGAATGGGATGTACCTGAGATCGGAGCCGTGGCGCTCACAGGATAGTGGTAGGTCAGGGAACAGGAAGCTAATCTGATGGGCCATTTATACCGCCAGCCAGCAGGAAGGAACACAACAGGCGCCATGTCACATTTGCAACACACGGGACTCAATCTGCCAACCTGCAACCAGGATTATATCTAACATGTGAGCTATGGCCACCCTGCAGACACTAGGGTATTTACATATTAATGCATTTTTGACCTCAACTAAACTTTAAAGACTACATTTATAAAAATTCTTCCAATGCGTCAATGCACTTTCCTCATGTTTTGTTCAGCTCCTCAAACCCGCTGAATTTTTAGCTCCACACACAGACAAATCCAGTCAATTTACCACAGAGAACGCCATCTAATTGTTTTAAAACCTGTCCATAGATGGGGAGATAGATAAGTCATATTTGCTGTGAATGATGTGAGCTCTTGGTCTAATATAATAAGACCTTGAAAAACTGATTTGGCTGAAAAAACAGTGCTGCTGTCAGCCTCGGTGAGATGCACTAATGGAAATAGATAGCACTTAGTTTGGTAAACAGAAAGAGCTAAAGTGCATTTAGGAACTTGAGCACAAACAAAACAACATTATTGGCTCTCTCAAAGGGAAAAACAGCGAGGAGCACCATTTCTTTGTGGCGTTTTGTGGTGAATGCTTACCTATGGTGAGCTGTCCGGTCAGCTGCCCCTCTCCATTCCTGGCATTGACGGTTACATTACGGTCTGACTGGAGAATCAGTGGACTGTCCTGGACAAGAGAAAGAAGAAAAACAGATTTAGTGAAACACATGTATTTTTCTTTTCTTTTCACATCTGCTCGAATCTGACCTCTTTGCATCTCCTGTACGCACAGCAATATACAAAAGCACACTTATAGCATTCAACATTTCACAAAAAGCAACGATTGACGGTGCCATTGACTTTTATTACCAACAATTACTTAGTGTAGATCCTGACGTGATGATACTGTAGGCTGGTAAATACAGAGAAATCATATTCACTCTCACCTTCATTCATTATGCACATTTATTTGTATTGGAGAGCCAGCGAAGGGCCTGCAATAACACCCTGGCGATGCTAACCACCCTGCCACAGTGCACCCAACATCAGTTTAGTTCAAAAATCAAATTTATTGCACTCCGTTTTGAACTGTGCCTCTCACCCCTTCTCTCCAAAACAGATTTGGGGATGAGATTGCACTTCTACAATTTTGCATGCTCCTGCCTCTCCCTCAGTTAGCCCCGCTGTAGCTCCTGATCTGACCCCTGGTCCCAGTCAATACTGCATTAACCTATGTTACCAATGGGCCTCCGATGCATCAGCCTCCACCACTTACACTTGACACTGTCTCCACCGGCAGCATGACTGCCACAGATAATGCCTTTAATATATTCAGCGCAGCACTCTCCCGCTCCACCTTGCTTTGTCTCTGTGTGTGAGAGACATGTCATGAAAAGCAGTTATTGTTGAGCAAAAATAACAACAATCACATCCTCCATTTGCTGTTCAAAGCCGCACTTTGCTACAATTGTTTATTTTTGAACTTGCTGTAAAACGCAAAATTTATCATCCTCATTATGAAGATAAGTGTGCTATCTTAAGTTCAGGAGCAGGACCTCACGTACGCCCTTTCCGGTGTCTGACCCATAAATACCTCCCGGTCTTGCACAGCGTCTCCTCAGCATTTACGTTGACTTGCTCCTCCCGCCCGTACCGCACCTTTGTTTCATTCCTTCTGTGTTTTAGGTCGGGGGAATGAAAGCCCGAGAGCTCGTCGTCTCCTCCAAAGCCCCAAAACGTCAATTGTCACAACGTTTGCACTGTGTTTCTTGTGAGGGAAATTATTACATAACCAGCAGTGTTATGTTAGAAACATTTATGGGGTTATTATACTTTTTTGGAAAACAGGCAAGCACTAGCTGAAATTGAATTGTTTTGAACAGCTGTGAGTAACAAGACTGCTGTATGAATTATCCAGTATATTAGATGAATTCTGTGTCTTGAATAACTTTCTTTTTACCAATATAATCTGAAAAAACTATCTTGCAAATGAACCCCTTCACATTAGTTTTGATATGTGGATTTTCCGCCTTCATTTCTGGACCTTCAATGGTCTCTAAACTGCTTATTTCTTTTAGTGTCGTGAATTAAATGGTTCATGGATGACCCCATTTCTCTCTTGATTTTTCCAAATTAATATCATTCACATAAAAACTGTGGTTTAAATCGGAAAGCTGTTAATCCATTTGAATGATAGTGACGAGATTTATGTTTTTGCCAATTTCGTCTTGGGGTTAAGTTTGTAAATGTTTATAATGGTTTCAAAAGGCACTGAGAAACATCTAATTTTATTCTAAATTACTCGAATCAGCATCATCAAGCCATTTACAAATTGACCAAAATATAAAATCCCATGAATGAAAGCAAGCTTTAAACCACGTCATACTGATATGGATGTTCCCCCACTAATTTAGTATTCAAGCAGTTTTTCTTCCCTACAATTTGGCCACGCCCTCGAATCCTTAAGGCGCCTCTTACTATTGATGTGATACGTCCAGGTATAGCCATTAACCAACCTACAAATGAGGCCTGCACACTATTTACTATGCGAAGCTTTGCTCCTCTGAAGAATATACTGTACGCTGGATTAATTATTTCCAACGGGCCGTGTGATAGGCTCCAGTACATTATCTTTCCACTCTGTTTAAAGCATTGAAGCGTTTTGTAAAGCATGACAGATGCAATGCACTTCCAATCTTTCCAGCTCAGTGTGCAGTGTGCATGAACAAGCATCGCCCTATTCTTCTAGTGTCACTTAGAAAAATTACCATAGATGGGAAAACCCTGCATGATTAAGTGCTCATATATGCAAATACATACATAGAAATAAGTTTGGTAAACAAGTATGTCTTAATGTGATTTTGATAGAAAGCAGAGTAAGATTAAGGCTGCGCAGGCTGATGAAAACATCCAGGTAATGCAATGCAAATACAGAGAATGTATTTTCATCATAGTGCTGTATTACACTTATTCTGAAACAATATTAGTCTGACATTGCTATACATTTGGAGCTCTTCAGACTAATAAATGAGTTTCATGATGTTATTCCTCTATAGGTGCCATTTTGACTATAGAAACAAATAGAACATTTATCCTCATATTTTATATTTTACCCCGTTTATCATTGCATTACAATACCACTGCTTTGAGACAGCCCATCATTTCTATTGAATTGCACAAAAGTGCAAAATTGCAATAAAGCTTTGTAAATCTGTTATGAATAATATGATGTGTAGTTTATGTGACTGGATTGGTGAATTTAAATCTGTAAATGTAATCCTGTTGGTAGGTGATTATAACGGGAACAATGGGGTTGTAATTTTTGTTTTCTTTTTGTAACTCTGTGTTTTGTATATTGTTTGTTGATGTGTATTGTAACGTATTGTCCCTATCCATAAGCTTTACGCTTCTGGGGATTCCCTTTTTACAAAACGGACTAATACCAACAATAATGAACAATTTATAATGATCACTTTTTGCAAAATAAATACATTTAAAAGGCGTAGATTTGTACAGTGCGATAGTGCAATAAATAAAAACCCGTTATTCTAAAGCAGGGGTCTCCAAGTAAATTTTGCTGGGGGCCAAAATATATCGGGAGTGCATAACCATGACCATACACAAAAGCTCCAGTAAAATATGTTTTGATTGGGAAAATACTATTGAGGAAACTTTTTTCAATCAATGAATAATAATGAGCCTGACAGGACTGTAACCCCGGCGTACACTTGTATTGCACTTAACAAGCCTGTGTCACAAGTCTCTGCTACACTGTAGTCATTATTCATTCACTCCACACTTGATGGTGAGCTGCCATTATAGCCACAGCTGCCCAGGGGCAGACTGTCCATTTACCACGTGATTGTAATGTGTTGTTTATATCCTGATCTCTTTTTATGTCAGTGCCCTCTGCTGGACCAGCTGCCCCATAGTGGCTGGAGTGAGCTTTTTTTTTTGACATACTCAGGAACTTGTGCGCTATAAGTCAGGGGCCGGATTGAATCATCACACGGGCCGGATATGGCCTGTTGGAGACCCCTGTTGTGAAGCCTGCAGTAAACCCTTGATATACACAGTCTTCCTAATGAATTTGGTGATGCCGTTACGTCATCTCTCCACCAATGCTCCGTGGCGCTGTTCATCCCCATCCTGCTACATGCTTTAGTGAGTCATGATTCCCTAATGTTAACTTATAATGAGCAGTGGACAGACTTTTTTACTCATGGCTCCACCATATTATATTTGTAATCGTGAAACCAGTTTATTAAGTAACACTCTTCATGGCCTAAAGAACCTCAGCCTTCTGTTCTGAGGAAAACTTATGCAGAGAACTGCATTATGAGAGTTGTCAGGTGACCCGCTCCTGCCCTAATGACGCCCTCTCTCCCAGTGTGCAGTACACCGAGCGACCTCCAGAGGGCCCTCTACCGACATTCATGCTTGGGGCCCCTTGGTACCCTTGTTACGCCACTGCCTGCTCCTCAAACCAACCGCGGACAAGCAGACTAAATACATGCATGAGAGGAACCAGGGGAGATTGCTATTGCAGAGCAGCAAATGAGAGTATATTTTAGGGCATAATTGATTTTTCCAGGAGAGAAAGGGAAAATAATTATTATTGCTGTACACAAACAAGTTCCAAGTTTTGATTCCTGAATTCAAAAGGTTTATTACTGAGGCAAGCAATGTTGATTAAAAATAACCTTTACTTTTTTAACCATTATTTTGTAAAATTACACAGTTTGCTGATTCTTCAAGCCAACTCGCTCTCTTTCCTCTTGTATCGAAGGCCAAACATGATTTAATCAAAACATTTTAAAGGAACCACACCAGTGCCATTAGAGAGTCCCTCACTATCTGTTCACCATTCAAAAGCGAGTCCCCCACTGTTGTCCTCAAAAGCACTGATTTTTTAAAAAGCTCTCTTTAACTAATGCTTGTGATGATTGATCTTAGTTTAGCTCTTGGAAATGAAGAGGATCTTGAGTCCGCAGCGTTTTTCATGTTCATCTTCAAAAAGTCTACATCAAATGCATAAATGATACACAATGTTTTAGATGTTTTAAATCTAATCAGGGCTGGTACATAGTCCTGCGTGCATTTCATAGCGCATGATATAATCATAACTCCAGGCTGTTCAAAAACCTTCAAGGGATTGAGAATAAAAGATTGTTGAAAACATGTTTTAACCATCTCATTAAAATGTGCACCGATCCATCCCATTATTGAAACAAAGACAAAATGTAGACACAAGCCTTGTCTATAAAATATGTTATTTGGAGGTTGTGGTGGTCAAAGTACTTGGGGGACAAACCTCCTCCCTTGCTCAGTGACATTGAAAAATCCATCTGCACGGCGCCACCTTCTGTTCTGGATTGTGCGTTATTAGGTTTTTGAAATGAACAAAGCCCACGCAGCCAAGTTTGCTTTTTGCTTTGGCACCTTTATATGGATGTAGTGAAGTAGAAAAAAAATCATATTTCTCTTTCAGATGTAGTGAAGCAAAAGTATTCTCAACAAAAAAATCCAGTCAAGTAAAGCACAGATCTTCCAAAAACTCATTCTCTTAAGTACATTCACTTTGTTGGTGACCACCTCTGTTTGGAAGATGCTTGTTTCTCGCAAAATGGTCGACGGTGGATTTCCTTTAGGCAAAGAAAGGCATGTTTATTTATACTGCACATTTCGTACACAAGGCAAATCAAATGCACCTTACAAAAAAAGATATGTGAAATTGCAAATCAGGTTAAAGTTAAGGCAAAGCACATACATAAAAACCTCAAGATATGACCAAGGGGTGGGGCTGAGGAAACGTGTTGAGGCAGACACAGAACGACGGGGGCGTGGTTACGGGGGGTATGTGTGTGCAGTTGTTTACACTCCTTGAAAGTCAGTCTCATGCAAAATATGTCCTTTTCTGGTTTAGCTCTGTTGCCTGGCCTTGAAGGGAAAGTGATGACGGCATTGGAGAGATAAAGCGATCCAGAAATATTCCAGTAATAGTTCATAATTAACTAGCTTTTACTTAGGTATTCAGTTTTTCCCCAACAATTTAACCCTAAAGCTTGGTCCAAATAAGAAAAGTGTCCTTACTCGCATGACAGCTGTCTGGTGCCATTGGCTTTGAAGAATGTGCTAAATCCAGAGAAAGATTTAGTGGGGACAATAACATACCCTCAGAATGAAGCAGGCAAACAGTTTGGGTCAAAATCGCTGCGGGACTATCCAATATGTACACAGTGATTACAGACAAGACTTCTGCAGATAAGCATAGAGACATTCTAATGCAGTCATTATGCACAGGTTTGCTGATTAAACAACACATTGCGCCCAACAGCACTTGGAGATAACACCCCTCACACTTTTATATCTGTTTTATATGCTTCACAGACACATTATTCAGCTGCAGTCAGGAGTTGCCACAGGGAGTATCAGAGAAAGGAAGCGGAGCACACATAAAGCTTAGTCTTAAACAAAGCAGATTACAAGCCGAAACCTGTTAATGCAGTTATAAAATGCAAGATCATAAAGTGTTTTATTGGTGCGGACGTACTTTTTGGCAGCAAGGAGTATGCTTTTATGGGCTTGATACAAAATCCATGTAATATTCTCTATTTATTAGAGGTTTTCAATTTATAATGCTAAAAGAGCGTAACGCGAGTATCTTAAATCACAAATTTCACACATTTTTGGTTTGGTTTTATTTACTCATTATGTTTGTTTGATGGGGAAAGCGTATGTTATGAACACATATGCTTGTCTGAAGTTAAGTTATTGAAGGAATAACAACTGGAACTGTGGCTGAGTAGTTAGCTCTTGCAAAAGCATCCCTGGAGTTAATACGTTTTCCAAATATGTAGTGGGGTCCCTCTGTCATCAACCTAAACACAATCACAATAGTTGAAGATCTGGAGATGGTTTCCTCTGCATTAAGAAAGCGTTGAATACAGGGTTCTCTGCAGAGGCATTAAAGGATACTGTAACATTAATCAGCTCACAGCCTCTGTTCAATGTGTACTATTGTCCAACTTCACCGCATCAAAAGTTACATTCATACTTCTTTAGCGCACTGCACAATAACCTCTTTTAGCCACGCTGACTGTGATTATCTGTCTCCCTACACTCTTTGAAACAAGATATAGGCATACCTTAAAAAGCTATGCCCGGAGCTGTCAATCCAATAAAAGCTTTTATTATGCTCCTTATTCTCAAGTAATTCCCGTCTCTCAGTATGTCCTCGCTCCAACGGTGAGTGTTAAAATGGTCCGGTTGTGAATACCCTCCGAGGCTCACAAGTCACTCCACTCTCTTTGTACCAACCCCAGGCCTGGAGAGGGTTGCATCATGAGTGGCATCCGGGGGATTGTAGCTACATCACAATATTGTATACCTTCTCTATGCATACAAGATTCAAAATGAGAGCAGTTCTGTCGGAATCTACCCAAAAATATGTAAATCAATGACATCAAATGCAAGTGACAATTAAATCAATAGAAAAGACAAAGTAAGCATACTGTTTATGTTAAAGATGTGTGCTTAGCCATCTGTTTGGAACACTCATAGAACACATTCTGACTGATTGCCGACCTAAATTCAATTGTATTTTACGGCAAAAACTAAACAGAAGATTCAGCGTCACAATGAGACAGAGGACCTACCTGCGAGTCAGCTAAACTCCCCATATTGTCCCAACATATGCTGTGTGTTTTCCTTGTTTGAAGTAAGTAAGCTTTATTTACGTTCTTGAGTCCAACTAGCACAGGTGTGCGCTATTTGCAACCCTCCAGACACTGTCCCAAACTCCAGAAAGCATTAATCTGGCTCCACTTGAAGATGAAAAATTATTTGCTGTCATCTCCCCACCATTCCTGCAATTTCTTTCTGATTTATGTAAAAAATGCATTGCATTGTGCTGCTGCATCGCAACAGCCTAGAGAGAACTGCCATTGCAACTATTTATCATTGTACTGTAAATCGCCCCCAAAACAGGGAACAATAACTTATAACTGGTGCCAAACCACTTACAGTAATTGTGCTATGTTTGTGCATGGATGCCACCGAGGTCCGTTGGATGTTTACCAAAACGGATTTTATGGTACAAGTTGTTGGAGCTGAGGTAGGCAAGGTGGCTCAGGGTGAAGGAGAGACATGAAGGAATAACAGAGAGTAAGGGAAGTGGGAGATGACAGGCAGTAAACAGGCACCTCCTGGCTTCAAGCTTTAGGAGAGATAAATCTTAACATGAAGGCTCAGAAAACAAGAGGGATGGGAGGGGAGCGGCGGAGAGGAAGACGGCTATGGAGCATAGAATAGGGTGAACCGCACTGTAGTGTTTTAGAGATAGACGCAGAAAATGGATCTATAAACAGGAGTCACTATGTCAGCCTGCCACAGCCCCCGGCCTTCCAATGGGTGATAATGTTTTATGCTTAAGGGACCCTGACACAACACCCAGCTCTAAGAACTAAAGGGAAAGCCATGAGGATCATCTCCTTATTTGTAAGTCGCACACAATCTCTCTGAATTTACACTACCAAGTTTGCAGCTATATAAAAAAAAAAACACAAACAAACTGAAGTCCCGATCACATGTACTTCTCTCTTTGTATTTCCGTTAAACAGAAAGATTCCATACAAAAGAGGGGGAAAAAATATTGTGGGTGGGGCTCTTGACATAAAGAGCTGCAGAAAATAGAACTAGGCATACAGTATATGGTGCAAATTGCAAAGTCTTGCGTATCATACACGCACTATCATAAAGGTCCAGCAATGCATAGTATCCATATTAGCCATTATAGAGGTAGATTTCCTCTGCAGCCCTGCATGTCCTATAGTAGGCTTTAGAAGCACACAGACCAGATAAGCGTGCAGGACCAAGAAGCTACAGCAAAGCAGATAAGGCTGCAGTGCTCCATTTGCCGTGAAATATTCCCCTGTGGTAAAAAACTTGAGGTGAAGAAGGAATAACTTAACTCGCGAAAAAGTTGTATTTGTAGTAAGTGGGAGAGGACCGTAGAGAGTGACTATTTTTACATATAGAATTTATGGGAGGTACAAAAGATTTAAAACACACCCTATGAACTGATATATCGTATTTACTTACACCTTACAAACTTCCCCCTTTCCAGATTCATTTTGATAACTACTTGAGCCATTATCGCACCTTTCCCAAAACTCTGATAAAAGGAGCCATGTGTTGCAAGTAATGCATTTTATATCTGATACTTATCTGTATCCATGCTACAACAGCTGTCTTTTTTCTTCCCTACACTATCTGTTCCATTCAATTCCCCAGAGCATCACGACAGCTCCTCTTTCATTTGTATTAAAGTCATGGGTCTGTGGGTTTTACCACGTGTGTCCTTAAAGGCCCTTATACTTACAATACATACATTTCAGTTTAACCTCAGCAAAGTCGGGACAATCCATTACTCTTCCTTAGAGGATATAGTAAGGCAGCAGCAGATAGCAAACACAGTCTTATTACAGGTCAACGGCGATAGCATGTGTAGATTAAAGTATCGTGGCTTCAAAGGTGGTATGTAGTATTTTTGTAGACATTTTATTAACATAACCCATTTGTGTCCAAAGATATGAGGTTTTCAAATCCCCTATTGATTTTACTGGTAACTATTGTAATGTTGATTTATTCACGATTACAAAAATATTTTACATGATGCTAAGTGGTTTTGTTTGGGCTCTCAAGACAATTATCCAATCAGAACGAAGAATGAGGCCCAAACTTTAAGGTTGTTAAATATGGCTAAAACCAGTTTTGAAATGAGCATTTAAGAGAGACTTCTCCTTCCACAATCCCAGCATTTGTCCCCAATCAAAGCAGTAGTGCTAGTGCCACCTCCAAAAGCGCATTGACTGAAATCTGGAGGTTCTTAGCTGTCAAATGAGGATTGACATGTTCACATATTGAGGCCAGCAGCCCCAAAGGATTCCAAGTGTGGCCTTTTATAGGCGTGGCTGCAGCAGGTGGTTAATGGGGGCCAACAAACAAACACAAAGAGGAGGGAGAGAGACAATGCACAGAATTAACGGTCTAAAGGATTTACTTGGTTATCAACAGCTGCACGGATAAAGCTACAATGTAACAAGAACTCAAGATACTTTAAACTAACACCAGGAGCCACATTACAATCGTGATACTGATGGGCCTACCTATTACCTAGATAGACTTCTATTCTATTATGCATGTTTTAAGTGGATGAGAAAAACAAAGGCACCTGCAGACAGACAGACATCCAGGCCTCCATGCTCCTCTAATGAAAGCCTATCGGGAGCCTGTCTTTTCACATTTTGACAATTGTTATAAATGAGCAATGAGACATTGTTTTTCAGACACACTATCTCAAAGTCCTCAGATCACAAAACAAGTCTTCTTCACTTTACAGAGGCTTTTAATGAAGCCCATCCTCTCCTTTGGCTAATTTTTCTATCATTCACTTAGTCATGTGGCTTGTTAAGGCCTTGCTGCTGTGACAGGGATTTCCTGATGTTGGCCCTTCCACAGAGCTCTCAGCCATGAGATGAATCCCCAGTGGAGGAGCTGCATCCATAATTACTAGAAATGGTTTACAAGGACCAGACATGAAGTGGGTACTCTGCATGGCCGCATGATGCAGAGAATAAAACATGGGGGGTGGTTTATGTGGATGAGAGAGGAGCAGTTAGACAACCTGGCGCAGAGCTGGATTTAGACTGGAATGAGGGCAATGGAGATAAAGAGCTGTGTAATGGATCTGCATGGGGTCTGTTCTGTACCCATCCCATAGATTTAATATGTTTTTTTCCCCCCTTGGGACACAGGCCATCCATTTCTTCCTTTAACAGTAATGATATGTTATGTGGCTGTAATCATATGTTTTTGATGACCACTCGTAGGGCCAGATTTTCTAAACCAGGTGCTAAATTACAAGTACTTATTTATTTATTATATTATCATACTTAAATTATGAGTGGTGTGAATCTGATATTAGTCGGTATATTAAGCGGTAGCCGAAATCTCAACTGCTTTATTTTGCACCACTTAAGTACACACTCTCTTTAATGCATGTGTTCAAATGCTTGGTAAATCGTTCTCTTAGTTCATACAAGGATAAAAACGAATTGTGTGCTTGGTGGAGTTTTGCTCATTTATTTTGACAAATCACCACACAAGCACTTTCTCATTCACGGATTCAGTTTGGCACATGTCAAGAACATGACAAGAACAAGAACATGACATTCCAGTCATTAAATCTACACTGCCCTGAGGACACAGAGCTACTTTTTCAGTGAATCCCAAACTCCCAAGAGCAGCAGTAATGTCCACTAGGTCTGGTATTGAATATGATCATAATCAATCCTACAATTGACAATAAATGTGCATTTATTTGTTCAGAATTCAAAAGACCATGGATCTTGATAGTTTTATGCCAGCAGTTTCCACCTCCTCTTTGATCTATGTTTCTCCTTTAGCAGTGTCAGTGAGTCAGACAGGCTTGCTATACGCTTTGATCATGCCTTAATAAATAACAGCATTTTCTAGCATGGATCCATACGGTAACTTTCTTCAAAGATTTATATGGTGACAAAGCAACAAACGACTACAACTACAGTATGTGCTGCCTCAGAAATAAGCTCCTGGTGGTTCCTTGTCGTTCTGGAGCTTGAATGGTGCAAAGTTCCAGCCTGCATTAACTATATAAGAAAAGAAAAAAAAAACCTGATTGATTAATTATACTGCTCTGCAGAATGGGATTTCAACCTCCTGTTCTGCTCTTACAAGAAATGTGAGATGGATCAGCTAAAAGAACTTGCTGACTATGCCCTTCCTGTTACTAAGTTATTTCCAACTTCTGTGGGCACGTATGGGTAGCACAAAGACATTGGGATGAAAGAGACAAAGGATTCAATATGTAATAAAGGATGAGCCACGATGCGGCCAATGATCTCCACATGGATAATTATCTAATCAGTGTTGTCTGGCTGCGCGAGTGAGTGTATGTTTAATGTCAGAAGGCCAGCACAGTATAATGCCACACTCTTGTCCAGTTAATTAATTCAAATGTCCAACCTTAATTAATTTCACACAGAGGATTGTGAGCTCTGCCCTATGAATATAATCTACCTGCCGGGCCAAGGTGAACTAAAGCTCAGATGGAGGGAATCCATGCGCCCTATTGTTTCACAGGTTTGTAATTAATGAGGGACACAAGAGGAATGTATGCACTCAAAGTAACTGATCATTACCAATTACTAAAAAACACAAACATTACTACAATCCTTTGGATACTGTACATTATCAGTGAAGAATACAAATGTAGATCTGAATAAATCCTGCTACATTAATGGAAAAAAGCCATGCACATATGACATTTTTTTGGTGGCATGCTGGATCATAAAAATGTAGAATAAGGACTTACACAGCCAAATGCAAGAAAATACATACTTTTTCCAGGAGCTGAAAGATTTGATCTGAATAATTATGACCTATTCAGATACATACAGCTGAGAGATTACTAGTGCAAAGAAATGAAGGGGATTTCTTCTGAGATGGTAAGGTAAACCGTCTTATTGAAATAATGTGTGGCACTTACCAACAAAAGGCTAATAAGAGTCTGATGGAAAAGTTGAAAAACACTACACTTTATGTAAAAGCAAAATGGAAGTGTGAATTAAAGGTTGACCTTACGGAGGATGAATGGTATCGAACATGCTGTCTACTCCAGACCTCCACCAACTCCCAACAGGGAAGACAATTTCATTGGAAGTATTTTATGAGGTTTTTCATCACTCCTTATTAGAACAGTAAACAACTTGGGATACCTCTTTGGACTTTGGCAGTATGGACGCAAACCACACCCACATCTTCTAAACATGTCCAAAAATGATTGTCAACAATACATTACAGAAGGTGTTCGGATACAATTTCCCAAAGGAATGTCAAGTTATGTTTCTCAGAAACATCACAGAAAGTGTGCAGAAGGAGGACCTTTATTCATCCAATTATTGACTGCGTCCTGAAAGGCTATTCCTAAACTCAAATCGAACATCCCTGATTAACAGCAATGACACATTTAATTTAAAGCATTTTTATAATGGAAAGATTAACCATTAAACTAATTAAGAGAATCATAATTTCAGGAAAAGTGGAGAAAATGGACCCATTGTTTGGCCTTAGAGACCACATAGCTGTTCTTCCCAATACACCTGTACACAATTTTGTGAGATTCTGCCATTTGGGTTTCTGGTAAACTTGCACAAAAGATATGGTATTACTGTATATGTAAGGTTTATTGATCAGTGATTGCGATGATCACAATTTTACTTTTTATTTGTACCGCAAGCCTCCTCCTGAACCATTGATTTAATTTCCTTTTTTTTGTCATAAAAAAGAAAAATACAATTTTCCTGTGAGATACTTGACTGTGCCCATCCTTATTCTACTTTATAGGCCTATTATAAACTTGATTTTGATTTGGTAAAAAGAGAGCCTTTTTTTTTGGTGGATGTGAAAAGGATTATATTCCTAAAATAAAATGACTGGTAGTGGCAATAGCACAAGCTCAGTTATGCGCCCTCCAAGTGCTTAATTCACATTCTCATTAATACAACATGTAAAATATTGTATTATATACAAATACTACAATGTGTCTGTGACAAGAATGCTTTTAACAATCGTCAACAGTCACTCTGCCATAACTGAACCAAGCAGTGCTCTGTAGATACAAAACTATGTCCACACTGGATTGTTATGCCACATAGTCACAGTGCAAGAACATTGCATTAGTCGTTCAGCTTTAGATGAGAGAAAATAATAAGGTAACACAGACTAAAGATGTAAAATGTCTTTGCCTTTTTGTTAAAGGCCTAAAATAAAACAGGGTGAAGTATCAATGACTGGGAGTGTGCCTGGTTCAATAAATTTGTTGCTAAATGAAGTGCTGGCACTGCTGAAGGCCTATACTGCTGGATGGTTACTGCTGCCCTTAACACTGAGTTTATGGACGTGGAAGGACTCAGCCCCGAGTCAGGATTATACTGAGGAGACATTTGACTTTGTTTCAAATGGGTATACAGAGAGCTATTGAAATGCTATGGCTGGAACAAGTTTATAGGAGTCGTCGGTGTAAGACTATTTCACCATAGGTTGCAAACATAGATCTACAAAATCCCAAGCTATATAGAGATGTATTTTATTATTTGATGACTCTTTTGGATGGATTTAAAGCTGGAGACGACAGATGTGAGGTGCTGGAGCTGCTGCGTGTTTGTGGAGTTGAGAGAAGTCTGTGGTGATGTGCGGTAAGAGCAGAGATGTTTATGTACTTTGTGCTTCATCTATTGTAGTTTACACACGGCAGCCACAGGCGCTGACATTAGCCTCAATATGACCTGACATACAGTAACTGTGCATTTAGTACTGCCGTGCATTCTTGCAGATGTTACCTCTGAGTTTGGCTGAGGGAACATCAGCCATACTTGTACTTGTAATCTTGTGAGTTATTGGTAAAAATATTGACACTATTTATTGTATCTACTAAAAACCCCATTGCTGTAAAAACTTTGTCAAAACTGTGGTAAGCCACTCTTTGAACCAGACCTACTGCCTCACACTACTTTGAATTAGAGCCCCCAAACACATGCAGGTGTCAGTGAGCAGTGACATATTGGGCATCTCGCCTCACATTCACGTTGAAGACAGTGTTATGAAAATGTCTGATAAAAGGCCGCGTGATGAGCTGTGGCCTTTTTCGCCAGTCAAACTCGGTGATGAGGGGATTTGTGGGTGGCTTTCAGACGAAGCGACCTCTGCAACAGCTGCTTCAGGGATGGACACAATGATCTTTCGAGGCAGGGGATTAATATTCTTATTCATTTTTGCCTGCTCCCCTCTAGCGCCAGTGTGACTTTCATCCATGTGACATTCTGGAAAAAAACCCTGCTAAATGTTAATGGGGACTATTTTTACACGGGCCGCGGTATCGCCTGGTGGTCTCCGGACGCACAGGGAGTTCTGCTAAATGCAAATAATGTAATATAGTAGCGTCCATCTTCAGTGAAATGTCTTAATGAACGTTCGCCTCACAACTTCAGTTTCGCTCTTATCCTCTCTTCATTCTTGGAGTTCGCTTGTGACATCGATTTCTCATTTGATTTCTGTTTTAATGCGGGCTGTGACGGGGAAGAGCTCTGACATCTGACAAGCGCGCTGTGTGTCGGGCAGCCCGGCTCTCGACGCCTCACGTTCCTCATTTATTATGCCCGGTGCTGAGATGTATTCTCTTCTCTTTTGCCCGTTAAAGCCTGGGAAAAAAAGAAAAAAAATCCTCCTGACGAAACAGGAGCAGAGTGACGGTTTCAGGCGACGTGCTGTTTAATTCAAATACATTCAACAGACACTGACCCGCTGAACGTACAGTGTCTCTCCGTGGAAAAAAACATTACAAGACTTGAAATGGTGTACAGTAACTGGAGACATGCTGAGTGAATGGACAGGAATGGGGTAAATGATCCTGTATGCCACATTGCTATGCCGGCGTCCAGTGCCTACCAGCTTAATTAGATCTGACATGGTTAACTTCAGCAATGGCCAGGTATAGAATAAATCACGTTAAAGGGATATTTCAGGATTTTTGACATAGGGCCTCATTTGTAGTTATCCCGAGTGTTTTATTTATTTTTAATTCATGCAGTACTTATATTTGAAGCGTTTAGTGGTGCTAGGCTAGTGCTAGGCTAGCGCATGTCTATGGTAACTAGTATCCTGCATTAAAAACAGTCTGACCCAAACACAGCGCACCTGAGGCAAATCCCTTATAACACCAGACCATTGACATAAGTGACCGTGTTGACTGAATCATTTTTTAAATTAAACCATTTTGCATTTAAAATAACTTATATTTGAGCAGCTTCCTGGTTGTGCTACGCAGCGGTGGAGTGATCTGCTAGGTTACCGGATCTACAGTTTGTTTACCTGCGGCCAGCAATACTACACGTGGAATTCACAAAGGAGCTTTCTACAAATCAGATGTGGCAACATTTGGAGGACAACCCGATGATTTTGAAGAGGTTTTTAATGCAGGCTACTAGCTACCATAGGCATGCGCTAACCTAGCGTTAGCCTAGCACCATGTGTGAGTTTTTTGTTTGTTTTTCCTTCATTTTTTATGATGATTTTCATGCAACATACATATATGAAGGCAGATATCCCAGGGTGACATGAGGAGGATATTACCAGAAAAAAGACCGTGTGCTTGCTGTTATAATTAATGAGTCATAAAATCCACAAAGAAGCCTTCTTATTTCTAACTTTGAATGCAGCTTGTCAAATGTACAAACAAACATCTGTCTCGCTGAGAAAGATGTTCATGTCATTTTCTTGAAACATTTCACTGAGGTAATGTTTTCCTTCTATGTGCCACATTGTCATAACAGCAAACAGAATGACTGACAAACAAACAACTCCCAATAACGTATTTATGAGTTTAAAACCTGTCAGTTTTATGTAGTCAACAGCTAATCACCAGTCAGTGTGTCAACCCCACACAACATTGTCTTCATACCGCACTTATCGTCTTTGCGGAATAAAACATCAGCCCAGGATTCCACATCCTCCGCCCGTTCGCTCAGCTCCACTCCCCGCCTCCGAACGGCAGCGGCATAACGCCCACAGCCTCCACTTCAGTCCGGCCTGGTCCTCTCTGCCAGTAGGAGGAGCTCAAAGTGAACATGCACAGAGCAACGAGTTTGAGAAATAAAACTCCTAAAACTATGAGAAATAAAACTATTTAGGGGCAGGCTATAACCTCAGAGGAGATTCACTATCAGAAGATTATTCCCCCCTCCTGTGCAAGGGAGGGGCAGAAAAAAGTTACCTGAATGAGACTAATGGAAGCTTAATCGGGTCATATGATTGTGTTTGTGATAAGTAAACTCCTACAGAGGGAAATATCAACGTTACATTGTGTGAAATAGTGACAAATCCGTTAAAATAAAGTCATTTCGGAGGGTATTTGAAAATTCGGATGTTGTTGCTGTTCTCTTTCCCGTTTGGTGCTTGTCTGAACTGTGGAGCTTGATCTGGATGACGCTGACGGAGCTGAAAATAGAGTTGATCTGTATTTTTATTGGAGAGAGGTGGAGGGGTGGAGAGGCAGGCCGGTGACGTAGGCCCCTCAGAGCGGAGTGGACGATGTGGAATGCTTCTTAACGGTTAAATTAGCTATGCATTTGCTGCGGAGATCAGGGCGGAGTGGAACGGGGCGAATGTGGAGAATGTGGAATCTGGCAGTACAATTTTAACATCAAAAGTACACCAGACTTGAGGTTAAAGGGACTAGATGCAAGTTGGTCACTTTATACTCACTACTGCCACCTCAGGTCTTACGCGTATCTGCAGTCTCTATGTTACGCTCGTGCATGACGGCACTTCGGACCCGAATTAGAGCAGGATTTTAGAGGCAGTTGTGGTGAATAGGCCTGGGCTCCTTCTACACATTAGGCAATTGCTGGAACATGTAGGGAGAGGAAAATACATCATTTTAACATTTTTAAACTCCGTATAGTCCCTTTAAGGTGTTATGGTGTGCTTTATTATCCCCACATAGATACATTTTCCGTCTGCATTTGACCCATTCTTCACCAAAGCACTATAATCACAGAATTATAGCTCATACCAAGGGCTGCATCCGTTGAGTTACATTTAGGCCCGATTGTTTACGATGCTGCAAAGTCAAAATCAATAGAGTCTGCCAAGACAGGAACAGCCTAATGTTCCATTAGAACTCTCTGCTATTCAATTACAGCTCCACACTTGGAGAAGTTTCAGCAAGCTCAGGTCCCCAGAGGAGAAGTACAGGAGAAAGTATGAGACGGAGAAAGAGCGTAATAAATCTATAGCTGACAAACAGCAAAAATAAAGTTACGGCCTCCTCCCAGCTTCATGCAGCCCCATGTGTTTCAGTCATCAGGCCAAGCTGTACAATAAATGCTTCATCCTCATTTGAGTGTGCTGCTGTTTTTAAATCTGACCATATTTGTTTTTCTGTTGCAATTTATGTTCCATTTGATTCCTCCTCAAATATTCTTTTTCACCTTCCTTTCATTCGCCACATGCCAGGGATTTTTTTTTATTCGGTCTCCAGGAAGTGGAGCCCTTATCTAAGCGGTCTACTGCACATAACTAGGCCTCTCACAGGGGAGCCAACATCTCTAAAGCAAGAAATCGAGTCAGGCTGGAAACAAGGGAGGGAGTGGCGGCAAGGGTGCAGAGAGAGAGAGAGAGAGAGAGAGAGAGAGAAAGATACAGATGTGAGAATAAAAGCTGAGTTATAAACAGAGAGAGAAAATGGGGTGAAAACTGCATAAATGACTTTTTTCTTTGCATCCCGGGCAGTGGTGATAGGTCGTCACCGGTCCCTCTGGGCACAATTATAAGGCCTGGTGACAGTCACAACGCGTATGTGAATGTCTGCCACTAAAGAGGAGAGCCAGTTGTGCTTTTATCGCCACTTTGGTTACAGCAAAATACTTCCTTTGTACATTGCCTTTAACTAAAAGCTTCAGTGCATGGGTCATGAGGAGTAACGTGCTCCTTTTAAACCATGATGGTCATCTATGACCATCTTTGTTGCTATTGCTGAAAGTCAGGCAAATGCAGACAGAATACGGTCTACAAATACTACAATATTTTCTCTTCCATTTTTGGTCCATGTAGTGAAAACAGAGCTACTGGGGTAAGTGTGATCTGCTCTACTGTGCCTTGTTATGTGCTTCCAGCCCTAGCAGAGTGTTTGGCCTCTCTCCTCTCTCCTGTAGCCACCCTTGGCTGCCTTCAAAGTTCCTGTATATGTCTGGGCACATGTTGCTGCCGCAGGAAGCTTGTCCAGTACTTTGTTCTGTGTGCTCCTCCGGTGCCTTTCATTCCAGCTGGGTGGATCTGATGGCTCATAACCACAGCGTTCCCGCTCCTCCCTCCTGCTAAGCAAACAGTGTGAGGTGCCCATCTGTTGCATTATTGTACATCAGCTGTTGCACTAGTGTACATCAGGTCGTGTCTTTGATGGATTCAAATGTCACTTGTTGCTGATGTATTCAGATTCAGGTAATTTCCAGTCTGTGTCTTATTTTCTTTTGGTGAAATAAATCATGGTTTGCTAACATACTGGTAAACCTCTGTGTTTATTGTAATAAAGTATCAACTGCAGTAACATTAAAATCATTTTAGACCTTCTGTTGTTGGTGACAACAACAACTAAAGTATTTTTCTGTTATTTCCACTGCTCAGTATCCACCAATACATCTCCCACAATGCACTGCAGGGATATGCTCAATATGTGTGTGGAATGTTTTTCAATGAGACATAAAGCAGCTGTGTGGGGAGGAAAAAAATATGTTATTTGTTTTTTCACAATCTTTCCTTTCTTATTTACCTGCTGGTCAGGTTGGACCACAGTGGTGGCGTGGCTCAGTCGCAATGGCTCACGAATAACACCTGACGTTGTACACACGTACAATGACAAATAATGCACTTACTTACTTACTTACTTTCACAATAAATGTGACAATATTCTTACTCTTTGATACAGAGTTAACCATACATGCTAATTTTTTATTTACTTTTTTGACAGGGCACCAGTCAATCAAGACCAGGCAAGCAGTGTTGGGAACTCTCGGATGCATTCATCAACTGTGCGGCATGCCTAACACCTTTCCAATCTGAAGGTGAAGGTGTCACATAGAGATAATCAGTTTATTCACTTCACTTGTCAGTAGTGTGTTTTTCCTGATCTCTTTAGGTTATACGCTTCAGGATATGTTTCCAAACAGTCTGGCCCCAAGCCACGCTCAGCCTGCAGATTAGTATACGTATCTGCCTTGGCCCTGTCTCACTCCATGATCCACTCATGCAGAAGGTTCCTTTTCACTTATCTCGGCCCAAGGGATGCTCTTCATTTTGGCGAGTGTGTGTTTCTGTCGTTTGCTCACAGCTTTCTTGGCTAATGATACAATCCTTTTTCAAAGGGCTTTCTGTGTCTATGCCCAAGTAATTAAGTTTGTTGCTCTAAGCCTATATTCACCAGGGGCCAGGACGTGGTCAGAAAAGTGTCAGAAAAATGTCAGAAGCCAGGATAGAGATAAGAAAATAACAATATATTTGATGACCTATCTCTTTAACAAATTACAGTGCCTTGTTTAATATGAACTAGAAAAACAGTAACACCGCTGAACTGATGAGTTACTGTATGTATACGTGACTACTGCAGTTGAAAAAGTAATTCATGAAAGGTGTCAAAGAGGCAACAGTAAAACCACCAATCACAATCATAGACACAGGCAAACATTTTCTGGACAAAAGTGTTGAGGAAAGTTTTTTTTTTTTGTCTATCGTGAGCAGAATCAACATCATAAAGCATATGAGCAAATTAGCTGCAGGGCACAATGAGAGCATTCATAACTGACTGCTCTATGCTGCTCATCTTAGATGCAAACCATATCCAGACACAGGTTCAAAGCCAGTTCAGAGCCGTCAACAGGTACAACTGCTTGTCAGTGTTACCATGACGATGTCCAGCTTTCCTTATTATGCATAATAGGTTTTTACGATGAGAAATCTTTCTCATTCTTGGTAATTGCTTGCTGTACCTGCATTTATTCCCGCTTTATGATGGAAATACAAATGGACAGGACACATTTAAACAGGCTTGATCTTGTGGCAATGCCTGTCGATCTCAGGACTCAGCCCTCCCAAATAGGATCAAATAATATCCGCAGCAATCATTATTTCATAAATTTGATATTGTGCTTCTATAGATTTTTGTTTTGTTTTTTTGGTCAATGTTAATAACCCTAATAAACACCAACTCTCACACCAAGCATAGAAGCCTGTAGGTAGATCTCTAGGTCTTATCACAACCTTAAGTTAATCCTTCAGCTCGACATCTGGAGCATGCAGCTGTGCACTGCTCCTTTCAGGTTTCCCCAGTTGTTGCTCTAGACGGTTTCATGACAAGTAAACCACTTTACATACTGACTTACTAACTAACTAACTAACAATTAACAAAGGTTTAAGACAAGAGGTAGGATTTAAACTGTGGGAATCATGCACTATTATCTCATGTTTACACTTAGATTCCAGTCTTTCTGTACACTATATGTGAACTATTTGTCTTTCAAATCCAACATCATCAACATTAATCTTCCAAAATAAGTTAAATCTAAATTTGATCATTGTGTAATATATTCCTCGAAACACACAGCAAGCAACTATTTTACTACATCAATATAATGAATTATCCCTGGCCATTCACTTCCACCACCTCATGTCACGACAACACATGCAGCACAAGTCATTGACTCATTACAGCCTATATGGATGAACAAACAGCACCATAAGGTCTGGCCTGTATGTGTCGCCTGGGCTGATGAGATCAATACTGATTCTGTAGGTGATAAATAGACCTGTGCTGTGCTGCGGTTATAATGTGTCAAATACAAAAGACACATGGGCTCCGTACATGAGGCACATTGTCACATTGTATTTCCTTTGATTGTTCTGTTTCTATTAAATAAATAAATAAAAAAGCGTGATATGTTAATGTGAACACTGACCTCTGCAAAAATATACAACACTTCATAGAACAAACTACTGAGCACACTTCACAATAATAATGGCTTGCACTTGTATTGCGCTTTACAAACCTGTGTTATCAAGTCTCTCAAGGCACTACACTGTTGTCATTATTCATTCCCTCCACACTTGGTGGTGGTACGCTGCTGTTGTAGCCACAGATGCCCTGGGGTAAACTGATGAAAGCGAGGCAACCAGTCTGCACCATCACCAACCACTCACACATACATACACACTACATTCACACAAACTTCCTGGTGCTACTAAACGGTCTCCCATCCAAGTATTGACCATGCAATTCCCTGCTTAGCTTCCGAGGTCTGACGGGATCGGGCAGAGCAAAGGCGCTATGGACACAATAATTGCGATATAAAAAAAATATTGACATGGTCTTACCCCACGAGACCATATCTCCTGGACATAGAGAGGGGACAGGAACTGGGACACTCCCTCCAGCCGTACTCCTTCTTTGGTCACTCTGAGTTGTCCCATACCATCCTGAAATAAAAACACAAACAAGTGTTGTTAAAAAATAATTCAGTCAAATTGCCTAGAGAATACTGTAGTGAGGACATTTTTAAGATGAGTACAAAATGTCTAATGTTAATTTATACTTGAAACAAATGAGCACAGTCTTAATTATACTACAGCATAATACAGAAACTTAATATGCATCTGATAATATATCAAAGTAATATATTTTAACTCTGACTTCAAAGCCTGGTTTGGCTTTTACACCTTAGTGTATAGTATTTCATCACATGATATATCTACATTTGTGCAAGCAAACAAAAACAAAAAAAGATGAGCTTAGTTAGCCAGTTAAAAAAAAATGAAAAAATAAAATAAAATAAAAAATGTTCTTTTTCAAGTCTCAACCAAGTATGACAGATGTTTTAGCGGCTGTGGAAGAGCCTTCTTTAGGGTAAGCTCACCAAGGACTCAATGGATCTCCAAAAGACCCAGGGCCTTGTAATATTGATGGGAGTTGGGAATACTGCATTTTTACGGTCTGTTTCGTCCTCAGTTAACTCCTGATGTGAAAACTTTTTTAGAGTGGACTGAAATCCCACCAATGAATTATTAATTTATTTAGTCAACGTCTGACAGCACCACGCTATGATAGCTTTAAAAGTCTATACAAAAGCGGTAGGTGGCAGATGACAAAACCAGTTTTATGTTCCATTAGATGCATTGTCGGGGCTTTGTTACAACATATTCCATGCTCCATCCACTATTGTCACTACTAACGGGCTCTGGGGAGCTGTGCTTTCAAAGAGCTGACCAAATAATTATTTCAATTTTTTTTAGAATGATCCTTCTCTATCACGTTTAAAAATGTGAAAGAGCTCGTGCTGGGAAAACCCCATGGACAGTGTTAGAGGCCTGCTTATGGAGTGGGCTAGATTTGTCTTCCCCTTAGGGAGTCTTTTCAAATAAAGGTCAGTGCTCTAAAAACAAGGCATAATGGACAGCTGTGATTTTTTCTTTTTTACTTTTTAACATTTACAGGAGATTTTTATTTGCAAAGAAATTGTGGTAGATTGATTGTTTTCTCCACTGCATTATGCATAAACTTTAACTGACATCAAAACCATGCTCACTGCCCTAAAATAACACATTTTTTTGGAAATCACTGTAACAAATAATGTGCCAAATGACTATTTTTTGGTATTTTCCGCACACTTTACATTTGGACTCCCAGCTGCACATCAGTAAGGTAAAGAAGTGTGTAGTCCTCACTCAGCCAATCAGAAGAGATCACCCTACATCAGAGATCCCACTACTGTGACATTTGACCAATCAGCAGAAACCGGTCGTGCTCTCAACTTCCTGTTTTCTCTGAAGTGGGAAAAGACCCAAGTCTGGCTAAATTCATGGTACATTTCTTTATATAAGTTGATGAAACCCACATTTTATGGGTGAAAAAGGCAGGCACCATATTTGATCATATGCCCTGTTCTCTTAAACCTAAAGTTAATTTGTTTTATCCATATTTGGACATGCCCGTTGCACCTATTATTCACACTTACAGTATCTTCTTAAAGAACCAATACGTTTTTATGTTGCCAAAGGTTATTTTTAGTTATATTTTTAGGCAAACAATATTGGAGCTGACTCTTGTCTATGACAGGTGTGATCATTCAAACATCAATATCACAAAACACAATGCCTCCTGAGCATCAGCACCCCCCGAGACCTTTTGTATGTTTTTTACCACTTAAAGCAGTACAAAGTAACTTGATTACATTAATACAACTTTTTCGTTGTCCCTCTGGGGGTAATACAAGTGTTAATGGGATGATTGGGGGGTCTCTCATCTCCCCCTGGTGTCTCTGGCCAGAAAACCACAATTTCAACTTCGCTGCACCGGGTTGGAGGCGCGATACACGTTAATAGAATCACGAAGAAGAAGTTAATGGGTAAAGCTATCTGCGGGCTAGCGCTACTTAAATAGTATTTACAGCCAAGTTTGCCTCCATTGTGTAATTGGATGTACAATATCCCTCTCTATCTTTGTCTTTTCTATCAGCGAAGTATTTACTCTCACTTACAGTTAGTGAGTAAAAAACTGCAACATGCCACGACACCTGCTGTGTGCTTGTGGCCTCTAGGGGCATGAGTTACTTAGTACTGCTGTAAAGAGCAGGGAACCAAATATGGTAACTTTGCTCACATTGATTTTCTGCATGATAATGAAACATTTTGAAAAATGTTGCAACAGAAATAAACCTGTGTTATGTCCCCCAATAACACTCTTAAGTTGAAATGATTTATTTCAAAGTATTTCAACGAGTGCCCTGTAAAGGGTTAAACTTGGTAACATGATAATCCAGATCTGTAGCGTTTTAGGTGCAACATATTTGAATCAGTCACAGCAGCACGAGACAGCAGCCGAGGCGTCTGCATTGAGCCCTGTGATAAAAGTGGCTTAGTGCCAGCTGAAGATCAGTGCTGGAGCGTTTTACCCGTTTCCACGCGACTGAGCGATGGTTGGATCAGACTTATACATGGTCAGATTAAATTCCTTTCAAACAGCCATGCGGGGTATTAGAGTTTCTACAGCGAGCGAGGAGGCACCTACTGTACCGTGTCAAATCGATGCTTATGGCGGAGTGACAGTGGAAAGAGCAGTGGTTGGAACAACTCGCTGCAAAGTCGCATGAAAACACTGGCCTGTCAATAATAATCTTATGTTCACAAATTAACTTCTGGTGTAATTTTTCAGCCTCAAAAAGTTCTGACAAGGGAAGTTCTTTCGGGGAAGAGGGAAGGGGGCGGGGGGGACTCATGTAAACCCATTCAATTCTGTCAACAATTGAACAAAACCTCCTCCCCAGGCAGAAAGTGTCAATGACAACAAATTAGTCTTGCTTCCCTGCGTCTGTGCTTTCTTTTCATGTTGGCAAATATTGATGAAAACGTCCATGAAGATAGGAATTCAGTTTGGAGTGCTGCTGCAAATTAACATTAATTGTTAGGAGCAACAAACCAACAAAGCTTATCAAATTGGAAATGTACTCAAGGCACAAGGGAGAATAGAAAGTGGGTGAATGAGAGGAAATGAAATGGGAACACAATGATTGGGGAAAGGGAAAGAATTCATAGACTGCAAACGCACATGCATTACGCAGAACTATTTCACTATGTATACAGTAGCTAAAAGCCACAGTAGTTTTGCAAACAGCGGATGCTGACATCTGTTGGGGAATTTGTCATTCCCACACCTCCAGCCCACTCCTTCTCTGTGAAGGCTCTATCAAACCCCTTCATCTTAGTAGAGTTAGCGTATTTCGTAATATAAAAATGTTGCCTGTTGTTGAGCGTTGAACCCATAATGATGATCTTTATTATGGCTGATGTGAATGCAATTCCAACAGAGGATGCCGTCCACACCTAAAACTGCTTACTGATTGCAGAAGCCATTGTTGTAATAGCTACCATAGCGCTCTAATCCCTGTGCCTCCACTTTACACCGCTATTACACGTTCAAAACAGCAGTAAAACTGTGCGTTCGATCAATACGGGAGCTGACCTGGTGGTTGGCTACGCTGCTGTTAGATTGTATTACACTGACTACATCCTGAAGCGCAATGTTTTTTTTTTCCAATAACACAGTGAGTTCAGAGTGAAGAAAAAAAACAAATGCCACAATTTCTGTTTACTTTTTAATTTGCGACAGGAACCAAACAAACGGTGGAATATGTTTTTTCTCCATCTGTGCCGATTCATGTGGCACTTAATGAAATGTGTAATGATTAAGAAAAGTAGCGCAAACAGCACATTTTTAAATGAATCATCCGACCACTTTTTTGAGAAATATAAAATAACAATCCAAATGAACATGTGACAAAAGTTGCGGTTGGAGCAGTGGCTGTACAGAATATATGAAGTGTCAGGAGAGAATTGTTCACAAATTGCAGTGAGATAATGATTTTGGCAACAATGATGAGAGTTAATCAGTGAAAGACTGGAAACAAAAAATGATTGGCATTGTCTCCTGGCCAAATGAGACCCTGGCTGGTAATATAATCTGCTGGTGCTTAACCAAACTATACGAATACACTTTAACTACAAACTATAACTTAATAAAGATAATTATGAAAGTAGATAAATAAGAAAACATTGAGGTAAAGATGAATCATTACATTAGGACATGTGTGAGTAAAATGTGTCAGCTGTAAAAGTGATTCATAATCAATTGTCAATAATCAGTTTGGAAGACGAGGAATTGTCAAAAAAAACAATAATAATTGGGGTAAAAATGTAAATCTGTGGAAGCCTGTGTCCTCTGTCTTCCCAATCTCACAGAATGGAAATGACGATGGAAATGACTATGTGCAAAAAAAGACAATATTTACTTTCAAGAGGAGGAGGGATGCAAAAATAATGAGCTTGTTTTCTTGATTTTGATCACCTACTTGCTTGAATGCATGTTAGAAAACTGCACTTCATTGATTTGTAGTGTGCATATGGTCCAGGGCTCCAGTTTGATCTGGTTTAGTATTTCATTCTGGTTTAGTCCTTAGTTAGACCTGCGACTCCACTATTGGCCTACCAGTGCAGTGTGTTTGGGAGGAAAAGGAATCTGGAACAGACACATGGAGAACATGCAAAGGCTTTGCTAGTCCAGAATTGGAACCCAGGACCTTGCGATGAGGCAAGAATGCATCCCCCTGAGCTGCATAAGAAGAACCACAAAAGAGGGTTATCAACTGGCTGAGTCCCACAGAGACACCCACAGAACAGGGCTGCTTGTCACACAGGTTGGTTGTCACATTGCTTTTTACAGCCACACTAGGAGGCGCTGTGACTTAATATTGTTATTGAAGGTATTCTTCTGCTGTTCTTTCACTCAAAAAACATTGAAATGAGGAGATTTGTCTTTTTTGGGGTCTGGCCAATTTTTCAACTGTGTGATGTTTTCAAATGTTAAATTAAAGCTCTAATAATGTGTAAAAAAAAACCATTTGTTTATGTGTGCGCCTGCTGTTGTCTTGTGTACATTTACATTTTAGACCATATCATTGTAAGATGAATTGTCCTATTGTTTAAGGTTAACTGCCAAACTGTCACATTAGATGTCAATATACAAGGTCCGATATACAAGGTTATACTCACAGCCCATCACATACAAGGATGCTCCGGCATGTTTATCCTTGTGACTTTTAGGTGTCCACACACTCCTCAGACCCATGTGTCCCCACAGTGATGGATTGGCTGAGAAAGTATTTTGCCGGCGCGTCTAATATTCAGGACTGTTGTAATTTTTCACGCAACCTTTTATGTCAGCCAGCAGAGAGGGGGAGAGAGTCGTGTCACCTTTGCCTGGGGAAACCATTTGGAAATGGCTGAGGGGACACACAAATTAGGAAACTGAAAGTTTTTTGGCTGTCCTTTGGCTTTTTTTTACCCTTTTGAGACACCATTTGCTTCTCCTCAGGGAAGGAATATAGAGCTGAATTAGTATGAGTTAATTTTGTTTTATTTGGTTTACTCAAAACTATATACAGACAATTTTCTGATACTACAATACATATGCACATCACTGAAGCTCACATGTTGTTTCTTTGAATCACGCAAAACTTTCAGCATGTATGTACCTCATTTCAGATTTCCAAATTTGTAGTCCAAAAAGCAGTTAGTAGCTTACCAAACTCGGGCAGGTTGATTCAGGATTTTGACCCTGCCTCAGGCTTATCATATTATGTATTCAAAAACATACTAGTGAGAAGAATTTTCAAATTCTGGCCACAGTATAGGTTGAGTTGGCCTTTTAAACAATTTGCCAATTTCTCCTTAACAATAAACTATTATCTTATTAAAAAAAAGTCAACATTCACTGCGGCACGGCGGCACAGCGGTTAGCGCTCAAGCTTCACAGCAAGGTCATGTACATGTAAAAAACATGTACAAATAGGCAAAGATGAATGAGTGTGTGTGCGAGTGGGGATGATGTATGGAAATGGCTACAATCCATGTTGGCATGTTCATTGACTTGCACTGCCGATCAAATAAACAATGAACACACTTATAATATGAGTAGAATACTACTGTATATTTTCTTCATAATGATCTAGAGAGACTTGAAGTATTCAAGAACTTCAACCTCATACAAATGTATTTGGTGGTGTCCCGAGTGCAGTTATTGACAGCTCCACAGAAGATATCTGGCAAAAAAAGTCAGGCGACCTTAACAGCTCCCATGGGATGAGTGCCAGGCCTGCTGCATGTATTCCATCTACTTCTTTATTATCTTCCTCCATTCCTCACCACCAACTCTCTCCATTCCACTGCACTCCTTATCTTTCCTGCTGGTTCTTTCCAAAAATTGCTCAACTCAGTTGAATCTGTGCCCTGGAGTGGCACTGCCACCACTGGAGTAGAAGTTACTCCCAGTAAAACCAGGTTTAAAATAGAAGTGGTAATGGTGGTATGTGCAGTCAAAGTCTCTCCTTGCACCTGGAAGAGGTTTGGAACAGAAAAGTTAACTTGCTGTAAACTTTTTTCCTTCCAGAATTTAAAGGGAGTCAATATTCAATTGACTTAGGTTCAGGAGTAAGACTAGACCTCCACCTTTTCCTCCTCACTAGCCAGCCACTTTACACGGAGCCTCCACCCAAAGTTATTGCGTGGTCCTTGCTAGACATGCTATTAATTTTGTTGCCCTCAAAAACAAAAGGAGAGTGTGAAAACATGATACATGTGTGCCAACTTGGACTCAGTGGTGTGCTGTAAAGACATGCAAAGCCTTTCCTGCAGGTCTAAACAATCTAACAATAACCCAAATGTATCTTAATATAGATCCTAATATTATTTGAAATAGCACAAAATATGATGACGTTATATTGTCATCCAATTCGATTTTTTTGCGCTTTGTTGCCGCGAGTACATAGGTCTTCCGATTCAGCTCTGCAGGGTCTCCTCCACGTAAAACAACAGGTGAATACAGCAGAACATAAGTGTATCTTAAGTCTGGGTTTACATGTCCCTCAAGGTGACTTAAACGCATCTCATTAGACGAAGCCGCAGTCAATCAATCCCACAATGACAACCAAAAAAACTGTTGTTTTTTAATCCTTGAATGAACTTTGGTGTAATCTAGGAAATGTGATTCATTGCGGATATGTTTGCTCTCCCTATCACTGTTTTTTTTTTTTTTTTTTTTAAAGCTGGACTTAGTTTGAAATGGCTCGACACCATTGTGTAATCAGAACAGGAGCTTGTCCAGGGCTCATCACCTCGAACACTGGCTGGTCTCTGGAATTAGCAGCTTTGAAAACGGAAAGACTTCATTTTGAAGACACAGCGCTGGAACATGGACTAAGGAGATTCAGATTGGAGGACCACATAATTAATATAATTTGCTGGAGTCAGCGATCATGGTATTACGGCGTCTGGGGTGAGTAGCTGAGTCTATATTGCTATACAGTACTGCAGTGACCACTGGTATAACAGAGCAATGTTTTTACTTTTGAATGTGTTGTTGCCCTAGTAATGTGAGAAATTTAAACCTTGATACTATTTGCGCTGCCTTCTGCGCATCTCCACAGGTAGACTCAGGGCAGGGGGCAGGGAAAGCCCGCCTTGGCATCTTTTGCGGATCAGTGTGTGAGTGTGACGGCCTAGGCCCCGTGGGTAAGGCACTCCACTGCTTGGACTATATATAAACCTAGGTAGTGGACTGATAGAGCATATTTTTAAGGTAAAGCTGTCAATAGATTGTGTCAATTGCATACTTTCTTGCATATAACCCATGATTGACAGAACCTTTGGCACTGCCTAAGGCTGTGAGAAATGTACTTGGCAGTGAAATTCCCTCATTTACAATGCAATATTAACAGAAATCATAACATGATTGTAGTTGTCCTGGAGAAACCGTATTGCCTTTGAGTACTGCCAAAATGAATGCCTCTTACTGTAAATTGGGGCTTTGGTTGATTTTTAACAATACAATGTAAAACAATTCTAACTTGAAAATAGCAACAACACAGCACATGTATTTTGGCAGTTGTTTTTCATCTACTATAACTCTTTTAGCTCACGTCTTTCGGTTGCTGCAGTTACTTTTACTACATAACATCTCAACTATTGCCCCGTGGCTCGTCTGTGTGAGACAGTGTGGGCATCTGTTTGTGGAGAACAGAGTGAGCTGGATTGGAAACTGACCATTTACAGAAAAGTTCTTTAAAACAACAGCATTGAACCAACTCCTACGCAGTGGTCGGGAAGAGAGGAGTTCATTACAGCCCTGAGGCAACAAATCAATACAAGGCATTAAAATAGAAAATGCTAACAGTTCAAAGGAAGAAAAGCACCTGAAGTTACAGCAAGTGTCAGCAGTGTTAACATCTGCAATTCCTTATACTAAAGGATGGATGTTTACAGATTTGGCTGGTGTTTGTATATAGAAAAGCAGCGTGTATGTATGAGCCCAAATCATAACGAGTTTGACTCCAGATACAGATGACTGGGTAACAATACAGGCTTTTCATGCACATGATGTTTACAAAGTATTTGGGAGAACACACCCATCCATCCATCCATTTTCTTCCGCTTTATCCGGGGCCGGGTCGCGGGGGGAGCAGTCTCAGCAGAGATGCCCAAACTTCCCGATCCACACACACCTCCTCCAGCTGTTCTGGGGGGACCCCGAGGCGACACCAGGCCAGCTCGGAGACATAGTCCCACCACCGTGTCCTGGGCCTTCCACGAGGCCTTGTCCCACTAGGACATGCCTGGAACAGAGGCATCCGGAGGCGACCAGGAGGCATCCGGAACAGATGCCCGAGCCACCTCAGCTGGCTCCTTTCGACGTGAAGGAGCAGCGACTCTACTCCGAGCTCCTCCCGGGTAACTGAGCTCCTCACCCGATCTCGGAGGGTGCGCCCAGCCACCCTGCGAAGGAAACTCATTTCGGCCGCTTGTATTCGCGATCTTGTCCTTTCGGTCATTACCCAAATCTCATGACCATAGGTGAGGGTGGGAACGTAGATCGATCGGTAAATCGAGAGCTTTGCCCCCCGACTCAGCTCCCTCTTCACCACGACAGACCGATACAGCGACCGCATCACTGCTGACGCCGCACCGATCCGTCTGTCGATCTCACGCTCCATCCGTCCCTCACTCGTGAACAAGACCCCGAGATACTTGAACTCCTCCACTTGAGGTAAGGACTCCCCACCGACCTGTAGAGGGGAAGCCACCTTTTTCCGGTGGAGAACCATGGCCTCGGATTTGGAGGTGCTGATCCTCATCCCGGCCGCTACACACTCGGCTGCAAACCGCCCTTAGCGTGCTGAAGGTCCTGGTTTGTTGAGGCCATCAGAACAACATCATCCGCAAACAGCAGAGATGAGATCCTGAGGCTCCCAAACCGGACACCCTCCGGCCCCTGGCTGCGCCTAGAAATTCTGTCCATAAAAGTAATGAACAGAACCGGTGACAAAGGGCAGCCCTGGCGGAGACCAACACGCACCGGGAACAGGTCTGACTTACTACCGGCAATGCGAACCAAGCTCCTGCTGCAGTCATACACACCCTCTGCACTCAAATGACACATTACTGATAATCCTGTTCAACAAAACAGTGTCTGTGTTGGTTTCCTCTACATGGTCCGGTTTCCCCAACCACTGAAAACATGTACTATAAACATGTACTATTACTCTGGAGCAAAGATCCTGAGAACAAGACTCTTAATCTCAGTGGGATGTTCCTGTGTTATTTGTTTCATTTTTGTAGGGTGAAATTCATTATACCCCACAGAGTATATTGTAAAGTAGTCATTTGTGAGAAAAGACCAATGCATGCAGTCTGCACCATATGATTTACTGATGTTGTCTATGGTCAACCCAAATGGTCAATTTGAAATAAAAAGGGGTGCACTATTTTTGTCAGATGTCAACACTGCACACTGGTCAAAGTCGGACGAAAAGTTTTAAAGTCAACAATATGGCCCTTAAAGCAGTAACTTGTGTACCTTAATAAATCCTTTTCGTAGTCCCTCTGGAGGTAATGCAAGTGTTAATAGGATGATTGGGGGGATCTTTCATCTCCCCCTAGTGTTCAGAAAACCACAATTGCAATTTCGCTGCCTCTGGGTCGGAGTCACCAATACACACTAATGGAATCACGAAGAAGAAGCTAACCGGCTAACGAGCAAAGCTAACTGTGAGCTAGCGCCACTTAAACAGTATTTACAGCCAAGTTTGAGAGAAACAAATGATCTCCATTGTGTAATTGGAAGTACAATATCCCTCTCTCCCTTTGTCTTTTCTCTCAGTATAGTATTTACTCTCACGGACAATTAATGAGTAAAAAAACAAAACATGCTACGACACCTGCAGTGCCGCTTATGGCCTTTAGGGGCATGAGTTAGTACTGCTTTACAAAAGGACAGTATAGTGCAGGTAAAGGTAAAATAGTAAAGGTAAAATTCTGAGGCTATTTTGTGTTGTTATATTGCTTTTGGGGGCAAAAATGATCCATACAGAGAACATAAAACACACACACTGTAATCTTCAACTTCACGTTACATTTAAATAGATTTCTGTTGTATCTCACTGGTAAAACTGGTCGAAGTTGCCTCTGAGACAGTATCAATGTTAGACAGTTTTGTTCTCATCATGTTTCTCAGTCAGCGGATACGATTGCCGGGGGCAGAGATCAAGCGGTGTCTAAGCTCTCCCTGAAGAATGGGACATTAGCCTCAGTGAAGTACCCGTCTGTGCTTTAGTGTCTGACCGCAGGCCGACATGAACACACAGAGTCTGAGTCAAGGACAGGAGCGATGGCACGTCTCCTCTCCGGAGCCCACACCTCTGCTCCCAAATCACCTCTGTCTGACAGACGACAACACATGGACTTCACTGCTCTGCTCAATCCACTCGCACAAGCACACAAAAAGAGACTCCAAAACAAAGGCACTTGACGAGACAGAGTTAGTTTTACCAACAGCTGCGCCCCTCCTCACCTCTGCTGCTCCAGATTTACACAAAGTGACGAATCACAACTAAAGGTCTGGTGAAGGCTCACACAGAGGTTATCACCCAATGTTATCGTTAAAAGAGAGAAAGCCAGCGCAATGTGCTTCCCACAAGTATAAAATATTGGAGATGTTTTCTTGTTCTGCATTGATCGGAATTTTTGTTGTATTATTATTCTTACTCCAGGTCATGGTACAAATAACATTAAGATAAACAATTCTTTCTGTAAAATACCTTGGTCTCCCATTGTAATAGTTGCTTCTTTGTATTTTAAGAAATGTGTGAAATGCTTATTGAGTCACTTCTGAAGAATTGGAATGCTAGGAATGAGTAACCAACAAATACACTTTTTTTTCTTGCTCCATCTATCATTGTTGCAAAAAAAACAAAAACAGGTTGGTTATTTGTCTTTAAATAAACAGCGATTCATACGGTATTACACAGATGACAACATGAACCCATATAGGTCAAGCACATGGTCTGTTCAATGTGGGATTTATTTCATGAGTAACTTCTTTGATTTGCCTTTAAAGCAGAACTGTAAGTAACTCATGCCCCGAGAGGCCATAAGCACCACTGCAGGTGTCGTAGCACGTTTTATTTTACTCATTAATTGTCCGTCATAGTAAATACTGTGCTAACAGAAAAGACAAAGGGAGAGAGGGTTATTATACATTGTGCCACAACCCAATTACACAATGGAGATTATTTTTGTCCCTCAAACTTGGCTGTAAATACTGTTAAAGTGGCGCTAGCCCGCAGGTAGCTTTGCCCGTTTGCCTGTTAGCTTCTTCTTCGTGCTTCCATTAGCGTGTATTGGGTCTCTGACCCGGTGCAGGGAAAGTGGGGAGCTAAAAGACCCACCAATCATCCCATCAACACTTGTATTACCCCCAGAGGGACTACGAAAAGGATTTATTAAAGGGACTGGATGCAAGTTGGTATTTTTTTATACTCAATACTGCCACCTCTGGTCTTACACGTAACTGCAGCTTCTATATTAAGCTTGTGCATGACAACACCCGAATTAACACCTTTTTGAGTGACAGGATTTTAGAGGCAGTTGTTGTGAATAGGTTTGAGCTCATTCTACACATTAGGACATGGCTGGAACATGTAGGGTGAGGAAAATACATAATTTTAACATTTTTAAACACTGTATAGTCCCTTCAAGGTAAAAAAGTTACTTAGTTCGGCTTTAAATGTTTTATGTTTTTTTTTTCTGATAATGCTTTTTTTTTCATTATCTTTGATACATAACTTTCCCTTTTTGCTGCTGGTTGCGTGAAAGATCAGAAGGAAATCAAACTCAGACCATCTGATTTTTGGTCTGCATATAAACATAGCCAGTGTTTGATCGGGCCTGTTTTATCAGCAGGTATTAATCGAGTTTCTATGATTCGTTTTTTAATGCTCTCTTGGGAGTGGCTAAATGATGTTTCTTTTTTCTCATACAGTCACACAGTCTCTTCACTATGTTGTGATATTGTACTGTACATAAAATATTGAAACCTGCTCTTTTAAGTCTTAGGTAGATCGCCCTGCACTCACCTCATTCCTGTTGAAGACATGACTGACATAATAGGCTGTGCGTGACAGATCATCATAGTGGATCCAGTTGGCCACCACTCCCTCCTCTGTCAATCACTCTCTTCCAAACAACCAACCACACACCGAGTACGTCTCCTTCTACTGTCAAAATATGTCACACTGTCAAGCATGACAAAACCACTCCTGCTTTCATCTGAGCTTGCTATTATCGTGCTCTGCTGGCAAACTTGTGCTACAAAAAGAACAAAAATGTTTAAATGACTGTTTATGCATTGTTTTTGGCCATTGCTTTATATAATCAAATAAACTATTCTTATTTCTCTTGAGATGTTGCTCAAGATGATGCTGTTCTGGCTCAAATGTCAAGCTCTGCATTTTTTACCTGCAGCCTAATTCATGATAACAAATATCCTATCTGACAAAGGCCTTCTGAAGTGACAGCTGATGTGGCTCAAATCCCAAGCCAACTACTTGTTCACTGTCTCCCTCAGAATGATATGACCTGAATAGCAAACAGGCTGGAAAGGATCTCTGCAGATGGACAAGGAGGTGGCTGTGTATACTATGTGCCTTCATCTCAGCTACCAACAGATAAACTGGCAGTACACAGAGATGTGCATAATGTTATTTTGGTATAAAACCACATTGGGAAAAGACTGCAAGTCATAAAACAGACAAACTCTAACACAACATATCAACATATCAAAAAGAAATAAACAAGTCTAAATGATGTGTTCAAAGTGCACTGATCAATGTCACCACATGTTTTGATGTACTTCTGATAGAGCGATAATGGTTTCCCTGAAGGGAGGTGCCTCAAACATATCAGTGGCAGGGCTGCAAAAGGGTTACAGATTACTTGTAAAGCTCGGTTCATTTGTCTCCATTTAATGTCCTCTAGGACAGGCTAGTCATAACCAACTGTGAAGCCTGAAGAAAAAACACTGTCTAGGCTTTCCTTTACGGAAGAATTACAAAACCACACAATTATAGAGTTGGTAAGAAGACTTTCAATTGTGTAACAGCAGTTTTGTTTTTCTCCATTTTGAGTGAATTTTTAAGAAGTGACAAAGCGTTTGGACACTTATGAGCATATGAACACACAACCTCAACAGCTTTCAGTGCCATAAAAATACAGTCATCAAAGAATCAAATAATGTGCACAAATGTAAAACATATAATAATAGAATATATAGAATATGTGTGATGTTTATTCCTGTACAAGAGCTTGACTTTGTTTTAAGTTGCAAATATTCTCGATGGTCAACATCATCTTTCACATGAATAATTTAGGCACTTAGATAGAGCAACCATTTGTTTGTGGCTATGAATGCATTATGTTTAACAGGATGTTGGATTCAACTTTTGAAAAAAGGCAATTTTCTGACATCAGGTGGCAGCAAAAACAAATTAACTGCTATGACCTCTTAAGCCATTTAAGCCCTGGCAACACGATAAGGCGAGCTGCTTGGCATGCAGTACAAATGGTAAACAATCAGAGGTAGACAGGCAGTTGGAACTGAACGCTCGAGTCAGGGGCACTGTGTGCATTTGTTTCCTGTCGAGGCCCTGCGAAAGCAGCTGATGGGGTTATCGCATGTCCATCAAGCAGACGTGGTTGTAGCAGTGAGACAGAGGAGCCAGGGTTAGATCTCACAGTGTCCTGCAGCTTATGTCACTCGTGTGGATAAGTACAGACATTTGCCGTGTATGTCTCCCTTTGCTCACAGTAGATGTTTAATTTTTTTTGTGCTGTACTTGGCCACAGTAAGGTGAAAAGCTCTATATATTTTAGCAATTTATCAAACATCCCAACAAATGTAAACTGTAGGTGATGCATGTGTATGTGTTTTGGTTGGTAGCACTGCATCCATAATCCCTTATGGATATAGAGAATGTCTCCTCTGATCTCAAAAGGGTTAGGCCATACCTTATTGGGAAACTGTGGTTGTTAGAAGCGTGGGCGACAGTGCTTCTGATTAGGGTATTTGTCTACGACTTCTTTTTTTCCTTACCTCACCCACTTTGCCTTCAGTGTCTATACACGACATCAGGAGTAGTAGAAGAAGGTGTCAAGCTGTGGCATCATGTTGCAGTAGTAATTATACTAGCAGAGGCACATTTGAAAAGTGCTTGTAATTAATGTCTACATGTTGAAATGCTTCCATACAGTCTTTAGTAGCTGTAGTGGTTACTTTTATTTCATTATGTGCAACAGTTACACCCAATATAATTAGCAGTTTTGGATTACTTCTCAACTATAATTAGAGACACAATTAGTTTACACAAAGTGTTTTGTGCTGTCAGTCACCACAGATGCCCAGCAGCTCCTCAAGACAAGAGAGTGAGATGTGGAAGGAGCCACGGGGGAAGGAAGGAAGAGAGTTTAAAGAAGGTAGACATGGATTCTCACATGAGACATGTGCGGAAATGTGCAGGAACTGGAAACAAAAGCAGAGGCAATAGCCTGGAGGGAGAGGAACAAGTGATGGTAGTGGCTTCTCTGGGGTCTGCATTTGTCCACGATCAACAATGAATCACTGTACTCACACACATACAGTAGCACAGTATAGAGTCACCTTGGCGTTACAAGTCTCTCTCCCCAAGGTCTACTTGTTTTCTTTTTTCATTTTACGAAGGCAGTATTCAGGGCTGTCACATAAACCGAAACAAACTCATCAGAGGAAATAAAAGTATAAGGGCTTCTGCCTCTGACACAGCAGTAATACAGTATAACCATGAGTATCCATTGAGTATGACTATCCATATGACTTGGACTGACTTGATCTTCTGACCTTGATAAGATAAAAGTGTAGACAATTAATTATTTGATTCTATGTAAATAAAACTGGGATTTCCATTGTGGTTTTCATATTTTGCAAAGGCAATCTGTTGTTATACAAATCTAAATGTTAAATGTTAGTTGTTTAAATTACACTGATACATTTTACTGGTGCATATTGCGACCTTCTTTTCTTTATTATAACTGAAGAACCAGAAAGCCTCTGGCCACAATGATAACGGATATTGCGGTTGTTGTTATTTACAACAGTGCTTGAATGCACACATTCGCACATGCACACACTCGTGGCAGTTGAGTGAGTGGCTGCAATCAGCACTCTTTACACAGATTTATATGTGTCGCGTGACCTTTACATGTTCAATTAACCTGCAGTAATCTCGGACACTGATTGAGATGCCCCAGCCTGCTGCTCTTACATTGTAAATGAGGGGAATTACTACAGTTGTCTGTGTTCGCTTAAAGACACAATGTCCTATAATAGTCAGAAGACAGCAAAAATAACATTGCCCCTCGTTTATCAAATATATATTTTTGGTGTATTTTGATCAGAAGCTGGATGGCACATGGTATTTATGAACCTGTGCGTACTGCTCCAATCTTTCCATACTGTATGCAGGAGCTGATGCGACACTGTAGCACAGCGGTTAGCGCCCGTGTTTCACAGCAAGAAGGTCCTGGTTTCGATCCCCGGCCGGAGGGGGGCCTTTCTGTGTGAAGTTTACACCTTGTCTCTGTATCTGCGTAGGTTTCTTCCGGGTACTCCTACTACCACTAAAAACATGTACAATAGGCCGGAGTGAATGCACTGTGTGAGTGAATGGTTGGTGGTGGTCGGAGGGGCCAATGGCACAGCCTTACTTCCGTCAGTCTACTGTGGCTACAATAGTAGCTTACCACCACCGAGCATGGAGTGACTGAATAATAACGACAGTGTAGTGCTTTGAGAAACTTGGTAATACAGGCTTGTAAAGTGCAATACAATTGTATTACTATTAAGCAGTACTAAGTAACTTGTTTACCTTAATAAATCCTTTCCGTAGTCCCTCTGGGGGTAATACAAGTGTTAATGGGATGATTGGGGGGTCTTTCATCTCCCACCGGTGTCTCTGGCCAGAAAACCACAATTGCATCTTCGCTTTCTGCGGGTAGGTGCAACCAATACACACTAATGGAATCACGAAGAAGAAGCTAACAGGCGAACTGGCAAAGCTAGCTGCGGGCTAGCGCCACTTAAACAGTATTTAGAGCCAAGTTTGAGTGAAAAGAAAATCAACTCCATTGTGTAATTGGATGTACAATATCCCTCTCACTTTGTCTTTTCTGTCAGCGTAGTATTTACTCTCACGGACAATTAATGATTAAAAAAAACCTGCAACATGCTACAACACCTACAGTGGCGCTCATGGTCTCTAGGGGCACGAGTTACAGGATTTACAGCATGAACGCAAAAAACACACCAAAAACACAGCAAAAAACAAATACATTATTTTTTGCGCATTAGGACGATAAGATATAGCCTATCCAAGACTACATTTATATGATCTTACTTCGTACTTCGATTCCCCTGATAAAGGAGAGCACACAGACAGCAGGCCCTATGCACGGGCACACAATGCATCCTTAAGGAAGAAAGCTGTGGTGCTGTCGAAGGTTACCCTCTGATTTTGCCATACGTTTGACAATTGAGGGCCTTCGGGTGCAACTCGGGTTTTCCCTTTTTTGTTATGCACTCTTCACGTTGCTAACACGGATGTATCCTCTAGAAAATATCAAAACAACAGGTGTGTGGGTTTTAATATGCAGGAGGTGTTAGTTATAAGTAGGGCCAGGTACTGAGGGTTGCCAAGGCATCTGCACACGAGAAGAAAAAAAAAGATCTTGCTCAAAAGTTCAATTTGCTTGGAAGAACAACTGGTCTTAGAGTGGTATTGCAATTATTTGTATTTGTCTGTGTAAGTTAGACGGTTGCAACATGCCAAGATCCAAAAATGTACTTAAGCAAAATGATCAAGGTTGAAAGCGCCTGCACGTCAATAAAACATTTCAAAAGAATATTGGCCTCCAGTTTATCATGTTTTGCCTCACCTGGTTTCAGTCAATGCATATTTTTCTTTTTCCTTGGCCACTACAAATGTATCATTCTTTCAAAAAGTCCTCAATTTGATGGAAAAGAAAATAGATATGCTGCCAGCAGATGTCAAAAGAGAAGCTCACTCCTCACTCCGTCTGAGATGCTAAGAAATTGGATAGCAACACTGTATGCAGTGTGAAAGGGGAGTCATTTTATCATCTCCCTGACAAATGAAAATACCTGGTCCCCAAGGTCCCCTCAGAACATCCTGCTTGTCCTGTGCTCAACTCTTCTGTGAAATAAAATGGGTAGAAATGTTAGGGACATTACTGGTCACTCAGGTGCCTGTTCTCACTTTTCCGGGTTGCCAAACTCTTTATCCATTTTTAAATTGCAGGGATACAGAAAAGCTTCAGAGTATGCTTTCAATAGGAGGGGGGGGAAGACTAATATGTACAGTGGTTAACTCCCTGTATTTATCTGTCTAGTAAGGCTGACTCATGCTGCAGTGTCAATGCAATAACATCCAGACTTCCCTGCAATAGACAGCGCTGACAGCTCTTATCCAGAAATGTAAAGAGGGCCCCATAAAAAACTTTTTTGAGCCACCTCTCCTTGATGTGGAGGATTAATGGCTAATGAATGGTGAGAGCGGTTTGTGAAACTGTCAGGACCGGGACTCAAGCCCACCATACTTTGTGCCTGATTGCTGTAACAAAACCCCAGGCCACAGCAACTCTACTCTAAGTGGTCTAAGTAGTCTATTCTTTCCATGAACTGGAACTAAAAGACAATGTATCCTGCTACATTCACCATTTTGAATGATGTGCGTATGAGGGAACAAATCCCATTGCATTTTCAAAATAGTTCTCTAAATCAACCCGACAAAGTTTTCTGACCAAGAGAAGAACAAAAAAATAATGTATCTGTGTAAACTGTGATTGAATTTGTCTGCATTACTGTATAAAGCATTTAACCCAAGCGAGAGAGCCTTCATTTGATATTGTTGCTCAGAGCTCCAAAGACAATAACACAAATGCAATAATTGCCTTCTTACAAGTGAATAGAGGAAATGGCGGTTACTTGGACACAATAAATCATCTGGATTGGATAAAGCTGATCTCTCTCATGTGGACCTTGGGGCACAACATCCCTCTTCTTTGCGTCACAGTGGCAGTGATTGAATATACTGTACCTTAGCAGCAAATGGTGGGAATCCCCATTAGACAACAAATATACAATAAATGTCAAGACATCCAACTACAGCAAGACAAAGAAGATAAAGAATTATCTGAGACAGCAGATGGTCTGGCCCTTGACTCTCTTTCAATAATGTATATTCAAAATTATTGGGGTATTTTCCATTCTGAATTATAGCGGTGTACTGCTATATGGGGTTGTTAACTTTACGGACCAGATCTTGTGGTTCATAGTGCAGGCTGTGGAGAAGACGAGTACGCAGACGGGTCGCGCTCCTTGCAATCTTCAGCGTCATACCTGGCGCAAAAATTGGGCAGGACAGGAGGGGGGGACAGACTCGCATTGCGATGTTGTGGTGCCGCCCCCTCCCCATACTTTCCCCAGACCTGCGGAAGGCGGTGGGTTGCGAGGGGGGGTTCTCTTGTACACGCGTAACATGCATGATGCAGCGCGCAATGTTTAATAAAGATTAAAGAAATAAAACTGTCCCTCCGCTGCTGCAGCCACTTGATGAGTGGGCGGGGAAAGAGAGGCAGCAGCCTCGGCGTTGGACATCGTTCGAATGCGCAAAGTTACGAAATGTACAGGATTTAATTGATCAGAAACTGCATATCGGCTGTGGAGGAGTTGCAGAGTTATGCAGTAGTTGCAAGACAACTGTAGCATATTGGAACATTTGCGCTACAGCTGCAGGATTCTTGGAGTGGCTGAATTGAAAAAAAAAAAAAGTTGCTAGTGCCCTGTAAAATGCGCTTCTTTCTTTCGGACTGAGCTGTGGCTACACAAGGAGCATCATCAGGAGGAAAAGACTGACACATGATGGAAATGTCACCTTAAAACGCAGATTAGATGTGGTGTTGTGGCACTTGAAGGCTTGTGTGGTTTATTTATGGAAAACTGTTGTTGTTTTGGTGTTAGTGTGCATGTTGATCTACTGTATCAAAGTAAGCCCGTGCGTAACCTACGCTCAAACAGACTTTTCAAGGCAATTTCACTTTTGTTTTCAATTTGACGTCTATTCTAAGGAAGAAGACAAGGCAGCGCGATGTAAAGAGGAACACAATGTGAAGGTTGCCACAGAAGAGCAGTTCCAAGTGCTGCTTGTAATGAACCACGCCTCAGTCGGCCTCTTTTTCTTAAATAACGCCCTCTCCCTAGTGGCGCAGCCTTTAGCGCAACATGCAAGATCGCGTGTGTACCACGTTGCGTTTAGAGTTGCGCACGGACTGCGCCAGTCACAAGATCTGGCCCTGTGAGATTTGCGAGTTCCAGATATTATTTGAGGCATTTTGCAGAGAAAGTTGAGCAGAATCAAGTTCAAGTTATCATTAGTGTGGCCCTCTAACTCAATTCCCTGAACTTTGCAAAAATTAATGGCCCACCCCTGGTCTAGGGGGTGGGCCAGGGGGGCCGAGGACATCTCTGGAATGTAATAAGCCACCCCAGGCATGATGGGTGTCAATAACAAGCTCATGTATTTACTCAAGGACTTACTTAAACATGCAAGTAAATGCAAATTTTGCTTGAAATCTGAAAGACTTTGGCCTACCATGAATAACTAAATGTGCTTGTGTTTGCGCTGATAAATAGTGGCACGACAGAAGTGTTACTACTGTATCCATTGGCATCCATATCACACTTTTTACCTTGAAAAAAAAAAAAAATATAGCTATGCAAAGAAATACAGCACAAAGTGGAGGTTTGGGGAGTTTCTGTTCATGATGCACAAAGCAAAGAGGAGTGGCACACAGTGAAGATGAGATTTGGTCTGTCTAGTTGGCCTTATATTGACATCAGGAGGATTGTGGGTTATAAATAAAGACAATTGCCAAATGCAGTGATGTACATGTACTTGTGTTGCAATTGTCTCTAGCTACATAACCACGTCACCTAAGCATTCATGGTCTGATTGGAAAGTATTACCCCCAGCAAAGGTGAAATGGTCCCTTAACAGCGGCCCAGCTCCTGTGAAAGTGTATCCAAGGGGGGCTGGCACTGAAACAGCAGCAAGAAGTGATCCCCTGTGCTACTCCAGTTACAAGTGTCTAAACACGGCTCTGAAGAACAAGACGATACAATTAGCTCTGACTTAATGTGCAAAACAAGAGGAAAAAAGAATTGTAGCATTTTACAAAGTGTAACTTAATGTAATGTACCTTATTACTGCTATTATTATCTGTAATTAGTCAGAGGACAAAATGCACAGTTTGTCCATTGCTTCAACATGAGCAAAGCGACAAGGCTCCTCTTGTTTTGAACAACACTGCCGTGGTAAAGGTCTTCTATGTTCTGAACAATTCTTTATTGGATACACACAGCTGCTCATAGAGGACCAGCTCCTTTTTAAAAATTGATATTACAGAATGCAAGGGACATCATAACAACAGTAATAGGCTGCTGATCAGCAATAATGGAGCACAGTGTGAGATTGTGCTGTGAGCGAGACAAAGGAAGCGCCCAACGGAAATTGAGAACACAATCAGTGGAAATCAACTCTTTGCAGTCTTCCTACAGAGTTCCCTTTTCCATCTCTAATCTTTAGAAACTCTAGAGTTACCATATTTACACCGCGTTCCAAATTATTATGCAAATGACATTTTTCTCTGATTTTCTAAACCGTCAACTCAAATGAGAGTCAGCATAATTTTCAAGTCTTTAACTGGTAGAGGATCATTTGAATGTGGTTGTGTGATATTTACTGAAATCAAAAGCTATTTCAATCAAATAAATCTTATCTGGTCATGTTATATTTTACCATAGGAGGCCTTGTGTGATAGCAGCTTCAAAATTCCTAAATCCTTTAAACTTGTGAGTTTTTGGACAGTTTCTGCTTTCTTTGCAGGATGTCAGAATAGCCTCCCAGAGCTGTTGTTTTCATGAAAACTGCCTCCCACCCTCATAGATGTTTTGCTTGTTTGACGCTCCAAAGGTTCTCAGGGTTGAGGTCAGGGGGAGGATGGGGTTCACATCATGAGCTTTTCTCCTTTTATGCCCATAGCAGCCAATGATGCAGAGGTATTCTTTACAGCATGGCATGGTGCGTTGTCATGCACGAAGATGATCTTGTTAGGGAAAGCATGGCTCTTCATTTTGTACCATAGAAGAAAGTGGTCAGTCAGAAAGAGGTCATTTTCACACTGTCAGGGATCCTAAAGGGGCCGACCAACTCTTTCCCCATGATTCTGGCCCAAAACATGACTCCGCCCCCTCTTTACTGATGTCACAGGCTTGTTGGGATATGGTGGCCATTCACCAACCATCCACTACTCCATCCATTTGACCATCCAGGGTTACACGGCCTCATCAGTGAACAAGACTGTTTGAAAATGAGTCTTCATGTAATTCTGAGCCACTGCAGCCGTTTCTGTTCATCAGCTTCAATTAACAGTTTAGGGGAGGCCGGATAGAAGGTTTATGCACAACTGCAGCCTCTAGAGCAAGGGTGGGCAATTCATTTTCAAAAGGGGCCACATGAGGAGCCTGAATTGAGTCGGAGGGCCGCACCAACAATAACTCAAACTTATATCGGGATATAAGTATAATATATCGGGAGTGTATCGCCGGGGTCCATGAACAAAAGCTCCAAAATAAAAAAAATGTTTTGATTGGGAAAATACATTGAGGACTTTTTTTCAATAAATCTATAATGATGAGTCTGGCAGGACTGTAGCCTCATAACAACGGCTTACACTTTACAAGCCTGTGTCACAAGTCTCTGCTACTTTGTAGTCAATATTCATTCACTCCGCACTCCGTGGTAGTAAGCTACTATTGTAGCCACAGCTGCCCAGGGGCAGACTGTCCATTTCCCACTTGCAAGTCACACAATGTGTTGTTTATATCCTTATATCTTATTATGCCAGTGCCCTTTGCTGGACACCTGTGGAATTCTTTACTTTTATTCTTATTTAATCTGCCCCCTAGTGGCTGGAGTGAGCATTCTGGTAATAAAAAAAAAAAAAAATCATAACTCCGCACAGGAATGAGCTAGAGACTTACTTTTTTTTTGGACATGCTTATGAATTTATGCCCTACAAGTTATGGGCCGGACTGAATCATCTCGCGGGCCGGATGTGGCCCGCGGGCCGTACTTTGCCCAGGTCTGCTCTAGAGGGTCCTACACCGTGATGTTCGGGAGACTCCAGAGGCACCAGCAGCTTCAAATACCTGCTTGTTTCTGTTCATCTGATGTATTTGTCTGGCGGAAACTGTCCTTATTGTGCCTTTATCTACACAAACTTGTGTGTGCTCTGAATCAGCCAAATCTCTTTTCAGTACAATGATTAAGCTTATTCTTTCATGAAATATCGAAGCATTTCATACCAAGGCATTCAACAATTTCACGCTTTTCATCAGCAGAGAGATCCTTTTTCTTTCCCATATTACTTGAAAATGATGATCTGCTTAATAATGTGGAACGTCCTATTTCAGTAGTTTATCCCTTAACTGGGCTCAACCTGACAACTTTTCATCACAGGTCTCTGAGATTGATGTCAGTGATTCAAAGAGCCCCGAGACACAATACCATCCATGAGCTGAAAAACCTTTTTTTTTTTTTTTACCTTTTTGACACTAAAATACAATTTGCATAATAATTTGGAATGCAGTGTAGCTTGAGAAAGTATGAGGCAAGATATCCAGCATCGAGTAAGTCAGAAGTCACTCAAAAAATATCAAAATATAAAAATTTCTTTATTAATTATATATTTTCCCCTATAACCTGAAAGCAAACTGCCAAACACATCACATTACGATCACACGAGCCGTATTTCAGTCATTTCCGCGTCCGTTTCCAAAAAAGTAAAACGCATCATGGAGCTCAGGGGCACCCAGAGGAAACCTACGTACATGCAAACTCCACACAAAAAGTTTGGCCCAGAGATCGGACCCGGAACCTTCTTGCTGTAAAGTGTAAGCACTGTGCCGCCTGTCCACATCTCGTGTCACGTGTTTCCAAGCCCACGCATGGCTACAACCCATTTTGTCTCTGTATATTATGCTAACAATGTCAGTCGCTATTATGCAAAGCTAGATAAACTATTGTGCGCAGTGCGTTTAAAATCAACACTGCATCTTTCCAGCAGTCTCACGCTTACTGCAGCTTTTAATTATATTTTTCCATTGAGACGTTGATATGAATAGAATAGCATTATAGAAGGCACAAAAACAGTCTTCAATGTCGCCAATATAAAGATGTTTTGTGTTGTAAGTGAAAGATGAGTGTATTATTCACCTGACTGTATGACTATACCTGAAAGGGGGCTTGGCAATCATGCATTATTTCACAACAGATGGCTTTTTGAACTGTAAACAAAAAGACTACAAGAAAAAGGTTACATTTGCAATGAAATGGTATACATAAAGTGTAGTAAGTGTAATTCAATTTTGCATCAATCCAGTTCAATTCAGCTTTGAAAAATAACAATACAGAGTCAAATGCATAAGCTAATGGGGGCCTTTAGCTTGGCATTTTTAAATTGGTTGTGTTTATGACTTAAAAATAAATTGTAAACAGAGATGGAAAACATCTTTTGTGTTGCGCTTGAATAGACTGCCCATGGACAAAACACAATTGAAGTAAACAGTAGAATAGTGGGCTACAAAGTAAGAAAACAATCATATGTTTGGTGTGTCCAGTACAGGTATATGGGCAACACTGGGTTCTTGCACTTGACCGTTAACAAATACAATTATAAATAGGGTGTGAAAACAAACAAACAAAAAGCATTTATGTATTACCGCTGATGTCAGTGGGACAATTTTTGTATTTTTTTCTGTGTGGTGTTCAATGCTTTGTCTAGTATATGTGGCCGGTTGCGAGAACCAGGGAGTCGGCTCACTCAGTTTCCCACAAATCTAGAAAGAAGATTTGCTTGCTTTTTGATGAGGCTGTGCTGTAAGCTAACGTGGTGTCTCCGTTGATTGGATTGGATTGCGTTTTGTTTTTGGTCGTAAGCTGTGTGTGCAGGTTACGGATAATATAACGCAATCATTGTCCATGGCACTAATGACCGTGTGTGAGTTCTTCTTTCCATCTGGTTATTAACTGTGTGTGAGTTTGGATAATGTTGTTAGCTGTCATTGTGTTGCTAGTTGCTTTAGAGGTAGGCTCTATGGGAAGTGGATTTATGCAAGAGCTATTTATTCATATATTACCTGTTTGCAAACCTTATTTTTTTTCATTAATGGCACATTTTTCATGCTTTTTGCCTTTCTTTGCCGGGTATGGTTTATCTAAATGAGATGTAAATGAGCCCTATTGTCACTCCGAGCAGCAGAGAGAGGTAAGAACAGCCCAAAACTTTAGAGGCCTTTTTCTGCCATTTGTGCTTTTTTGAGTTGTTAAATTCAAATTGCTGCTACATGTCCAAATATTATCAGATTTCAATGTTTTACACATTGTTGGAAAGCTTGGATACTACACTTTAACAATCTGTGAAAAGCTCAAAATGCCCCAGAACCAACTTGTGTCCCTGATTCCTGTGACTGGGCACAGACATCCAGACATCGCAACTCCTTTATTATGTTTAAGTCATGCTTATTAATATATGTTGGTATTGTTGCCATTATCTCAAGTCAGAAATGTACAATTGTTCACATGATGTTTCCAAATTGTCAAAACCAAATTTTTTACTCTTTGATTAGCATTGATAACAGGTTCGACATATTGATTGTTTTTACTAACGCAGTATATTCTACTGTACTGGAGTGTTTGGCAGATGTGAACCAACCTCCATTTGGTTTATAGGAGCCAACAGGGCCAATAAAGCCACAGCTGTGAGCGGCGGGATCATCTGAGCGTGTGTAAATGATTCTTTTATAATTACAGCTGGGGTGCTCCCTGTGTGGGGCCTGCGCTGCAATCGAAACCACTGAATATGTCCTAATATGTCACATCAGCTGCAGCATTGGAGATAATGAATCAATATGAAAGTCTTATACCAGCTGAAGTGCGCACAACACACCATTGCCATCATTATGAAGATGAATGCGGACCTTTGAGCTTTCATCTCGGCATCCTCCTTTAATCTCTAGGGAACTTTTGCCATAAGAGTGCGATATAAGAACTCGTGTGCATTTATGATTGTGACCGCATACATTCTCCCCTTTGTGCTTTACATCCTTTTGATCTTGGCCGCGGCAGGCAAAACGAGCGGGGCTTATTGCTGAAAGGAAATCAAAGCAGCAGAAAAACAAATGGGATTGAAAATCATTATAAATTTATGTTTGCAATTTCCGAGATTCTGATTTGTCCCAACTGTGCACAGTGAAGAAGTATAAGCCGCCATGTGCACTGTAGCTCCTTTCTACACTTTCTACAAAACTTTTGATACTTTACCACAGCTTTTTTTCTTCTTCTTTATGATGACATTTCAATCAATATCCTACAACTATCCCAGGCAATATGCTCCCACAAATACTATGTAAGAGTTATAATTGTTCCTGTCACCTTCCCCGCTCCATTCTGTTGTAACCTATTTGCCGCTGCACTGATCCAATTTCCCCACAGGAATCATTAAAGCTCCGTCCCCTCGGGAAATCATTTAATGCACAACAAAACACAGAGAGCATCTTTTGACTCTTTGTGCACAGCTCATCTTCAAACTTAAGTATGCTATGTTGATCCATTGTCATTATGTGCCAACCATTGCTCTTCTCAAATGGGTAAGACTCATCTCTCACAGTAGTTAACAGCATCTTACAGAAGAGCAACAAAAGCATCCCAAACAAATAGTACAGCTGACCTCATGAATTGTGGGGATGTGACGTTCATAATTTGGATCAGTTTTACAGAAAATAAACAAACACAAGAAACGTCACAAAAGCACCATAGACAAGTGAAGATGAAGAGCAGATAATGTAAGAAAAAGAAGCTTGTTGTCATGGACTATGGCTAGGGTTTCTGCAAAGGGTGTCTGACCCAGAGCTGCATTAAACAGAACAGACCTCAATTATAGAACAATCTCTACAGACTGACACATGGCACAGACTCTCAAAACAATAGTATGCGCATGGTACACAAGATCGATACAACCAAGGAATGAGTCTGTTCCAGAAGCCCTTCAACGGAATTGGCCATACACCTAAAACACTGTCCTCTTCAAACCCTGGTGTCAGACACATTGTGATTTATTCAACACTTTTCATCTCTGCTGTGACAGATACTTCACTGTATAAACATCAAATCAGATTTATCTGTCTGTAAAGAACCATCCTTCAGTTGTGCTAATTCCTACAAGTGAAAATGTCCATCATTGAAAATTCCCTGATTATGCCACCATGTATTTTTGATACGTCCATTTCAAAGGGTAAAACTACATAAATACTACAACTTAAATGATAAAACACATGTCTTTCAATCAGTCATTCTCAGATAATAAGAGTTATTACACTAAAGTGTGAACACTATACATAATGAGCCAAATGCCAAAATCACTGCACTGTTCGCATTGCAATTCACGTACCTCTATCTCTTCTGATGTAGATTCTGATGCAGCTCTGAGGTATTGTGAGAACGGTGTAAAGACGTGGAAATTAGTGTACTGAATAAAAATGGCTAAATTAAATGTGTCTTATTGGCTTGGTAATGAAATAGATGCCAGAGCATCTCAGATTCATAGAACTTCCTGCTTGTTGTGTGAAAAAGGTCAGAGGTTGTTTTGATGCTTCAGTGTCAGCTCCTGTCATCAAAGGGAATGCCAAATTCACTTGGATTTCAACTAATAAAGGACGTGAGTGGGTTGAAGATTGTGGAAGATAATGATCGGGCTCACAGTGAGAGGGGCCCACTGCAAATCTCGCTTTGAAATTCATTATACATAATTATAATATGAATAATAGATCTGTTTATAGTGATTATAAGCAGACATACCAATATGTCCATATGGATACCTTTTTGTTTATGTAAAGCCCACTTAACACCCCCAAAACATTTTTATTTTGTTTTGCTCGTCTGACGACAGCATACAATGGCTTATTTCTTTAAAAAACTCTTGACACTTAGTTTAGTTTATTGGTTTATTTGGTATGGACAGTGCATGTTAAGGCAGTACTAAGTAACTTGTTTACATTAATAAAGTGGGATAATTGTTTTTTTTTTTTTATCTCCCCCTGATGTCTCTGGTCTGCCTCCGAGTCAGAGCACCAAGAGAATCACGAAGAAGAAGCAAACAGGCTAACGGGTAAAGCTAACTGCGGGCTAGTGCCACTTTAGCTGTGTTTACAGGCAAGTTCGAGTGAAAAAAAAACATGCTAAGACACCTGCAGTGGCTTTTATGGCCACTAGGGGCCCCATGCACACTCTCATCATCCAGACCTATTGTACATGTTTTTAGTGGTTTTAGTTTACTACCCGGAGGAAGCCTACACAGACATGGGGAGAACATACAAACTCCACACAGAAAGACCCCGTCCCTGGTGGGAATCGAACCCGGACTTTCAAGATGGGAAGCACAAGCTCAAACCACTGGACTATCGTGCCGCCCACATCTGTTTGGTTGACCAGGAACTTAATAACTTAATGACACGTCCAAATAAATAGTGGTGAAGAGGGTGATGTTTGCTTCTTATGGAGACCCAAATAATTTGTGCAATTCTCAGGCAGTGATTTAAACTCCTTTTCCAGGTTATTTCAGAAAGGATAGGGCTCATGTGTGACCTCATATTTATACCCCAATAAAATAAAGTGATTAATGGCCAGCGTTTCAGTTCTAGGCACCCGAGTGTGTATGAGAGAGAAAAGAAACACTATTTTTCTCTAATATTATTTTGCAATTTTTAGAATGGGTGCCAATGTTTCTTGAGGACACTGCATGCATACAGTGTCAGTGTGAAAAAACAAACACCAAAAAACCAGCAGGCATCTCTTTCCCCAGAGACAAACTACATTGGATTTCCTGAACGTATGCAGCACATGCACACAATCCATTAAGACTGGCCATGTTCATTATTTATCATTGTTTATATCTTTGATGGAGTGCCAGCAGAGATAACAAGACGAAAAGTGCTGACTGATAGATATTCTCCCATACGGCGCCCGCGGGCTTGACGGAGGACCACCTGCATTGACTATAGGAGCGGCGCACATTCACAGACTGTGGTCAGCTCTTAAGTGTGTGTGTTCCTTATTTTTCATACAGTTTGACACAGTGCCACTGGAAATAATAGGACTAAAGTGCTGACTGATTCAGATTTAGAC